>NC_090444.1:310437564-311066105 GCF_031143425.1 Pleurodeles waltl
CCAACATGCATCCTCACCACCCAAAGACTCCCCATTACACCCTATCTCACTCTACACCTCCAACCCAATCACCTAATCCCCTCTCCTGTATGCCACACCACCACCCTACCCTAATGTCCATACACACCATGATAAGTGCACAGATGGCACAGCCAATTACTATAACCCCCACTCCCACAATGCACTAGCCCATCTATACCAAAACCTGCAATGTCACTTCAAAGCACATCTCTTGAATGTATGACTATTGCATTAGCAACACAAAATTGATGCTTAGACTAAGGGCCACCACATGGCAATGACAGCAATGCTAAGGCACAGCAAAATGCCAAACAAGTCCTATGGAGCATGGTACTTAGTTCACAATCCACTATCCACCAACTGTGTCAGCACAGCTGCACCTGTCACTTTCAAGCCACTGTATGCATCAGACAAACACACAACCAATCACACCTCCTCCTTTAAACCCCCCCTCACTCTATGCACAGGTACCCCTGCCACTGCCACCACGGATAAGATTCCAGCGACAGACAACCCTCCTCAGCATCAAGGCACCAGTGAGGACATGGTGCTGAATGTCTGGACAATGACAATATACCTGGCCCATCTGGGACCCCTGGACAGTCTTCCACTCCCTGCCTCACCCTGCCCACATCAAGCCCCGCCCCATGGCACCCCCACGTCAGCCAACCCTTCATCCCCATACCTGTTTCCCAAGGACTGTTTAATTAATTGTGTGCCTCACAGTACAGGGACCTGAGTCAACCCCTCACACCCAAGTGCTACTGACACTGGGAGTGGGCACACTGTGTCACGGGCACAGCCACATGGGGGCAGGTGGCATAGGAGAGGACCTGTGGGCCTGAAGATGTGGCAGCCAAGGCAGTCACCTGACCAGGAAGCCATCACCCAAATACAAATCCTGGGAGCATATCAAGAATTCCAGGACAGGATGGGCCAGATCATAACCCTGTTGGGGGAAAACCAGAGGTTTCAGAGGGAATACTACCATGGGGAAATGCAGAAGTGACACGTCCACAATGCCACCTTGGCCTCCATTGCAGGGGTGCTCAAGGACACCTTGCGTGCTTCCTCCACCCACCAGCAGTCCCCTTCCACTAGCCACATCACTTCTGAGCCTTCTACATCTGCGGCTTCTAGTGGAATGGAGGCTCTGCCAGGGGAACCACAGGCCTCTGGCACCCCTCCCTCTGTAGCTGAGGAACCCCCAGCAAACATGGACGTCCACCCAGACATCCACCTGGAGCAAATGCCAAGACCAAACCCACTGCCAGGAAGTGACCCTCTCCTGATTACTCTCCCTTGTGTGCCACTGAGACACCCTGTTGACTGTTCAATGCCATTACTCCATTTCCCAATGGCCCATAGACACTGGACCTGTGCTACCTACAGCTGTGCCACCCACTCTGAGGATACGATCTACCATGACCCCACTCATCACCTTTTTTCCACTGTAAGCACAATAAATACTAAAGATCACAGCTACTGTTGTATTTTTATTTGTACACATACAAGTGTTTGGTCTTAAAAATGTTATGTGGAGATGGCCCCCTAATCCAACAGGCAGTGTAATGGATTGCAGAGGGAGGCATCCTCTGTAGGAGACACAGTACAACACATATGTCCCAGGATAGATGTAAGGGAGTCACTAGTACAGCCACACACCAGAGTATATCCAATTATCCAACCTGAAAAATAACATGACATCAGGATTGTAGGCATGGTGTCACGTAGGCTCTCATTATCCTAATGAGACTACTGGATTTTGAGCAAAACAATCGTCCACGATGTGGGGGACTGAGTCTAGCCCACGGTAGATAACGCTTGTCTCTCCAAATCCAGGTTTTTGCTCCGGCTAACTAGCAGTGCCTCATCTCTCCCAAATGGTAGAGACAACTGGGCAGCCAAGCGCATGACATCTCAGTACTTCTCAGGGAAGTCGTGGTCACTCAGATCACAACTGGTTCTCTCATACACAGTGCGGTCTCATATATAAATGACAAAAGGCAGAATAAGTTTTAAAGATTGGTTTAATAAAACAAATGCATTTTAGATAGTAAAGCGTGAGCTGCAATAACCAGAACTACACAACACAGTAATATTAAAATAGTGACGATGAGAGTGAAGCACAAGAATAAAGCTATCATAGTGCTGCTAGGTTATTCTCTCTCTAGGTTATATTTTTGAGCACAGCATCTTAAGCTCTAAGCCTGCCTTTCAAGTTCCCCCAGGAGGACATCGACCCTCATACCTGAGCAAAGGCCTGTAATCTGCATCAGCATCTGCAACGGAGCATTCAGCATACAGTTATGGGTCCCTGGCTGGAATCTCCCTCTTGACATGTACTAGGACTAGAAAATGTTTTTATAACTAACACGCAAATGTTCTAAGAAAATGTCCCTACGTAAGGATGTGTTTTTCTACGAATTCTGGAGACTAAACTTCTACCACGTTTACCAGCAATGTACCACACTGTAGCCTTGACTGAAGCACAGAGCGATCAAGAATGCATTATTTGAGAACAAGGTGCTGAACTAAGCTAAACAGTGTGATAGAAGAAATTAGAACAAGACCGTAAAAACTGGTTATTGTAAAATAACTGTGCAAAGCTGAAAAAAATATATCTAGGACAAAGTGCACAGCGGCCTAGTATGTTAACCTAACATGCATGAAGCTTTACTTAAAATGGCTACCCTACACCCTCCTCTTGTCCGTAGAAAGTGGTTTAAGCCAAAGCTAAAATGTCCTAACCTAAAATATATCTAAAACCCTACTTAATTTTGACAAGTTAAGAGTTCACAAAAGCATATTACTTGACAATTTATAAGTGAGCATGCAGCTTAGTGCCAAATTGTAAAAAAAAAAAAAAGTCTAATTAAAACTCTTCCAAATTAAACATTTGAGATGGAACGGAGGAGATCATCCACTTCGGCAGATAACATAACAGGTAAGTCCACGCCAAAAATGACCAAGGAGCATGTGTGTTCCATAGCCCCAGTATCAACCAAGGCGGCATCCCGTGTAGTGCCCATTAACAAATTGATGGCAACTTCCTCCTGGAAGGGTAGCTCATAATCAGCTTCTCTTCGCAAACGCAACTGCAGTGCGCATTTCTGGTAATGAACCCTCAACGAGAACATCAACAGATCAGCATCAATCACTGAGGGGCATTGCTGTGAAAGACAAACTTCCAGTGCATGTTCAAAAGAGCACCAACGGCACCGAAACATGGGCTGCACACAATCCAAAACCGGTCTGAATGACAGAGACCAGTCACACCCCAAATGTTCCAGGAGTGTTACTCCAAACTGCTGCATCATGCGTTGTCCGTTTAAATGTCTGTATTCTAAGACTATTCATTATGAATGGTCCGGCTTAGCTTCAGGGAATAAGGGGTTATTCATCGGTGAGACACAGGGTTCAATCACACCCTGGTATTCTAATTGCGTAAGTATCTCTCTCACCGGTGCCCTTGCATCAGGTTTTATGGGATACTGCAGTTGCAGCTGAGGTTCACTTTTAATGGGAATGACATGGTATGGAGAGTCTCTAGCCCACCCTACGTGATTTCTATATAACGCAGGTGCTTGTGCTAGAGCCCGTTCTATAGAATAGGACTCAGCGAGTTCCTCCGGAACAAGGGGCGAGAAGGAATGTTTAATAACCTCTTCTCTATATGGGCAGGTGCAGCCAAGATCAGGTGGCCAATCTTGTTCGGCCAACAAGATGTCATATATTTTAACTACACGGTCCCAGAAGATTGCGTGTATAGTGCGTTTAATGTCTCCTTCCAGTTGTAGAGTTACTTTATACACCCTATCGGGTTCGGAGACACACATGTCCGCTGTTTCTACTTGTATAAAGTCATCAGTTGCTTTCATCTCCAGATGCTGTAGAAGATTCTGGTGAACTATTGTGAACTCTGCCGCGCTGTCTAGCAGTGCTAGAGCCCAGTTCTTGTTCTTCAAGAGAACCCTCTTCCTGAAAGGCATGTCAAAATGAGACAGCTGCCACTTTTTTCTTTTTAAATTGTTTTTTGTTGTTGTATGGGTTTCTCTTCCTTTTTAACAGAAACCTCTGAAGAGCGTTGTGATCCTTGTCTCGGCTTCACGTACTCTGTTCTCCACTCTGATTGCCCACCTATCTCATTTCTCTTTACCGATGAGTCCTGAAAGGAACGAGATTGGCGTATATCAGTATATTGATATCTATCAGGCGTTTTTATATTCTCTCTATTCCTGTGATTATATCTATTCTGTGGGGTCTCCACTCGTGGAGATTCTCCCCTTTCTTTTTTAGGTGTTTTTTTTTTTATCTCCCAGCGTTTCTTATTACCCTCAGGTTGTTGTTAAGTATTATCTTTATTAATTTTACCCTGAAATTGAGGTTTTTGTGGTCTAGCCCCTAGGCTATCTCGACCGATACTTGAATATGTTTCGGCTATTATTTTAGGCAGCTCTCGTTCCTGATCTTGTTGTGGAACGTCACGGAGCCGCATACGCACTGTGAGTGCAACTGCTTCCCCTTTAAGGTTCCTTAGGATGATTGAAGAAACTGTGGCAAAATTGCCCATCAGTTGCATTCCAAAATCTAGGGCCAGAGCAGCCCCGTATTCATCTTGAATTTGCTTAAGCACTTCTGGTAGGTTGGCAAGTGTTGGTGTGCCATGTGCCGATGTATACAGCGTGACAAATACCGTGCCCCATGTTGGACAGTGTTCAACTGTAAGGACCATCCCAAAGGGCAAGCACATAGTTAATATTCTATGTTTATCCTGAGGTCCCGTATGAGGAAATACTGCCTCCAGCGTATTAATTTTTTGTGCTAGCCAAAACAGAGTCCCCTCTCGTTTGGCCGGGACCTTACCCATAATAGAATGTACAGTCACCGGATTTATACCTGGTGTTACTGCATGTGGTTGTGCTGGAGCAGCACGTGCTGGGTTTATATTTAAAGTTTGCATTACAAATTGTACTAATCGTCTGTCTATTGCTGTTAACTCAATGTATAAGCGTCGAACCTCAGCTACTGCCAAATTCGCAACTTCGGGATGTGGTGTATTTGTGGCCAATAAAGGCCAGGTAGGACCGTCATTAATTAGTGGACCTAACCTTACTGGTAATATTGTATGGGGAAGGGCGCCATCAAGCCAATTATTATGCTCTTGATAAGATAGAGGTATCTCCAAGTATGCGTACGCACTGTATTGCCCAGGCGCGTTCGCAACTGTATATGTATGAAATGTATTTGTGTTCCCATCAACTGCTGGAAATGTGACCCAAGAGTAAAATAGGTCTGTTCTATAGGTTGCGTGGGCGTCCACCACAAACGTGACTGGACCTCCCTGGGCCGCAAGGCCATGTGCTAGTAAATGTGCTGTGAGAGGTTGTCTCATGTTAAGAGCTATGGGTACAACCTGGGGATTCGCCATCATAGAAGCACTAAGAGTTCAGAGAAGGCACACCAAGATGTTTTTTTTTTTCCTTTTAAGGTTCAAGCTTGAACGACCACCAGCTGAAAATAGGATTACCTATACGGCTGTGGTGGAAATCCTCAGTATCACGGACTCATGACATCCCAGTACTTCTCAGGGAAGTCGTGGTCACTCAGGTCACAACCGGTTCTCTCATACACAATGTGGTCTCATATATAAATGACAAAAGGCAGTATAAGTTTTAAAGATTGGTTTAATAAAACAACTGCATTTTAGATAGCAAAGCATGAGCTGCAATAACCAGAACTACACAACACAGTAATATTAAAATAGTGACGATGAGAGTGAAGCACAAGGATAAAGCTATCATAGTGCCGCTAGGTTATTCTCTCTCTAGGTTATATTTTTGAGCACAGCATCTTAAGCTCTAAGCCTTCCTTTCAGGTTCCTGCGGGAGGACATCGACCCTCATACCTGAGCAAAGGCCTGTAATCTGCATCAGCATCTGCAACGGGGCATTCAGCATACAGTTGTGGGTCCCTGGCTGGAATCCCCCTCTTGACGTGTACTAGGACTAGAAAGTGTTTTTATAACTAACACGCAAATGTTCTAAGAAAATGTCCCTACGTAAGGATGTGTTTTTCTACGAATGCTGGAGACTAAACTTCTACCACATTTACCGGCAATGTACCAGACTGTAGCCTTGACTGAAGCACAGAGCGATCAAGAATGCATTATTTGAGAACACAGTGCTCAACTAAGCTAAACAGTGTGATAGAAGAAATTAAAACAAGACCGTAAAAACTGGTTGTTGTAAAATAACAGTTCGAAGCTGAATTAAATATATCTAGGGCAAAGTGCACAGCAGCCTAGTATGTTAAACTAACGTGCATGAAGCTATACTTAAAATGGCTACACTACAATGGTACCACACAACACACATATGCAGTTCATAGTTGTCGAGTCCAGTGAAGATACCCATCTAACACTGATGGAGTGGTAGCTTTTCCTGTTCCTATACACCTGTTCTTTGGAACTCGGAGGGACCAAAGCTATATGGGGGCCATCTTTGGCCCCTATCACATGAGGGATGTGTCCCACATCATAGATATCTGCCTTCACATAGGCCAAATCCCCTCATTGGGAAAACCTGATGTAGCTGTCCATGTGTTTCAATAAAGCACACAGTACATACTTCACACAAAACTGAACATGGGCTGTGACATCCCTGCTGCCAGACCCACTGTAATCTGAAAGGAGCCTGTAGTAAGAAAGCGTAGCTCTGACAGAACTTGAACTGTGGGAGGGATGGCATAAGGATTAAGTATGGCAGGCAATAGATCTAGGTACATAGATCCATGATGGTCTGACGATTCAGGCGATAGGTCTGAATGATATGCCACTCCTCCAGGGTTGCAAGGTGCACGGGTAGATGGTACACTGGTGCATGTCTCAATATCCTCATGAAAGGGTATCTAGGATAGAGAGGAGAGAATGTAAAATGTGAAATGCACCCCACAGCGGAACATCTCATTATCACACACACACCTACACTGTAGACATGCCACATACTCACACATGCAATATTGGCCAAGCTGAAGTGTCATGGACTCCATCCTTGCTGCACATTGCTGCCCCTGATCAATAGTATCTGACATACATCACATGTGTTGGGTTCCATATGTGATACGCTGATCTGTCCTGCACTGAGCACGTATGTAGTAATTCAAAATACCAAAATGGCTAGAACGCCTCAGAGCCAACGTGTAACTGGACATGCATGTCATATGACAACCAGCAATATAAGGCCACTATGTCATGCATGTCTGCAGGAACGTGGCTTTCTTCTAGCATGGTTACCCCCATTTTGGGCCTGTTTGTCAATGTTTGTCAGTGTGTTTTTACTGTCTCACTGGGATCCTGCTAGTCAGGACCCCAGTGCTCATAGTTTGTGGTGTCTATGTCAGTGTGTTTTACTGTGTTGTCAGGGTGCTTGACTGTGTCACTGGAGTTCTGCTAACCAGAACTCCAGTGCTTATGCTCTCTCTGTTTACCAAATTTGTAACTATAGTTTAGTGACTCCATATTCCAATTCAGATTGGCACACTGGACCTCCCTTATAAGTCCCTACTATATGGTACGTAAGTACCAGGGCATTGGGGGTTCAAGGAGATCCTTATGGGCTGCAGCATCTTTTTGCCACCCATAAGGAGCTCATACAAGCACTCCTTCAGGACTGCCACTGCAGCCTGAGTGAAATAGTGCACACACTATTTCTCAGCCCTTTTCTATGCACCAGGTAACTTATAAGTCACCTATATGTCTAACCTTCAGTTAACGAAGGCTAGGTGCAAAGTTACTGTGTGTGAGGGCACCCTTGCACTAGCAAAGGTGACCCCACGTTGTCCAGGCCCAATTTCCCAGACTTTCTGAGTGCGGGGACACCATTATAAGCGTGGACTACATATATGTAGCTTCACAATGGTAACTCTGAATATGGCCATGTGAGGTGTCTAAGATTGTGGAATAGAACCCCCAATCCAAATCTGGTATTGGGGGACAATTCCATGCACCCTGGGGGCTCCACCATGGACCCCTGGTACTGCCAAACCAGCTCTCTGAGGTTTCCACTTCAGCCCTAGCTGCTGTCACCTCCAAACAGGTTTCTGCCCTCCTAGGGATTGAGCAGCTGAATCCTAGTAAGGCAGAACAATGCTTTTTATTTAGGAGAGGGGTGTTACACCCTCTCCCATTTCAAATAGGTGTTACAGGCATGGGAGTGGTTTCCTCCCAGAGCCTCTAGAAATGCTTTGAAGGGCACAAATGGTTCCCTCCTTGCACATTCCAGTCTACACCGGTTCAGGGACCCCCAGTCCCTGGTCTGGCACGAAACTGGACAAAGGAAAGGGAAGTGACTACTCCCCTGTCCACCACCACCCCAGGGGTGGCACCCAAAGGTGCTCCAGAGTGTCCCTGGCATTAGCCATCTTGGATTCCAAGGTGTGGGGACCCTCTGGGAGCATCTGAGTGGTCAGTGCCAGCAGGTAACGTCAGAGACCCCTCCTGATAGGTACATATCTGGTTAGGTAGCCAATCCACCTCTCAGGGCTACTTAGGGTCTCTCCTCTGGGTATTTCCTCAGATGCGGTTTGCAAGACTCCACCAGGACTCCTCTGCATCCTCTGCTGCAGCTTCTGCCCGTCGGATCAACCGCAGACTGCTCAAGAAACTGCTGTAATTGCAACAAAGTATCCAGGAAGGCTACTGTGACCTGCAACTTCAGGTCCAGCCAATAACTGCAACAGTTTCCAGGTTGTGCACAGTCTGAGGACTGCCTGTCTTCATTCTGCACCAGAAGAACAGAAGGAATCTCCTGTGAAGTGACAGAGTCACTTCCCTGCTTCAGTAGCCACCTCTCTGCAATGACAGCCAGTACTCTGGGACTCCTCTCCTGTCGTCGAGCATGATCCCTGGAACACAGGTGGTGGAACGAAGTGATCCTGACTGTCCAAAGGTCCAGATGTCCAAATTTGGTGGAGGTAAGATCGTGCCTACCCATGCTGCGACAGTATCCCTGTGCACCGCATCTTCTGCAGCTCCTTGGGCTTCTGTGCACTACTTTCAAATGTTCTTCGTGGGCGGCGTATCTCAGGTCCTCAGCACTCTATCCTGTAACACACAGCTCCCTGAGTTGTTTGCTGGTGGCACGGGATCCCTTTGTGTAGTGCTGCGACGACCTCACTTCGCAAATCCTTTGTCCCTGTGTTCTGGGACTCCTGTGGGTGCTGCATGGTCTTCTGAAGTGCCCCCTCCATCTGTTCAGTCTGAATTGAGACCCCCAGGTCGTCCTGGGCCTGGGCAGCACCTCTTTGACGCAAAACACGTTCTTGCGAGAGCTAAGGCTTTTTGGCAGAATCCAAAGACTAAAACATGCTGCATCCAACAACTCAACTTGGGACATCTCTTGCACCAAGCAGGAACCCACAGCTGTCTTCTTTGGTGCATTTCTGTACTTTTCTTCTAACCGGAGGATCCAGTTTTGCACCTTGTTCCAGCCTTGAAAAAGCCCCAGGCAGACCCCCCAAAAGGGGTGAAACATGTGTCGGCTCCCTGCTCATAAGGTCTATGACCTCCTGCACAAAAGAGCATCAATAAACTACTCTGAACCGAACACTTTGATTCTACGTGATTAATTTATATTCTACATCACTATACGCTACAAGTCTGGGATACTCCATTCGGATGCACTGAGGGTTTTGCAACTCTTTTCACCACTGCCTTCCCTGTTGCTTTCCTACCAGTTGCCTGTGCCCACTCACCCAGGAGGGTGGACACCTCCTTCACAGCAGACACCTCTTCCCCAGTCAGCCCTACTGTCCTCAGTGCGGAGGCTATTGACCTCCTGAGGTCCATCTCTGTGGGTCAGGTGACCATTGTGAATGCAATCCAGGGACTGGAAGCTCAGGTTCAACAGAGAAATGGTTCCTGGTGAGCATTCACAGTACCATGGCTGGCCTACAGAGATCCTTTCAGGCTCTGACCTCCTCTCTGATGGCAGCCAGTCTCTCTTTGTCTCTTGACCCCCCACCAACTACCTCTTCCCAATCCTAGACCCCTCTCTCTGTACCCATCCAATGACAAACACAAGCACCACAAGACCCACCACTGGCATGCACACAAGCAACACCTACCTGCAGATATACCAACATCCACTCCCTGCACTGACTCCCCTGCCACTCCATCCCACAAAGACACTACACCAGGCACACCTGCATCCACCACACTATCATGTACAGATCCAGCCACCCTTGTCATCTTACCCACAGCCAGCACAATAGCAGACCTGCAGACATCCACTGCAGTCACCATATCCACTCCCATCACAACCACAGACACCCCCACATGCAGCACATGTACCTTACCTGCAGACACCAACCCAACAGCCAGTCATCCATCCACCACAGCATCTCCCAGCACCTCCTCCTCACCTCCTCTCGAAACACCTAAGCGCCCACACTCACCCACCCAACAGATACCCGTACCCACAAGCATTCCCCGCATGCACCTGAACCCAAGACGTCCCCACCTACACATCTGACAACCACTCCCTATCCCTCCTCTCCCAAACCCTTTTGTCATGACTGCCCAGTGTATCAAAAAAGCATTTGCTATTGGAGTTTTCCCTGTTCCCTACCCCTCTCCTAACCTGAGGGATCCCCAAGCATGCTGTGTCCCTGACCATGTACAGTCCTTCCACCTCCAAGTTCTCCCCTGCCCCCTGCTAGTGCCCGTGGCCCTCCCCCTGCGAAGAGATCTGCCCCTCCCAAACCCAAATCCAAACCCAAGGACCCATCTCCCAAGCCCGAACCCAAGGAACCCACCCAAGCCCAAGTTCAAAGACCCATTTTCTAAGCCGAAACCCCCCTCCACCACCACCGCTTAATCCCTGGGGTGTCTGTCTGCCCCCTTGATGCCCCTACCATGTGGAGGTCATTTTGCAGTCAGGAGTCAAGTTGGGGCACAGTGAGGTGTCATTTGTGCCCTGGGCACCTGAGACTAATGACTAGTCAATTGCCTTCTATTTGTATATAGTTGTTTTTAAAAATTGTAATATTTTAATACATCTAGTCTAACCTGCAGTTGGTATTGATGACAACATACTTGTCCTACCTTTCTTTCTACATGGCTGTTTAGTGTTGTGGGGCTTTGGGCTGTGTGTGTGAGATGTGTATGTGTTGGTTGAGCTACCTCTTGTGACAGGGCTGCATGTGAGTGTGTGTGGCCCTGCCATTGGTCCCACTGTCATTGCTGTGTTTTGTCTGTGAGACATGGTTGTGTTTGGTTCATGCAAAGTGTTTGTATAGTTGCGGTTGAGATATTGCTGTGTGAGTCGGTGGTGTTGTGTATGATTGTGTTAGTCAGTGGCTGTACTGTGTGTGTGTAGGTTGGTGTATGTATGGCATGTGTGTGTTGGCCGTGGTGTGTGCAGTTAGGGTATGTGTAGTATATGTGTGCATGTTTGTATGAAGGTGTGTGTGTGTTCATATGGGTGTATTTGGTTGCATGCATGTGTGTCCATCGCAAGCAATTCCAAATGTGTGTGTTGTGTATGCTAGTGTGCTAATGCCTTTCCCTCCAGTGTGTGCTAGGTGTGTGTACGTAGAGTTGTTGTCTTTGTCGCCATCACTGGTACCAAAGACATTAAGGGGCCTTATTTATACTTTTTGGTGCAAAAATGCACTAACGCAGTTTTGCACCGAAAAGTTTTGCACTGGCTTGCAAATGTTAGGCTAGCGTAAAAAAGAAATGACGTTAGGCAGGTTAGAGTCAAAATAAATGACTCTAACCAGATTAGCGTCATTTTTTGGCGCTAAGGGGCATATTTATACTCTGTTTGCACTGAATTAGCATCATTTTTTTTTTTTACTCTAATTCGGTGCAAAACTAACTCCATATTTAAACTTTGGTGCTAGACCAGTCTAGCACCAAATTTATGGAGTTAAAGTCATTTTTTGGAAGTGGAAACCTACCTTGCCTTAATGAGATGCAAGGTAGGCGTTCCTGTGCAAAAAATGACTCTATGGCCTTAACACCATATTTAGGGGCATATTTATACTCTGCAGCATATTTATACTCTGTTTGCACCGAATTATCATCATTTTTCTTACTCTAATTCGGTGCAAAAGTAACTCCATATTTATACTTTGGTGATAGACCTGTCTAGCACCAAGGCCCTGATTTACACTTTTTTTGCTCCGCATTAACGTCATTTTTTGATGAAAAAGTGGCACAAACTTACAAAATATTGGCCCTTATTTATACTTTTTGCTGCAAAACTGCACTAACTCAGTTTTTCACCAAAAAGTTTAGCACTGGCTTGCACCATTTCTGTGCACCTGCCAGGCACCATATTTATGGAATGGTGCAAGCCGGTGCAAAGGGTAGGCTAGAGTAAAAAAAAATGACTTTAGTCGGGTGGGGCTGGCAGAGAGAAGAATTCGGTGCAAACAGAGTATAAATATGCCCCTAAGTGAGCAGGAGCAGTGGGAAGACCTCGAGTTCAGGCTCCATGGTGGCTCCAGGCACATCTGTGTCCCTGAAGGTGAGTGTTTCCTTTAATAGAGTTGGTTTCCACCAGGGTTTTGGTGGTGGTGTGTCTGCGGCAGAAACCCTGGCAGTGTGCAGTCTTGTAATATGTCTGGCGTAAACATGCTCCCCACGAGTCTGAAGGTGCCTACTGGCGTCCGAAGTGGCCTGACTGCACTTATGATACTAACAGTAGTTGGCTGTGTTCCGTTGGGAACACTGACGTGATCATAATTTGGCGGTCTACACCACCGGGCCATCGGTGGTACAACCACCGCCAACATGGCGGCCCTGTGACTGCCAGACTCGTAATGAGGGCCAGTGTTTTTAGAGCTTAAAGCCAGTATTCACTACCTTGTCTGACAGAGCCTGAGAGTGGAGATACTGGCACCTACTAGGGTGGCTCTAGAATGTAAACAATTAAATAGAGGTTCCATAAGAGGTTTATAGGAAGATATTGGAATTTCAAACAGAAGTTCCATTATACTGAGCAATATTTTGGAAGTTGGCTAGGTTGATGAGCATCACACCTTTGTATCTTGAATCAAAGTAATGCAGCCCTGAACATTTTATTCCCAGTCTGATGTGTCAATTTTCAGACATCAGAGGAATATTTGGTTGTTCATTCTGTCAATAAGGGAATTATACATTTTGTAGAGAGCTACATCTACCAAACTAATTATTATACTGTGGTCACTCACAAGACAATTCTAAGTGAACCTCTGCTCGGACACTATCAGCACTGCAAAAAGCAAATCAACAGAAATGTGTTATTTTCAAAGAATGCCAAACGTTATTAAAGTTAAGAACACAGTATAAAAAAAGCATAAACCAATTGTTAGACTTTTCATCCTTGGCGTGAACTCCCTTAACTTTATGCCTCTCTTCCCCAGGTTGTTGAAGTGTGCTGGACTTTGATTTTGCTGCTTTTGTTACTTTGGGCACTTTACCACTGCTAACCAGTGCTCCTTTACAAAATGTGTATGTAATTGGCTAATCCATGATTGGCATATTGGATGCACTAGTAAGTCCCTAGTAAAGTGCACTAGAGGTGCCAGGGCCTGTAAATCAAATGCTACTAGTGGGCCTGCAGGATTGGTTGTGCCACCCACATAAGTAGCTCTGTAATCATGTCTCAGACCTGCTATTGCAGTGTCTGTATGTGCAGTTTTATCTGTAAATGCAGGCCTAAACCTTCCCTTTTCTTACCTGTCAGACACCCCTAAGGTAGGCCCTAGGTAGCCCCAAGGGCAGGGTGCACTGTATGGTTAAGGTAGGACATATAGCAATGTGTTTTATATGTCCTGACAGTGAAATACTGCTTAATACGTTTTTCACTGTTGCAAGCCCTGTCCCTCTCATAGGTTAATATGGTGGCTACCTTTAAATATGATTAAAGTGTAGATTCCCTTTGAGAGCGGATGGACATGTGGAGTTTGGGGTGTCTGAGCTCACAATTTAAAAATACAGCTTTTAGTAAAGTTGATTTTAAGATTTGTGTGTTTGCAAATGCCACTTTTAGAAAGTGAGCATTTTCTTGCTTATACCATTTCTGTGACTCTTCCTGTTTGTGGATTCCCTGTCTGGGTCAGTTTGCGCCTCACACTAGACAGTGACACAAAGGGAGCTGGGGTGTAGTCTGCATTTCCTGATCAGCCATCAGTGCTAGGAGGGAGGGGAGAAGTGGTCACTTACGCCTGGAAGGGCTGTGCCTGTCCTCACACAATGCAGTCTCCAACCCCTTGCTGAGTGTCTGGGGCCTGGCCTGGGCAAGGCAGGATTTCACATTCAAGAGAGACTTTGCTTTGAAGTAGACCTACTTCAAAGAAGAAATTGGGTATAAGAAGGGCACCCAAAACCACAGACTTTAGAAACGCTTCTGGAAACAAGAGGAACCTCTGCCTGGAGAAGAGAAGAAGAGCTGAGGAAGAAGAGCTGCCCTTCCTGTGACTGTGCTTTGTGGAGCTATCCTGCAGTTGCTGATTCTGCCAGAGTAAGAGGGCAAAGACTGGACTTTGTGTGCCTTCCATGTTGTGAAGATCTCCAAGGGCTTGATTCAGAGCTTGCCTCCTGTTATTTGAAGTCTTAGGGACTGCAAAGACTTCTCTCTGCCAGCACCTGGAGTCTCTGGAGAGTCTCCTACTCTGCCCTGTGGTGCCCATCCAGTTCCTGGGACACTGGAAGGAGAAGCTGGCAGCCAAAGAGGAGGAAATCCACGCACAGAGCATTTTCTTGCTTATACCATTTCTGTGACTCTTCCTGTTTGTGGATTCCCTGTCTGGGTCAGTTTGCGCCTCACACTAGACAGTGACACAAAGGGAGCTGGGGTGTAGTCTGCATTTCCTGATCAGCCATCAGTGCTAGGAGGGAGGGGAGAAGTGGTCACTTACGCCTGGAAGGGCTGTGCCTGTCCTCACACAATGCAGTCTCCAACCCCTTGCTGAGTGTCTGGGGCCTGGCCTGGGCAAGGCAGGATTTCACATTCAAGAGAGACTTTGCTTTGAAGTAGACCTACTTCAAAGAAGAAATTGGGTATAAGAAGGGCACCCAAAACCACAGACTTTAGAAACGCTTCTGGAAACAAGAGGAACCTCTGCCTGGAGAAGAGAAGAAGAGCTGAGGAAGAAGAGCTGCCCTTCCTGTGACTGTGCTTTGTGGAGCTATCCTGCAGTTGCTGATTCTGCCAGAGTAAGAGGGCAAAGACTGGACTTTGTGTGCCTTCCATGTTGTGAAGATCTCCAAGGGCTTGATTCAGAGCTTGCCTCCTGTTATTTGAAGTCTTAGGGACTGCAAAGACTTCTCTCTGCCAGCACCTGGAGTCTCTGGAGAGTCTCCTACTCTGCCCTGTGGTGCCCATCCAGTTCCTGGGACACTGGAAGGAGAAGCTGGCAGCCAAAGAGGAGGAAATCCACGCACAGAGCACCGTGCAGGGGAAAAGATTGATGGGACTCCGATCTGCGGCTGAAGAAACGACGCACCGCCGGCTAGAAATCGGCACTCGACAGAAACGCGACCAAAGAATGGACGGACGGAGCAGGAAAATGACATGCAGCATCACTGACGGAGGCTGGGAGATTGCAACCCGCGCTGCATGGTTTTCGGATCATTGTGCGGCTGCATTTCCAATGCAAACACCGCTGGGCGTGTAAAAACAACGCAAGGCCTGCCCAGACCCGAGAGTGCTGACCCGATTGAAGTACCGCTCTCCTGCAGATAGAAGAAACAACGCGTCCTGACCCGACGAAAGGCGAAACGACGCAAGGCCTTGCTCGTAGGTGAAATAGAAGCATTGCAAGCCCTTTTTGATGCACACTCACCCGTGCAGGGTTATTTTTGATGCATGCAAGGTACATTTTCACGCTAACAGTGTTAGTGTGTGCTTTAAACTACATGAAGACTCTTTTTACTTTTTAATTGATAACTTGAATTGTGTGTTGTGGATTTTTGTCGTTTTGGTCTTGTTTTATTTAGATAAATATTTCCTATTTTTCTAAACCTGTGTTGTGTCTTTTTGTAGTGTTTTAATTAAGTTACTGTGTGTGTTGGAACAAATACTTTATACCTAGCACTCTAAAGTTAAGCCTACTGCTCTGCCAAGCTACAAAGGTGGTAAGCAGGGGTTAGATGATGGTGATTCTCTTTTACCCTGACTAGAGTGATGGTCCTTGCTGAACAGGGGGTAGCCTGACTGTCAACCAAAGACCCCATTTCTAACACCAATTAATAAAAAATCGGTAATATTAATGAGCAAAAAAAAGAGAAGCATGATATAAACCAATGAAGGGGGCAAAATGTATGGATTTTGAAGGATTAAAAAAAATGAAATCTCAGAAATGCAAATGAAAGTCATTATTCATGATAGACCAGGACCTAGGTGTGTGTTCAGGCTGACGGTGATAAAGCATACATTAGGTAAGACGAAGCTGGTCAGAATGATCAAAGATTTTATCTCAGGTCTTAAATATAATTCTGGGTCTGAAATCCTCTAGTGGAGCAATTAAGTATGCTGAAACCAGTGAGGTTCACTCAAAGACAAATTGTCATCAAGCTCCTTCTGAAGCTTTCATTGTTGGTGCCAGAAAGAATCCATAGCGACAGAGACACTTCGTCAATTGGATCAATTTCTTACCTCACTTTGTTCGCAGATTTTATCTTCAGATGTTGTAAAATGTTTTGGTTCTCAAATGCCCTAGTGGGGCAAGGGTGAATGCTCTTGCTTGGCATGGATCCAGGAGGTACAAATACCTTCACCACAAAGTCCTGCTGAAACATTTCTCTTTTTGGCGCTAAGCTCTTATTGGCATCTATGTGGAAGTCTTGTCCTACAATGAGAGGCCACACTTTGGGTAATCACAGCATCTTTCTCCCACTGTGTGATTTGGTATTTCTACATGCTGCCAGCAGAGCTAGAAAGTCTAGTGTGACTTTGTGCATGAATGGTTCTTCTTACTTAGATGCCAGCTTAGGATTTCCACTGAGAAGGGGAAAGCTGATGAGTTACCACTTTGTGCTGCCACCTGTTGCAGTCCTTCTTCCAGATGACTAATTCCAACTATGTGGTCATGGTTTAGTTTTCTTGATTTCAGCAGCAGTTCCATTGTCTCCAGTTTTTGAAAATGGCCCTTTCTGAAGGGCCACCCCAAACTTTTTGCCTTCCTCCTTCTCTTTTTATGACCTCATGTTTGTTGGCTTTAGGACTCTGTGCACTTTACCACTGCTAACCAGTGCTAAAGTGCTTATACTTTCTCCTTAAAACATGGCAATATTGGTGCATACACAATAGGCTTATTTAATTTGCTTGTAAATCCCTTGTAAAGTGGTATACGATATACCCTTGTACATCTT
This sequence comes from Pleurodeles waltl, assembly GCF_031143425.1. NCBI lineage: Eukaryota > Metazoa > Chordata > Amphibia > Caudata > Salamandridae > Pleurodeles > Pleurodeles waltl. The sequence continues at coordinate 310,454,951 of NC_090444.1, forward strand.
GTAAATTAAATGCCAAAAGTAGACTTCCAGCACTGCTTGTGCCACCCACACAAGTGGCCCTTTAAACATGTCTCAGAACTGCCACTGAAGAGCCTGTGTGTGCAGTTTAACTGCCACATTGACTTGGTATTTAAAACCCCTTGCCAAGCCTTGAGCTCTCCTTTTATTATATGCAAGTCATATCTAATGTAGGGCATGGGTAGCCCCTAGGGCAGAGTGCTATCTAACTAAAAGGTAGGGTATGTACTTTTAATTTTTACATGTCCTAATGGTAAAAAAAAAGAGAAAAACTCCCAAAGACATTTTGCACTACTAGGAGGCCTACAGATTAACATTTTAGAAATCCTACTTTTAGAACGTGGACATTTCCCTGCTCTTACTGTTGAGTGTGACTGCAGCTTGTCTCCAATACACATCTGGGTTGGGTAACAGCTCCACTTTGTGCATTCCCTCTAGGCAGCAACAAACACAGGAAGATTAGGTGTGACTGGCCTCTCAACTGCATTCTGATGGCTCCTCCTGGGCAGGAAGGGCAGGAGGAGCTGACACACCTGAATAGGTGGAGTCTTTTCCCACACAAAGGGCTGATCACCCCCATACTGATAGGCCGAAGCCAGGGCTTAGATCAAAGGACCTCTTTGCACTTTAATGACCTTTCTTTGAAGTCACCCCCACTTCAAAGGCACTTTTGGGTATACGTACTGGGTCTCTGGCCCTACCAAATCAGACACTTCTCGACCTACAACTGGACGCTGTCAGAAGACCTGCTGTGCTGCATCAATGACAGTCACTCTGCTGGACTGCTGATCTGGAAGGACTGTTTTTATGCTGTGCTGCCCTCCTGTCTGCTGCTCTCCAACCTTGCTGAGGGAGATCTGGACTCTGCCTAGCACCCCAAAGTGACCTCTAAAGACTTGTTGGCTTGCCTTCTTTTGCTAGAGACTCAGGGATAGCAAAGCCTCTACTCTGTTCCTATACCTGGTTCACTGGAAGTTGACCCTGATACTCGTAGCTATGAAATTGATGATTTCCTGCCTGCCGGAAGTGGCAACTAATGCATCAACACTGTTGGTTGAGTAAAACTGTTGTATGGCACTTGGGGCTGAGCAGTTCCTCCGAACCACGGCATCAGTCAACGCATCCCCTGCCTGCTGGAAGTGGCATTTTTGCCATCCATGCAGACCTGAAACCACCACATCACCTCCATCTCCGAAGGACGATTATCGCATCCCTTTGACAGCGTAGAGAAACCTGTGCATCAGCTTCATAATCAACACATTGTGGCTGTAACACTCGTCTTTGGAAACCAGTGCATCACCATCAATGTGTGGGAAAAATCAAGGCATCCCTTGACTGTGGGAGTGACATTGTCATATCTACCAAGGCATTATCCCCCCATCTCGTGCTTGCGATCAGGATTAAGGTCCTCAGCTTGCTGGGCCTTCGTGGTGCCTATTCCTAGCCTGTGCTCTATCGCAGTCAGCCTGAACTGTTGACTTTGCCCCGGTCCAGCATGACCTCAAGTATCCCATAAAGGGCCATTTGCTTCTAAGTTCTAGAATTATTTTATTCTTCTAAAATTCATATCTCAACTTTTACTCATTGTATTTCTGTCATTTTTTCATTATAAAATTATTGTTTATTTTTCCAACCAGTTGTGGAGCTTGTTTGTGGTGTTTTCATTGTTTTGCTGCCCATGTGTGTTGCCCAAATACTGTACACATTGCCTCTTCAGGTGAGCCTGATTGCTTTGTGCCTCGCTACCAGAGAGTGTCTGACTTACCCTAACTAGACTGGAAGTTTATACTTTGACTGTGCATGTACCCCTGCCAACTTATGTCCCCATTTCTAACATCCAGGAAGCCTGTCATTCAAAGCTATTATGGGCTGTCTGTTTCTAAACCATTTTTCTTTTAGGCAGCCTAATGTGCAATTTTTTAAATGCTGCTTTTCCACTAAGTTTGTAAAAGTTGCTCTGCTAAACCCTTTCTAATATCTATTTTCACCATTGAATTACGCTAGGTAACAATTGAAAAATAACTGCTACTTATTACTGTGGCATTTGCTTGAAATGAGTTTTGAAATATGTTGTTTATTCACAATCAGGCATGCTCATGGAAAATGTAGGTTTTCCTGCACAAATATAAACAGATTGTTGTGAATGCTCACTGTGGGAGCATATACATAATGTAAAACAGATCTCTTTTCAAGGTTTTCCCTATTTTTTTAGCTGATGCTATTGCTTTTTGACTATGTACACTGGGACCCTACTGATCAGGCTCCAGTGCAGGTGCTGTCATCCCTAAAAACTTGCTGAATTGATTACAATCCATGACTGGCACACTTTACTTACCTATAAGTCCTAATTATATTGTACCCCTAGTTCAAGGACCTGTAAGCAAAATGTCACTAGTGAACTGCACCACTTATTGTGCCACCACCCAAGTGACAGTGTAAATTCTGGCTCTAGGCCTTTCACAGAAGCCTAGCTAGGAAATTGTAGGACTGCCATATCAACTTGTGAAAATCCCCCTTTGCAATGCCTTAATCTATTTTTAAATAGTAGCAAGTCACCTCTGATGTAAGTCTTTACTAGCCCTAAATCAGGGTGCCTCATATTGAAAAGTAAACATGCATGTTAGAAAGTGAGGTTTTGGCTGGCAGAGGTATGCACTCTGCCCAAGCAGGAACCACAATCCTAGTAAGGGTAAGTCAGATACACACCCTAAATTAACCTGTGCACAGCCCCTGGTAGCTTGGCTTAGAGCAGTCTGGCTTAACATAAGAGGCAATGTGTTAAGTATTTGTACAACACTTCAAACAGCAAAACAAATAAAACATCACACAAAAGGATACCACGCCTTGTTACAAAATAGAGCCTAATTTAATGAACAAAACAAGACCAAAACAAGAAAAATAAAATTAGTAGAACTCAAGATATACATTTTGAAGGAATAGTCATAGTACTTAGAAGCATAAAGTGCCAATGGGGGCTATCTGGTCAGGTAGGCTGCAATGGAGCATGGGTTGGATACAGGGACCAGCTTTGGCCTGCTGAAACAGTACCTTGGTTCAGAGACGCATCAACATCAAGAGAAATATTTGAGGAGCAAAGTAGGTGATGCACTGGCATTGATCCTGAAAATGTAGGTGATGTGTCAGCTCCAACCTGCACAAAGTCAGTGATGCATCAGACATGGAGGTGCTGTGTCTCACAGTTGGCAATGCAGTGTTCCCAATCCTTGCAGCATCAGTGATGCATCAGTGCTGATGGATATGAGGCAGTTCTGAGCAGTGCAACTGCATTGATGCCTGGATTTTGGACTGGAGCAGCACTTTATACTAACTTCCAAGGGCCCAGGATTGGATTTGACCACTTGTCAGAGCAAGCCTTGCAGCAAGCAAAGTCCAGGTGCTGGAGGTAATGATGAGTTGGAAGTCCTTTGTGTCCCTGAAACTTCTGAAGAATAGGGGGCAAGCCAGCAAGCTCTTGGACTGTTCTGGGTTCAAGAGTTGTAGGTCAACTCCTCCTCACCCAGGCAAGGAGAGCTGCAGGCAGCAGATCAGCACAGCAAGAAAGGGGTTTTCCCACAGCAGCAGTCCAGCAGAATAACAGTCCTTGTAGCAGCACAGCAATCCTTCTTCACAGCAGAGTATCAACAGGTCCAGCAGTGTAGTGAGTGGAGAGTGTCTGAGGTTCAATCTGTATACCCAGTGGTGCCTTTGAAATGGGGAAGACTTCAAAGAGAGGCCTGTGAAGTGCACAGGGTCTCCACCCTTCCTGCCCGGGCTCCATACTCACTACAGGGGGTTATGCAGGCCTTTGTGTGGGATCAGGACATAGCCCATTCAGATGTGTTAGCTCCTCCCTCCCACCCTGTACACAGTGGCCCATCAGGCTGTGGATGGCCCATCAGTCACACCTAAGCTCCCTTTGTCTGTGGTTGTCTGGACAGAATGCACAAAAGCACATCTGTTACCTACCCGGATGTGTATTCAAAGACAGGCAGAAGGCACCAGATGAATACAGAAATAAAAATGCAAACTTTCTAACAGTGTCATTTTCAGAATTCAAATTTAAAATCCAGCATCACCATAAGTTGTGATTTTAAATTGTGATTCCAGGGAAGCTAAACCTGGGCAGGGGGTCCCATCTCTTTCAATTGAAAATGGCTTCTATAAAATGCAATAAATTAATTCCAATATTGTCCTATGGGAGAGACATTTTTATCTACAAGGAAAATGTAAAGCTCAAAAAATCATGTCCTACTTTTTAAATACTCTGCACCCTGCCCTTGAGCTGTCTAGGGACTACCATAGAGGTGATATATTTGTATCAAAAAAGAAGGTTTGGGCCTGGCAAGAGGGTTAACTTGTCAGGTTGGCACTTTAAAACTGCACACAGAGGCTCAGCAATGCAGGCCTGGGACATGTGTGAAGGTCTATTGAAGTGGATGGCACAATCAGTGCTAAAGGCTCACTAGTAGCATTTATTGTCCAGGCCTGTGCACATGTAGTACACTTTACTAGATGCTTATAAGTATATTAAGAATGCCAATTATATATATATATTAATCAAACCATGTTTTAAGCAGAGTGCGCGAGCACTTCAGCACTGGTTAGCAGTGATAAAGTGCCCAGAGTCCTAAAGCCAATAAAACAAATTCAGCAAAAAGGGAAAGAGGTAGGCAGAATGCTTGGGATTGACCCTGAAGAAAGCGCCAGGTCCAACCAAATGGACTTCATGTTTTTACATGTCCTTACATTGAAAGAAGTCCCAAACATGTTTCTAACTGTAGCCTGGCTAGCTGTGACATTCAAAACACTAAATTAATTTATTACACTTAATAAAATTAACTTCAGATTGGCACTACCTAGAAAAATACTTTAACCATTTGTTTTTATAGCTAAACAAAAACCAACTGAATTCTAGAGTTGAATTTCATCTATTTCAGAAATAGCGACTTTAGAAATCATCATTTTTCAGCCTAAAGCCACTAGCCCCATCTCTTTCTTCGCAGCCTGCTGGCCCCCTGAAAGGAGGTGGAATGGCTTCCAGGAAAAAAGAACCAAAGGGCCTTTGGTACAGAGAGGTGTGACCTCCTCCTGATAGGATGCTTCGAAGGGGCATCCTCTGTCAAAGGCAGATGTAATTCACACCTAGGCCTGCCCCCTACATTGTCCAGGTAGTCAGGATGCTACCAATCCCAGCTGGGGGAAAATTTTCAGAATTGGTTTGCAAGGGGAATTTCACATTTACCTAGAAATACCTGAGGGTGTGTCCAGAGCTCTGTCAAGTGGAAGAAACGTTCTGCCATGTTGGAACTTGGCAGGAAAGTATTGTGGGATGGATTAGGGTAAAATCCCTAGGAATCCCTAGGAAATTATGTCAAAGTTGGTGAGGATGCCCCTGGGAACTTTTTTCCAATTGGTCAGGGAGTCTTCCCCTTCCCACATGCAAGTGTCAGGCATAAATGTGGCATACCTGGACACTTTCTTTACAACACACCGAGCATGTGGACACTTAGAACAAGCCGAGACTAGGGTCAACAGCAAAGCAGCTGGTGTCAAGTTGCCGGTTGGATTCAACTTGCCACTTTTCTCCACTAAAACTATTTTAAAGTCCAAAAACGTTTCTCAGTCCAGATGTAGAGGTACTTTACCAAGGTTGACGTTGAACAGCATCAAACCACTGACAAGACCTTCCTTGGAACAGATTCCAAACTTCATCACTCAGAGCTTTTCTGCCATCGACAGCGATTGCACCAAGTATTCCGACTAATATACAAAAATGCCTGTTAATTATTTTTATTATTATTAAAGAGGTAAGAGGACTGGGCAATGATCAGGAAAGGCATGGTAGTATGGATATTCAGTGGCAGACATACTTATAATCTATTATCTATTAATATACAGGGATTTTTGTATATTAGTCCTTTTAGGACTGATTGGAAGCTAGAATTCTGGATAGTTCCCATAGCAGGTATTTTATACTGATTTAATTAGGAGTTTTTCATGCAAGTACTAGAAGTTTCACTTGTGTGTGCATGCTTGTAACACATTTAAAGGAAATGTGGCACTGAGGTGATGGAAATGCTGAGATACTCATTTGACACTGATATGGAATATTTAGATTTTATGGGGATTTCCACAGAGTTGCAATTAAGTGTATATGGGTGCAAGGAGTAGTTAATGCACTTTGGGCCTGATTACAACTTTGGAGGAGGTGTTAATCCGTCCCAAAAGTGACGGATATACCACCAGCCGTATTACGAGTTCCATAGGACATAATGGACTCGTAATACGGCTGGTGGTAAATCCGTCACTTTAACGTCACTTTTGGGACGGATTAACACCTCCTCCAAAGTTGTAATCAGGCCCTTTATGTTTTCTTCGGAAAAGGTGTTAATTGGTGTTTGAGAAATGTTTTTCTACTTGTAGTATAGTTACTATCGTATGTTATTAACAGCCATAACAAGCCCTAAGGAAGTCAATGGGGGAAACACAACCCAGATGAAACACATGTTGGCTTGGCTGTAGCTGTTGGTGAAGAAGCAATAAAGAAGAATTCATTGGATATTCACACTGGAACTTATTATTGAATATGATGTACTGTGATTATACATTACTATGAACGAGAATGATTTATTTTCTTTCTTGTACTTGGAATGAGTTGTTGTTTGCGGTGTTTTGAAGAACTAAGAATATTGGGCCCTATTCCCAAAGGCATGTTTACATTTGCTGATCTCCTCATGTGTAGACCCGCAAATACACCTAGGTGTAAAAACTTCTCATGGATACATTTGAACAACTCGATGTGCAGATTTACACATAAATGTCAATCTGCTCATCAGGGGAGTTGAGAATACAACAAATATGTTGATAACTGAAAATTGTCTGTTAGTAACTAATCACCTGTTTATAGAGATCACTGCCACTACAGTGGAGATATCCGTAAAGAAAGCAACACTGAATAGTAAGAACTCTTTTGCCTTCAAAAATAAAGACACTTTTGTTTTAATTAAAAAATATTAAAACACATTTCCTGAACTCTTGTTCAATTAGGACTACCATAGCAATAATGGACAACAAACCTACACTAAAACTTAACTTATTACAATTTAACTTAAATACTCTTTTTCTTTTTATGTCAATTATTTTGCAAAATGACAGTGTGACTTTTCCCTCTCCTTGCTATAGTTTATTATTTGTTTTGAATGTGTCACAAATTTGGGTGCATGTATTATTTTATTTTTGATTCAATATTTTTCTAAAAGAAGAGTTATTTATAATACTTCTAATAAAATGTTCATGTTCAAAACATATTTAACATTTTTTATGAACATTGTTCATAAACTTAAAAATATTGTAAGTGCAGTTTAATGTAAACATTATTCAATTTAATTTAGTTTGCATGTTTCCCTGTGTGTTAATGTTATTGTCTGCCTCTACTGGTTTCAATGGTGTTTATTTAGAGTGCTACTGGTTGGTTGATTATTTGTGGTTCTGGGTTTACTCCTAGACTTGGCTGGAGTGCATTTGGGCCTGTTTTGTTGGAAATACTGCTTTAGTAGACTTAAATGTGTATTTTGTGAATTGCAATTGTCCTTCTCTTTTGTGTATGTGTGTGATTTATATCATCCTGACCTTCCTAAATCCCGCCTTTAGTTTTCTCTAGCACCATACATTTTGTAATAATTATGCCCCAGTTTTCAACTGCTCTCTTTTGTCTCTACCATATTTACTACTAAACCTATACCTAAGTGCCCAGAGATCTCTGATGAAGGTGTATGAAGTGCATGTTGGAGTACATAACATACTGCAACTTTAATCAGTCTAAAATAGCATTAGTAACTAGGCGTGAAAGTGATTACTTGCAATTTACTGTATTTCTTGGGCATAGTTCTGCCGCTGGTGCAGTTAATAAATTATCTCTCAACTTCATACATGTGCGTCCCTACTTGCCAAGCACTAATCACATAATCTGCACAACACTGCACAACCCAACCTTAAGACACAAAAAGGATGTATTCAATTGTATTCAATGTGTCACTACTTTTACTAAAAGTGGAGATATCGAGAGCTTCAAAATCATTATGTCCTGTTTCATCCCCCAAAGTTAAATTCTTTGTTACACATTAACTGAGAACACACATATTTGTAGTTTTCCAAGTTTTTCTACTCTTGCCCTCTCTATCACATTGTTCATGTACCTCTGGGTGAGCCTGTCTCCACACATATTGTCAATATGTAATCCTTCCCTAGAATACATTACTTCCCACATCACTCCCTAGCTACCCCTTGAGAAAGGTAATCAAGTTCAGTATCCCAGTTGTGGATCTATGACAGATTTAATATCAATCATTATGTGAATTTTGAAAAGCTAAAACAGTCATTGTTTAGTTTTGATAAGCTACACCAAAGCTTAAATGGTCCATATACTTATCCAGGGTCTAAGGAAAAATTTGTTCTAATCTCAGTATGCTATAAAAAAACACGAAAGTTAATTCTCCTTTGAAGTTCAATTAATTTAATTAGCCCTATTATCTGTAGCCAAGTAGTCATTGGTGTTAAAAGAAGATATCTTAGGTAGGCAGTGTAATTTATAACATTGAAAAAAGGCTTTCGTTAATAATATAAACACAAACATTTTCAATTATTTGTACTTGTAGAATGGTTAAGCAAACACCGGTAAAAACAATCTGTCTTGCTTTGCTAATGTGTCATGGTCACTAACAAGCCGGTGAAAGGAAATCTTGAATTATTCTCAGCAACTGTTGATCTGTCAGGTTGTGTTTTAGTCCATTGTTTTTGCCCAATACCACCATATGCAACTCAGGCTTGGTCCTGCTCCAATAGCAAAATCCAAAGAGGTGATCAGCCATCCTAAAATATATATTTTTAAATATAATTTCAAGTGTGCCACCATGTTGTGTGATGCAGTGTGGTATGATACAATATGGTGTGACACAAAGTGGAAGCCAGCTTCAAAGTAATCTTCAACTTACAGAAAATAATGGCTTCATGCATTCAAGATGGCTACCACTTGATGTGAATTCTATGCTAACTGATTTTCAGAACTTTAATTTGAACATTTATTAACTTTAATGCTGGTTGGGTGTTGCTGTTTGTGAACCATACGCATTGTTTTCTGAATAAGCCTTCCTGCTTTGATCAGAGTAGAAAGACGAAACAACCAATTCCATACATAGAGGCTGTTGAAGCAGATATGCTAATTAGAAATTATTAATGAATGTTTATTTGTTTTGATTAACAAGAAATTGATCGAAAAATAAAATGTAGAGAAATTAATGTGCACGTTGAAAATGTGCCCACGGAAAGTGACACCTAACTTATGCGAACTTGTACTAAAATGACAAAAAATGTGTGAAATGTTGAAAATGTGTAATAATAATGTAGTAGTGTGTCATATTAAGATGTACAACCTATGTTTTGCATTATACTATAAAGTTAACTTTGCCGAAGTTGTGGCCTAGTTGCCAGGCCTCACGCAGGAGCTAAATTAATAAACGCACAATGTAGAAGTTGCTGGAGCATTAAACTGACCGTGAACTGTTCGCTGTTTAATAAAGTCTGCTTAGCTAGAATTTTCTGCATTGTTCCGATGAACAGGAGATGATAAAAGTAAACATGTAACAAATGTGGTGTAAGACAGACTCCATGTACTTTACCAGGACTCGAACAATAGAGACACTGACTGGAGAAGAAGATGCAACATTTTTGATTCCTGATGAGCTTGATGATGAGGACATCGTACAGTAAACCAATCAACGAACTGAGAATGGCGTAATATTAGAATTCATAATTAATATTATTGGGTAGAGTCATATCTGGCGATTAATTGACCAATTAGGAATTAGAGGGATGGACTGGGTAATCTTAATAAAAAGTCATGACCAGGCGCGCTAGCAGTTTTTGGTAGCAGCTTGATGGTTAGTTTCCTTGCAGAACTAGTTACGTGGTAATTAAGGGTTATGGTGGTAGTTTGAGTTAGGGTTAGTTGTTCATTATTTTTGTGATTTAGATTTTATTTTTTCGTAATGGCAATTGTAGCAAAGATGATGTCCCCTTAAGCCCAGAAATGACTTTCCCAGATCCTGGATCCCTCTACAAGAGTTTGGTATGTTCTCAGCGTTCTAGTGTTGCGCTTGCAAAGGCTTAAGCAGACCTCAGGTGAATTGTGATGTATGTGAGAAAAGTAGGGAGATTGCGTACTACAGTTGTAATTTAGTAGGAGTGTGAGTACTCCGCAGTATGAGAGTAGGGAAGTCATTGAACTTCACATGCGTGTGGCACTTTGTGCTAAATAATTATCCACGTGGTTGTTGGTGATGTACGGACCCTGTGTAGTCTAAGACTCCTGAGTATATTGACAAGTCTAGGAGACACTTGGTTATATGTTCTAATCTGTCTAGTTTAGTAGGTTGATCGGGCATGGTCAACAAGTCAGTGTGTAAGTTAAGTGAGTAAGAGAAATTTTCAACTGAGATTTGGCGAGTCCTATGTGCACCAGGACAGACACATTGATCAGTTGAGAGTGAAATTTGCGGGTTGAATTTTGCTTTCGAATGTGGGAGACTGAGAAAGAGGAATAGCTGCATGAGTGAAAGGGCCATCAGTGAATATCCGTAAGGTCTCTGAAGCAATTGCGTACCGTCCTGTAGTAAACCAGCAGGCTTGTTTTTGGTATTTGGTTCTGGTTAGTGCTTGCAATATTTTGCATTTGTTTGGTGTGAATTGGAGTTTAGGAGGACAAGCCGCAAGACTTTGTCAGCCGCAGAGTGTGAGTGTGACGTCAGAGTGAGCCGCACTGGGATAGGTTCGTTAATGAGAAAAGTCACGAGCGGATTGGCAGCTGTCCGTAAGAGGCAATTGGTTGAGTAAGCGAGTGAAAGGAATCTTGGGAGTAAAAGTCATTTCCTTATTGAATCAAAATAAATACAACAGAGAAGATGAAGTTTTTCAAAGCGTTTAGGAGTGCCATGAAGTGTGATTCTTACATGAAAGCGACAGTTGAGGAACCGACCCCACCGAAAAATTTTATGGCATTTATTGTGATGGAGGAACGAGGTATAGCGCCATGTCTTTGGTTAAAGCAATGGTGTAAATTGACAGAGAAACAGGGAGCTTTAGCGTTTCCAGATCATGGAAGGTTTAATTTGAGAATTTTGGATCAGTTGCGAATTACACTATATAAGATGAAGCCACTTCAGAGACCAGCACAGTTTGAGGCATTAGCCGTTTGGGAGCTCATAGCAAGACAGCAGCAAGAGATGAAATTCCAGAGGAGAATAAGGAAGGTAGAGAAGTCCTTAGCAGAGGCAAGATGGGATTGGGAACAGAAAAAGTGGAGAATGGCGACATTGCAAGGGGTTAAGTTGTTTCCTGCAATCACAGAGGAAGATGAGTCAGAAGAGACAGAGGATACTAGCAAGAGTGATAAGAGTTCAGGGGGTAAGAAGAAGAAAAAGACTTACGTGGTAGAAGAAAATTCAGATGTTGAGGATCTTATTACTCAGGTGTTGAGGGACTGACCTCCACCATATGCAACACATGAGGAGGACCAAGTACTAGTTCTGCTCCAACTGTCCCAGCTCAAGTGTCGGGGACAGTGGGACCAGTGCAGACAGATAATGGATAGGTACAAGGGATAATGCAGAGTACTCCTAATGCAGTGACTACTTCAGTGGTCCAAGCGCAGATGCACCCACCACCAGTACAGAGAATTTATCCAGAAGTACCAATTCTTGAGACAACTTCGAACTTAGTGGTTCCTACGGAGCAAGTGGTTCAGAGGCCAATGTTAGTTCAGACTAAGCCGACTCCAATGTTGTTCCTGAGGCACAGCCACAGGGTTTCCCGAAGTTCACACCAATGACAGAGACACAGTCAGATGTGACACCAGTGATGAATCAGAGTATAGGAGTAGTCCTTCCACAAAATGCGAATGTCAGTGCAGCACCAGATGCAATATCGCTGCTGATTACTGCTGGTCCAGCGGTATCATTATTTGTGCAAAAGAAGCCGATTGCAGGAGAAGAGGGTGAAATGTCACAGAGCCTCGTGAGGAGGGGTTGAGAGATCATGTGCAGGTGATATCGTCTATGGGTCAGACCCTTGATGGATCTAGACCGTTAATGGACCTGAGTCTACTAGTTGCACTTCCAGATGCGGGAAATGGCCTGAGTGCAAGTCAGAGCTTAAAGCTTTTGACACTGCAAATCCCAGGTTCAGTGGTACAGCTTGTGCCAATGCCGAATGCAAGTAACATCTTATTACCGGGAGTGACAGCACAACAGTTGAATGAGTGGTTGGATAGTTTGAATACGCCTCAAAATACTTCCAAGGGGGAAGAGTAGACTGATTGTGTAAGGCTAGCTACAGAAATAACTGAACTAGTTGAGGGATCAGTGGGAGTGAATGGGTTAGAATCCTATACAGAAGAAGAGATGAGAAATTTGTGTCAGAGGATTAGGCAAGATACATCAGAAATTGACATATCTGGAAGATAAACAGGACAGAGAGATTGAGAAAATGAAGCATTTGAAATGAAGTTACAGATTATATTTTGAGGCAAAAGATTTTGAGCACATGAGGTCAGAAGGGATGAAAGCACATCTAAAGGAATTATTGCAGAGTGCTCAGATTTGGGGAGCATTAGAGAAATGGTAAGGCAGATGGGCAAAGAAGAAGGATAAATGGAAACGAGATTCACAAGAAGGGTCTGAGAGTGTTCAGAAAGAAAAGGATCCAGTAGAAATGTTACCGATGAGGGAAATTTCAGGAGGTAAGTTTGTTCATGTTAGCTGGCACAGGAGTGACATTCTGTCATTCACAAATGATTATCCAAAACTGAGAGAGGAACCAGTTGAGTGGTACCAGCAGACAGATATATTTGTGAAACTTTCTAAATTTCTGTGGGAAGACTTGAATACTTTGTTGGAAATAGTGGTTCCAGTTCAGTTGTGGGTTGAGTGCAAGAGAGCAGTGGATTGGCCGACAAGTGAACCGGAAAGGGATAGAGTCACAGGTGCACCATCACCTGAAGTCATGAAACATTATTATAAGGTTATTGAGTTCCTAAAGACGAGAATCTCACCTAAGAATATTGATTGGCAAAGAATTGACAAGACAGTGCAGGAAGTAAAGGAGTCTATACATACCTATTATGAGAGACTGATGAAAGCATTAAAGGAGTACAGTGGTAATTAAGCGATTGAGCCGAAGGACATGTTGTACTTTGTGTTCAGGTTTGTAGAAGGATTAAGACCTGAAGTAGGTCAGATGATAAAGAGTCATTTAATTTGTTGGCCAGCGAAGCCGATTGATGAGGTGTTACAGTATGCAAAATACTGTAGTGATGAGATTGACTTGAAGCAGAAAAAGTTGAAGGAAAAAGCGATGGTGATGCAAATTAAGGCAGCTCAAACAGGAGTGCAAGGAGCCTTAATGCAACAGGTACCGCAGCAGCAGGGAACTGTTATGGTCCAACCTCAGATGAGAGCTAGGGGTTGTGGAGTCAATATGAATCGTGGTCCAGATGTGAGTTCAGAATGATGTGCAAGGGATGAAAAAGATGTTACCATGTCATCTGTGCGGAAACGTGGGACACTGGAAGCAGGAGTGTCAGTTGATGGTTCAGGATGGTGTTGTTCAGCAAAGTGATGATGTCAATACATTTCAAACTGTGAAAGTCCCTAGAATGAGAGAACTTAATCCAAATTTTCAGAATCAAGTGCAGAATTTTCAACCCATGCAGCAGGTGCAAGTGCTGCATGCATGATAGAACAGCAACAGGTGAGGCTTACTCAGCAGTTCAAAGGTAAGAGACAAGACAGAAGTAATAATACAGTGCACCAATTCCCATTGCATAGTGAGAATGAAATAAACAATGAATGGATGAGTATTAGTTCGGATGAACAGCCATGTATGCTTGCCGCTTCACTAGAAGTAGATCAACGAGGACCCTTTGTGAAAGGAAAGGTGATGGATCATAGGGTTTTATTCTTAGTAGACACAGGAGCTACACGCTCAACAGTGAGAAGTGCAGAAGTGCCGAACTTCTCTCTTTCAGGCAGAACAGTTCAGGCTGTGGGAGTAGCAAATAGACAGTTGATAAATCTGATCACTGATCCAGTACAGGTTGAGATTGGCAACTTCCAGGGACTGCACAAGTTTGTAGTTTGTGACTCGAGTCCAGTATCTCTACTGGGAAGGGACTTGTTGTGCAAGACGAAGGGGGTCATTCTGACCCTGGCGGCCGGTGGCCGCCAGGGCCACCGACCACGGGAGCACCGCCAACAGGCTGGCGGTGCTCCCACGAGCATTCTGACCGCGGCGGTGCAGCCGCGGTCAGAAGCGGAAAGTCAGCGGTCTCCCGCCGACTTTCCGCTGCTGGGGGGAATCCTCCATGGCTGCGGAGCGTGCTCCGCAGCCATGGGGATTCTGACACCCCCTACCGCCATCCTGTTCCTGGCGGGTCTCCCGCCAGGAACAGGATGGCGGTAGGGGGTGCCGCGGGGCCCCTGGGGGCCCCTGCAGTGCCCATGCCCATGGCATGGGCACTGCAGGGGCCCCCGTAAGAGGGCCCCGCAAAGTATTTCAGTGTCTGCCATGCAGACACTGAAATACGCAACGGGTGCAACTGCACCCGTCGCACCCCTGCAACTACGCCGGCTCAATTCTGAGCCGGCGTCCTCGTTGCAGGGGCATTTCCTCTGGGCCGGCGGGCGCTCTTTTGGAGAGCGCCCGCCGGCCCAGAGGAAATGTTAGAATGGCCGCCGCGGTCTTGTGACCGCGGTGCGGTCATTTGGCGGCGGATCCTTGGCGGACGGCCTCCGCCGTCCGCCAAGGTTAGAATCAGGCCCGAAATGTTCCATTAGTTGTTTGACTGCTGGAATAGTGGTTCAGATTAATAGTGATGATGAGGAAGAACAGACTTCTGAAAATGAAAACATTAACAAAGAGTACCCATTGATTGAGTTTTTTCAGATGTTTACTGTGAAAGAGTTGCATGCAGACTTGCATGGAACAGTACAGGAGAAGGTGTGGGACCTGACAGGTAGAGAAGTGGGCTTGATCAAGGGAGTGGAGCCAATTAAAATCACTTTGAAGCAGAATGTAGTGTTTCCACAGTATAACATGGCATAGGATGTTTTGATAAAAGTGGCAAAGATAATAGGAGACTTTCTAAAACAAGGGGTTTTGAAAGAAGTGTTGAGCAGTCCATGTAATTCACCGATAATGGGCTTGAAGAAGCCGTGTGGGAAAGTGCGCATTGTGCAAGACTTGCGAAAAGTGAATGGCATGGTGGTCAAGTGTTGTCCTGTGGTACCGAACCCAACAATAATATTGTTTCCGATTCCATGCGATGCAGAGTGGTTCACAGTGGTTGACTTGTCACAAGCTTTCTTTTCTGTGCCTCTTCACGAGGATAGTCAGTTTCTTTTTAGTTTCAAATTCCTAGACAGAGTCTACAGTTGTTGCAGGCTTCCTCAAGTGTACACGGAGTCACCGTTTCTTAACAATCAAATCATGAAAAATAATCTGGAGTCATTGGAACTACTGTACTGATCGGCTCTAGTGTAGTACATTGATGATTTACTAATTGTGTCCAAAACGAGGGACGAGTGTAAGTACTACTCGATTGCGCGGTTGAACCATTTGGGAGAATGTGGACATAAAGCATCACCTTTGAAATTGCAGTATTGTCAGAAGTCAGTGAAATACTTGGGGCACCAGACTGAGAAAGGGTCAGGGAGAATCTCCAGAGAGAGGATTACAATGATATTGCAGAGAAGTCCTCTGACTTCACAGACAGATGTCAGAATGTTTCTGGGAAAGGTAGGCTATTGTTGCCAGTGGAAGCCAAATTTTGCTGACATTGCTAAACCATTGCAGCAGCTGACACATAAGGAAGTTACTGACCCCATAACCTTAGCTGAAGATCAGATGAGGTGTTCACTGAATTGAGAGAGTGTTTGTGTGGGGCTCCAGCGTTGGGAATGCCTGACTACTCAAAGCCATTCTTATTGTTTTGACTTCAACGTGATGCTTGTTCTTTGTCTGTCTTGACACAGGTCCATGGAGGTGCTTATCGCCCAGTAGCCTATTTTTCAGCTACCTTGCACCCAGTCAAAGCAGCTTTACCAGGTTGTCTGCATGCAGTTGCCGCAGTTGGTCAAAGCCTTTTACAAGGGGAGGGAGTAGTGATGGGATACCCTCTGACAGTAATGGTTCCTCATTCTGTTGAGATTTTATTGACAAGGACGAAAACACAGTATTTGACTGGTGCCAGACTGACAAGGTATGAGACGAGCATTCCATGTGCTCCAAATGTAACATTGAAAAGATGTACAGTGCTGAACCCGGCAACATTACTTCCAAGTGATACTGTTGAAATTGAAAAAGAGGAAGACATTGAGCATGATTGTCTTGAGGTAACTGAACTGTGCACCAAACCAAGGCCCAACATCAGAGATACCTGATTGGAAGAAAATTATCAAATTGTTTTTGTTGATGGCTCATGTCTCAGAGATGGTACAGGAACACTGAGAGCAGGCTATGCTGTATGCACAAAATACTGGTACATTAGAAGCTTCCTGGCTTCGAGGTGTGTATTCTGCACAAGTAGTAGAACTGGTAGCTCTTACTTGAGCGTGCCACATTTCTACGAGACTGAGAGTCACAATCTATACTGACAGCCAATATGGATTTGGAATTGTTCATGATTTTGGTCAATTGTTGGCGCAAAGAGGTTTCCTGACCTCTACTGGCTCACCAGTTAGAAATGGTGACAGGATAAAGGAATTGTTGTATGCCATGCAGTTGCCTGAAGAAATTGATTTGGTGAAATGCAATACACATCAAAAGACACACGATTACATCTCACTGGAAAATGGATATGCGGATCAAGTCGCAAGGTTTTGCGCATCAAACTGTATATCAATCAAAGATAAGTGGAAATTGATATCAGAAGAAGATCATACATGTACAAGTTTTGATTTGAAAGTGATTGATACTTTGGAAGAGTTTAAAACATTGCAAAGTAATGCTGACAAGAAAGAGAAACATCTCTGGCCCAAATTAAAATGTGTGATGAGATTTGGGTTTCTGAGGAAGGTCAGATGGTCCTGCCCAATAGTTTATTATCGCAAATGGGTAGGTATTACATTGGTCAGACACAAATTGGGAGGGATGCCATGGTTAGGTTGTTCAAGATTGACTGGTTAAATCCTAAGTTCAGGCAGGCAGCAGAGGCCACATGTCATCTCTGTATAATTTGTCAGCAATTAAACATGGGGAAAGGGACAGTGGTGGACTTGAGCCACATTGGAAGAGCAGGAGGTCCATTCAGCAGCATGCAATTGGATTTCATTGAGATGCCTGCGTGTGGAAGTTTGAAGTATGTGTTGGTGATAGAGTGTGTCTTTAGTCACTGGATTGAAGCAGACCCTACAAGAAGGAATGACAGTTTCACACTAGCAAAGTTGTTGCTTAGGGAGTTGATACCACATTTTGGGTTTCCGATCTCTTGGGGATCAGATAGGGGAACTCACTGCAATAACGAGGTGATTAAACTCTTATGTGCAGCACTAAACATCGAGCAAAAGTTGCATTGTAGTTACTGCCTTAAAGCATCAGGACTGGTGGAGCAGAAGATTGGTACCTTGAAATGAAGAACTGCAAAGATGTGTGCAGCTACGAATTTGAAATGGCCAGATGTGTTGCCTTTGGTGTTGATGTTGATGAGAAACATGCCTGACAGGAAGACAGGGCTGTCACCCCATGAGATCCTCATGGGCAGAGCAATAAGATTACCAGAAGTTCCAGCCAATGCACTTGTAAACATTGCAGATGATATGGTGTTGGACTACTGCAAGGGTGTGGCTGATGTGGTTCGTTCTTTCTCTCAGCAGGCCACCACCCTGCCACCCATCCATGATCCAGGGCAAAATCTGAGAGCCGGCGACTGGGTCATTGTCAGGAAGCACATTCGCAAAACCTGCTTAGAGCCGCATTGGAGAGGTCCTTCTCAGGTGGTCCTGACAACGTCGACAGCTGTGAAGTGTGCAGGACTCCCAAACTGGATACACGCGAGCCATACAAAGAGAGTGGTATGTCCACAGGAGCATGAAGAAGTGTTGTTGAGAGCTCCAACAGGGAAACAGGTTTCAGCACCTGAACAAGAAAAGGAGCCAAGAGAGCCTGAAATTGAACTAGAGCTTGTGGAAGATGGTTCAATTACCCCTGTAAGAGACGAAAGTGAAGAATTACAGGTGGGTGCAGAAGAATCAATCTCAACTGATACAGCAGGAGAGCCTAGCTCAGCAGAGGTTCTCCCAGAGGCAGACGGTGTTGAAAAGCAGACAGAGCAAGTGCCAGACCAAGAGGGGGAAAGAGTTGAGACGGATCAAAGCCAAAGTGATCTGACTCCTCCGGAGCCCGTTGCAGGTCCATCAAGAGAAAACACCATAGAGAAAGAGAAGGAGAAGAGTCCAATCCTGAGAAGAATATTGACAGAAGGATCAAGAAAATTTGATAATTGGCCTGAATCACAAATAGAGAAGTAAAAGGAATTGGTCATAAACGAAACAATAGAGGAGGAAATAGATACTACGAGAAAAGAAGATTTGAGTGAAGGAGAATTAA
The DNA here is from genome assembly GCF_031143425.1 of Pleurodeles waltl. Taxonomy (NCBI): domain Eukaryota; kingdom Metazoa; phylum Chordata; class Amphibia; order Caudata; family Salamandridae; genus Pleurodeles; species Pleurodeles waltl. Next base: position 310,473,623 of record NC_090444.1, read on the forward strand.
GGGGTGACCGAAGGTTGAAAAGAAAGATAATAACAAGTCAACACTACGCAGGTCCTGAATGGGTGTATGCAACCAACAATGAATGGCAACACAGGTTTATGTCTTTTTGTTTTGATAGAGAGGGTTCTGAGTCAGTACTTTGATGTAACCCGAAAGGAAGCAAGAAGATGAATTTTTGAACTAATCTGTTGAAAATAAACCGAAAGAGACATTGATAACCTGATTTGCCATTGAAAACCGGTTGTGACAAGCTGCTAATCGATTTTGACAAGGAAAAGGGATTCCTGGATGTAAAACTGAACTAAGAGAAGAATTTTCCCTTATTTTTGATTTACTGCACTTTATATAAGAGTTACTTCTGCTTTCTGATTCTTTACAGATCATGGCTGAGTTAAATAGTCAAGGTAGAAATGCTAGGCGCTGTAGATACATGAGTGTTGGATTGGCAATTGTGTGTGGGATCTTGTTTATAGTGGTGATTGTGGGAATGTTTGTTCATGATATGAAAAGATCTACTTTTACTTCTGCTCCTGAAACTACTACACTAACAGCTTTAGAGAGATTTAAATTAGATGAGAAGTACTTGCATGATTATACTAATGCTCAAGGAGAGCTTTCTTCTAATGTCTTCTATTGCTTATTGAGTGAGTATATTGAAACGATGGATGCGAGGAATTGTCTTGTGTGTACGCAAATTTCTTCGTTAGTAGTGGAAGGAGTTACGTACCATAGCTTACCTTTAACCTATGGAATAAACTGTAGCTTGCTGCTAACAAGGTTCTATGATCAAGTGTACATACAATATTTGTATTCTAACCATGATGTTGTGTTTTCATTTGTTCTTATTATAGATATCTGAGTAAAGTAGCTAAAGAGCAGTATATAGTATTAGTTAGAGGATTCTTTGAGCCTACATTAACATTTGGAACAGCCTACGTGCATAAGAATAACCTCAAGGCTTGCTTACACATTTAAAGAAGACCTTCATAGGGCATACTAATGATAGAAGAAAAACATTAAAAGAAAATTTCGAAAAAAACTTAGAGAAAAGAGCTTACAAGATTGATTATGCTTATACTGCAATTAAAACACAAGGCAAATTAGCATTAGATGCATTACACGTAGGGAAGCTTTGTATATATAGGCCGAAATCACGCACTGACACTTTATTTGTGGGAACGAGTGAATGTAGACATGTGTTTTTGTTTCATAGTAAATTGACTTTTATGCTGAATGGTGAGGACCCTGCGATTCCTGGGATTTATTATATTTGTGGACTAAATGCTTATTACCGTCTTCCAAGAGGATGGTATGGACATGTTATTTGGGGATACTTGTCCCAAAGATTTATCAGCTAGATTTTTTACAGAAGTTTCTGAAATTGACTGAATTACATCAAAAGTGACAGAGGAGGGAAACCTCTTCTGCAGTTGTGGGAGATATTTTTGTTACAGTGATTGCTTCAGTGGGAGTCATCCTGAATTCGATCAAGATACAAAAGTTGTCTACTATTGTGGATAACATGCTGACAAACTTTATAGGGGCAATACTACTGAAAGATACTGAATTAGCCGCGGATAGAGCTATGACGCTTCAAAATAGGCTTGCCTTAGACATTCTTTTAGCAAAAGACGGCGGAGTCTGTAAGATGATTAATTCTAGGCATTGTTGCTCATATATTCCGGATAATGATAGGGTTATAAGAGACTTAGGGGCTCATTCCGACGGGGCCGGGGATGCGGGAGCACCGCCAACAGGCTGGCGGTGCCCCGCAGGGCATTCTGACCGCGGCGGTTTGGCCGCGGCCAGACCAGGAAAACCAGCGGTCTCCCGCCGGTTTTCCGCTGCCCTGGGAATCCCCTGCGCCGCCATGGGGGATTCCGACCCCCTCACCGCCATCCTGTTCCTGGCGGTTCCGACCGCCAGGAACAGGATGGCGGTGAGGGGTGTCGTGGGGCCCCTGGGGGCCCCTGCAGTGCCCATGCCAATGGCATGGGCACTGCAGGGACCCCCGTAAGAGGGCCCCACTTTGAATTCCAGTGTCTGCTCAGCAGACACTGGAATTCATGACGGGTGCAACTGCACCCGTCGCACCTTCCCACTCCGCCGGCTCCATTCGGAGCCGGCTTCCTCGTGGGAAGGGGTTTCCTGCTGGGCTGGCGGGCGGCCTGCTGGCGGTCGCCCGCCAGCCCAGCGGGAAAGCCAGAATGGCCTCTGCGGTCTTTCGACCGCGGAGCAGCCATATGGCGGTTCCCTACAGGCGGGCGGCTCCCGCCGCCCGCCGAGGTCTGAATGACCCCCTTACTCATTAATCTGACTAACACAAGTAAGGATTTGAAAGAATTGAAAGAACCAGGTGTTTGGGAAAAGGTTGGAAACAGATTTGCTTCCGTGGGAAATTGGCTTAGTCAAATTTGGAATGAGGTATTATTAAAAATCATGCAGGGAATATTAATTGTTATTGGTTGCATATTAGGAATATGGGGTTCATGTAAATTATGTCAAATAGATAAAATTGAGAAGATCTAAAATTAATCAGAAGAGGGAAGAACGAAACAGAGAAAGAATGCATAGGGAAGATTTGAGGAGGAGACAAAATACAGCAGAAACCGAATCGTAAAATGATGGTGAAGACTGGTGTGATGACATATTTAGTCATCAGAGGAGGGACTGTTGAAGCGGATATGCTAATTACAACTTATTAATGAATGTTTATGTGTTTTGATTAACAAGAAATTGATAGCAAAATTAAATGTACAGAAATGATTGTGCACGTTGAAAATGTGCCCATGGAAAGTGACAGCCAACATATATGAACTTGTACTAAAATGACTAAAAATGCGTGAAATATTGAAAATGTGTAATAATAATGTAGTAGTGTGTCATGTTAAGATGTATAACCTATGTTTTGCATCATATTATAAAGTTATCTTAGACAAAGTTGTGGCCTAGTTGCCAGGCCTCATTCAGGAGCTGAATCAATAAACGCACAATGTAGAAGTTGATTGTGCATTGAACTGACCTTGAACTGTTCGCTGTTTAATAAAGTCTGCTTAGCTAGAATTTTCTGAAATGTACCGACGAACAGGAGATGATAGAACTAAACATGTAACAAATGAGGTGTAAGACAGACTTGATGTACTTTCCCAGGATTCAAACGATAGAGACAATGACTGGAGAAGAAGATGTAACATTTTCGACACCTGATGAGTCAGATGATGAGGACATCGTACAGTGAACCAATCAACGAACTGAGAATGGCATATTATTAAAATTAATAGATTTGCAAAATTAATATTATTGGGTAGAGTCATATCTGGCGATTAATTGACTAATTAGGAATTGGGGGATGGACTGGGCAATCTTAAGAAAAAGTCATGACAAGGGGCAAAAACTTCAGAATTGACAGATGTGAGGGGTGAAATGCTGATGCCAGAAAACGCGATTCGAGATCTTGTCATTGGGCTCATGCTCTGAGAGCCTGATGCGTTGCTGATTGATTGATGACCTGAAGACGAAGACTGACTTTGTTGCTGATCCATTCCGTGGGTAGGTAGCTATGACAATGTGACTGATTAACTTTGTTCCTTTCTTCTAGGTACCAACTGCGCTGTTTTTATAGTTTTCTCCAAGCTAGATGTTTTCCAAATTCATGTTCTAAATTATTTTCGCATGAAGTCCCACATGCTAAATACTAATCTGGGTTAGGTAAGGTTCCTTTGGGTGACTTGACAGTGACAAATAATTGACAAACTGATTGCAGAACTGTGCTATTGATGTTGCTATATTTGTTATCTTATACTGAAGCATTAGTGCACATGTTTTCTCAAGTTCTGATTAGATTATGTTATTGGTGGCTGATTGAATAAAGCTTGAATTAATCCAATGCATTAGAATCATAACTAATAAGGAAATAAAATTGTTAAAACGTTCATTGAGTTGTGGTTATTCATGAAATGTTGATGTAATTGTCTGATGATTAATGATTCTCTTAGTGGGTATTGATTGGTTATAGTGCACATTAATAACACTGGTCACTACATGGTTAGGATACTCCATGCGATCCAAAAGGTTCATTGGCCTATACGCGTACCCTTGTAAGTTTACTTACTAAGGACCAGGCGTGCTAGCAATGTCTTTACATATTAGGAACTAGATTGTTTTACATTTGCCACCAACCAGTCAAACACTTTCTTCAATTGTCTAAAAGTCTGGTTTCCTATTCACTGCTCATCTAGAATGTACATTTTCACATTGTATTCTATTTTTTTCAAATCTTAACAATGTCTGTCAATAGTTAACATATTAAAATAATTCTTTGCAGGTACAGCATGCCTAGTTTGTGCTTTTGTGTGTGTGTATGTTTTGTGTGAGCCTGTATATCTGTTGTCTTTGTACATATGTATGCAGGTAAGTATACTGTTGGAATGTGGCCCTGCGCATGTGTATTAGGCCCTCATTCCGTGATTTACAGCAGCTTCATGGAGCTGGTCCATTTCACCCAGAGATACAGTTGGTGTCGCTGGTTGAAATCATGGGCTAAATGAGAAATAACCAGAGGTTGCAGGTTCAAAATTACTGATTCCCTCTGTAATTTTTAATTTCCTAAGAACACTTCATACCAGGTGCTACCCCCAACCCATATTTACTCATGCCACTGGTTTAGGTAACTTCAAGGAACAAAGCAAACAGACACAGCAATGGGGACCTTGGAATGATTACTTTATGCATGGATGCTTATATTTCTTTTATCAATATAAACATGTATGTGCACCGGTACATTCTGTTTGTGTGACTACCTCTATCTGCTTGTGGGTAATCATTAAAACAACATCTGAAAACAAAATAATTTACATATAATCAATGGGGGTTTTAGTAGCTTTTTCCCCCAAATAAAAACAAAAGAAGAAAAAACAAAACCATGAGCTTATACACACACATGCAAATGTGGGAAAAGTGGCAAACAAAACATACAAATCAAATATTTGTGAACCTATAACATATATATATATATATATATATATATATATATATATATATATATATATATATGTTATGGGTTTATATATTATATGTATGTATTCTACATAGGAAGTGTATTTTGGTTTTATTGTGTCACTGATAACAGTTTATTCCCCTCGGCTGCTTCATGGAGAATTTTGCACTAATCTATCTAGCAGGGAGGCAAGACAAAAGGGGTTTCAAATCAGTGATTTCCTATGTTAATTCCAATTGAAAATGCCATACAAAAAAGTCTGAACAGAATTAGATCAAATTTGTAAGAAAGTTAAAGATTTACTCAGAAAGCTTGCTTATTGTGACTTGGCATTAGCCAGTTAAGCTCTTTTTGAGAAATTAACATTTAAAGAGATGGTCACATTGGTCTTTACAGAGTTAAAAAGTTAGTTATGTGAGAATGATTGCTTCCTCAGATGTCCCACTGTTCCAAATATTAAAAAGGTAGGTCCCTCTGATCACTGTATGAGCTTTTTCTCTCATTGGCCATTTCTGACCAATCAATTTGATTGGCTGGCCATAACGGAGAAGAAAATGCTGTGCCAGCCATTACATGCCCTGGAACATGGTCCCCCATGTCTTAAAAAATATTTTTTTTAAAGTCTAAAGGGCCATGGTAAGGATACCCTCATTCCCAAAAATTGTGGGGGGACCCCCAGGGAAACTATATTCTTACTTTTTGGGTGGAATAATGACCCTTCAGCCTGTGGTATTGCAGCAATGTGCAAGCTTCCCTGAAGTAACATGGATGGCATGGAAGCATGTGTGGTGAGTACAGTGAGAAGACCACAGTACCTAAACAATATATTTTTTTTTAAATGCTGGTTGGGTGCTTGTGCTGAGTTGGGTCTGCAGCCAGCCTGCACTCCCACTCCTCCGTCGCTGCACTAACTGAAGACTTTGCGTACTGGGTGTTGGCTATCTATTGGGGGCTGGATGCAAGCTCTGGCTAAAGGCCAGGCCTTGTGGCAAACTACTCGCTGTGAACACCATTTGACTGTGCACAGCAGGAGGGGTGAAGGCAGGCTCCGGCATCAGACCAGACCCTGCAGCCAATTTTTCCGGTGCACAAAGACAGAGACCGTGTGCTGTGGGGGCTTCATCACCTGCAACAAACTTGGGTCCAGGCCAGGCCACTGGGCAGGCTCTGTGACCTAACCCCTGCTGAGCAAGGCCAATAATTGTCTGCAGTGGGGGATTGGTAGTGCACAGGGCAGTTGTGTGCAGCCAATGCACCACAGGTGGTAGTGCTTGCATAGAGGGAACACAGGCTGCAGGTTGCTAGAATGGGTTGAGGAATAACAACACAAAATTGTGGCTGTGTAGAGGTGGTGCGCACTTCCGGAAAATAAGCTCAAGCATGTATTCAGAGTCCGTAAGCCATGAAGCCTCAATTGGATGTTGAAATAGAGTGCCCAAGCGGTTTTAACACCCAGCCACAGGGTGCATGAACTGTCGCCTCGGAAGGTCCACAGTTGTAGAGGGAAGGAAAACCACGGCACATCGCAAATTCATAGAAGTGTCAATTCATTCTCCTGTGGTGTCTCAGAAAAGACATAACCTGACCTAGTGAGACAAATGGGCGAGGTGTCAACAGGCCAATACAGTTCTCATATTTGGAAAAACAACAGCCGACACGTGTTTCGTCAGAAATGACTTTTTCAAGGCTCCAACCTGTGGAAGTATCAAGCTATGTTATCAGGCTCCAATGGGCACTACAATTGTGAAATAGAGTAAGAGGAGAGAAGGTCTTCCCGGTAGACACCATGCGACGCCGTTAGCACAACGGCAAGACATTATCCGCTTTTCCAGAGGCTTATCATGGTCTTTGGATCTTCTCTCTTCTCCGAGCATGCACTGTTTATCGCCTCACATATTACATCACTCATGACAGGTTAAATACCATCTTTTATGACTTCTCTGATGTCATGAGGCATCATTTAAATGTTACAAGAAATGCTTCACAACTCGTGATTAGGGAAATAGAAGAGATATAAAATATTTAACAATGTGCATGTATCTTGCTTTCTTGAGGTGTACAAATCAGACAGGTATTAACCACACCACATTCCCCACCATTGGATAGCCTTGAAGGACTGTTCCCATAGACAAAATAAAATACATGTCCTCAGCACCCTCCTCAGAGTCAAACATCGAAACCCATAATTCAATTTATACTCAAACAGGCAATGTGCCTTGGACCAATTTCATAAACAAAGCACCCTTCTTTGTTTGTAGTGTCACAATAGCTTGTAGCCAACACATTTGGTTCGCCAAGAACTTCTTCAGGGCATAATTGTGGTTGCTGCCTGTTTTTGTAATGTTCACCGTGCACCAGAATTTGTCTCTCCAATATGGTTCTCTAAATGTTTTACTCCTTTACAACTGATTTGTTTTCTCCCATATATCCAGTCCCTTAAGCTTTCCATTCTTATCATGTTCATTACACATCTAGGTAGCAGGACTCAGTTCAACATGTGCATTCAAGTGTGTGCGTGTGTGTGTGTGTGTGTGTGTGAGACATGCATGCACATGTACCTGTATTGCTGTTTATCTTTACATATGTACGTGAACAGCTTTACCTATAAACTTGTTTGAGCCTTCCACTGGCATAGCCGCTGAGGCCTTCATCATGAGTGGCCAATTAATTCTGATCTGGACAATAACAACAATTACTATCTCCATCAGAATTATGAGATGGGTGGTGTTATTGTGGATCTGGTTACTTTAACATGGAGATTTCACCTGTTTAAAGAAAATAAAAATCTATGTGTGAAATCCTGGGTTAAAATGAGGAATTACAGTAGGAATTGGACCAAAATTATTGAAACCATGGGTAATTCCTCATTTCTTGGTGGGCAGTCCAGGTCCCATTTGGAATGGCCTAGATTTTCCCAATTCCTGGAGTAACCAATAACTCCTCTATCACCAAATCAGAGGGTGTGGAAATTCAGGGCAATTTTCTGGGCTTAACATTTTTTGTTGGTCCACCTATTAGTTTTACTATTTTATCAATCATAGCAACATCAGCCTTTTGAAGCTACAACACGAAATGCGAATTATAGTGCAATATATTGGCAAGTTTAGCCTTCTTTTTTGTTTAAAGTGGCTCTATATCAATTTAAAATGAGTAAAATGAAAGTGCATTTATCGTAGTACTTCTCAGTTGACATTTAGCACATTCTCAATGAGGGAAGTATTCAGATTTTTTCAATTATAAGTGCATGGTGTGAATAATTTGATATTAATACTAATTAAATAAATGGGCAATTACCAAAATTCTTGAATTATTTTCGCGTTATTTAGGAACATTTCTTCTGGTGCCATAGTAAGCATCAAAGCTCTATAAACTGTCATAGCAAGCATCAAAGCTCTATAAAGTCGCCCTCTTGCACTGTGATCTTAAAAGGTTCATTGATTATGTGTATGGAAAAGCTTCCTTGACTCACCTTTTCCAAACTATTTTACTATGTTTGGCACTCGTTCTCCTTAATGTTACAATTTTTCAGGCACATGGTGGAATATAGTTTAGGCTTTTCATGACTAAACTGTCAGCGGAAACCCGTTTGTTTTTTTCCTTCTTTGTATTCATACTGTTTTCCCGACTTTGAACCTTGGTTTTCATCCCTTATTGCACTTGTTTTATTGCTTAAAGTTAGCCCGAAAAACTGTTCAAACAATATATTTGAAAAAGAACCGTTCCTGATATGTTTCAGATAAGTAATAGAAGGCATTATAAAAATATGTCAAGGACATTAAATGATTCCGCCCTGTGCACAAGTTTATTCCTCTAAGGAGATCTATCTTTCTGTTCTGTTTTGGCACAGCTATATGAGAGATAATGCTAGTTTATGTCGCCCTGTTCACATCAGTGCATTTCTTCATTTCACTCCAACCAGCTATAGTTCACATTGCTTTTTTTCATCTGCTCATTTTTAGTTGAGCTCAGGAACATAATTCAGTCGTGAACGGTCTTCTTATTTTATAATTAAGAAGTCCGGAGTGACCTCGGCATTTATAGCTTTGTTAAATCCTTCCACTCTCAACTACAAAAATGTATTATTATCTGTAGTTGCAAGACGTCCCTTACATTAGAATACACGTGATTGATGCTCTCCAACAATTTCTGAAAATATACTAGTTGACTTGGCTACCATTTTAGCAATTCCGTTTATCTACTTTTAAAGTGAGCATTTGTGCCAAAGTAGTCATTTTTGTCCTCAGTGAGGCATCATGGTTTAAACCTCTGGAAAACAGTTACAAGTCTTATTTTCCCAGAAAGAACCATGAACATGATCGTAATGATAAAACAAACTCTGCCTAAACCTCCTATACTGTAGTATTGCAAGTATATATGTATGTACGTATGTATTTTATCACATGCCGGCCCCTTGCAATTTATTAAATGAATCCTATTTTAATATACTCATTATAATACTTAATTTTCAAAATGCATCTTGTTCCCCTAATGTGTTTTTTCTGTCCACTTTGAGAATTACCTGCATCTTATTTCTCATGCAAACCCAAGGAACACAAAGAACAAAATTGTTTGTCGGGATCTTCTCCCTCCTGCTCCCCTCTCTCCCAAAACACCCTGGGTCTGACTTGGGCGGCATCAATTCTTACTGTTGCAATCACTATGTTTTATGCTTTATTGAAAATGTATGGTATGTTAATGATTTAACCAAATCTAGGTCTAGGTATTTTTACACATAAAAACAAAATAAAAAATTGAGGAAGGAGGAGAAGAGAAGCAAGGACAAACAAATACCATTGAAGGTCACCGATATTTTTAGTGCATTTCCGTTAAAATCTTCAGTTTAAAATAGCGTTCTTCCTTAGTATTGTTACCAGAATGTAGACGAATAAAGTAGATTAAAGTTAAATATATATAGGAAATTATACATGTATTATTTATATCTCCAAAAAGACATACTTCGATGATTTATTCATATTAAACCCTGGTGGTCTGCATTGTGTAGTTATAGATTGGAAGAGTGTTTTTTGTTGCTTCGTAAAAAGCAAAGTATATCCACCTCTGCTGCTTCAAGGAATGTTTCACACTGATCGACCAAGCAGAGGCCATAAAAAATGGGAGGGCCCAAAAGTGAAATGCAGTCATTACAACACGGTCTGTACCACACATGATACTTACCACACAACAGTTAATACGCAGACAAGTACCACACAAGCCTTTTTCTGGCACTTTACAACATGTGACTTGACCAAGTGAGTGTTTTTAGGTATCTTTTTGTAAGGGTGTAAGGAGCTTCAAGTGGTTCAGGATTGGGTAAGTGTAGGGATAAGTAAGGGATAGCAAGGTTTTTTATGGTTCAGGATGAGTAAGACTAGGGGGTAGTAAAGGGGAGTAAGGGGGTTTTAGGTTTCAGGGAAGAGAAAGTGTGCAGAGATTTAGGGGGTTTTAGGGTTCAGTGTTTGGTAAGGGTAGCAATAAGTAGGGACTTCAGGGTTGAAGGATAGGTAGGGGCAGTAAATGGTAGCAAGGGTTTTTTAGGGTTAATGTAAGGGTTTTTAGAGTGCAGGGTTGTGTAATGGTAGGGGTAAGCAAATGGTATTTACTAAGGGGCTTGTGTATACAGGGGTTGCCACTCAGACGCAGAGAAAGTTAAGTATATCTAGACTGTTTGATATGCGAAAGTCCTGCGGCACCAAAACATTTAAAAATAGGGCCTTCTCATTGCCTGAGAGATCTTTTTTTCTCCAGCCAGACAATTTCAGTGCCAGTACTGAATGATCTGACTGGCTGGCTACAATGTTGCAGCAGCTATTACGAGACACAGGGACTCAATCCTTGAGCTATGAAAACAAATTAAGAAACCTCATAAGGAGGAAGAGTGGGTACACATTCTGGGCCATGCATTGCGGGCCCGAAATGAACAACCTCAAGTAAAATAATATAAAATATTGGGGACATCAGTAACAGAGCCTGGTACCACTGTACCCAGCACAGCACCGCCTGTGATACCCCAATACTGATGCTGTAGTACCAGCAAAAAGTAAACACAAACATAAAGAGCTCAGACCATAGGCCACACCCTGTTGCCAATCAACCATTGTGCAGGCCATTACCCATGTGCGCTAGGGGTTAGCCACCTGCAGTGAGTGGTTATGCTAAAGAATGTGTTGAGTGGTAGGATTTGGAAGCATTGGGGGTGAACTCCCATGTGGTATTGGGTGCATGGCCTGGCCTGAGGTCAGACCCTACAAGCAACCCCCTCTGTGCATGGCCAAAGCTATGAACAGCACGGCGTGTGGCAGCCTGTACGGGGTGCAGTGCCGGCCCTGGCTGTTGCCCATGCCATGTGGCTAAATCCCTGCTGTGCACACCCTTTGGCCATGCTAAAAGCTGTGCATCATAGGGATTTGGTTGCCCATGGGGTGGTTGTGTTCCAGGCCTAGCCAGAGGTCAGGCTTTGTGGCCAACTACATGCCATCTCCAAGCCAGAGTCTAGGCCCTCACCAGAGAGATTGGCTGCCTACCAAACAGTGCACACAGGGATTCTGTCATGCCAACTTCCTGCAATGCACAACTGGATGTTGGCTACTCACAGGGTATTTGGGTGCAGGGCCTAGCCAGAAGCCTGATCCAGAGGACAGCTACATCCCATAAATGAGGTCCTATAATGACTCCGAACAGCACACATTGTTTGATCATGCACAGGAGGGTTGAAAAAATACTATGCTCAAGTTTGAATATGAACCACAAATCCCAGAACGACACTGAAAAAAACAAAAAGGTAAAGTGAAGTTATAGTTAGCTGTTGAAATAAGAGCTATTTATTTTAAATAAAAAAAACATGACATTTACAAATTATAGTTTACTGAGCTCACTATAGCTTGGGCCCTAGCCATACACTGCTTATAACCTCACACATTAAATGATACTTAACACGTGAAATTACATCATTAATGGCATCACTGGTGTCACCTCAAAGTACATAATTAATTACATCAGTGATTACATCATTCATTTATTGGCATACAGTCTTATATGGTTTGTGAACTTGAAGTAATTTAACATGCTACACTGTGGCCAATTTTCTATCACTAATCACATGATAATGGACATAACATCTGACCAGATGTCGCATACATACCATATTTGTCAAGTCATCCGTATTTGGTTGATATTTTCCTCTTTTTACTAGTATTCAACCAAATAACAACCAAAATGCCTTCAAAGACTTCAAAATGGTCTCCTCCCTTTTTAAACCTTAAACATCCTTCAACAAAGAGTTTGTACGCTATTCACCTTAATGTGATTACCCTCTTAAAGACTTCACATGATCCCCACATTTAAGTCAAAACTTTGACAGGTATGCATTTACAACCGATAATACATCTTCAGCCCAGTCCTCTGAACAACCCTCAGCAGTTTGCTAACATAGACTACACACTTTCCTGAGATAAGCACAATAGTATACAACTTTAAAGCCATGCTTACACTTCTAGTGTGAATTAAACCATCTGTAAGTGGATCACCCCTACATTCCACATTTTCAACAATCTGCAGTGCCTTAAAATCTTCAGTGAAGTTCTGGAAATGAACATCCACACTTTATAGATGTCCTTGTTAACCATAATTTGCTCATAGCACTTTATTATAACTAGTTAACATGGTCCTGGTCCTAGATAGCTACTCGTGGACAATCAAAAGATGATTGGACTTTTATTACAGATGTTTTGCAAGAGGCTTTGGCTTTAAGCTGTAACCTACTTTGAAACATAACTCTGCAATCCACATCAATTACTCCTAGCCTCTACCTTGTGACATGAAATATTACTTGTAGCCCTTAATTTTCTGATTTGTAAAGAGTGCATCATATAACTTTCAACATGCACAACTACACAAGCTTTGAAGGCTTACATTAGTTCTATTCTATACACTTACATGCTTGTGCACTGTAACTCTTTGTTGTATATGCCTATGATGTTATCAGGGATGTCATAAATTATTTCCTTCATCTATGACTTGTGATTATAAATAGTTGTTCAGTTGTATAGTTGTATATGTGTGTTTTTATGTGAATAGAAATGTATATGCAAATAGAAACAAATAGGATGTAAACAGAAATTGAACTACAAGGTCTTAAAGCAAGGTCGAATTTGATGAAAGCATATTTTGGTCAAAATAATACACAACATAGAAAAACAATTCTATTGTAAAACATTTTACTGAAAAGCACTTTTTGTAAAATATAGTTTGGGAAACCATGCTATCACATGGTACCACAATTAAGACTTGAGCTCTTAATTATCTGAATGAGCCCTCAATTAGGGGTCTTCTAATGTTTTGATAACATTGTTCACAGTGATCAATGTATTGTCAATGTTACAGAGATGTCTATGAAGAGCGCTTATATCCAATATGGAGTAGGTGTGGCTGCACAAGTACAGTTGGCACTCCCACTAACATAACTTGGGAGTTATGGTTTGGAGTGCACTGATATTCTAGGATATCGCACAAGTGGATATTACACATGTAGTAAAAACAGATTATGTTTCTTTTAATGTCTAAATAATCATAGATTTTAACTGCAAATAGATTTGATAACTTCAGCATGAAAAAAAGATGTGTGGTGTGGAATTTACAGGCAGCTAAATCTGTGCTAGTTTAATGTATTTGTAACAAAATTGCTTTCAAATACATTGAAGGAGTCAGTACACTTCTATGAAGAATCTTGTTTCTACTGGGAGTGGGAACGCTGACAGTATAGCAATCCCGAGGGCCACAATATTTTTACTGTCCTAGTTCCACCCCTCTTTTTTGGTTATAATTGAAAAATCAGCAGCAGTTCTCGTCACATTAGGCTTCATGCCTTCATGGATATTTCTGACTAAATGGGCCGTAATCTGTCAAACATGCAGCCTGGCCATAATGGGAGAAGCTTTAACCTTGGTTAGGTGATTACTGTGAGACCACTGAGTAATCTTGAATGACATCTATGATTTGTTTGATGAATGAGAATATTTTCCAAGAATGTTGATGATCTCTACTTGATATAAATAATGATGCACTAAAATCCATGACCTAATTCATGTTAACAGTATAAATATGTGATAAAAAAAAAACATCAATTTGGGGCTTTTTTAAAGGTTTAGTGAGATTTTTATTGAAAAAGTTGCTTGCTCATTTATTGCATATTGTGATAATTTCTGTGCCTTCAGCTATGATTTTGTAAAACAGCCTGGTGTAATTTGCTATTAACGCATCCATTAAACTTTAACTTATCTCTATTGACCATGGGCTTTTTTATTTCAGTGATCTTGTTGGTTAATATCTAAGAATAAATTCTACAGTCCTGATTGAAACGATAGGGTGCACATTAATCTGACGCTCGCTTAGTATGCCTTTCAACAGCTTTAGAATCATCACAGTTAGTATTTTTCTGGATTTCTACACATGATCTTCAGTCATGAAATATTTCTTTCCCACATCCATCCCTTGACTGGATGCGGGAAAAAAATATTTGGTGAAATTCCTTGTTAAAATTAGCCAGAAATAGACCCCTGCCTGGAGAATTACAAGATTACAAAGTAAACATCACTTTCAGTTACCTTGTTACCTGGTGATCCACCATGAAACACTGATCATCATCTCAAACTGTTTCTATTGTGAATGCTGCTCCGTACTGGCATGCATATAGAGTATTTCTTTTAGCTCAGCTTTAGCATTACTGGTCCTTCCCAAGAGAACAATATTATACTTGGAGCAGCAGTTTTGCTCCCTTTTCTGAAGGGGTGAATATTGACTGACCCGTGCACCCCTTCTGTTGTGGAAAGCTCTTGTTCTAATGGAATAATCCTACCATCTTAATTATCTGCAAAATACTTTCAATCCTCCGCACCCCACAGCAACACTCAAGCTGTAAATGTTGCACAATGTATATAGCTGTACACTTTTAGTCTTATATATTTTAATTTCACTATTCTTAATCTTGATCCAGTACAGACTGTGGGTCTGACATAGTTATTTATTCAATGTGTCTGCCATCTTCACATAGCCTTGCTTATGACACACATCTAATTTCATCTCAAGCTCCGAGGCAGCTGTGCATGCCTACATCCCTCTCTTTGTACATGTATAGGTTTCACAAACTAGCTTATCCAAAGCAAACCTGGCTAAGACTTTCTTGCACACAGAATACATCTCAGCTTGGTCCCGTGGGAAGTAAAGGAAAGAGCAAAGAGGCTTACAGAAAGTTGCACAATCACACAAGATACAGCAGGTGAGCGATACTCAGGACTTCAAACATCATGCACTCCATCTAAAGTGCCCTTCTTACCTGCACAAATCTGTCCTGTCTTTTCTTTCTTTCTTTCTTTCTTTCTTTCTTTCTTTCTTTCTTTCTTTCTTTCTTTCTTTCTTTCTTTCTTTCTTTCTTTCTTTCTTTCTTTCTTTCTTTCTTTCTTTCTCTCTTCCTTCTTTTCTTTATCACCTTCTTTCACCCCTTGGGTCTCTTGGTAGAGATATTATAAAATTCCTTTCCAAACAAATAAGCCATCCATGTTTTCTTGAAGGTTAAACGTGAGGTTGAATGTTTGATGACAAGTAGCAATAAACTTCAAATTAAAGGGCCCTGTTTTGAAGAGAAGCACATTCCAGGAGGTGGGGTTAAATATAGTGACCATTACAGAAGGCTGTGCCTCCTCCTCCTACTCTCACACTTTCCCCATCTCTTCTTTTTCTGTTTGCAATTTATCTCCTTGGAGAAGTCTCTCCTTCTCCCCCTCTGCTGACATACCCTTAGGCATTTTTGGTTCTAGCTACTTAGTCTACAGGTGGATTGCCTCTAAGGATTGGTTCACTTTAGGTGTGGCTTGTTCATTTGAGGTTCGTAATTACAAAAGGAACTCTTCCTTCCTGTGGACATCTTTGTACCATGTTTCCTAAGGATCTGTTCCTCCTTAGTTTGCATTGCTCTTTTAGTCCCAAAGGTCACATAATTCGTGACCCAACCTCCCCAGGACTCATAGTCTGTTCCATTATTACTGTAGATACATAAATATCTGCATTTTATTGTACTATAATAACACATTCCCTGAGGCCCACACACAGAACACAATGCTCGCCGCTAGTTTAGGCTGGGTTATTCAGAGTGCGCAATCTGTCTTTCAGGGTTCCTAGCAAACATACTTCAAGGCAGCAAAAATGTCATACATGCATGTATGTTTGTAGTGGTATTCTTAAAATGCAGAACTGGCTGGAGGAGAATGGTGCGCTGAACAATGAATGATAAAATCCACCACAGGAAATTGACTTTATCAAAGTCTTCTTGACTCTCTGAAAACAAAGTGAACAGTCAAGTCTTAACATATGTTGTGAGTTTACATACAATAGAACTCAATTCCTAGTAGAGATGGGGATCCATCAGAGCATGCAGGGGATATGGAAGCAGGCATATGAGATAGTGTTGATATGAGATAGTGTTGATCTGTTGCTTCATGGTGAGTTGGGTGACCAGGATAACGCTGAGGTTGCGTGCAAGGTTGATAAGGGTGGGAGGGGGTCCAAGGGCTGTGGGACACCACCTGTCATCCCAGGGGGAGGACTTGTCCCCAAAGATGAGGGTCTTCATTTCGTCTGAGTTTAGTTTGAAGCAGTTGGTCCTCATCCATGTGGCGATTTCGGTCATGGTGTAAACCCATTTACGGCAACAGAGATATACATTACAAGTTCAGGGATTGTGGATACCATAATTCAGACTCAAGGGGCAGGAAACCAGGTATTAGAGAGTGCCCATGGATGTTTGGGGACACCCACAAGCTTGTACAAATATGGGCATTCTCAAACCTTGATCCAACTCCTTGCCACCTATGAAAGTACAGTACATTTTATTTTGCAAGGGACAGCCTAAAACTTCGTTCTAGGATCGAAAAGGGAATGGATCTCTACTTAGATTTGGTCAGCTTGTAGAGGAAGGGTTCTCTAATCTTCTCTGCTGTGGAGAACACAACAGTAGGAATAGGATCCTGCTGGAAACATAATGGCCTTACCAGAATTACACCTGAAAACCTTTGCTTAGTGAAGCTTTCCAAAGTTAATCTTGGGAATGTCTGTAATTTTTCAGAAGGTAAGAAATGATTGTTCAGGAACAGATGGAGATCTCCACACTCAGGGCCTCATTTATGTGGCCCTAGCTGCACACTGCGCCACTGGAGAGCAATTTTCTTTGACACCTTTGTGGCACAGTGTCCCAGCCCATATTTTCAATGCCACGGAAAACCACTTTGCATGTTTTTTCATGGTCTTGTAAATATGGACCCCTTTCACAAATAACATTGCATGAAAGGGGCATTCCATGGGTGTTGCTTGCGATGTTCCCATGCACCACCTATGTACTCAGGAGGACTCTGATGCATTCCATGATTTACAAGTCTGGGAACGCATCAGATTCCTAAGCCACCTCAGGGGTGGTGTAAGAATGATGCAAAAGGGAGAAATAACTTTATTTCTCCCTATTTTTCCTCATTCTGCAGCACACATAGAGAGAGGAAATCACCACTTGTGATTTTTTCTGTGCAGAACGGTGTCCCTTCCTGCAAAAAAAACAATCATACCCACAATGGAGGCATCCTTGCACCATGCTGCAAGGGTGCCTGTGTTAGTTCTAGACAGCAATTTGTGCAGCCCAGGGGGAGAGGACAGAATTGCTCTGTATCTTGTGGCGATGGTACATTTCTGCCCTTTCCATGGTGTTTTTCTGAATCACACTCTCATCTATTTATCTCGAGCGTACTCTATTGGATGTACAGTGTGCTTAGGCTTTTATGCAAAATGTTCAATGTTTGGCTTACAAAATATGCTTGAGGTTGAGGAGCTCTCTGATCAGATATCCATTCCATTCATAGAAAAAATCTTCCCTACTATTATAGCCTTCACTTTAACAAAGTAAGTAAAATATCAATATTCATCATAAAAATAAAAATAAAGTATTTGGGTGTTTATAGGTGCACAAAGTTAGGAGACCTCCCTTTTTCACATTTTATAAACATTTAAGCAGAGTGTGTGAATTCCATGAATGGAATAATTGGAGAAACAATATGCATATTTTCTTTCCAAAATAATAACTAACAAACATTTTTCCTAAAAATTGAAAAAAATCTGCTAAATATATTTTTTCTCCAGAATGTTTGTGAGTGGCGTAATTGGACAAAAGGTTCAAAATTTCAGTTTATTGGAACATGAAGTACATCAAATAATACCAGCAGCTTAGGAAGTTCACATGCCATCTGTTGGGTGACACACTCTTAGATACTGATTGAATGAAACAATGTATAATAATGTTTTACTTTTTTGATAGCAGTGTGGTGAATTAAGCTGTATTCAACATAATTCTTTCAGTGAGACTTTCTGAAGGTGAATGTTGTCTTCCTCACTCACTCACTCACTCACTCACTCACTCACTCACTCGCTTAGTATTTCAGTTCTGCTGACATGAATAAACAAATTAATAGTACTTTAAAAAGCTTTAATGATGGCAGATCCGACAGGACTAACAGGGCTGCAGCTGTTTGAAACCAAGCCCCTGGACTCCTGGCTTAACCAATGCATATATCCTGCAAGGACAGGGGTATTAGTTCTCCCAACAGACTTGCCTGACTCCTAGCCACCCCAGTTGTGTCACTTGAGACAATTACAGAGGTGAGAAGAGCAGCTGCCTCCAGGCCGAGACAGCAGGCTGGCAGAAGGGCTGGCACAAAATGGCAGTGGCCCGCACTTCTCAGACACTGAAGGGTGGAACAGAGAGCTCTGACCATGATAGTGACACTGAGTAGGTGAAGGCCTGGTAGCCCTGCAAGCCTAGAGGCTCAGAGACCTGCATACCATGGGGAGTCTGGAGTGCTACAAGTGCAATGATGACCCTTATGGCTAGGTTGCATTGCCCTTCTACTCTTACATCAACAGCAGTGGAGTGAATAGATATCCTCTACTGATGCCCAGAGGGGAGGGCAGTGATACTGGTACCATGCACTATTGTTTGCTCCATCCACCCAGGTGCATAGGCTGCTGAGAGTCTGTCATCTTCTATGGGGAGAGGGATGAAGGTGAGGACTGGCCCCTACAGTTTGGCACTGCAAAACATTTCAAAGGTGGTAGCTGCCACCGCATAGAGGTGCAGTACCCTGGCCTGTGACACAGGGGCCCTTCCTGCTACTAGGTATACTGACCAGTGTTGGGCTGAAAGAACACTCTGCTGGGCCATCAGGAATGGGAGTGAACATGTGCAGGGGCTTTTCTCCAACCCCTGCTGTTTCATCCACTGCAGCATATCCTTCCCTTGCAATTAGTTAATCAGGGCCATTGAAACAATACTAAAGGCAGCACCAGGGCATAAGAGTGAAGAATGAGTGTGCATTTCACCTGAACTGGTATAGGGAACTATGTAGTGGTTGTGAGGCGATTACCTGGTAGATCTGATTATCTGGCCACCATGGGCACTGGGAATGTTGTGCGGTCATCAGAGACTTCATCTACTGGGAACAAGGTGGCAGACCCCCATACACTATCATAAAACTGCTCAACAGGGGGCTGCCCCAAACACGCATTAGGACTGAAATGCCACTAGACCAGCCATAACTAGAGGACACTGCCTGAAGTGATCTCTACAAGTGTTGATAAAAAGGCAAGATAGCTAGAGTAGCTAAGCGTATGGACTCTGGTCAGTGCACCTCCGGTAGATCAGGCACTGAAAGTGCACTACAACACTTAGAGGGCATGCATGTTCGTCTTCCTTGAAGCCTGGGTGGCTTCTGAGTCTTATTCCTGTTTTTTGCACTGGTGCTTGCTAAAAAAACACCACCACCTCGGGCACCTCTGAGTGGTAGCTCTATTTTCATGATTGTGAATACATTTTGAGACAAATACACCTGCAGGGTCAATTAGAGTTGGAGAAGAGTAAGGTCAAGATCTTCCCAGATGGATAGAACTCCACACTGGACACAACAATGGACAATGGGAAACTGCTCGCTCCAGGAAAAGGGCCCACAAACAACGGTGACAAGGATGAATCATATTGCAGCAACCATTAAACATGCAATTCAAATGGGAGAGGGACCAGGCAGTCCAAACTGCAATTCTGCTGCTAAATGGACCTCAAGATGGGAAGGGGTGGTAACTGTATCAATTGTGAGTTCCAGCAGTGACTTACTGCAGAACTCAAAAGAGGACATCCTTTGACAAGTGGTGACCCCAGGCACTGCTGATGAACTCATATGATGAATGAGAGGGGGCTCCCTGTAAAATCACAGTGGACATCAGCATACAGGTGATTAATTTCTGTGACACTTCATATGCATTGGTGGGGCCTGTGGGTGTCTCCCTCTTATGTTCAGAGAACATCACTGGTGCTCCACTTCCCAACCTCATCCCCAGAGGTAGCCCAGAAACTAGAAAAGGATATGATTTAAACATTAATGGTTATCACAGTTTGGACAGGGAGTGGATACCCATCAGTCCAGGATGGGTAAGATGGGTAAGTTGGGAAGAAGTTCTATGTTCCTAAAAGTTGTGGTTACTAAGAGAGACATACATGCAGAGTGACTTTACCTGGCTGGTTTGGAGGGTGTCCTGGGCCTTTACCAGTGCTTCTGGGTGTGTGGTGAGGGGCACCAATATGTTGGCTTGCTCTTAACAGGTAGTAGTGCTATTTATTCAAGCAAACAGTCATCATGGGGCTCGTAAAAGATCTGACATGGAACGTATGAAGCCTCAATAGAATGAAGAATCCATATGGTATACACACATATATAAAGCAAAGTCAACTCATCTTATAATGCTGCAGGAAATGCACTTGGCCAAAAAGGTGGGCCTTGTCCTACAGAGGAGATGGAGGGTACACATACATTTTAGTATCTACAAGGGGAGTCAGACTGTGGGTCCCTTTTCAGAAGATTGTGGACCCGGAAGAGAGACTTTTCATTTAGGGTGGCAGGCTCGAAGTCAAGGACATAGTGCTCATTAACGCATATGCACCTAACTCAGTCCAAGCAGCATATTTTGGTTAGTTGTCAACACACATGGGGTGACACACTACCCAAAAGTCAATGGGGGAGACTTTAATTGCATCAGTGATATGCACCTAGATAGGTCCCACCTGCATTACCGACCTATCCCAATGTCAGGTCAGCTAAAGCATTTGAAAACTAGATTGACCACTGAAATGTATGCAAATCCTGGCTTGCCTATCATCCAGGGGAACAAGTCTAGCCTGTTGGCCCATAGCTGCAAATTTTTTGCATTTCTAAAATTGCGATTTCTGAACCAGAAATCACAATTTTGGAAATGCAAAAGGCCAGGGAGCCCCTTCTCCTGGCCCCCAAAATCATTTTTTTCAACATGTAAGGTACACACATGCCAAAAGGGAATGTGTGCTTTACATGTTCAATTTAAAAATGCAGTTTAACTGCATTTTTTCATTTTGCACCAGGTTACCACCTGGTTGCATATAATGGTATTTTGCATGTGCAAAATGCCATTTTTGGAAAAATCGCAATTTGCGATTTTTACCAGCATAGCCTTGCAACCTGGAATTTGTGAAACGCAAATTGCGACTCGCAATTTCCAGGTTGCAACGCAAGAAATCGCAATTTTAGAGATTTCTTAATTGTGGTCTGCGAATGCATTGCATGCATCGCAGA
The DNA here is from genome assembly GCF_031143425.1 of Pleurodeles waltl. Classification (NCBI taxonomy): domain Eukaryota; kingdom Metazoa; phylum Chordata; class Amphibia; order Caudata; family Salamandridae; genus Pleurodeles; species Pleurodeles waltl. Next base: position 310,495,301 of record NC_090444.1, read on the forward strand.
CCAATGTTTTGCACTCACAAACGGCTGAATTTACCGATTTGCACCGTTTGCGAGTGCAAAACTTTTTCATACATCTGGCCCTTAGTCTTTATTGCATGAGGGGACAAAGAAATGCTAGGGAGAAAAAACAATGAGAGAGAGAGGTGAGAAAAGCTTTTAAGGTCATGGCGAGGAGCAAGATTGTGGGCTTGGGTGGCCTCCCTGTTGAGTTTTACATTATCTACTTAGCACAATTGGCAAATATTGCAACTGATCTATTTAAAAAATCCAAACAGGAGCAAAGATTGCCACCCACTGCCTCAATAGCAATAATGGTTCTTCTCCCTAAACGTGGCAGGGATGTGTTGCCGCTCTTGGTCTAGAGTCCTCTCACACTGTCTAATGCAGACTATAAAGCCCTTAGCAAAACATTAGCTGCTAGGATCCAACTTAAATGTCAAAGAAATTTCACATGATTCAGAATGGATTTATTATGAGACAAAACATGGTGCTGAAAATCAGAAGGCGTTGGCAGATACTAGATCAATCAGGAGCTGCAGACCCCTATGCAGTAGCCCTTTCCATTGATATAGAAAAGGCATTTGGTTCTTTAGCATGGGACTATCTACATGTACTGATGAAGCTGTGTAAGGAATTTCTGGGATAGACTATTTTACAAACCCAAAGGCCAAAGTCTGCACTGGTTGAATCATGTGCAAGAAGTACAAAATTGGACAGGGCACTAGACAGGGGTGCCTTCTCCCTCTATCCCCACTGCTCCTCTCAATTGCTGTAAAATTGAGAGCAGCTAGGGCTGGAACAGGGTTAGGGCACTCACAATAAGAGACACAACACATTATGGCTCTCATTACAACATTGTCAGTAAATCCCGCTAACCGCCGTGTAGAAGACTGCCAACACACCGCTGTGGCGGCAGAATTCCGTTACAGCTATTACGACCCACAGGCTAGAATCCGCCAGAATCCAGACACCCACACAAGTCCGCCACACCAAAGGTCAGTGATAAACTGGCGATAACAAAACCTCCACCGTTACGCCAACAGGAATACGCCCACACTATCATGACCCACGAATCAACGCGGCGGTCTTTCAACCGTGGTATTCCATTGGCGGTACACACCGCTGCGCTCAAAATAAACACACATATACAAAACACAACCACATTGGACAATTCCAAATACACACACCTGATACACATACACACACCACTCCCACACACCCAATACAATATAAAACACACACCCACATCACCCACAACCCCTATGACAAAAACTGAGAACTAAGCACAGAGAGAGACACCACCATCAACAAACTAGCATCCACAGCACACAACATCATCACTCACACAACATCCACGCACCTCACACAACACACACAAACACATCCCCTCACACATCACAACACACACCACCTCACACATCACCCACCCCACACCATGGCACCGCAAAGACACCCCAGATTCTCTGAGGAGGAGCTCAGGGTCATGGTGGAGGAAATCGTCCGGGTAGAGCCACAGCTATTCGGATCACAGGTGCAGCACACCTCCATAGCTAGGAAGATGGAGCTATGGCGCAGAATCGTAGAAAGGGTCATTGCAGTGGGACAGCACCCAAAAACATGGTATGACATCAGAAAGAGGTGGAATGACCTACGGGGGAAGGTGCGTTCTGTGGTCTCAAGACACCAGATTGCAGTTCAGAGGATTGGCGGCAGACCCCCACCTCCTCCTCCTCAACTAACAACATGGGCGGAGCAGGTCTTGGCTATACTGCATCCTGAGGGCCTCACAGGAGTAGCAGTGGTAATGGACTCTGGTAAGTCGAATCTTAACTATTACATCCCCCACCCTACCTGCATGCTATCACATACCCCACCCTCACCCCATCACTCCAACACTTCACATATGCCCCACTATCACAACCCATACATCCCAATACCAAGCCCTGCACGCAACACCAAAGCATGGACACCCATCACCAAAGCATGTCCACTACAGATACCCACACAGACCCCAAACCAATTATCACACAAGCTCCTACACAAGAATGCAAGCACTGGGGTACAGGGTCACCCACTCATTGCACACAATGTCACACACAGATGCCTTTACACCCCTGCAGGACCCCTACCCAACGTCACCGGACAGAAGGTTCCAGACATGTCCACACCCCCCACAAACAAGGCCCACAGTGATGACAGCAGCTCTGTCCAACTGGATCTAGATGACCAGCCCGGCCCATCAGGGACCTCAGGACAGTCGGTTCCCCACACACTGGCACATGTGACCACAGAGCCTCCCCCCTCAGGAAAAACCAGCACAGCACCCACCCAGCAGGCCCATACCGCTGTCCCCAGGACACGTCAAGCAGCAGTGTGTCCACCACTACAGGGAACCCAGGCAAACCCACCAACCCGAGAACATCAAGGACCTGGGGCAGTGGCAGTGGGCACATGGTTCAGGGGACAGAGGAACAGGAAAACCGGGGAACTGGGAGGACTGCTGTGCAACAGGGGGAGGACAGGCCCAGGGAACCCACACTCCAAGAGGCCCTCTCCAACATCATGGGAGCGTACCATCATTCCCAGGAGACGATGGCAACGGTACTGGCCTAGTTTCAGAAGACCCAGCGGCTGCAGCAGGAACAGTATTTGGGGATCAGGGAGGAACTCAAGTCCATCAACACCACCCTGGTCACCATTGTAGGGGTGCTGAAGGACCTTGTGAACACCAGGAGGGACACTGTGGCACAACAAGGGGCCCCTGACACTAGCCTCGATGATAAACTGCCCACCACCTCTGACGGCGCTAGTGGACAGGAGGCACCGCCACAGGACCACAACACCAGCACCCCTCCCCCTGCATATGGAGAACCACCCGACAAACGGTCCCTGAGATCCAGGACAAAGACAGAGAACAATGCCAAGACCCCTGCCAAGAAATGAGACCACCCTGAATGTCATCCTTCTGTCCCACTTCATCACCCTGTCCATCCTTAACTTAAACTGCCCTAGCTCCACTTCCTATGCCCCTTTGGACAATGCACCTGTGAGACTAATAACTGGACTCTGCCATGGACATTCCTCCACCATCACCCCTGACCATTTTACAACCCCTCCACTATTTTGCACTTAAATAAACACCCTTGAATCACAAAACATTCTGGAGACAGTCTGTGCTTTCACAAATGTGTATTTGCGATAACTAAGGAAAATAGCAATGTCCATTGTATTGTCAACATACCTATGTCACACAGCTCTAGTCCATGAGGTAAAATAGCAGAGGTCACACAGTGGAACCCACATCTGTGAAATGGAAATGCAAAGTGACAAGTCAGGGTCCATACACTGGGTGAAAGTGACAGACATAAGATAGGTCTAACAATTGTATGAGATGTAGGAGGCAGTGATGTCTTCTTACCTGTGTCTCACTGGAAGTATTGCTGGATAACGTTGTTTCTGTTGTCGATATCCTCTTCTTCTGCCTCCTCTTCTTCACTGTGCACAGGCTCCACAGCTGCTACAAGACCTCCTTCTGGACCATCCTCCTGCAGAAAAGGCACTTGTTGTCGCAAAGCCAGGCTGTGCAGCATACCGCAGGCCACGATGATCTGGCACACCTTCTTTGGTGAGTAGTAGAGAGAAACACCTGTCACATGGAGGCACCGGAAACTGGCCTTCAGGAGGTTGAAAGTCCACTCAATAATACGCCTAGATCACCCATGTGCCTCATTGTAGCGTTCCTCTGCCCTTGTCACAGTAATTTCTCACTGGGGTCGTAGCCATGACAGGTTGGGGTAACCAGAGTCACCTGCAAATGTTGAGGGACAACTGTTAGACACACACTAACTCTTAGGGACAACCCCAGACAATCATTCACACGGTATAGGGTCCTTCTCCTCACCTTTTAGCCACACACGGTGCCTCTGGAGTTGCCCCATCACATAAGAGATGCTACTATTCCTCAAAATGTAAGCGTCATGCACTGAGCCAGGAAACTTGGCATTCACATGGGAGATGTACTGGTTGGCCAAACACACCATCTGCACATTCATCGATGGTAGCTCTTCCTGTTTCTGTACACCAGATCACTCCTGCAGGAGGGTACCAATGCCACATGTGTCCCATCAATGGCACCTATGATGTTGGGGATATGTCCCAGGGCATATAAGTCACCTTTCACTGTGGGCAAATCCTCCATCTGAGGGAAAACAATGTAACTGCGCATGTGTTTCAGCAGGGCAGACAACACTCTGGACAACACGTTTGAGAACATACGCTGGGACATCCCTGATGCAATGGCCACTGTAGTTTGAAAAGACCCACTGGCCAGGAAATGGAGTACTGAGAGGACCTGCACTAGAGGGGGGATTCCTGTGGGATGGCGGATAGCTGAAATCAGGTCTGACTCCAACTGAGCACACAGTTCCTGGATTGTGGAACAATCAAGTCTGGAAGTGATAATGATGTGTCTGTCTTCCATTGTCAACAGGTCCACCAGCGGTCTGTACACCGGAGGATGGCGCCATCTTCTCACCTGCCCCAGCGGACATGCCCTATGGATGAGAACAGCGGGCACAGAGTCAGCCAACACTGAGGTAATAAAAAAGAAATTTATTGTACACATTTGTCAATCCGCAATGCGCCTGTTACTGTGTGTATGCAAGGCCTAGATAGGTGTGATGCATTTAAAATTAATGTCATGTGGCCCCCTGAAATGGCAGCTGCCTAACCTGTAAGGTGGGACAAGGGAATATGAGGTAACTGCGCTGGTGTTGTACACCGTCGCGGTAGGCGGTCGGAGACCGCTACGCAATCCTGCATTGGTTAACATTGGACCATATGGGTCCCAGGTGCCAATGACGCTGTACACTGGCAGTGATGGTACGCAGCTTGTGACTGCCATTTTCTGTCTGTTCACTCACTTGATACCTGACGTTCAACAGGAGAGGACCTACACTGCAAGTGCTGCTGTGACCTCAGTCTGGAAGCGATGATGGCTCATGTGTCTGGGGAAAGGGCCCCTGCCTTCACTTCGGAGGAGTTGGAGAAGTTAGTGGATGGGGTCCTCCCCAAGTACACGCTATTCTACAGTCCTCCAGACAAACAGGTGAGTAAACTGTGAGCATGCTGTATGGGCAATGCCTGTTTGGAGTGGTGTGGATGGGAGATACGGGGGGACTGAGGCCTGAATGAGCGTACGGTGAGTGTATGTGCGTCAGGGCAAGGGTGGGAACGTGGGCCAATGACTGTGACGGTCCGGAGGGTTAAAGATTATCCTTTTCTCCTGTACTATTCCTCTTGGCCAGCGCCCACCAGAAGAAGGATATTTGGCATGCCATCGCCAAGGACGTCCGGACCCTGGGGGTCCACCAAAGATGGAGCACTCAATGCCGGAAAAGATGGGAGGACATTCGCCGCTGGAGCAAGAAGATGGTGCAGGCCCAGATAGGGATGGCCTCCCAACGTGGGAGGGGTGCCCATCGCACTATGACTCCCCTGATGTTCTGGATCCTGGCGGTGGCGTATCCGGAGTTGGATGGGCGCTTGAGGGCATCACAGCAGCCACAAGGGGGTGAGTACATTCACATCCATCTGACTCTGTGCGCATTACTAGGTGTCTGGGTGGGGGAGGTGGGCTGTGGGTTCCCCTAGGCCAGGGCGAGTTTTGTAGGCAAGGTCCCTTAGTGAGGCAGGCTATGTGGCACCCCGACCCGACCAGTGGTAAGAGCCATCTACACCTAGTCAGGCTCTTGTGACTTCAATGTGTGCAACAATCAGGCATAGGCCTTGTACCCCATGTTCCTATGATTAATTAGGGAACTCTAAGTGCATGGCGTAGTGCAGAGGGCTGCTGTGTCTGTAGTGTCCCCCAACGGTAGCGGTATTGCATGCACTGAACATGTCTTTCTTCTGTCTCCCACCCCCAATTTTTGTGGTCTCCCTGTTCTTGTGTGCATTAGCATCATCAGGTGGAGGAGCAGTGGCACCGGAGCACGAGGGAGCTGCATCCCACATGGCCCTGGAGGGCAAGGCAACGGAGTCTGAAGCCACCAGTGGGACAGAGGGTGAGGGAAGCTCCACAGCAGGGACAGGAGGTGACATCACGACAGCGACTCCTCCTCTGGCAGAAGCTCCCTTGCGGTGGCGGGCCCCTCTGTGCCCCCGGCATCAACAGGTACAGCCGCCACCCCCCCTACCAGCACCGCCCTCCCAGCAGCCCATCAGCGTGTGTCCTCTGGCCGCTCACCCAGGAGGGTGGGCATCGCCTTCGCCCCAGGCACCACAGGCCCTGCCCCAGTCAGCCCTGCTGTCCTCAGTGAGGAGGCTATTGACCTCCTGAGATCCCTCACTGTTGGGCAGTCTACCATTGTGAATGCCATCCAGGGTGTAGAGAGGCATTTGCAACAAACAAATGCATACCCGGAGGGCGTTCATTCAGGCCAGGCAGCCCAACAGCGAGCATTTCAGGCTCTGGCCTCTGCACTGATGGCAGCCATTATCCCTGTATCCAGCCTCCCCCCTCCAACTTCATCCACCCAGACCCAATCCCCTGTACCTCAGCCTATCCCAAGCACACCATCAGACCAGCATGCACACACCTCAACACACCAGGGTGGCTCTGGCAAAGAAAAGAACCACACATCCCACAGGCACTCACACAAGCATCATACCCATGCACACATACCAACATCCACTGACTCCACTGTGTCCCCCTCCACCAGGTCTCCCTCCTCCGTCCCTGTCTCGTCTTCACTCACACCGGCATGCACTACATCTTCAGCCACTACCTCCAGCACGCCCATCACCACACACCGCTCACGTGCACTCACCACCCCCACTACCATTCACATATCCCCAGTGTCCTCTACCAGTATGTCTGTGAGCCCTCCTCCCAAAGTACACAAACGCAGCCACACACCCACCCAACAGCCATCAACCTCACAACAGTCTCCAGCCCATGCACCTTCACCCAAATCAGCAAACATACACCTCCTACATCCACTACCTCTTCCTCCACTCCCAAACCCCCTCCATCTACCCGTCCCAGTGTGTCTAAAAAGGTTTTCCTATCAAATGTTGACCTCTTCCCTACACCTCCCCCTCCAGAACCAGTGGAGACTGTTATCCACTGGAGAGACTGTAGCTTTGCACTCCCCAGGATAAAGCAGTGGGCAACCCACCCACTGGAGAGACTTGAGAGACTGTGGCTTTGCACTCCCCAGGATAAAGCAGTGGGCAACCCACCCACTGGAGAGACTTGAGAGACTGTGGCTTTGCACTCCCCAGGATAAAGCAGTGGGCAACCCACCCACTGGAGAGACTTGAGAGACTGTGGCTTTGCACTCCCCAGGATACATCAATGGGCATGGAGCCCCCTCGTGGAGCTGGCGTCGTGCACTCCTCCGGCTGAGGTACCCACCCTTCCCTTCCCCCTGAGGAGCCTGTTTCATTTTGATCTGAGGCCCCAGCAGTGTGCTCTCCGTTTGGAGTGTGGTATCGAGTGTGGACCTTGCCCATGCATTTTGGGCCCAGTGGTCCACGGACTATGAATGGTGCACTATCCGGACTTGTATAGTTGGTGTACATAATTGTTTATACTGTATTTCAAATTTTGACTAATGGATTTTTTTTATTACAATCATTCAACTAATTTCCTTTTGTCATTGCGTTCTTCCAGGGGGGGGTTGGGTGGTGTAAATGTAATGTTGCGGCATGTATTGGTGTGTATGTTGTTGTGGGTGAGGGTGGGGGTGGGGGTGTTGCATGTTGCGTGTGTGTGTCACTCTCTTTTCCCTCCCCCTCCCCTGTGTTGTAGGTGCAGTACTCACCGTGGTCATCGCCGCAGTCATTCGTGCTCCTGGTAGAGGAGCAGAAATACAATTGCAGGGAGGATTTGGAGTTCTGGCTCCATGGCGTCCTGGTTCCTCGTGGGTTGTGTAGAGGTGAGTGTTTTTCCTTCCAAGTCCTGTTTCCGCTGTGTTTTTGTTCACGATGGTTCCGACCCGGAAAAGGTGGCGGATAACCGTGTTGTGATAGGGTGGGCGGTACATTGTCTTTCGCCTGTCTGTTGGCGGTGACCGCCATGGTGTTTGTTTGTACCACCATGGCGGTCGAAGTGTTAAAGTGGCTGTCCATGTTGGCGGTTTCCGCCATGGTCCCATTTTTTTTACCGCCGGCCTGTTGGCGGTCTTACCGCTGCTTTAACACCGACCGCCAGGGTTGTAATGAGGGCCTATATTTCTCTGTATGTGGACGATATATTAATGAGTCTACGTAATGGGCAGGTGGACCTGGAGAGTGCAATTGCTCTCCTCCATTAGCTTGATGAAGTGTTGGGGCTGAAAGTGAACTGGAGCAAGACAAAGAATTTCCCAGTGTGACAGGGGGATGTGGATGTTGAGAGCCTAATTGTCCGGAGCAGTTGATGTAGGACAGAAACTCCATGAAGCACTTAGGGGTTCAAATTTCAGAAGTGAAAAAGACCTGATAAAGGGAAATATCAGATCTGTAATCAGAGCTAGGAGTAATAACACACAGTTTTAGAAAACCACACTCCTGTCAGTGCCAGGTAAAATTGCACTCTCAAAATGACCATTTTGTTGCAATCGCTCTATTACTTTCTCATACTCCTGGTAAAATGAGGAAAGAAGCTGTTTCAGGAAATGATTTCTATCCTCATTGACCTTATACAGGGAATTGGCTGATGCCAACTCTCCCTTTGCAAAACTGCACCTGCCAGTACAAGAAGGGAGAATTGGAGTTACCTGCAGCACAGTTGTAATGGTTCACACAATTGGTGCATGAGTCTGTTTTTGGCTGTGAGGAACAGCAACTGGTATAGGCTGAGTATCACTGATGTGCTGATTGTGCTGATAAGGTGCTGGGAAAATCATAAAAATCAAGGATAACCAAATGAGAGTAGTTCAATATAGGTGAAAAAGAACACTCATTAGGACACGTAGACAACAATCATATTCATCGAGGCTCTTAATCAACAGTTTGTACACACATCAGAACAAAGACAGATGGAGTAACGTGAGCAGCTGGAAGGAACTAGGAATAGAAACACTAGGTGATCTAAACATGGGTGGGTGGCTAATAGACTTTACCCCACTGAGGACTGACTATTATGTCCCAGGAGGTGCTTCCTACTCTAAAATGCAGTACAAAAAGGAATCCCCTCATTATGGGGATCACAAGGGGTTGCAAACCATATGTTCCCAATGTGGAAAATCCAAGGCTATAACACTCATGTACCAGTCACTAACTCACCAAGCCATGGATTATTTGGATAACTTGCAACGGGCTGAGGATATCCATAGGGATATAATGAGAAGGGGTGGAGCAGAATATTGCAATATGCTCCTACAGCTTCCAGAAATGCACACTTCTATGTGATTCAAATTTACCATATATACAGAGCGTTTATGAGACCCAAGACAATTAACAGGATATACTATGGGTGGCAGGCAGCCTGCTCTATGTGCGCATGCTCAGATGTAGCATTCTACCACATGACATGCGACTGGCCTAAATTTAGGGATTGCTGGGACAGGGTAGCCTCTGCCCTTCAAACTATGACAGATTGTGATATCCCACATACTCCAGAAGGATAACTTCCGGGCCTCTTTGCCCAAATAAAAGCCAAGAAAGGCTAGATTACTACATTGATTTAACATTAATACTGGCTAGGCAGGCAGATTATCTGCCGTTGGAAACACACAGGGGGGTTGAACTAGAAACCATGTTTATAGGAACTCGTGCAGAGGCTGAAACTCCATGTTCCATAGGGAGGCTCAGAGAGGGCAGACGGACCTAGACTTTGCAAGGTCTAAGGATGCATTAACAGTTATAATTGAGGAGGTATAAGAGGAGGACATTATTAGTTTTGAAAAAGGCAGAACGGTGAACAGACGGAAGCAGGGACAGGGAACAAGCACTCTAAACGTATTACTGTAAAGTATCTTGTTCCACAACTACAGAACTCTGCTTTGTAACTGTGTGATAGCCTGCTACTTGAACTGACACCGCATATTCCCCTCTCATTCGCTCTCCCCCCACCTCTTTCTCCTAGCAAATTCAATTACTGTTCTTTTTAATCCAGTGAGAGTTGTATAAATGTTGTATGGACAAATTCTATGAGAATGTAAGTGTTAGAAATGGGGTTTCTGATTGGCTAGGGTATGCAACGAAGCCAGGTAGAACCCTCCCACTCTAGTCAGGACAAGGAAGCTACACACCCAAGATAACCCCTGCTCACCCCCTTGGTAGTTTGGCACGAACAGTCATGCATATCCCAGAGGCAATGTGTAAAGCATTTGCACAACACACACAACACACGTGACACACAAAGGAAACACAACACCAAGTTATATGACAATAAAGCTTATTGTACGTAACATCGTTAGGCCAAACACAACAAGTCAGTAATACCCTGCTACCTAAGCAGATGTCAGAACATTACACAGTACTATTGCTCTACAGAAATCAGCAGTAGGCACATTTAACACACAGGTTAGTCATTATTCTGCAACATAAGCAATAGTCAGGATAAACATTACTACAGTAATACACATCATAAGATCCTCATAAAAGCCTATACCAGGAACATTAGGAAATACATGGGAATTCATAAAGACAAATTAGTATAACGTACCCAGAATGCCCATAAAAAGAACATCAGAAAACATATGACAAGTCATATGAAACATATTAACATAAATGCCCATACAATAACATCAGCAATACATATGGCATAAAAGTGGTACCTGTCTAACTATGTGGAGTGCACCATGAGTGCCACGAGGAAGAAAAAGGGGCCCTCGGTGCTCCTTAACCACAAAAACAGGGGCCTTTTCATGGTTGGGGAGGGGAGTGGCACGCAACACCTCAAATTTTATACAGGGGCCCCTCCTGGGGCCCACGCCCAAACCAGGCACCTACCATCTCTGCTGGCCCCCTGTGGCCATGACCAGCCCTCCCACGGGAGGGAGGTAAAAGCAATAACCAAAAAGGAGCCAGGTGGTGCAGGGGGCATCCAATGAGGCCTCCTCCTGGCCTGTGACCTCCAAACACACCAAAGGACCCAATGGGGTTGGAAGCCTCCGATGAGGCTTCCTTCCCCACCTGTCATTTAAAACACACAAAGGGGAAGGTAAGGCGGGGAGCCTGGGATCAAGCCTCCTCCCTGCCCTTCTCCACAGCGAAGTGGGGAGGCCTCCTCCCCACCCATCTTGCCCATAGCAGCTGGCTCGCACGCACACGACCTGGTGCGCAAGTCCAATTTAGCCCGTCCGGGTCACAGCAGTGCTCTGGCAATAGTTAGGGCCAGTTGGTGCCCCGGGGCCACTCCTCGGAGCAAGCCTTGCCCCTGGGGTACCACTAGGAGCATGCTCTCTCCAGTCTTCACTCGGTGGGGCCACAGACATTGGTTCCTTCCTCACTGTGCCACTGGATTCAAACTAGCCTGATGGATGAAAGGTAATACTCTGAAACCGGTGCTAGGATGCTTGTTTCCTGTCCATTGAGGACCTGGCCTGGCAGTTTGGGCTGGACTGTTCCCATGGGGAACAGTGTCAAGACTGATTTACACATTGTTAGGTCCAAACTGGGGTGTCATGGTGAGCAAAATAATGATGGATTAAACCCAGATCTGTGACTGGGGGTGAGTGGTTGAAAAGTTTCAACACTCTGTCTATCCTCCTTTTGTGTTCCTAAACTTCATAGAAGTGGCATTTCTATAATGATAATAAACTGTCTACCTACACCAGTAAGCAGCATTTCTCACTGCCATTACAACCATACCAGACATGCCTACCCTACCCCTCATAAATCAGACAATACCCCCTTGACATAAGGCAGGGCATTTCCAATGCAATCTTATGGGAAGGCAGCACTCACAGCAGTGAGAAACCAAATAGGCTGTTTGTCACTACGAGGACAGGCCACTCAACCATGCACGTCCTGCCTTCTACATACATAGCACCCTGGCCATAGGGCTAGCTAGGGCCTACCTTAGGGGTGACTTACATGTGGTGAAAGGGGAGTTCTGGGCCTGGCAATTAAATTTAGATACCAGGTCCCTGTGGCATTAAACTGTACACTCAGGCCCTGTTCTAGCAGGCCTGAGACAGTTTTGAAAGGCTACTTCTGTGGGTGGCGCAAGCAGTGCTGCAAGCCCACTAGTACCATTTAATTTACAGGCCCTGGGTATAGGGATACCACTGTACAAGGGTCTCACAGGTAAATTAAATGTGCCAATTAGGTATAAGCTAATCATGCCAACTTTAGAAGGGAGAGCATGTGCACTTTAGCACTGATGAGCAGTGGTAAAGTGCTCAGACTCCTAGATCCAACAGCAAGAGGTCAGAAAAAATAGGAGGAAGGAGGAGAAAAGTCTGGGGATGAACCTGCAAAAAGGGCCAGGTCCAACAGTAAGCACCTTCCTGTAGATTTTAGGGAATCTCAAATTTTGGCGGTCATTATGAACATGGCGGGAAAGACCGCCAAATGCTGTGTCGGCGGTGAACAAAATCCCGCCGTTGCCGGTGATTGGAAACCCGCCATATAATGAACGAAAAACCCAACTCCGCCAAATATTCCGAGACCACCACTCCCCGCCATGACTCTATTGCGCGAATCCCGGGCCACCCCACCCCTCCACCGCCAAGCACACCCACATCCCGCCCTCCAAATAATGATGCACAAATCACCCTCGCGGAAAGTGGAGGCCAGACGACCATTGGCAGCTGCGACCGCCACGGCCGGCAAGTGGACTCAACAGCAACAAGTGCACACATTGGATAGATGTATGACCTACACACCTGACACACATCCAGAACCCCATAAAACACATGCAGACACCCCACAATCCCTTGCAACAAAACCAGGACCAGAAGACAGGGAGCACCAGAGCCAGACAGCGAATGGCAGCATACAGGAGACGCACATCGACCCACAGAGGAGCACCCTTAACCTGTCCCCAGTCCCGACGCCATCCACTACACTCACCATGTCCCCCCAAAAATCCACGCTTCACCGAAAGGGAGCTAAGGACCATGGTGGACGAGATCCTGAAGGTGGAGCCACAAATATTCGGGGCCGAGATGCAGCACACACCCATTGCGTGGAAATTGGAGCTGTGGCAGACCATTGTCAACAGGGTGAATGCAGTGGGACACCATCCACGCACCAGGGACGACATTCGGAAGAGATGGAACGACATGCAGGGGAAGGTCAGGGCCATGGCATCTAGGCACCACATCTCAGTGCAGAAGACTGGGGGAGTGCCGCCACCAACACTACCCGACTACACCGACTGGAGGGGAGAAAGTCCTCGCCATCCTGCACCCAGAGGGACTCACTGGACTCACTGGAGGAATGGACTCGGGTAAGTCATCTTCAATTACCCCATATACAACACATCTGCCATGCATGCACCACCCCACCCCACCCACACCCACCTGGACCTACACCGCACCTAGCCATTACCCACCACATCCACCACCCTGCATTACCTACAACCCACTAACAGGCCTACATCACTCCTGCTGTGCACAGCCACCCACCCTTGCACGTACCCACAATGGAACAATACCCCCCACCACAATGCAACCCCACCACTGGAGCTAAATGCTGTATCAACCTCAGAAAGGCACCCTGGAGGCCACTGAAATTAACACCTGCACAAAATAGGACAGCCCTATACACCTCAAACCTACATGCATATGTAACAGACATGTCTGTCCCCCAACAGGCACCACCACCCATGCAACCCTAATGGACGGGACAAGGACTGCCACTGCCCTCCACGGAGACAGAGCCACCTCACAAGACCTTGGCGAAGAATCCCTGGACACTGATGAGCAGGCATCACACAGTCCTGGATTCTCACCATGCAGCGGCCCCACCCAAGAAACCACTGTCACCCCTAACACCCAGTCAAGACCAGCAGGCCAGGGGAGGCGTACCCACATTAGTGTACCCAGGGCACAGACTGGTGGAACACAGCTACAGAGGCCACAGTCTCCCTCTCCCAACATGCAGGAAGGCGAGGGCCCCAGTACAAGTGGCACGTCCATACCTGTGCTGTGGACACAGGCACAGAGGGCTAGGGCAAGTTCAAGTGTCCCAGTGGGCAAGGGGGGAGGCCACAGGATGGATGCAGCAGCCCAGGACGTTATTGCAGAGGTATTGGGGGCCTACCAACACACCCAAGACAAGCTGGCACAGATTGTGTCTACCATGGAGCAAAGTCAGAGGATGCCGCAGCAACAACACCAACAGGCCAACATCGAATTGAGAACCACTGTAGTCATATGACTCATTTGTTAGCTGTATGATTATAACTATTTTGATGAGTGTATGCTTACAAATTGAAACTTAAAATCACAATAAAATATGGTTATAAAAAAAACAACACCAACAGGCCATGGAGCAGTGGAAAGCGTACAATTACACAATGGCCACCATTGCTGGAGCACTGCTGCACTTGGTCAAAAACCCACACCGGACAAGAGGCCCCCAAAACAGCCCTGGACAACCAGCATCTGATGACCCAAGCAGCAGAAACATCCCATGAAATACCCTCCCAGGAAACCCAAGGGCCAACCATGCCACCCCAAGAAGCTCCACAGCAGGCGCCCAAACGTACTCTTAGGCCAAGATATGGCACTGGAAACCCAGCTAAGAACAAGGCCCCCTCCAACAATTGACTCTGCTATTAATGCAAAGCAACCATCCCACCCATTCACCAACAACACTTAGCGGAGGGCAATATGAAGTACAGTTTGACAAAATGGATGCATCTAAACCATCCAACAAGGCTGCCACCAAGTTGGTTGTGAGGACACCCAACCCTTATGACTCCCATCACTGTATATAGCACAATTCACTCAAATCTACCAATAAACCACATTTCACACCTGTAACACTGTCCCCTGTCTAAAATTGTGAACAAAGTGGAGTATGGATGCAACTAGCTGAGAAAAACTTTATTGTCAATTTGTGCTTGATGGTGGTACTGTGTGCCCAACTGGTGGCAAGGAGAGAATGCATATATTTTCTGTCAGTACCACGCAGAAGTGGTCCATATATCGCCTATCATGACCAATCCCCCCTACATGACAGAGCACACTGACAGCGTTAGTCAGTAACCCCAATGACAGGCTTAAGTCCCACACAGTTATTGGAAGTAGAGTTGTATCAGTTGGTTCCTGGAATGGACATCCTCCCCTTCCTCATCCTCTCTCCTCACCTCTCTGTGCTAGCTGATCAGGACCTATAGCACCCTGCACCTCCAAGAGGGGGATAGAATGTCTCACTGCCACGTTGTGCAGCATGCAGCAGGCCACCTCTTTCCTCTCAGGCCCATAGGCCAGGGAACCCCAGAGATATGTAGGCACCAGAATCTAGCCTTGAGGAGATCTATAGAACGCTCTATTACCCTCCTAATATGTCCATGGGCCTCATTGTATTTCCTCTCTGCATCCGTCCAGGGATTCCTCACTGGTGTCAGGAGCCAACGCAAGTTCGGATAGCCAGAATCACCTACAAAATGGTTCAATACAGACTCGTCATTGTTATGCCCCTTAGTCAGACAGGCTGGTTTTCTGCAATGTGTCAGTTATTTACAAGCAAACTTACCTATGATCCACCCTCTCTCCTCTTGTAGTTGTTCCATCTTCTGTGGCACACTACTGTTCCTCAACAGAAATGAATCATGGACTGAACCTGGAAACATGGCATTCACATGGGAAATGCACTGGTCTGCAGTACACAACAATTGGATGTTCATGGAGTGAAAGTTCTTCCTGTTTCTGTACACCTGTTCACTCACTCTTGGGGGTATGATGGGTATGTGTGTGCCATCGATGGCACCTATGATATGGGGAATGTTTGCAAAGGCATAGAAGTCAGACTTGATGGCAGGGAGGTCAGTACTTTGGGGAAACCGCACATCAGATTGCAGATGTTGTACAAATGCATTCAGAAATCTTGTCAGTACCTGGCTGAACATAGGCTGTGAGAAACCAGCACCCATGCCCACCGCCACTTGAAATGAGCCTGTGACCAGGAAATGGAGTATGGAGAGCACCCCATTTGGAATGGCATGCTGATTATGATTTCCTGGTGTTAGTGCAGAATCCAGTAGTGCACAAAGGTCCAGAATAGTTGCACGTGTGAGTCTGTAGGTGAATATGATCTGTCGCTCCACAATGGTCCCCTATATCCACAAGTGCTCTGTGCACCGATGGTGTCCTTCCTCACCACAAGGGTTGGTACCTATGAGGGGTTACAAAAAGGAGTGATGAAAACACATGCATAGGCTCGTTTGATCACTTGACTCCCTGATCGCGTGCGGACAGGTACTCCACTCTGTGTACTGCTGTGGCCTGCCTCTGGCTATGGATGTGCCATGTGGTGCAGGTGAAAGGGCCCTGGCCTTCACCCAGGAAGAACTGGAGAAGCTAGTGGATGCCCCTGTATAGCAAACTCTACGGACGGCCTGAGGTCCAGGTGAGTCTGTGTTTGGAGGGAACTGTGTGTGTAATGGATGGTGTGGATTGCACATATGTGTGCTCCTCTGAGCATGCATGGGCCATGGTGCATGGAATGCTGCGTGTGAATGTCCTGTATGTCTGAGAGTACTGTCAGTCTATTGTTGGAAAATTTGCCAGCTGTTCCTATCGTGCAAGTGCCTGACCTCTGTGTTCCATTTCTGTGTCGCCCTTCTAGGTCAATGCCCACCAGAAGAGGGCACATTGGCATGCCATCGCCAAGGAGGTGTTGACCCTGGGGGTCTACAACCGGCGGAGCATCCACTGTCGAAAGAGGTGGGAGGACCTGCGGTGCTGAGCGCGAAAGATCAGTGAGGCCTAGCTGGGGAAGTCCTCACAATGTGGAAGGGGTGCCCGTCGGGCACTGACCCCCCTCATGCGACAGATCCTGGCAGTGACATACCCAGATCTGGATGGGCGCTTGAAGGCTGCAGAACAGTCACAAGGGGGTGAGTACTCATTGACCATACTTCAGTCTGAAAGGATGACTGGGTGTGCAATAGGGCTCATGCTGCTTAGAGCAGGGAATTTGACTGGTGTCCATCTACTGTATGTTCCCCAAAGGGTGTAGGGGTGTCCCTGTCAGGTTTCCCCTACCTCAGCTCCACAAGTATTTCAGGGGATGGGTGTAGAGCAGTATTCTGGTCAGTAGTCAGGGGCATGACCATGGGCATAGTGTACGGTGCTGCCTGTTGGGTGTGTTTGCTGGCTGGGCGTATGTCTGACCATTCTGTATCTGCATTAAGCTATTTACAAGTGTCTCTCCTGTTTTGTCTCCCAATCCCTGTCCTCTTGTGTTGGTTTGGTACAGCATCATCATCAGGCGAGGGGGCAGCAGCACCGGCAAGTGGGGAGGCAGCGGGCCATGGATCCTCCGAGGCAGAGACAACGGACGCCCAGGGGACCAGTGGGTGGGAGAGCGAGGGACTTCCACAGCGGAGGCTACTACCACAGGAGGTAGTGACTCTGAGACCTCCTCCGATGGGGGTCCCCCAGCAGTGGCGGACCCTAGTGCACACACCACTACTGTGAGATCTTCCGCCACCCCCATATCATCACCGCCCTCCCTTCTGCTCCCCACTGAGTTGCCCGTGCCCACCCACCCAGAAAGGTGGGCTTCTCCTTTGCCCCAGGCACCTCCTCCCCTGCCCCAGTCAGCCCTGCTGCCCTCACAGAGGAGGCTATTGACCTCCTGAGAACCATCTCTGTAGGGCAGACAACCATTGTCAATGCCATCCAGGGGCTAGCATCAGAGGTGTAGCAGACCAATGCCTATCTGGATGGCATTCACAGTGATGTGTCTGCCCTACAGAGATCTTTTCAGGCTCTGACCTCCTCTCGGATGGCAGCCAGTTTCCCTGGCCACTCCATTCCCCCTCCAACCTCCTCTACCCCTTCAAGCACCCCACTCCCTTCACCCGTCCAAAGCACACAAACAGACCCGCTGACAGGCACATCAACACACAAGAAGCATGCTTCAAAACACAAGCATCACACCTCCCACCACAAGCATTCACACAGCCAAAAGATACCTGCACACACAACAACGTCCACTTCCCCCAATGTGCCCACCTCTTCCGCCTCCCTGTCTGTCCCCTCTACATCCATCACCTCATGCACTGCACCTTCACTGACTGTTACTGCTCCTCTTCCTGCACTCACCACAGTAACAGACAGCCATACATGCACCCCATACACCACACCTGCACTCACCACCTCTACTGTAGTTGACACGTGCAGCACACTCACCACACTTGCAGACACCCACACAACATACATCCACACTAGCTGTCTGTCTTCTCCCACTGTGTCCACCCCCCACCTCCCAAGACACACAAACTCACCAAGACACCCACCCATCAGTTATCCACCACACAACAGCATACTGAGCAGTCACCTGCACCCACTACACGCACCCCTACACCCCATACACCCACTCCCTCTGCCTCCACTTCCACGCCCTCATCCACGCCCACCCCAATTGCTCCCAAGAAACTTTTCCTCTCCCGTGCTGACCACTTCCAACCCACTGGCACACCCAGACTTGTCCCCAAACGTGCCCACCTCCTTGCCCTTACTGCTCTTTCCACATCACAGCCAATCCTGGTCCACCCTTCACATTCCCATTCACTTCCCCAGAGAAGAAGAAGGCCCGGTCAGAGCCTAGGTCATCCAGCTCCACCCGAGCCAAACAGACCCCACCCCTTCAAAGGAGAAGCTCAACCCCCTCAACCCTCCACAAGAAAGTCCAAGCCCCACCCCGTCATAAATCCCCACCCCACCACCCCCTGCCCCCCTTCCTTGAGGTGCCCGGATCCACATACGGTGCCCCGTTCCTTGGAGTACCCAGCACTTGTGGGAGTCAGGTGTGGCCCGTTGTGACCCATGACAATTGGGATTTTACGGACTGGCCATTAGCCCTGTTTGCACTGTTTGGCTCAGTGAGCTTCTTATTAATGTTTCTGTGTGTCCTTTGTTTGGGCTGCACACAGTTACACCCTGGTGTTTGTTTTGAATTTTTATAGGTGTGGGACTTTTGTATATGCTATGGTCAAGTTGCATTAGCCTTCGGTCGGGTAAGTACACCTTGGTGTGGGGTGTATGACTTGTGCTGCTGGGAAGGGTTGGGGGGGCGTTGCCTGATTGGTGGAGTGGGTGGGTATGTAACTGTGCCTTTTCCTCCCTTGTGTCGTAGGTTGCAGTACTTACGTTGTCGCCGGTCTCGGTTGTGTAGGTATATGGCAAGGAGCAGGGCTGGCATGATCTGCAGCTCTCTATCCATGGCTGCTGCTGCACATTCTGTGGGACTCTGGTACGTGGTTCCTTATATTTGGTTCATTTCCGCCTGCCTTTGTGTGGCGGTGGTTTCCGCCCCGGAACTGGCAGTGGAATGGTAGTTCATTATTTGATGGGCGGATTGGGCCTTTCTGATGGCCTGTGGGCGGACTCTGCCGGCGTCGGCGGGACTCCTCTCCTGGTGGAGGGTGGTTCACGGGATATGTGTGTTTCATTTGGATCATTATTTGGCTGTCCGGACTGCTCCTCTGTTGGCGGTTTCTACCGCCACCGCCGGCGGAGCGGAACGGACCACCATGTTCGTAATGAGGGCCTTTGTCCTTTCAGTTTTCTTACATGTGAAACTTATGAGTTAAGGTCCACTGTGTTGTGAGCATAGTTTTGAAATTCAATAAAAATATGTTTAAAAAATTGTAGATCTGATAAAAGAATCAAGGTAAACACTACCGAATTTACTTATACACAATATGCTGTTTTAGTCTATATTATTTTCCGACTTCTCAGGTTCTTTCCCATACATTGGTAGCATTTTCTGTTTGCACGTGTCATGTTATGCTTTGTTGCAATATTTCTTGACAACGGAATGCTTTGTTTGCTGCTAAGTGTTCAGAGCTCAAGGAAGTGCATTGTGCCCCATTGTAGAATTGTGAAATCCACTGTACAAATAGTACTTTTTGTCCTTCCTCTTTACTATCTCCTCTTTGACGTGCTGGTCTGCAGGCACATTCAGACGCTCTCCTGAGTAGTATTCTCCACTGTCCTATTCTTGGACGCTGACGATACGTTCAATTTTGGGGATTTATTGCACCGTTTACTGTGATGGTGAATAATGCCGCGTCTTCTCCCTTCTGACTGTCTCAGTGTCAGGTGTACAAATCTTAATCAGGAATATAATCGCAGGTGCTGAGAAGGTGTAGCGTTACTCACATTTTGATAAAAACATAACAAATGGCTTTCTTTCAATATTTAGAAGAAAATAGACAACTGCAGAGAACTGTGTGTACTACGAAGCACTCATACTCTAAGGGAAAATGTAAATACATTTCCTAAGCTAAAAAGCATGCAGCAATCATGTTCATTATGAACCTATGTTTTGGAAATGCTATTCCACTCTGCTAGAGATCTCAAGTTAGAACACGCCTCTTCTTTGTTGCTAATGGTATTTTAGAGCACCTAAATAGATAGCAGTTGTTTTAATTACACACCACTCCACTCTGCCATTTTCTTAGTGAAGCATAGAATTTTCAGACGTACAAATTAAGAGAAATCCAATCTCATTTTTTTCATTCCGAGCACATTTTGTGTATTGTCAAAAACAATAAACAACTTAAACAGAAAATCATGAACGTGTACAGATGGTCCTTTGTTCTGAAATGAATCCAAATTAAAAATACGTAGTTTGTTGGGAAGTTTGAACATTATTTTTGTACAGTTCACTCTGCTTACTTGAAAGAATTTCCTGTTATATATGATGTTTCTACAACTATGCTGTTGACTAACAGAAATTAATATTAAGTCCTGAAACACCCACTGCACATAACACTACTTTTAAAATGTCATCTAATGAAATGCACAGGATTCAGTACCCCCTTTACCTTCTTCCTGATCACCGTCTTTACAATAAATGTGAGTAGCGACCACAGAGGTTGCTCGTTTATTAAGTCCATAAAAAGTAATAATAATAAGTCTAAAAGGTGTATTTACTTCCTGCATCAAACAAGATGTCATTGTCAAGTACAACAACTTACTAGAAACATTAAAACTTCCCACTTTTGTCTGGCTTTGCTGGGTGCCCGGCATCTGTATGCCTCCTGCCTGTACGCTGTAATGGTTATTTTCTAATAGCTGTGATAGACATTGTGGGAAATACTTCTTTTTGCTGTGTAGGCCTTGTACTTTTGCTAAGGATCTCTGTAGTTTTCACTTATGAATTAGATGTCACTCCATGAACAGGTTCACCTATGTCTGCCCTGTTTTAATAAGAAGAGGAATCTTTAGACCAAACTGCCATAACTGTCACTTTGGCGAAACAACAGCCTCTTTAAAGGACCCCTGTGCAACAGATTTGGAAGGTGGGAGTGAAGCATGTGTTTTCTCTTCCTCATCGAAAACCCATACCTTGCCCTTCAAGTTCATGTTTTCCTCACTCCATTTAGAGCAGTGGCGGCCGGCAGCTTTGGGAGGGGGGAGGGCGGGGCACACACACAAACACACACACACACACATACACAAACACACACACACACAGGCTCATTCTTTCACACACAGACACGCACGCTCATCCATTAACAACACTCATTCCATTCAAACATACACGCACGCACCAAACATTCATTTTACAACATCACACACATTCATTCTTTCCCTCACACACGCACGCACGCACTCACATCCATTAATAACACTCATAACACTCAAACATGCACGCGCGCACCAAACATTCAATGTAAAACATAACACACATACACACACACACACACACACTTACCTTTAGCCTCCGGGTCCCAGGAGGGTTGGGACTGCTGCCTTCCCTCACTGGCTGACCTGAAGTCAGCCAATGAGGGAAGGCAGCAGTCCCAGCCTCGTCACAGAGTGGGATGGGGTCAGTGAGACTGCTGACCCCACCCCACTCTGAGACGAAGTGTCACGGATTGACACTCGCCCTGGGCACTTCAGGGCTTAAACCTGAAGCGCCCAGGGAGAGTGTCAATGGGTGACGCTTTCTTCGTCACCCAGGGGAGGGCCTCGAGGCACCTTTGCTGGGCCGAGGAGGTCACGCCCATAAGGGTCGTGATCTCCTCAGCCCAGCAAAGTTCAGCTCAGGCAGCCAGGAGTCTGCGCAAATCGCACGTCTGCTCCTGGCTGCCTGACCTGAACATGAAGAGTGTCTGTCAGGCTGACCTTTGTTCAGCCTGACAGACACTCTTCATGGGGTGGGGGGGCGTGGCCCCTCCGCCCTAAAGGACGGGCTGCCACTGAGTTAGAGGTTGGGGAACCACTGAACTTACGTAAGTAGACCCTCAGCTGGTTCCACTGGCAGCAACCCTTGACATGGAGGCTCATCCACCATTGTGCTGCCATGTGTCAGTGGCTCTTACCCTGCCCTATTTAGGGTAGGGTGAAAGTCACTGCTTTTTCCTCCCTGGGACCACCAGGCAGGGCCTGGCAGATAACTGTGTCAAGGGCCTTTGTATGTTGTTTTGCAGCAACAAATTCTCACTTTGGACGTTTGCTGCTGCACAGCAAAAGTGAACGCTGAACTAGTCAATTGGACATAGCGACAGAGACCCGCACCAGCCTTACATCTCTGAATATGGTGGCCAGTCCTCTACCAGAAGAAAAGAGGACACAGCCTGCACTGATCTAGCAAGCTGGTGGGCCATCGCCATGGCGTAAATGAGCCTTTTACACTTTTGGTTTTAGATCACATGCTTTTTCAAACAGCTCCCGCACTTACATGAAGTTTTTGTCAAGATCGATTTACAAAAAGCCTGAGTATACTACCTACCTTTTGGTGCTTGGCAGCACTATCTTAGAGTAAGCAAAATGCCACCAATTTTCTTAGCAGGAAGTTGTGGTTGCTTATATAGATCACACAGGTGTATATTGGCTGCTACTAAGTTGATCAAACTGATGGATAGGAACACTGGATCTGTAACATAATGGGTTTTCAGTCACCTATGAAAACATCATTAGGAGTTGGGAAAATGTATGCAGTCTTTTCCTGACCTACAAGGTCTCGTCTTATCAAAGGCTTAATAAAATGCGTCGGTGTTTTGCAAAACCTTGCACGAATCCTCCAATTGTTCAACTCTCTGCAAAGTCAACAAAACTTTTGCATTCTTGGAGCTACAATGTAACACCCTTTATTGACAACCCAATGTAACTACACTTTGCAGCAACTAATAAGGCAACTATTTCTAATTCATGTCCAGGATTCACTCATGCCATGTAGAATGACATTTTTTCCAGAATATTAATTTCTCTTACTTTGCCACGGAACGTTTTTCATTATTTTCTCGAATCGTGCATTTTGTTGCTTAATCTAGATAAGGCAGGTACCCTTGAGTGTTTGTGCCACAAATGAGTTCTAATGCTCTCTGCTTTACCCAATTCCATTGACTATTAGTGGCTTTATTTTTTATTCTCGCAGAGACCGCTATAAATCCATGCAACCCATAAGGAGCATTGGAGTCATAGACTACCCAACCCGCCTCAGAGGGAACTCTCCAACCCTAACACCTGCAGACACCTTCCCTAGACCCAATTTCCCGGAAAACAGCACACACAGTTTCCTCTACAGAAATATATCTGTGTATGTGTATATAAACATTGTATGAGTGTGTGCATTATATGCTTATATATTAAGCTTATATATGTATGTGTTGGTAGGCAAATACGATATATGTATGTATATGTGCATATGTTTATAGGTATGTGCATGGGTATATTTTTGTTAAAGAAAAAAAAAAATAATAATCCCTACGTCGCCCATCCCGATTGCCACCCGCCCTTTGCATGCACTCCCATTTAATGGTCGAAATGTTGCTTCTTCACCACTTTTTCACTAATGCCAAACCTTTCGGGTTTTCATAACTAAATTTCAAACCTCCCTCACACTATTTCATAATCTATTTATCACGGATACATGTTACTCATTTCCTACTAATGACTGACATTTAGTATCTATTAATTTACTTACATACATCTATCTATTCCAATCATAAAACTGCAGTGAATGCATGAGCTCTAAAGAGCATAAGACTAATCTAATTAAGTTAGAAGGAAGAATGAAGCAGCAAAAAAAAACTAATCTAATACCAAAACTCTCTAACTTTGGGTGACAGAAAAATGATTAAACTTTTCCTTTAAGATAGTCAAAGCTATATAAATGCAATTAAAATGACAAACAAGAATCTCCTATCAAGGCAGTCATATCTTTAACGCAGTATGTTTATGCTGTTGAATATTCATTTCCTATATGTAGCCAATTCCTGTTTGTACATTTGACTACCTTCATGGCAGCCTGACAAATCAATCAGTAATGTATTTGTTTACAGTTTAAATAAACAACCACAATGGGTTTGGGTATACTATGTACTGAATACTACTATAAAGCATTACACCTGTTATAATTGTCATACATGATATTCAGGATGTATTACAATGCTTACAAAATAAATAAACCACACTGTTGGAAATGGGGATTCTGGATGGCTAGGGTATGCACCTAAGCCTGGCAGAACCCACCCACTCTAGTCAGGGCAAGGGAGATACCTGCTCACCCCCTTGCTAGCTTGGCACAAGTAGTGAGGCCTAACCCTGAGGCAATGTGTAAAGCGTTTGCACAACACACACAACACACATGACAAAATATATACTCCACAAAGTAAACACAACACTGTTCTATTTGAAATTAAACTGTTTTGCACAAAACATAATTAGACCAAACATTACATATAAGAAATATCCTGCTACCTTAGCAGTTGTCAGAACGTTACACAGGTTATTAATACTCTGCAAAATTAAGCAGTAGTCACATTAGAACATGTAAGTACTCAGGATTCTGCAACATAAGCAGTAGTCAGGAATCACATTATAAAAGAAATGCACTTGTCATAGACACATCATAAATATCCATAAAACGAACATTAGAGAACATATGGCAAGTCATGAAGATATATTAGTATGTTATGCCCATAAAAGGAACATCCACACATATATACAGTACATCATAAAACAAGCAGACCAACATACCACCCCCAATGTCCACATTAGGATCATAGGAACAAACAGTTCCAAAAAGTACCTGTATTATGATGTAAGGGCACTCCTAGTGCCAAGAGGATCGATATGGGGGCCTCCGGTGCTCCTATGTGCAAAACGGGGGCCAGGTGTTGATCCTTGGGGAAGGGAGGCAGCACGCACCCCCTTTGGTTTTTATAACGGGCCCCTCTTTGGGCCTGCGATCTCTGGCCGTCCAGAGGGGGCCACAACAAAGCGGGGGGACTGCGCTGGGCGGGGAGCCTCTGGCGAGGTTTCCACCCCGCCTGTGTCCTCCTTGTAACCTCTGGGGCTCCGGTGGGGCAGGTGGAGCCTCCGATGAGGCTTCCTTCCCCCCTGCCCATCATTTGCACTTTAGCAAGGGACTCTGGTGGGGCAGGGATCCGCCGATGAGGCTTCCTTCCCCGCCCCTCTCCCTCAGCACACAAAAGGCTCCAGACGTGGGCAGGCACTGAAGCAGATGTTTGCTGCTGCGGCGGGGGGGTTCCTCGGAGTGTGCTTCACCCCAGGGGCACAATAGGAGCTAGTTTGCTCCAGTTTGGATTCCAGTAGTGCCCCGGGGGTCCCAGGGGCAGCACAACTCTAGCGGGCTCACAAAGCAGAGGCTGCGACGGGGATTCTTGGCAACAATGAGCTGACGAGCGCTAAGGCACTTCGATAAGCCCGGGTTGCGGTGGTGATTCTTGGTGGCAAAAAGCACTCTCAAGCACAGGGGCAATAAAATAAAGCACTTCCCAAACTGAAGCACTCCTTGATTTCAAGCAGTTGCAGGTGTCAGGGGCCACAGCACCCTGCACAGGGGAACAAAGGAAAATGGAGCACAGGGTGGCAGAGCCCAGCAGCAGGCCAGCACAAAGTGGATGCAGGCAGATGGCAGTGCCTCCTAATGACCCCTCAGGTCACAAGCCAGCCCATCAGCAGCAGTCCATGGCAGTACCTGGTGAATCCCTCCAGCCTTCTGTGTCCAGTTCGAGGTACGTTTTCAGGTGTCTCCCAATTGTGGGGAAAACTCCCCTGTACTTATACTCAGTTTTACAGTGTGTTTACAAAGAAAGGGAAGAGGAGGTTCCAGCCAGTTACAACTGGTTCTGGGAGTGCCCTCTCTCTCCTCCAGCACAGGCTCCAAACATCAGTTGGGGGTAAACAACCCAATTGTGTTAGGCTAGGGCACAGCCTTTACAAATGCAGGTGTGCCCCGCCTCTCCCTTCTCACAGCCTAGGAAGACTATTCAGTATGCAGATGTGCCTCTGAGGCACCTCCACCCTCCCTGTGTACAGGCTGCTGAAAAGTATGCACAAAGCCCAACTCTCACTCTGCCCAGACATGGATTGGAGTTAAGCTGCAAAACACCAGAGTCATAAGCACAGAGAAAGGCTCACTTTCTAGAAGTGGCATTTCTGTAATGATAATAAAAACATCCACCTACACCAATAAGCAGCATTTCTCAATACCATTACAACCATACCAAACACACCTACACTACCCCTTATAAATCAGACACTACCTCCTACACATAAGGCATAGCATTTCCAAAGCAATCCTATGAGAAGGCAGCACTCACAGCAGTAAGAGAAACCACATAGGCTGTTTGTCACTACCAGGACAGGCCACGCTACTAGGCACATGTCCTACCTTCAACATACATAGCATCCTGGTCATAGGGCTAGCTAGGGCCTACCTTAGGGGTGACCTACATATAGTAAAAGGGGTGTTCTGGGCCTGGCAAGTACATTTTTGCCAGATCCCTGTGGCAGGAAACAGTGCACATAGGCCCTGCGCTAGCAGCCCTGAGACAGCTTTGAAAGGCTACTTCAGTGAGTGGCACAAGCAGCGCTGCGGGCCCACTAGTAGCATTTAATTTACAGGCCCTGGGTATAGAGATACCACTTTACAAGGGGATTATAGGTAAATTAAATATGCCAATTAGATATAAGCCAATCATACCAAGTTTACAAGGAAGAGCACATGCACTTTAGCACTGATTAGCATTGGTAAAGTGCCCAGAGACATAACCTCAACCAAAAAGGATCCAAAAAGTAAGGAGGAAAAGGCAAAACGTTTGGGGAATGACCCTGTAAAAAGGACCAGGTTCAACACAAACCATATTTGGTTGAGATCTGTACCCTTTATATGTCTCCAAAACTCCATCTTTGTTAATTACAAATCCGATAATGCAAGCCATAATGAGAAAATGGCAAGCGCCCCATAAAATATTTAAGAAGAAAAACAGAATTCATAAACATGCTTTACTGTGGCACCTGAGCAACTAGCCTGCCACTTGCCTGTAGCCTCCAGTTCGTGCTTGTTCCAGCCTGGTCCAGTTGTTGCTGTTTGACCAAGTGACACTGCCATTGCCTCACTTTTCTTGCTCACCCTTCTTCCTATTAACAAAAGCCTCACCCACAACAGGAGCTGCTTAATGCAGGACACAGCTTGATTGCACTACTAGGCACCTGGGCACCTAGCCTGCCACTTGTCTGTAGACTCCAGTTCCTGCTTGCTCCAGCCTGATCCAGTTGCTGCTGTTGACCAAGTGACACCACTGTTGCCCAGGTTTTTCTGCCTGTTTTCCTGCTCACTTATCTTCTCAACAACAAAGGCCCCGCCCACCCCAGGACCTACACAATGTAGGACGCAGTGCATCTGCACAGCAGGCACACCACTTGTTTGCCGGAAGTGCACTAAAAGCTAGCCTGTCTGCACCTGACCACACCTGAACCATATACAATGACCGGTTCACCAGATCATCACGCTCTATAAATCCAAATGTGTTTCGGCAGCGATTTATGGGAGTGGCCTCTGGGGATATACCAGTTCAAGTATATTACAACTGGCAGAGAATAAATTTCTCCATCGCTACTTATGGTGCCCAAGAACGTAGCAAATATTATATGCCATGAGGAGTTGGGAATCCGTTATATTACAGACTTGACAGATATTGCCCCACTTCTGTTATGGATAAATGTATGGTTAAATCTGGCGGCCATTTTAACACATGATTGTATAAAAGACTGTATCTCGTTAGCAAATTTTAACAAAATTCCATGGTTAAATTCTGTACACAATGGTTTTCGAAACTTGGACTTGGAGTACATGTATTTCAAACCAGAGCTTTTGTCTACCAATGGGAAAGAAATTGTTAAACTCCGATATAAAGAGCATGTTATGAACCTTAGATATCAAGAGGCAGAGAAATTGAGTTCTTTTAATTCATATGTACAAATTTCATCTTTAGATTCGTTAGAACCTTATTTTGTTTGGTTCCCGATCCCTTCCTTATACTCTTTACTTGTACTTTTTAGATTTAACTTGATCCATTTTAGAGTGGCGTTTCCGACAAAATGTGTGTGGGAAAAAGTATTACCGCCATGCCCTTGTGATAATTTTTCAAAACAAAGCACTTGTCACTTTATTTTATTTTGTACACTTTACTCAGCTCCTAGGGAAATTTTTGTATTACCTATTTTGCGTAATTTGCACACCCTTTCTTATAAAGAAGGATTGATTGGCATTCAAAGCCTTTCATCCAAACAAATGTGCAGTTCTATTTTAAGTTTTATCAAATCCGCTATCACCATTAGGAACCGATACAAATCAGTAACGTGATTACCTATTAAGGGAATTTAGATATTGTTTTACTGCTGTATACGATTTTATAAGTATTTATTATTTTATATTGATTAGTAGGCTTAAGTGGTAAACTTAGATTTTATAGATTTGCAGATCAAAGAGACTTGTCTTTGAATTATACAATAAGTACTGTATATTATGATGATTTATATGTATGTATGTGTACTTTTATGGCAGTATGCCGAATGAAGTTATTTTGACTGACTGACTGACTGACCATATACAATGCCATGACCCCTGGCCCTCCTGCCCTAGCATGTATACCATCGCCAAGCTCTACAACCTGAACCTCAGATACTGCACAAACACACCCACCGTGCTGACCCATGCTCAGCAGTAGGACCTTTCACTTTCACCAACTGCTACTTCACCTGCCAGAGCACACACACCAGCCCAGCTACCACCCCAACCCTGAACACCTCAGACTTATCACCTGAACAAAAACACCAACTCATGTGCACCCTTCTCAACATGTGCTGGCTCTGCAAGCATACCACCAAGATTTGAGACCTCATCTCTACCATCTCACCCAATGTTCTCTTCCTCATTAGGACTGCATCAACAAGCCTGACAGGATTGCCATCATACACAAGGAATCTATAAAATTCCCCACCACAAATGACATCACCCCAGCCATGGAAAACTTCAACCTCTGACTCCAAACAGACAGCAAAAACTCTACTATCAACACCCTCACCTACTGTCCTCCAAGACCATGTCCGTCCTTCTGTAACTTCATTGCGGACTTGATTGCCTCCCTCTTCAGTGTGTCTAACAACTACATTTTCCTAGGTGACATTACAAGCCTCCTAGAGAGCGTGAATAACATTGGACACACCCAACTTGTCCATTTCCCCAATCACACTGCAGGCCACACACTAGACCCCTTCTTCACCTTCAGCAACTGCATCAGGTACAGCCACACCATGAAACTCACCTGAAATGACCACTCCATCATCCACTTCAACATCACCAGCTGTCAGACCTACACACCCAGTCTGCCAAATGCCCCCTACCACAGCTGGAGCAAAGTCTCAATGGACACATGGATCAATGTCATTAACATAACTCATGTCATCCCTTCAACAATCTAGACCAGAACATCAGAAACTGCACCAACGGTATCATTCTCATCAGCAACAACACCCACAGAAGGTTTTCCAAGCAGTCCAACTGGTACACTTAAGACCTCAGTACCACTAAGTGACACTGTAAACAACTGGAAAAGAGATGGTGCACCAGCAAGGACACGACCAACAAGATCGCCTTCAAGACAGCTCTCAACCTCTACCACAGATAGTTGACAGAATCGAAAATAAAGACCTTAGCCTCATGCATCAAATCAAGCTCCTGTAACAACAAAGTACTCTTCAACATTGTCAATGAATTCTCCAACCCCTCAGCTGCAACAAACAACAATACCACCTCACAGGAACTCTGTGACACGCGTGCAAATCTTTTCTATGACATGATCGCCAAGATCTACATAAACTTCAAAAACCAGCACAAGGCCACCGACTTCTTCAAGAAAGACAATGATCCCGCTGCCATCACAGACATCTGACTAAACAAATGTAGACAGCTCGCTCATAGGACAAAGCCTTTATCATGAACTCGGTCCGCTCAGGGTCCCCAAAAGACCCATGCCCTCACCACATTGTCAACCTAGGCAAAGCCAGAATCAGCCATGTACTCACTACCTTGTCCAATGCCTCAATTGCCATGACCATCTTCCCTGTGGACTGGAAACATGGAGAAGTGAACACCCTACATAAGAAATCATCGCAGATCCGAGCAAACTCCTGTTCCTGGCCAAGGTGTTAGATAAAGCCATCAACCAACAATGCTCCTCACATCTGGAATGGAACTTCCTACTCAACTCCTCCCAATTTGACTTCACAGCAACCACAGCCCTCATTGCGGCTACCGACTACATCTGAGATCTCCTCAACTGAGAAGAGACTGGGGCTCTGATACTCCTTGAACTCTTGACAACCTTTGATATGGTCTCCCACCACACACTAATCACAAGGCTGCACAACATAGGCATCAAGGCGTCACTTTCAGATGGACTGCCTCTTTCCTTACGAAATACAGAAAAAATCTGACTCTCACCTTTCACCTCTGAACCCAAGGAACACATCTCTAAGTGTTCCAAGGATCCTCGCTCAGCCCCACCCTCTTCAACACTTAAATGACACCTCTGGCCAACATCATCAAAAGCCAAGGACCTCAACATCATATCTTATGCCGACAACAAACAAACTCATCCTTTCCCTCTCTGAAGTCACCGCCAAGACCAGCTTGCACAACTGCATGACAGACGTTGCCAACTGGATAAAGGATAACTGTCTGAAGCTCAACAGAGGCAAGACAGAGGTACTGATCTTTGGAAACAAAAAGTCCCTATGGGACGCATTCCTGTAGGCCCTCAGAACTCAAACCTACTCCTCTACTTCTACCTCCACTGATCATGCTAAAAACCTGGGCATAATTCTGGGCAACAAGCTAACCATGATGACTCAGCTCAACTCCATCTCCTCCTCCTGCTTTTACATCCTTTGCATGCTTTGTAAGATATTCAAAAGGCTACCCCAAAGCTCAAGATGCACCACCCAGGCCCTCATCTCCAGCTGAATAGACTACGGCAATGCTCTCTACACAGGGATCACACCTCACCTCCTCCGAAGACTACAGACCATACAGAAAGCAGCAGTCAGACTCATCCTGGATCTCCCTAGATGAACCAACATGCACTCCTACCTCAAGGAACTCCACTGGGCTCCCTGTACAAAAAAGATGCCAGTTCAAGCTTCTGACCCACACATACAAGGCACTACACAACTGCTGACCCACGTACTTGAACCATGACCAGAACATCCATCAGCCCACCAGAAACCTCCTCTCCGCTTCGCTTTTTCAAATGCTCACTCCCCACATCGGTGTAGCAGATGTAGAGGTTGCTCCTTCTCATACCTAGCAGCAAAGACATGGGATGAACTACCCTTTCATCTCCAGAAATCCGCATGTCTTCCAGAGTTCAGAAAGTCCCTGAAGACCTGGCTCTCAGCTAATCAACTGGACCCTGCCAGTGCCTGGATACCCTCATGGGTGACAAGAAGTGCTCTACAAAACTACTGATTGGTTGATTGATGGAACAACGCAGACCTCGGAATAGGTTTTCATACTATTCATTGGTATGTATTGGAAAGAGCAGGGACCAATGCATTTGTGCAGATAATATAAGGAGGAGGACTAAACTTTCTCAAGACAGCAAATGGAATTTGGGGGCATATTTATACTCCGTTTGCGCCGAAATTGCGTCGTTTTTTTTTACCCAATTTCGACGCAAAACTAACTCCATATTTATACTTTGGCGTTAGACGCGTCTAGCGCCAAAGTCCATGGAGTTAGCGTCATTTTTTAGCGTGGACACCTACTTTGCGTTAATTATATGCAAGGTAGGCGTTCCCGTCTAGAAAATCGACTCCGAGGCATGTGCGTCGGATTTATACTCCCGGGCAAAAATCACGCCCGGGAGTGGGCGGGTCAAAAAAAATGACGTACGGCCGCTTTTGTGCCGTTTTTTAGCGCCTGCAAAAGGCAGGCGTTAAGGGACCTGTGGGCTCTGAAGGAGCCCAGAGGTGCCCTCCCATGCCCCCAGGGACACCCCCTGTCACCCATGCCCACCCTAGGAGGACACCCAAGGCTGGAGGGACCCATCCCAGGGACATTAAGGTAAGTTCAGGTAAGTGTTTTTTTTTTGTTTTTTTTGTGGCATAGGGGGGCCTGATTTGTGCCCCCCTACATGCCACTATGCCCAATGACCATGCCCAGGGGACAGAAGTCCCCTGGGCATGGCCATTGGGCAAGGGGGCATGACTCCTGTCTTTGCTAAGACAGGAGTCATTTCTATGGGGGTTTGGAGTGAAAGAAAATGGCGCAAATCAGGTTGAGCCGAAAAAATTGCCTCAACCTGACTTGCCCCATTTCTTGACGCCCAAGCCCCATATCCCCCTACGCCGGCGCTGCCTGGTGTACGTCGTTTTTTTTAACGCACACCAGACGGCGCCGGCGGCTAACGCCGGCTAACGTCATTCAATAAATACGGCGCCCGCATGGCGCTTCAGAATGGCGTTAGCCGGCGCTAATTTTTTTGACGCAAAACTGCGTTGGCGCAGTTTTGCGGCAAAAAGTATCAATATGGGCCTTGATTTACAGTACTCGTAAAAGTAGAAGTATATACAATGTAGTTACCGCCTCCACAGTAGATTATATGCCCCACTGTGGAGCCTGTGCGAGACCTCCTTATGATAATACTTTAAATTATAGAGTTACCATAAAAGGGTGGTGTTTGGGTGATGCAGTAATGTGGGTGAACTTAATTGGGTGAACTTACTTTGCTCTAAGTCTTTGAAAAAAACATCTCCAGGCTGAATGGCAGCTCCAGTTGAACCATGATGATGAAAAATGGTCACAGGTATTAGAATTATTTGAAACAGGCTTAAGAGAGACTTGTCTAACATTTAAGCACTGGTATTGTGTTGGAAATGGCCCTTTTTGCAGGGTCATCCCTAAACTTTTTGCCTCCTTCCTCCTATTTTTTCTGACCTGTTTTTGTTGGCTTTAGGACTCTGGGCACTTTACCACTGCTAACCAGTGCTTAAGTGGGAATGCTCTCTGTTTTGATTGTATTGGTGATTAGTTTATCCTCGATTGGCATGTTTGATTTACTATTAAGTCCCTAGTAGAGTGCACTAGAGGTACCCAGGGCATGTAATTCAAATGCTACTAGTGGGCCTGCAGCACTGGTTGTGTCACCCACATTAGAAGCCCTGTAAACATGGCTCAGACTTGCACTGCAGTGTCTGTGTGTGCAGTTTTAAGCTGCCAATTCGACTTAGAAAGTGTACCCCCCTGCCAAGCCTAAATCTTCCCAATTTATGCATATAAGGGACCCCTAAGGTAGGCCCTATGTAGCGCCATGGGAAGGGTGCAGTGTATGTTAAAGGTGGGACATGTACTTATGTACTTTACATGTCCTGAAATTGTAATACTGCCAAATTCATTTTTCTCTATTCCAAGGCCTATCTCTCTCATAGGTCAACATGGGGGCTGCCTTAAAATATTATTAAAGTGCAGATTCTCTTTGAGAGCAGATAGAACGAATGAGTTTTGGGTCTCTGAACTCACCATTTAAAAAACACATCTTTTAGTTTTTGTATTGTAAGTTTGAAAATGCCACTTTTAGAACGTAGGCATTTTCTTGCTTAAACCATTATGTGACTCTGCCTGTTTGTTTATTCCCTGTCTGGGTCAGTTTGACAGTTGGGCTGTTTGTGCATCTCCTCTAGACAGTTACACAAAGGGATTGGGGTGTAGCCTGCATATTGTGATGAGCCATCTGTGCTAGAGTGGAGGGAGGAGTGGTCACTTACACCTGAATGGGATGTGCCTGCCCACCACAATGCAGTCTCCATCCCCCTGGTGTGTGTCTGGGGCTTGGCCTTGGCAAGGCAGGATCTTGCAAACAGAAGAGACTTCCCTTTGAAGATTGCCAACTTCAAAGGCAGAAAGGGGTAGAAGTATTGGACCCAAACCCCTGCAAATCAGATTACTTCAAGGATTCAAGAGGAACCTCTGCCTGGAGAAGAGCTGAAGAGCTCAGGAGAAGTGCTGCCCTGACCTGTGTGTGTGCTGTGTTCGGCTATCCTGAAGTTGCTGCATCTGCCTTTGCAAGGGGACAGAGACTGGACTTTGTTTTGCATTCCTGCTTGAGAGATAACTCCAACGGCTTGAAGTAGAGCTTGCCTCCTATTTTTGAAGCCTCAGGGACAGAAAGGCTTCACCACTCAGTTCTGAGTATGCCTGCTGTGGGCTCTACCTTGCCGGAGGGGGCCATTTCAGTTCTTGGGCCCCGGGAAGGGAATTTCTGGAGAAAAACATGTCTAACTACGCCAGACGATGCCGTGTAACTTCATAAAGGACACGGCTGCCAGTAACCTTGACGCTGCCTGCCCTGAGGCCCTGGACCTCGTAGAAGTGCGATGACTCCGACGACCCTGTACGCTCTGTGTTGCTGAAAGCGCTGATCCCACCTGACTTCGCTGACTTCGGAGTGTTGTAAGTCTGACGTCCGTGACATCCGATGCCATTGCAGCACCTGTGACCTTGTGATGTCATTGCGACCACATGAGGTCACCAGCAACATTGTGACTTCAACGGACATCGTGCCTGCCGGACCAAGGGACTGTCTTTGCAACCAAAGCTGCTTCATCTCCACCGCTCTGCAGTAAGGACATGACACCGCTGCGCGATGCCTCTGCCCTGTTGCTCCATAGCACTGGAACCGACGTCGCATTAGATCCTGCGATGCCCCGCTCCCTGACTTCGTGCACTGGCCTGTTTTCTACTGGTTTGCTAAAGTACTGTACCTGTGGGTCGCATCGCATAGAAGGAAATTAATCTGTCACAACAACGCTTAGTACCAACTCACAGCATTTGTGTCTCTAGACACTATTTTTGTGCTTTTAAGTCCTAAATTCATATTTTTAACTGTGTATGGTGGATTTTTATCATATTTGGTCTTGTTTATTTAGATAAAATATGAACTATTTTTCTAAACCTGTGTTGTGTAATTTTGTAGTGGTTCACTGTATTACTGTGTGTGTTTGTACAAATACTTAACACACTATCTCTGAAGTTAAGCCTGTCTGCTTGTGCCAAGCTACTAAAGGGGTGAGCAGGGGTTAACTGAGTGTTATTCTCCTTTAACCTGACTAGAGTGAGGGTCCTTGCTTGGACAGGGGATAACCTGGCTACCAACCAAAGACCCCATTTCTAACATATTGTATTAAAAACAAGAGACTAAATGCAGCAGAAATATCAAAGTCTTCCTTTCAATCACTTAGCCCTATGATATGAAGCAACTGCTTTACCAAGATAGCATCCCATAAAAGATGATGACTATCAACAGTCCTAGCCATACTATAAGGTGCCCAAAGGTTGGGAAAATGAAAGAGAAGAAAAATGCACTATATCCAGTTGGGGTGCTTTATATTATAGGACGAAAGCGCTCACCCACCTAAAGGTGACATTCTTCATTATGGAGCTCCTTCTAACATTGGTGTTAAAGTTTTCAACGTGGACTCCAACCCTGAGGAACAGTGGAGCACTTGAGTTAATTTAGTAAAACTTTCACTGAGTTGTCAGGGAGGCCTGAGGTGATTGGTTGGTGGGGGAGAGAAAGAGCTGAATATTCTCACTTTTCGTGAAAATGCAGATGTACGCCTTCACTGCTTAAGATTAAGATGACGGTAATACTACCCTGAATAAAAGGCCAACATGTTTCAGGCCATGATGTGGGCCTTTAAAAGGTGATTCGGGCTTTCATCAGAACCCAACCACTTTGTTTTGATAGCTATACTGAGCAGCGTTGTATATAGCTAGGAATGAGGGCAGATACTTACCTAGGTATCCATTGACATGCCTTTTTGTGTGTCCTCCTTCATGGACACTGGTTCATGCTATGCTGTCTCCCCCAATCTTGGAATAAAAGAGGGGAGATGACTGGCTTAAACCCTATGGCCTCCTGCATGCTGTTGGTCCAAGTAGTCTCTTAAGGAAAACATACCAAGTGGATATATTGCATTTTTCTTCTCCTTTCAGTTCCCCACCTCCTGGGTACCTTATTGCATGTAAAAGTTATGAACAGGAGTATGCTCCCATGTGGTTAATGTTCTTTCCCTTCCCAATTGTTCTAAGGCATGTGAAGTGCTAGCCTCAGTAAAAATATGCATCTTACGACATGGCGCTCCCCTAAACTACTAACATATGAGTAGTAGGTCACTGCTATGTGTAAAATAGTACCATATTAAAGAATCATATGCAGATTACAGGACAAAACAACATTGTTCTTAGATGTATGGTTGCTATCCATAGATTCTTTAGAAAGGAAATACAATTTCAACAAACATAAACTAGCATGCTCATTTGCAATATTCCGAACTAGTCATAAAAGTCATAAAAGCCAAGCAGGCAATACTGAAGAAATAAACAGACATAAACACAGATCCAGCTGTAAATCCAGAGGTGATACAGCATGCTCAGCTACACTCTCCCTGTTAATTGAATTTAGTCTCGTTCATAGTATAACGCAACCAAAGCGGTAAAGACCAATTTAGATAAAAGTCAAAGGTATTATTGTAATTTCAGATCCTAAGAAGCCAGCAGGTGACCCATATAATAATTGGTGAAAGATGATAAAGATATAGTATGGATTTGACGTTAAACATTGAAGAAAATGGAAAGCTATTTGCTTATATTCGCCCTGTAATATGTTCTGGCGTTTGTTTCCCCCTTCTTTCTTCTTCCCCTGCCAGTTGGATTATATGTTATGATGAGGTGATTGAGACTTTAGAATGTATCTGCTTTGATATTCCAGGAATACTTTACGGCAATTCACTTACAGTTACTAAGTGATATAATTAATATTTAAGACATTTATTTTTCTCAACATTCGAATTTGACAATATATATTGCCAGATGAGGAATAGAATTGTTTTCGTAATAGCGCAATATTCAATACATAATTACATTAAAAAAATAGAAACAAGAATAAACACGACAAAAATGTACCTTTCACAAAGTCATTAAATGTACAAGATAAAAATACATATTAAATATATAAAACATCTCTTAGCTGGATAGCCATGCTTAAAAAGTAACTATCAGTGCAATCCAAATCAAAGGAGATGACAGCAACTGCAGGGATGTAAAGTGATAAAAAGCCCACTCTACAATTTACACTTTGCTCATGTGTAATACTGGAATTAAGACTTGTGTACACCCTAACGATAAAATCCACAGAAAAACATCGAGTGCATTGAAAATATTATCATAGGGGCATGGTCTCCCTTCTTCACTTGTGCATCGTCCTTTTGAATGCTAACGAATGGTGGTGAACTCGAGATTTTCTTATACTTCTTATCACTCCTACCGTTCAACATTTTGCCTAGAGTAGCATCACAAGTAGCTGAGTTCCTGGACAGTAGGCAAAGCCTCACTTATATCAGCTTCAGTGAATAATGAAGAGGATGAGGCACTCTTGATTCTTCGAAGCAGCATTTAGGTAAAGAGACTGCATTGGCGATGTGATAATTCAGAAGATTTATCACCTCACCAACAATATAATCTTCTGACGAAGTAGGTTGCTTCGTTTTCAAATTGCTGTTTTTTCCTACTTTTGAACTCATATCACAGAACTATTGAGGCAATAGTTCCAAGAACAGGGAAGTATAATAAAACCAAAATTGAGGAGAACAAGCCCAACCCAGCTCCTAATAGCCTCTGATGTGCCTTGGCGTCACAGCGTGCGTCTTGTGCTGCAACTGCCAAGGCTGATGGAAATATGCCTCCATTTACAAATGGGGAAATCTCTGGTGTGAGTGACTTCACCCTCTGGCACAGCCTTCTCTGTCGCTTGGAGCCCCACATAAACTGTATGTAATCAGAGTAATCTTGCATACTGCTCCTGTGGATGGATTGTCTGCTTTGGCAAAAAAAGCATGGCAGACTAATCGGGAATATATGTGCTCAACTGGTGTACTCTGTCAGCAGGTGGAAATAGCAGTAGTTAGCATACTGGAAATAGCAGTAGTTAGCATGCCCAATAGTGTGACTTTCCATTTTGAGTGGTTTCTGGCCCGCTCTTCTAAGTTGTGGTAAATCAATTCTCTCTGCACAGCAATTAAACTATACCACACATATGAAAACACTTAAGGATTTTATATTTGCTTTGCATGTTCATTTTCCCATTATTGCAGAGCCATTGCTTCTAAAGCAAGATAAAAGTGAGAGAGAAAGAGAGAGGAAGAGAAAGAGCATGTGTGTGCACGCGTGCATGCATGTGTGTGTGTGCCCTTGTTGAGATAACCAACTTTCCTGTCTTCTGGAACATTTTCTCTTGTTCACTTCTAAGGTTCCTGGGTCCTTAAGGACAGCACTTGCTGGCCAGGTCTCACCCCAGTATAGGCCACAGACAGGCCCAGTGGTACCCAGTCACTTCAGGAAAAATGACTCTTGCAGCTTGTTTGTTCCTGGAGCCAGATAGGTCTTCAGCCAACTGACCCTTGGACTCTTTCTCTCAGTCCTGGGCCGATGTAGGAGTTGGTCCAGACCTTTAAGTCTTCTCACAGGTCACAGACAGCAGATCCAGTCTTTTTCTATCCATATGGTTAGAATGTTGTCTGATGAGCTAAGCAATGAGATGTCCTTAAGGACAGCACTTGCTGGCCAGGACTCACCCCAGTATAGGCCACAGACAGGCCCAGTTGTAACCAGTCACCTCAGGAAAAATGACTCTTGCAGCTTGTTTGTTCCTGGAGCCAGACAGGTCTTCAGCCAACTGACCCTTGGACTCTTCCTCTCAGTCCTGGGTCGAAGTAGGAGTTGGTCCAGACCTTTAAGTCTTCTCACAGGTCACAGACAGCAGATCCAGTCTTTTTCTATCCATAAGGTTAGAATATTGTCTAAAGAGCTAAGCAATGAGATGTCACTTGTGTACAATCCTCTAGCCAATGGGTGGGATGTTTCCTGGTAAATCACTAAACAAGGGAAAAAACCTGCCCCTGGAAGAGGTGTGTGGCCCCTCCAAGGCTGCATCTGGGAAATGAGCTCCCCTCTCTTCCTCAACTACACAAAAACGCTGGGTATGCTGCTGGAGTGTCTAGACAGTGCCCTTGGGTCAAAAGACCTTTCTTCTTTGGGTCTCCTCTTACACTTAACAATGATAAGACAGACCACACCCTGGTCTCTTTCAAAGCTAATGAAGTGCCTGAACCCACTCAACTGCCCTTCATGAGCTGCAATGGGTCACATGTCTCACACCTAGATCTTCCTGCTACAAGACTCAAGCCATTGTCGTTGCTTTTCAAACTTCATTAGGGAAGCAGAATAATAGGGGCTGCTGCTAACAGGCTTATGCAAAATAACATACTACAGTTTTAGGAAGGTAAAGTCTAGCTTTTTATGAACTACTCTTTCTAGTTACTGATCAAAAACCCAACCTTACCATTGAACTGTAGTTTTAAAAAATCTTTAAAAGTTTTTGCACCATTTCTGTAGATTTTTCCAAATCATAGTTAGAGAAAGAAGTATTTTAATGCACGTTAGTTTTTCTCACATGATCAGCTACAGCTATTGTCTATGATTTTAACTTCAAGGACTAGTAACCCTAGTACTAAGCTAAGATAAAATTCTGTTCTACTTTCAAACACTAGGCAACCTACTTTGTGGGATACACAGCCTACTTACTAATATTTCAACTTAGGGTTACTTCCTGTCAAAAGGGGTAATTTTGATGGATCCACCAGCAGGTTTAAAATCTATAGCAGTCAGACTACACAAGTAGTCCAGAAACCATGCTTTTCCTTGTCGGCCTAATGAATGGCACAAGAAGTGCTGCAATTTACGTGTTTTAGCATGTTCCCCACCCTGGATGCCTGCCAATGACTAGGCCACATATTGAGCTTTGAATCACATGTTTTTATTCCTCTGCGTGTATCTGCGATCTTGAAGGGAAGAGCCTTCGGTATTTATAAGTTACATTTATTAATGTAACAGCAGGCCAAGACAGCCCTCCTCTCCGTACATAGCTCCAGTCCGGCTCCAGCCCCCAACCACCACCAATCCAATCCCGTGCCCACCTGCATTCTCATTACTCAACACAATGGCCCTCATTACAACCCTGGCGTTCGGTGTTAAAGCGGCGGTAATACCACAAACAGGCCAGCGGGGAAAAAAATGGGATTACGACCCTGGCGGAAACCGCCAACATAGACTGCCACTTTAACACTCTGACCGCCATGGTGGTAGAAACAAACAGCGCGGCGGTCACCGCCAACAGACAGGTGGAAGATAAAGTACCACCCACCCTATTACAAGAGGCCTATCCGCCACCTTTTCCAGGGCGGAACCAACGCTATCCAAAGCCCGGCGGAAACAGTACACAGAAGGGAAAACACTCACCTCTCGACACCCAACGAGGAACCAGGACGCCATGGAGCCTGAACTACACGTACTGCCCATGTTGGTTTACCTCCTCTCCTACCAGGAGTACGAATGGCGGCGGCGGCGACCACGGTGAGTACTGCACCTACAACACAGGGGGGGAGGAAAGAGAGTGACACACACATGCAACATGCAACACCCCCACCCTCACCCTCACACACAACAACATACACACAAATACATGCAGCAACATTACATATACACCCCCTCAACCAGTGGAAGAATGCAAGGATAAAAGGAAATGATTGTAACCATTGTAATCATGAAAAATCCATTAGTCAAAAGTCAAAATTCAGCATATACAAATATGTACACCAACTACACATGTCCGGATAGTGTTGCAATCATTGTCCGTGGACTACTGGGCCCAAAATGGATGGGCGAGGCCCACACATGATACCTGACTGGAAACAGAGAGAACACTGCAGAGGGCATCAGATCGAAAATATACAGGCACCGCAGGGGCAGGGGGTGCGTGGGCACCTCAGCCTGATGAACGCACAATGCCACTGCTGCACGAGGGGGCTCCATGCCCATTGATGTATCCTGGGGAGTGCAAAGCCACAGTCTCTCAAGTCTCTCCAGTGGGTGGTTTGCCCACTGCTTTATCCTGGGGAGTGCAAAGCCACTGTCTCTCAAGTCTCTCCAGTGGGTGGTTTTCCCACTGCTTTATCCTGGGGAGTGCAAGGCCACAGTCTCTCAAGTCTCACAAGTGGGTGGTTTGCCCACTGCTTTATCCTGGGGAGTGCAAAGCCACAGTCTCTCAAGTCTCTCCAGTGGTTGGTTTGCCCACTGCTTTATCCTGGGGAGTGCAAGGCCACAGACTCTCAAGTGGATAACAGTCTCCACTGGTTCTGGAGGGGGCTTGGTGGCCAGAGTGCTTCATCCTGCCAAGAACTAAGGCAGTGGATGTATCTCTCCACTGGTTTTGGAGGGGGCCTGGTGCCCAGAGTGCTTCATCCTGCCAAGGACTGAGGTAGTGGATGTATCTCTCCACTGGTTCTGGGGGGGGGGGGGGGCTGGTGCCCAGAGTGCTTCATCCTGCCAAGGACTGAGGTAGTGGTTTTGATACTCCACTGGTTCTGGAGGGGCATGGTGCCCAGAGTGCTTCATCCTGCCAAGGACTGAGGTAGTGGATGTGATACTCCACTGGTTCTGGAGGGGGCTTGGTGCCCAGAGTGCTTCATCCTGCCAAGAACTGAGGCAGTGGATGTATCTCTCCACTGGTTTTGGAGGGGGCCTGGTGACCAGAGTGCTTCATCCTGCCATGGACTGAGTTAGTGGATGTCTCTCTCCACTGGTTCTGGAGAGGGCCTGGTGCCCAGAGTGCTTCATCCTGCCAAGGACTGAGGTAGTGGATGTGATACTCCACTGGTTCTGGAGGGGGCATGGTGCCCAGAGTGCTTCATCCTGCCAAGGACTGAGGTAGTGGATGTGATACTCCACTGGTTCTGAAGGGGGCATGGTGCCCAGAGTGCTTCATCCTGCCAAGGACTGAGGTAGTGGATGTATCTCTCCACTGGTTCTGGAGTGGGCCTGGTGCCCAGAGTGCTCCACGTGCAGTATGGACGGTACAATTCCCTCACCTGGGTGTGCATGCCACGAGATTTGTGAGGTTCAGGTAGCATGATACGCCATGGAGGCTGTGACATACCCCACACTGCTGCGGCTGTGCCTTCCACCTGCAGGTGTAAACAGTGATGGAAGAAATGCCTCATGGAAGCTGCCTAGGGTCCAGGAACTCTCCTCCAGCCTCAGACGACTGACCACTGGGCATGGTAGCCATGATTGCGGGGGTGCAAGTGTCCGAGGATGCTGCAAGCCGGTGGCAGTGCTTGCGGCGGTGTCTGTTGCTGCGGTGCTTGCGGCGGTGCTGGCAGCGGTGCTGGCGGCGGTGCATGGGTCAGCACCTGCAGAGGGTCACAGCAGGACGTTTCCTGCAGCTGCGGACGGTTGCCCACTGGGGAAGAGGCTGGGGACTGTTGCAGAGGATGTAGACATGCCAGGGGTGGTACAGGTGGCAGTGCAGGTGGCGGTGCAGGTGGCGGTTGTGGTGGCGGGACAGCTAGCGGTGTTCGCCACCGTACAGGTTGGCAAGGTCGTGGACAGAAAGCGTGACACTGGTCCCACAGTCGGTGCCACCATGCCCTCTCCTGACCTGCTCTTCAGCTTTTGGCCCTTCCCCAGCTTTGATGGTGCCGCAGTTGTCTTGCCACTATCCCCTTTGGTTTTTGCTGAGCCCTTGGTGGCAGGTACTTTCGGCTTCTCCCTCTGGGATGTGGGCACCTTTTTCACCTTGGCAGGTGGCGGAATGTCCTTGCCCTCACTACGTGGCACACTGGCAGCCCTGATGTGTGGCGTATGAACAATTGGGGTGTAATAATAGGGGAATATTGGCGCTAGGGAAACTATTTGGCCAAAATGGCATCAAGGGTTGCCCACACAAGGGAAAACACCCATCCCTTAAAGGTTATAAAACCCAACAAACATTAGCACAATGTGAGGCCCCCCCTTTCCTTTTCTTTTATCCTTATTATTGTGTTTTTTCAAAGTATACCTATTTGTAAATTAAACGTGTCAAATCTCAAGTGAGTAAAGTTCAAATAAACGCAATCTTAAATATCACGCCAATCTTTGTAAATGAAATCATAACATTGCATACCCAGAAAACTAACAATGAATAACATGATGTGAGATCTCTCCCATATTTCTTCAAAGTTTCATAAATGAGTCAAATCTCAAGTGAGTAGAGTTCAAATATACGCAGTCTTAAATATTACGCCAGTCTTAAAAGTCCCATCATATCCAAGATTTATTGGATCACATCTTCAGATTATCAGCATGCTTCATGAAGATACAGATTGAGCCAACACGTGTTTCGTCAGGGGAGAGTCCAATGGTCCCCAACGACTTCTTCAGGGCTCTAAATTATGAATACATAATTCGTATTAGAAACCAAAATGCTCAAACTAAATGATATATAAGGCAAAGACTGAATGTACCCTATGAAGCAAAAGACAGAAAGCACCCAGTGATATGAGAGGAATAGTGCATCTCCTAGTTAAGAATAAACCAATTTTATATCAAACAATACAAAAACCAACTAAGGAACACCCTCATAAGGCATCAATCACCTTAACCTATATAGATGGTCTCAGTGTTATCAATCACCCAGTAGGACACCAAGAAATACAAATAGTTAGCCAAATGCAAGTGTCACCATTCTCTGGTTAACCTCACCGAGAATTCCAAATGTATTATTATTTTCTATTCATATGTTAATAAATTTTTATTTTGTATGTTTAATTATATCCTACCTCCTATACTTACATTCTCATATAATTTTCGAGTTACTTCAAAATTACGCAGGGTCCTTATTATGACTGTGCCGTACAAAACCTGCCCAAATGAATAACACCAAATATGTT
The DNA here is from genome assembly GCF_031143425.1 of Pleurodeles waltl. Classification (NCBI taxonomy): domain Eukaryota; kingdom Metazoa; phylum Chordata; class Amphibia; order Caudata; family Salamandridae; genus Pleurodeles; species Pleurodeles waltl. The sequence goes on from NC_090444.1 coordinate 310,539,568, forward strand.
TCTATACGTGTCCACCAATCCCAACTAAAAACCGCACAATAATAAAAAATAAAAAAAAGTGTGAATCTTACATCAAAATCCTTGGTTTTTAAAGTTCATGACTTGGTAGCCGTACATTTCAAGGCTAAAAGAAAAAATAGAATTGCCAAATTTGCGGTCTCCATTTAGCAGAATCAATAATTAACACGACTCCAAAGGTCCAAAATAGCAACTTAACAGTCCTTACCTCCTAGCATTTCAAGAGAAACCGATTAGTACGTTCCCGTGCTTAGGAAACGCTTGGTTGCGAGTGCGCTATAGCGCGTCTCGCACCATCAAGGAATAAATATGTTCACAAAGCGCGAAGTCCGTAATGAGCCGCTTACGTTCTTCCCGTGTTTGAAAATGTTACGTTGCGGGTACGTAGCAACGCGTTTCTGTCCAAGACAGAATACAAAGAGTTTCCGGGACGCGAGTTCACAGCGTACAACAACATAGATGACGGACTGCAAAATAATGCCTCTACAGAGCGCGATTACGATGTTAAATGTGAAAAGTCCAAAATTATCCAATTCATGCGCAAATATTGAGGCTAATATGCAGGTTAAAGTTTAACCCAAATAAAACCAGACAAAATAAAGAACAAAAAATTTATTATTTAGGGTTTATCATGGCCATTAGAACACGTCCTCATCTAAGAATAGAACAATTTGCCAACCGCTATCACATAATGGGCAACTAAAATCTTATAGGCCAATTCCTCAGAATACTCAAGGCTACTAAAGAAATGACAAAAGTCGTTAACTACATTTTAATTCCCAATAATCATCTTAAAGCCAGGAGAATAAGAGAATCTAGAATTTTAAAATCGAGAAGGATAGAAGAAGGGCGTAATTAGACAAAGGGGATGAAACCTTAGATTCCCAATACCCTATCTACTAAAGGGATAACTGTTTGAGAATTTTGGTTAATAATGTCAACATCCATGTGAAGAGATTCAATCACGAGACAAAACACACATCTTCAACCAAACTCACATTTGACATATTCATGTTATCAACGATCACCCAGAAAAAACTCCAACTCTCTGTCAGAGTTAAGGCCTAATTCTACAGCCTTAAGTCTCATTATCCACATTGCCTCTTTTTTACGTAACATCAGTTCACGGTTACCCCCCCTTGGATCGCGAGGAATATGTTCCAGTCCAAAAAATTCAAAGTTCTTATACATTGATTGTGAATTACATGATAAAATGTGAGCAACTAATGGATATCTTACATCACCATTTTTAAGACTACGCATATGCTCTCCAATCCTTGCTTTTAGTGGACGTATTGTACTACCTACATAAATACGAGCACAATTGCATCGCATTATATAAACAACATGAGTAGTGTTACAATTCATCAAGGTACATATTTTGTAAATTTTCCCCTCCAGAGAGAATTCTTTGATCCTATGACAAGCCCATCGGCAAACTCCACAATTACCACATTTGAAGAAACCCAAGATCTGTGTAGATAGCCAGGTTTTACTCTGAGATATGGTGGTAAATCTAGGACTCAAAATGTTCTTTAAAGTTTTACCTCTCCGATATGTGGTGGGCACTCTTACTGGTATTAAATTACTGATCGACTTATCCTGTGTCAATAAATGCCAATGTTTTGTCACAAACTTCACCATGATCAAAGATGCATCATTGAAATCTGTTATAAGACGCACCCTGTTCGATTCGTCTACCATTGCCTTGGATTTATTGGTTTTCAAGGTGTCATTCCTATTAATATTTTTACTTCTTAATTGCGCCTTCTTGATCACCTTGTTAGAAAAGCCACGCGCTCTAAACCTTTTACCCATGTCATTCAAATGAAACAGAAATTCATTGTCCAAACTGCAATTTCGTCGTGCCCTTACCATTTCACCAAAGGGAATAGACGCAATTTGATGCCTTGGGTGTGCACTCCCAGCATGCAAAATTGAGTTACAGGCTGTAGCCTTTCTAAAGAGTCTACTTTGGATCTTGTTGTCTGAAATGAAGACCTCAACATCCAAAAAGACAATCTTCTCTGCACTGTATTGATATGTGAATTCTACATTCATAGTGTTTGAATTTAGGAAGGTGCAAAATTCCAATAACTTTTGTTCTCCTCCAGTCCAGATCAGGAAGCAATCATCTATAAATCTGCCCCAAAAGAGAATATCAGTTTGCCAATGAGTAGACTCAGGGCCCCAAACCCATTTGTGCTCGAACCACCCCATGAAAAGATTAGCATAGGAGGGCGAGAATTTGGAGCCCATTGCAACACCTCGTTTCTGTCTATACCAGCCATTGTTAAATAAGAAAAAATTATTATCAAGGATTATGTGAATCATTTCTAGTAACATCGCAGTGTGTTGCCAGAGGCTTGCTGATCTTTTGTTCAGAAAGAATCGAGTGGCTTCTAGTCCTAACTCGTGTTTGATACATGTGTACAGGGATACTACATCTAGTGTTACCAACAGCATATTACTGTCCCATTCAATATCATTCAAAATACTCAGAATATGGGTAGTGTCTTTAATAAAAGAAGGGAGATTACAAACTATCGGTTGCAAAAAACAATCCACAAATTCCGAGAGTCTTTCCGTTGGACCTTGTATACCTGAAACAATCGGTCTTCCAGGTGGAAAAGGAAGACCTTTATGAACCTTAGGTAGCGTGTACAGACATGGATATCTTGGATGGGTCACCTTTAAGTATAGATGTTCATCTCTACTCAGCAGCCCTTCCTGTTGCCAAATACACAATTTACTGTTTATCCTGTCCATCAGGCAGGGGATGGGGTTATCTATGATGCTCTCATAACATGCCAAGTCATTTAGTTGTGACAAGATTTCATAATCATAATCCACCTTGTTCATAAGAACAACATTCCCGCCCTTGTCAGCTTGTCTAATAACAACATCTTTATCCTGTCTAAGTTCTTCAAGTGCAAACAGTTCATCGGGATTCAGGTTTTTTGAGAATTGTCTGTATTTGTTTTTGGCCATGTATTTATCGTAATCATGACAAACCAGGTCAAAAAACTTGTCAAAAATATTCATGTCACATGATTTCGGAGTCCAACAAGATTTCCTTTTCAGGCCGCTGGAGATACTTTTAGTAAAATCCATCTCTAAGTCATTTAATACCCTAGAGAGCATGTCTGGATCCTCACCTTGTTCCGCCAAAGAGAGTACGAGTGCGGTATCTTGCACTTCCTCTATCGAAAGGGTGCTGAGTGGAGAAACCCTTTCAACCGAAGTTATATTCTCTATCGGATTCATCTGGAAATACTTTTTTATTTTCAGCTTACGTAAGAATTTAAAAAGGTCAATTTTGGATTTGCAAGGATCCCCAAAGGTCTTTGGACAAAAATGTAGTCCTTTGGCTAAAAGACTACTCCCTCCCGATGTTAATTCAATTTTTGACAAGTTGATCACCTCTATAGTTGAAACCCCCTCCCCATCTAATTTTTCTTGTCCCGAGATCTTGTTATGACACCCTCCTGATCCTTTGTTTTGACCACCTGATCCTCGGTTGCCCCTCCTCGTCTTTTTGTGAGAGGTAAACCTTTGTTCTGGATGAATTTGCCTTGTTTCATTCTCATTAGCTCCTGTAAAAAAGTATTGCCCCCAATGATGTCACTATTTTGGGCAGCAGTACTTGGACCACCTTCCCCTTCACTATCGCTAGTGACTGAGGTACTAACAGATGTTGAGTCAGAGATGTTTGAGATGCTTGCCCTATTTGGGGCCAGGTTAGTGTGTATTAAGTGATCATATTTACTGGAAAACGTGAAAATTCTCCCTGTCAGGTAATCCTTCTCATCACGTTTCAATTTACGGGCTTTTCTCTGTGTGATTTCCTCTTGATGTTTAATCAGTATTTCCTCTAAGATCTTATAGTTTCTTTCAGTAGCTTCCTTGAGATTTAAATTAGCAATTTCCTTTTCTACAATCTCAATATCTTTTTGCAATTGTGTCACTTTCCTTTCTGAATTAATGATTAAAATATCCATAAGTTTCATTGAGCTGGTCGTCAGCTCATTATCCCACATTAATAGCAAGTCCATGTCCAAATCATCGTATGTAGGAAAGATCTGAGATCTTAAGCCACGGGGGAATCGGTTCAATTTCTTATACTGTTTTAATGTTGCTCCGTCCCACCATTTAGATAGTTCACTTTTTTTTAGTCTCTCTAATCTAATGAATTTGCTCCTTAAGCCTTCATTATGTAAGTTTAGGCTATTGCGTGGTATACTCTGAACTGTACCCCCCTTGGCTAGGTTTTCAAACAGTTCTTCAGCCAATTTAAATCTATCCATGTTACTTGAATGTACAGCAATTTAGGCCCGTGTCCAAGCTGCCCCCCTAAAACTAGTTATGAACAATTGGGGTGTAATAATAGGGGAATATTGGCGCTAGGGAAACTATTTGGCCAAAATGGCATCAAGGGTTGCCCACACAAGGGAAAACACCCATCCCTTAAAGGTTAAAAAACCCAACAAACATTAGCACAGTGTGAGGCCCCCCCTTTCCTTTTCTTTTATCCTTATTATTGTGTTTTTTCAAAGTATACCTATTTGTAAATTAAACGTGTCAAATCTCAAGTGAGTAAAGTTCAAATAAACGCAATCTTAAATATCACGCCAATCTTTGTAAATGAAATCATAACATTGCATATCCAGAAAACTAACAATGAATAACATGATGTGAGATCTCTCCCATATTTCTTCAAAGTTTCATAAATGAGTCAAATCTCAAGTGAGTAGAGTTCAAATATACGCAGTCTTAAATATTACGCCAGTCTTAAAAATCCCATCATATCCAAGATTTATTGGATCACATCTTCAGATTATCAGCATGCTTCATGAAGATACAGATTGAGCCAACACGTGTGTGGCGTACTTGATGACCCCGCAGTTGCTGGCACCACTGTTGCTGGGGATTTGGTGGCTGAGGTGCTGGGCTGGGACCTGGAAAGCCTGGCCCTGGGGGAAGGATGGGGGGAGGTGTAGGGAAGAGGTCAATGTTAGCCAGGAAGAGTTTTTTAGACACAGTGGGACAGGAAGATGGAGGGGGTTTGGGAGTGGAGGTAGAGGTAGTGGTTGTAGGAGGTGTACATCTGCTGAATTTGGGTGCATGGGCCGGAGGCTGTTGTGAGGTAGATGGCTGTTGGGTGGGTGTGTGCCTGCGTTTGTGTACTTTGGGAGGAGGGCTCACTGACACACTGGGAGAGGACACTGGGGATGTGTGAATGGTAGTGGGGGTGGTGAGTGCACGTGAGCGTTGTGTGGTGATGGGCGTGCTGGTGTTGGAGGTAGTTGCTGAGGATGTAGTGCATGGAGGTGTGAGTGGAGATGAGACAGGGAGGGAGGGGGATGACGTGGAGGAGGGGGACACAGTGGAGGCAGTGGATGTTGCTGTGTCTGCATGGGGATGGTGCTTGTGTGAGTGCCTGTGGGGTGTGTGGTGCTTATGTTTGCCATGTCCACTCTTGTGTGTTGATGAGTGTGCATGCTGGTCTGATGGTGTGCTTGGGATAGGCTGAGGTATAGGGGATTGGGTCTGGGAGGGGGAAGTTGGAGGGGGGAGGCTAGACACAGGGGCAATGGCTGCCACCAGTGCTGAGGCCAGAGCCTGAAATGCTCTCTGTTGGGCCATCTGCCCAGAATGAATGCCCTCCAGGTGTGCATTTGTTTGTTGCAAATGTCTCTCAACACCCTGGAGGGCATTCACAATGGTAGATTGGCCAAAAGTGAAGGATCTCAGGAGGTCAATAGCCTCCTCACTGAGGGCAGCAGTGCTGACAGGGGCAGGGCCTGAGGTGCCTGGGGTGAAGGAGATGCCCACCCTCCTGGGTGAGCAGGCACGGGACACAAGCTGAGGGGCTGCTGGGAGGGCGGTGCTGGTAGGGGGGGTGGCAGCTCTACCTGTAGATGCGGTGGGCACAGAGGCGCCCGCCACCACAAGGGAGCTCCCATCAGAGGAGGAGTCGCTGTCACTGGTGTATGCTCCTGTCCCCGTCGTGGAGCTCCCCTTGCCCTCTGTCCCACTGGTGGCTTCAGACTCCGTTGCTTCACCCTCCAGGGCCAAGCGGGTTGCAACTCCCTCCTACTCTGGTGCCACTGCTCCTCCGCCAGATGATGCTATTCCACACAAGTACAGGGAGACAAAACAAAAAGGGGGGGAAAGACAGAAGAAAAACATGTTCAGTGCATGCAACACCACTACTGTTGGCGGACACACATGGAGCAGCCCTCTCCACTACGCGATGCACTAACAGTTCCTGGCAAATTCACATGCCCATGGGCTACGAGGCCTCAGCCCAATTGCTGCACACCTGGAAGTCACAGGAGCCTGACTAGGTGTAGATGGCTATTACCACTAGTTGGGTTAGGTTGCCACAGAGCCTTCCTAACAAGGGAGCTTGCCTACCAAGGCCGCCCTGGCCTAGGGGAACCCACTGCCCACCCACCCCCACCCAGACACCTCTTAATGCATGCAGAGTCACCTGAATGAGAGTGTACTCACCCCCTTGTGGCTGCTGTGATGTCCTCAAGCGCCCATCCAACTGTGGATAGGCCACCACCAGGATCCGGGACATCAGGGGGGTCATGGTGCGACGGGCACTCCTTCCACGTTGGGAGGCCATCCCCAGCTGGGCCTCCGTCGTCTTCTTTCTCCAGCGGAGCAGGACCTCCCATCTTTTATGGCAGTGGGTGCTCCGTCTGTGGTAGACCCCCCAGGGTCCGGACGTCCTTGGCGATGGCACGCCAAATACCCTTCTTCTGGTGGGCGCTGACCTAGAGGAAAGGCACAGGATGAAAGGATATTACTCACCCGTCCGGCCCATCATACTCATTGCCCATCAGTTTCCACCCATGCCCTGACACACATACACTCACCATCTGCACATGCAGGCCTCAGCCCCCGTATCTTCCATCCACACCACTCTAAACAGGCATTACCCACGCAGCATGCTCACAGTGTACTCACCTGCTTGTCTGGAGGACGATACAGTTGCGTGTACTTGGGGAGGACCCCATCCACCAGTTTCTCCAACTCCACTGAAGTGAAGGCAGGGGCTCTTTCCCCAGACACTGTAGCCATCGTCGCTTCCTGACACAGGTCACAGCAGCACTTGCAGTGTAGGTCCTCTCCTGTTGAAGGTCAGGTATCAAGCGAGGGAACAGATAGAAAATGGCGGTCACATCCACAGCGGTGCGTACCGTCACCGCCGGCATACATCGCCATTGGCTCCTCAGACCCATAGCACCCAATGTTAACCAAAGCAGAATAGCGCTGCGTTCTTCGACCGCCCACCGCGCCGGTCTACAACGCCAGCGCAGTTACCTCATTTCCCCTTGTCCCACCTTACAGGTCAGACAGACGCCATTTCAGGATGGAAAAAAACTGCGTCACACCTATCTAGGCCGGAAATACAGACAGATATCAGGACATTGCGAATTACCAATGTTTCAACAAATAACACATTGTGATACCTCGTTGTTGGGTGACCCTCTGCTCGCTGTTCTCCTCCTTAGGGCACGTCTGCTGGGGCAGGTGAGATGGCGGCATCCTCCGGTGTACAGACCCCTGGTGGACCTGTTGACAATGGAAGAGAGACACATCATAATCACATACAGACTTGATCGTGCAACAATCCTGGAACTGTGTGCCCAGTTGGTGCCAGACCTGATTTCAGCTATCCGCCATCCCACAGGAATCCCCCCTCTAGTGCAGGTTCTGTCTGTACTCCATTTCCTGGCCAGTGGGTCTTTTCAAACAACAGTGGCCATGGCATCAGGGATGTCCCAGCCAATGTTCTCTAACGTCTTGTCCAGAGTGTTATCTGCCCTGCTGAAACACATGCGCAGCTACATCGTTTTCCCTCAGGTGGAGGATTTGCCGACAGTGAAAGGTGACTTTTATGCCCTGGGACATATCCCCAACATCATTGGTGCTATTGATGGTACACATGTGGTATATGTCCCCCCCCCTGCAGGAATGAACAGGTGTACAGAAACCGGAAAAGCTACCATTCGATGAATGTGCAGATGGTGTGTTTGTCAGACCAGTACATCTCCCATGTGAATGCCAAATATCCTGGCTCAGTGCATGACGCTTGCATTTTGAGGAATAGAAGCATCCCTTATGTGGTGGGTCAACTCCAGAGGCAACGTGTGTGGCTAATAGGTGAGGCCAAGGTCCCAACACGGTTGACATAGGTGTCTGGGTATGGGGTTGCCCCTAAGGGTTAGTGTGTGTCTAACAATTGTCCCTCGTCATTTGCAGGTGACTCTGGTTACCCCAACCTGTCATGGCTACTGACCCCAGTGAGGAATCTGAGGACAAGGGCAGAGGAACGCTAAAATGAGGCACATGGGCGAACTAGGAGGATTATAGAACGTACTTTCAGCCTCCTGAAGGCCAGATTCCGGTGCCTCCATCTGACAGGTGACTCTCTATACTACTCACCGAAGAAGGTGTGCCAGATAATCGTGGCCTGCTGTATGCTGCACAACCTGGCTTTGCGACTGCAGGTGCCTTTTCTGCAGGAGGGTGAGCCAGATGGTGGTCTTGTGGCAGCTGTGGAGCCTGTGGGCAGTGAAGAAGAGGAGGCAGAAGAAGAAGATGTTGGCAACCAAAACAACATCATCATGCAATACTTCCAGTGAGACACAGGTAAGAAGATGTAACTGCTTCCCACATCTCATACTATTGTTGGAGCTAGCATAAGTCTGTCATTTTCACTCAGTGTATGGACACTGACTTGTTACTTTGGCTTTCCATTTCACAGATCTGGCTCCCACTTTGTGCCCTGTGCTATGTTTACTGCTGGCCTACAGCTGTGCTACATTGGTATTTGAACAAGTACATTACATTGATATATTTCAGAGATTTAGCAATTACACATTTGTGAAAGCACAGACTGACTCCAGCTTGTTTAGTAATTCAAGTGTGTTTATTTGTGTGCAAATAAGTGGAGGGGGGTGTAAAATGGGCTGGAGTGATGGTGGAGGAATGTCCATGGCAGAGTCCAGTCTATTTGTTTCACAGGTGCATTGTCCAATGGGGCATAGGAAGTGGAGCAATGGCAGTTTAAGGTGGACAGGGTGTCAAAGTGGGACAGAAGGGTGGCATTCAGGGGGGTCCTATTTCATTGCGGGGGTCTTGGCAATGTTCTCTGTCTTGTTCCTGGATCTTAGGGACTGTTTGGGGGGTGGTTCTCCATCTGCAGAGGATGGGGTGCTGGTGTCCCGTTGTTCCTGTGGCGATGCCTCCTGTCCACTAGCAGGGGCGGAGGTGGAGGGCTGTTCATCGTCCAGGCTGGTGTCAGGGGCCCGTTGGTGTGCCACTGTGGCCCTCCTGGTGTTGATAAGGTCTGCCAGCACCCCTGCAATGGTGACCAGGGTGGTGTTGATGGACTTCAAGTCCTCCCTGATCCCCAGGTAGTTTTCCTTCTGCAGCTGCTGCGTCTCCTGAAACTTGGCCAGTACCGTGCCCATGGTCTCCTGGGAACGGTGATAAGCTCCCATGATGTTGGAGAGTACCTCGTGGAGTGTCGTTTCCCTGGGCCTGTCCTTCCCCTGTCGCACAGCAGTCCTCCCAGCTTCCCTGTTATCCTGTGCCTCTGTCCCCTGAACCATGTGCCCACTGCCCCAGGTTCCTGATCGTCCTGTGTTAGTGGAGTTGCCTGGGTTCCCTGTAGTGGTGGACACACTGCTGATTGACGTATCCTGGGACAGAGGGATGGGCCTGCTGGGTGGGTGCTGTGGTGGTATTTCCTAAGGGTGGAGGTTCTATGGTGGTTTGTGACTGTGTCAGGGGAACCGACTGTCCCGAGGTCCCTGATGGGCCGAGCAGGTCATCTTGATCCAGGTGTGCAGAGCTGCTGTCGTCACTGTGGGCCTCTTCTGTGGGGGGACTGGATATGTCTGACACCTCCTGTCCGGTGACATTGGGTAGGGGTCCTGTTGGGGTGTTGATGCATAGTTATTGTATGTGTGTGTGCCATCTTGTGCGATGGGTGAGTTACCCTCTACTCCTGTGCTTCCATTATTTGCTTGGTGATTGGTGGTTTTGGGGCATGAGTGAGTCTCTCTACAGGACATGCTTTGGTGGTGGGTGTCCATGCATTGGTGTTACATGCAGGGCTTGGTTTTGGGATGTGTGGGTTGTGTTAGTTGGGTATCTGTGGGTTGTTGGGGTGATGGGTGTGAGGGTGAGGGTGGGAGTATGTGATGGCATGCAGGTGGGGTGGGGGGAGAAAGTAGTAGAGATTTGCCTTACAAGAGTCTAGTCCTCCTGCTACTCCTGCCAGGCCCTCAGGAGGCATAATTGTCAAGACTTGCTCCTCCCATGTTGTTAGTTGTGGGGGAGGAGGTGGGGTCCACTGCCAGTCCTCTGTACAACAATCTGGTGTCTGGATACCACGGAACGTACCTTCCCCCGTAGGTCGTTCAACCTCTTCCTAATGTAATCCCGTGTTCTTGGATGCTGTCCCACTGCGTTTACCCTGTCGACAATTCTGCGCCATAGCTCCGTCTTCCTTGCAATGGATGTCTGCTGCACCTGTGACCCGAATAGCTGTGGCTCTACCTGGACGATTTCCTCCACCATGACCCTGAGCGCCTCCTCTGAAAACCTGGGGTGTCTTTGGGGTGCCATGATGTGGTGTGGGTGATGTGTGAGGTGGTGTCTGTTGTGATGTGTTAGGGGATGTTGTATGAGTGACGGTGTTGTGTGTCTGTGGATGCTGGTGTTGCATTAGGTAGTCTCTCTCACTGGCTTTCTTTTAAATTTTTGGTTGTAAGGGTTTGTGGGTGATGTGGGTGTGTGCTTTATATTGGATTGGGTGTGTGGGTGTGGTGTGTGTATGTGTATCAGGTGTGTGTATTTTGAATTGGCCATTGTGGTTGTGTTTTGTTAGTGTGTGTGTATTTTGAGCACGGCGGTGTGTACCGCCAATGGTTTACTGCAGTTGAAAGACCGCCGCATTGATTTGTGGGTCGTGATACTGTGGGCGTATTCCTGTTGGTGTGAAGGGTGTGGGTTTTGGTATCACCAGTTTATCACTGACCTTTGGTGTGGCGGACTTGTGAGGGTGTCTATATTGTGGCAGATTCCGAGATGTGGGTTGTGATACCTGTGGCGGAATTCCGCTGCCGCGACGGTATGTTGGCGATCTTCTGCATGGCAGAAAGTGGGATTTACTGCCAATGTTTTAATGAGGGCCTAAATGTATATGTCAGGCCTGATTCACAAAGGTAAACTTGTACTTTTGTTTAAATGTATTACTTTTTAATATTTACAAACTATGTGAAGGGGTATAGGACTCCACACCATCTATACGTTGGTGTGTGGATTTCTCCACCCCCATTGCACAGTCTCCGGGTATGGAGAATGATGCACACATAAGTGTGGGAAGTGTGGAGTTGTAAAACTCCCCATGTAGTTTGTGAGCACCAAAAAGTAGCAAACTTATTAATAAAGTGTAGGTTTACCTTTGTGAGCCAAACCCCATGTTTTATTTTCTGTGTTTTGCATTGTGGATCAATAAACAATACTCAGGAATTTGTAATGAAAATTTAACTATCACACATAACACGTAGGTTGTGCTCCAATCTGAGGGTCACGTTTCAGGCCAATACACGTCACATCAACTTCCCACGTATGCTTGTTAATCAAATCCAAGGATGTATAAGCACCAATGCACACAGTAGCAGTCATCCATACACAACAGACCCACAACAATAATGCCCACATGTGTGCATTATCTAGAAACATGGGAAACGTCATTGACATCAAACAAATGAGGTCATGCATATATCATGGCCTGACACATCTGGAAGTAGTGCATACAACATCATGGTACATATGTTACAAAAGCGTACTGAAAATATGCATGAATGCACAAATATAGATCTCTTTTATGTGCATCCTATGACACACAGCGAACCATCATTGAAACTCTTTCATCAAGTAAAATGAAGCATAACAGTGGGAGTGGTCTGTCATGGTGATGCTTTTCAAATATGCACACTATTCATGAGAGATGCTGTGAGATTAAGGGTATGTGATGAGAGGATATAGTTGGTATAGTATGAATATACAGGGAGTGCAGAATTATTAGGCAAATGAGTATTTTGACCACATCATCCTCTTTATGCATGTTGTCTTACTCCAAGCTGTATAGGCTCAAAAGCCTACTACCAATTAAGCATATTAGGTGATGTGCATCTCTGTAATGAGAAGGGGTGTGGTCTAATGACATCAACATCCTATATCAGGTGTGCATAATTATTAGGCAACTTCCTTTCCTTTGGCAAAATGGGTCAAAAGAAGGACTTGACAGGCTCCGAAAAGTCAAAAATAGTGAGATATCTTGCAGAGGGATGCAGCACTCTTAAAATTGCAAAGCTTCTGAAGCGTGATCATCGAACAATCAAGCGTTTCATTCAAAATAGTCAACAGGGTCGCAAGAAGCGTGTGGAAAAACCAAGGCGCAAAATAACTGCCCATGAACTGAGAAAAGTCAAGCGTGCAGCTGCCACGATGCCACTTGCCACCAGTTTGGCCATATTTCAGAGCTGCAACATCACTGGAGTGCCCAAAAGCACAAGGTGTGCAATACTCAGAGACATGGCCAAGGTAAGAAAGGCTGAAAGACGACCACCACTGAACAAGACACACAAGCTGAAACGTCAAGACTGGGCCAAGAAATATCTCAAGACTGATTTTTCTAAGGTTTTATGGACTGATGAAATGAGAGTGAGTCTTGATGGGCCACATGGATGGGCCCGTGGCTGGATTGGTAAAGGGCAGAGAGCTCCAGTCCGACTCAGACGCCAGCAAGGTGGAGGTGGAGTACTGGTTTGGGCTGGTATCATCAAAGATGAGCTTGTGGGGCCTTTTCGGGTTGAGGATGGAGTCAAGCTCAACTCCCAGTCCTACTGCCAGTTCCTGGAAGACACCTTCTTCAAGCAGTGGTACAGGAAGAAGTCTGCATCCTTCAAGAAAAACATGATTTTCATGCAGGACAATGCTCCATCACACGCGTCCAAGTACTCCACAGCGTGGCTGGCCAGAAAGGGTATAAAAGAAGGAAATCTAATGACATGGCCTCCTTGTTCACCTGATCTGAACCCCATTGAGAACCTGTGGTCCATCATCAAATGTGAGATTTACAAGGAGGGAAAACAGTACACCTCTCTGAACAGTGTCTGGGAGGCTGTGGTTGCTGCTGCACGCAATGTTGATGGTGAACAGATCAAAGCACTGACAGAATCCATGGATGGCAGGCTTTTGAGTGTCCTTGCAAAGAAAGGTGGCTATATTGGTCACTGATTTGTTTTTGTTTTGTTTTTGAATGTCAGAAATGTATATTTGTGAATGTTGAGATGTTATATTGGTTTCACTGGTAATAATAAATAATTGAAATGGGTATATATTTTTTTTTTGTTAAGTTGCCTAATAATTATGCACAGTAATAGTCACCTGCACACACAGATATCCCCCTAACATAGCTAAAACTAAAAACAAACTACAAACTACTTCCAAAAATATTCAGCTTTGATATTAATGAGTTTTTTGGGTTCATTGAGAACATGGTGGTTGTTCAATAATAAAATTAATCTTCAAAAATACAACTTGCCTAATAATTCTGCACTCCCTGTAGGTACAAATCCCCAGGTTCTGAACATTAAGAGCATTCACAAACATTTTAACACACATTTGGTCTGCTTAACCATTCTTTATTTAAAAGTACACATTGGTGGTGTAAGTGTGGGTGACCCAAGATGTTGAAAATATTATAGAGTGAGAGGAAAATGTTTACTTATTTTTTCAGTTTTATGACTGTTATTTGCACCATTGGTGTATTATATGCATGGCAAACGTTACACCTTTTTCTCCAACTATCAATGACTTAAATTCCTATACTTTGTGAATGCAATCTATTTACATTTCAAACTAAATACTTTTTAAAGTTTACCTAATGTAATGAGTTTAAAGAAACTTATCGTCAGCCACACCGCTAATGTAAATCGCAACCTATTTCCATTGTGTGATAGTCTCTAATTACATGATGTTTCAGTCTAGGTATTTCAAGTCCTCTATAAAATAAGACTTTTGTGTTGAAACTTTTCTAAGTTAGAGGTTATGTTTGGTTAGAGATTGACCCAAAGCCAGGATAGTACAAACCTTCTCCTTCCTGTCAGGAAGCACTGTTTTACTAGATGAGTGTATTTTCTTTAAGTCAGCACTTCTACTGGTTGATGTCCTCACTTGTAAGAGTGTGCGAGATTTGTTTTGCCCTCGTTTGAGAACTGTTATTTCCTACTTTGCTCGCTCCATTTTTTTTAGCGGTGATTCCATTTTGTATTCACACCGATTTAAAACTCCAGCTCTTTCTCAGAGTTAGTACATATAAATATAGCATATTTGAAGCACAACATTGTTCGCGTGCTACTATATTTTGACATTGGTATCCCTCTAAATTGTGGTGTTTTACTATCAAATTATTTCGCACGACTCATAGGAATTGTCAGTAGGCTTTGTGCTACATTGTAGGCGGTATTTATTTACACCCTGAGTAGCATTGGTCAAGGTCTCTAATTAGTACATGGTCTCTGAATATGAATAGGTATATATTGTTTTTACTGTGTAGCAAGCAATATCTAGATCTTCACATCTTTTACACACCACTTCTCAAGCCTGAGGTGGGTCACATTAGGTACCAATATGAGAAGCCCCAGGCATGTAAAACTCTTTAAGTGGATCTTAAACTTGCCTATAAGAAATGCCTGCAAAGTAAACTCATCATATGTGTCAGCACGAATTTGCCTCGAAGCTCAACATAGTATTGAAATGGCATTTTTTTCCAAATATTTGCATAATCACATCATTAATTTCTCAGGCGCGGACAATGCCCCACCAAGACTGAAAAGTGGTTTGTACTGTATAATAAAAACACTTTGCTAATTTTCTGTTCAGAATGTATTAATGAAAGACAATGAAAGACTGACGAGCAGCTACACGTACACAAAAGGTTAGCATTTGAAGCTGTTTTTAAAACTAAAATAGGATGACGTTTAAGGTTCTGAAATATATTCCTGGTTGCACACAGAGATATGGTGTTACTGTTGATCATGTTTATACTGTTGTTCAATCTTCTGTTAGTGAATGTAGTAAGTTGGAGTCCATTGCTCAAAGGCAAAGAGTGATTTTAAATCCGTCTGTTGTTCAAATAAAGGCTATTTTTGGAATAGCTGACTTTTTGTGGCAGATGGTGTCTTAAATGGGAACACATTGTTAGATGGAAAAGTACAAATTATGAGATAGACATCGAGGTCTCACAAGGGAAAATTTCAAGAAAGCTTAGATATCAGAGCAATATAAACTTCTGGCTTGTTGAGTTTAATTGCGACTTGTTCAGAACAAATATGATATTACAACCAATTTATTGCCACGATCTATGAAGTTCAAGATGATCTATAGCAGAGGTCCTCAAACGTTTTTGCTCCAAGCACCGCTAAGTAAAATGTTTTGAAGGCGAGTCCCCCTCCACCATGTTCGGCAAGAATTAGGGGAGCGGGAGAGACAAAACTGAGCACGGAGGGTGAGGCTTAAGAGATTATTTGAGCATATCCTTTTATGAAGCTCATAGTTCACACTAAGGGGCAGATTTATGGAAAGTGGAGATGCACCGACTGCAGCGCCACTTTCCCTGAGCCCCTTAGCGCCCCCTACCGCCACCATGTGTGCGCCCTATTTAAAATTCAATGCACCACGGTGCTGGTTAGGGGGCAATAGCGTCATTCTATGTAACTCTATTGATGTAATCTGCAAGAGTAGTGCCAAAATGTTGGCACTACTCCTACAGAGTACATAGGGGCCCATTCTAAATATTAGAAGCCCCCTTTTAATGCCTGCTCTGAGCAGTCGTTAAAAGTGCCAAAAGAAATGGCGCAAGGAAATCTTATAGATTTCCTTTCATCGTTTGTTTAGCCCCCCTAACGAGGGAATGCCCCTCTTGCGTACATTATGCCTGGCACAGGCATAATGTGGCGCAAGGATTTACAAAGTGGCGCAATGAATGCATTGCACCACTCTGTAAATATGGTGCTTGAGAAATGCCACCTTAACACCACATTTGCGTTAAAATAAATGGCACAAATGTGGCACAAGGTGGGGCTAGGGGCTCATAAATATACGCATAAGTGTGAAACTTATAAAACAGCAAATATTTGGACCAAAGACAGAACTTGACTAAAAACACTACTCTCTATAGTTGGGGTGTTGTGAGCCCATTGCTCTCCTGGGCCCCAATGCGCTGCACCCTATGCACCAATAATAGCTACTGAGTAACAGGCTCCACCATGACTCTCCATCCTTCCAATCTTCGAAGCAAGCTCTCTGTCCCTTTCGGAAAAACATGAGCATGTGTTGCCCCTCTTTGTAGCAAGGGTGATCATGGCCCTAACACTAGCATGAAAAATAAAACTCCATGCACTTTTTGTAAAGTAAGACAGTCATAATTGTGATGCAGTGGGCCTCTCATAACCCTGGGCTCCAGTGGCAAAGTACCTGCTTCACAAATGACAGTACTTCTTTACAAATCAGGCAGTCTCCTCTTCCCTTTGATAAAAACAAGGACCTCCATCTTTCTCTATATTTCTTTGAATTCTCAGAGGACCAGTTATGTTGTCACCTCACCTTCAGATTTTCCATCTCTTGGACCATTAGTCAAAAGCCAAAAGCAATACTGGCTCAGCAAGGGTGCACTAGGTCATAATTCAAGCAGAAAATGCTGGACCCGAGGACATACAACCAACTGGATCTGTAAATCTTCAGAACCCTGTTTTGGTTGCCTAGTCCTTTCAGTGATTTGAGACTACCTTGGTGCAGACAAGCTGGTGCTGTGAGGACCCAGGACTCTTGAAGCCAGAATTCTGCTGAGGTAAGGAGAGGGAGGAGACTAGCTGTACCAGTGAGCGGTTTACAAGCAACCGCTCTATCCCACAGCACGACGCGATGTGGTATTGACAAGTTGGAGCTGTGAGACCCCAGAACTCCCAAGGCTAGAATTCCCCCTAGGTGACGAGTGGAAGGAGACCAGCAGCACCGGTGAAAGCTTTAAAAGCAATCACTGCTTCCAGAGGCACGGTGCGGACAAGTTGGTGATGTAAGGCCCCAGGACTCCAAAAGCCAGAATCACCCCGAGGTGAGGAGGGGGGGGGGAGACCAGTAGTGCTTGACAAGCCAGTGCTGCTTTCTCTAGTGTGGTGCAGATGAGCTGGTAATGTGAGTCCCGAGCACTCCCAAGGCCAGAATTCCCCTGACATGAGAAGGAGGTGGAGCAGGAGGTGACCTGGAGCACCGGTAAGCACTTTACAACTGAATGCTGCCTCCTGTGACACAATGCAGACAACTTGGTTCTATAAGGCCTCAGGAATCCTATGGCCAGAATTCCCCTGAGGTGAGGAGGGGGAAAAGACCAGTAGTGCTGGCAAGTCCTTATGCACCTGGGCGCTTGTCCAGGTGAAGACTGAGCCCAGAGAGGGCCGGTTCATGCCTGGTTGACAGTGGTCCAGTCCCTCCCTCTTGATTTTGTGACTCATGCTTGTACATGGCTGTACCCTTTGACTTTGGAAATTTGTAAAAGCAAATTGACTTCAGTTGCTGCCACTGTCAAATGCACTCACAGTAGGGCCAACATTATTATGCTGCTTACTTCAGCAGTAGGGGCGGCAATATCTGAAGAAAATACCCCAGTGGAGGTAGAGTTCATACTGGGTCCACAGGACTCTGTACAGACACTATCTCTAGTTTCAGCCGAGGCTGAAGATGATGGAGGGCCCAGGCTAGGCGCAAAGGCAAATGCTGCCACTTCCATTACTAGCAATCGTTTGTCATCTTTGTGTGATTTGGCCCCATATCTTTATATTTGTTTGAGAGCCTGTAAATCTGTTGATGGTTGTGTCTTCTCAGGGATCTAGGTCCACTTTGCCAAATAACCTCAAAAAGAAAAGGTCTACTAAGGGGCCTTCTTCCAAGGCAGTTATTCATTCTACTTTTTGTGGCCATTTGTCATGATTCCTGCAACATTAAAGTCAATAGGCTTATTGGTTCACTGAAGACAGCATTGGAAACCCTGGTTGTTCCTACTTTTTCCTCTTGTGAGCTCAGACTTTCTAAGACTGAAGAGGCAAGGGGCACCTTGAGGTACCGCCACAAAAAGGTTCTGAGAGGCGGTGTCATTCAGTTTTATGCCCCACTCAACAGAGGTCTGACCCTAATATTTTGACCATCTCGGTTAGAGGATCAGTACTTTCCTTCAAACTGAATTTCTTTGTTACAAGGTCAACTCGACTCCTGTGTACCCATGGTCTTGCAACCTGCACATACTGCCACTCAGGGTCCTGCTCGTGCAAGCTTTTAGCCCCTTGATGTGGCAATGGAAGATCCAAATTCACAGACCTCAGTTATAGGTCCCCCAATGTGACAAATCATACAAATCTTACTTTCCTACCAGGTAACGTAATAACCCCACATAAGCAAATGTTGTGCCATACAACTTAGAACTTTCTCCAGCTGCTCACCTTGTGTTATTATATTGGCTAATGTCTCTGTGCTGGCTATAAACACTGTTGAAAATTAGGAACAGCTTAAAAATAAGGTGGCCCACTGGTTGCATTAACAAGTGGGTCGTAGTCTACCTCTGTTTAAGGAAATCTCATGGCCAGAAGTGCTTCATGGATTGGCTCTCATTCTAAGACTATGAATAGTGAGTGTGTAGTCATTAATTTTGATTAACCCATGTCTAGCTCAGTATTCGTTATCACCTAGTGCTGAGTTTAAAGCAGGCATCTCTTTATTTCCCTTAGGTTTTTTTATAAGCCCTGTTAGAAATGGGGTCTTTGGTTGGCAGTCAGGTTACCCCCTGTCCAAGCAAGGACCCTCACTCTAGTCAGAGTAAGTCACATACAATCCAAATTATCCTGCGCCTACCCTCTGTAGCTTGACACTGAGCAGTTAAGCTTAACTTAGAAGGCAATGTGTAAAGTATTTGTGCAATAGATCATGCCATAACATAGTATAGCACCACAAAAATACACCATACAATGTTTGGAAAAATATATAATATTTATCTGATAAAATGCAGGTCAAAACGATTAAGCTGCAATAAGTATATGTTGAAAATATCACTGTAGAAATTATATCAAGTGTCTTTAGTCTTTTAAAAGCAATAAATGTTTCTTTCAAGCACAAATTACCTGGTTTGCATTTAAAAGAACCGCAGAGGAGGAGATGTGTGGAAAGCAGGGAGGTGTTCGTCAATTTCTTGGGCCGTGCACAGTGATGTGTCGTTTAGTTTTCACATAGGGATGGCTTTGCGTCTATTTCCGGTGCTCGGTCGTGGGTCCTCTTCGGGATGCAGGGTTTTCAGACGCCCCAGGAACGATGAGTTGATTTCCAGCGCTGACAGGACAAAGTCACAGGGGCTGCATCGATCCGGTGGGCGTTGCATGGAAATTTCTACCACACGGCAGGCGCTGCATCGATTCCTCTCTGGAAGTTGGGCTGTGTCGTTCCAGCTCAGCTGGTCAGCGATCCAGTGGGCAGTGTGTCGAATTTCCAGTTGCTACGCTGGTGCTGTGTCAATCTCCTCGTAAAGTCGAACTGCGTTGTTCCGGTTCAGCGTTCAGTGAATTTTTCACCGCAATGCAGGCTGTGTGTCGTTTCTGGCAGGCTGTGCATCGATTTTCTACGCACAAGGAGTCCTTCTTGTAGAGATGAAGTCCTTTTGGTTCTGAGACTTCAGGGAACAGGAGGCAAGCTCTATCCAGGCCCTTGTAGAGCACTTCTCACCACAGCCAGAGAGCAGCAAGGCAGCAGGGCAACAGCAAGGCAGCAGTCCTTCACAGAAAGCAGGCAGGTGACTTGTTTGGGCAGCCAAACAGTTCTTATTGGCAGGATGCAGGTTCTGGTTCAGGTTCTCTTCTCCGGGAAGTGTCTTGTTCAGAAGTGTCAAAGTTGGCAGGGGCAGAGGCCCTGTTTAAATACCCAAATGTGCCTTTGAAGTTGGGGAGACTTCAAAGAGTGGCTTAGAAGTGCACAAGGTACCCTTTCAGTTCAATCCTGTGTGCCAGAGTCCCAGTAGGGGGTGTGGCAGTCCTTTGTGTGAGGGCAGGATACTCTCCTTTGACATGTGAGTGTCAGGCCCTCCACCCTCCCATCCCAGGAAGACCCATTCAAAATACAGATGTATGCAAGTGAGGCTGAGTATCCTGTGTTTAGTGTGTGTCTGAATTAATGCACAAGTGAGCTGTCAACTGAAGCCAGCCAGAGGTGGATTGTAAGGCACAGAAGGATTTATGTGCAGAGAAATGCTCACTTTCTAAAAGTGGCATTTCTAAAATAGTAATATTAAATCCAACTTTACCAGTTAGAAGGATTTTGTATCACATTCTGGCCATATTAATATGACCTCCCTACTCCTTTCAGATCAGCAGCTACCACTCAAACAGTATATGAGGGTAGCCCCAATGTTAACCTATGAAAGGAGCAGGCCTCACAGCAGTGTAAAAACAAATTTAGGAGCTTTACACTACCAGGACATGTAAACTACATAGGTACATGTCCTGCCTTTTATCTACACAGCACCGTGCCCTATGGGTTACCTAGGGCCTATCTTAGGGGTTACTTATATGTAGAAAAAGGGGTGTTTTAGGCTTGGCAGGTACTTTTAAATGCCAAGTCCAATTGGCAGTGAAACTGCACGCATAGGCCTTCCAATGGCAGTCTGGAGACAAGATTAAGGAGCTACTTAAGTGGGTGGCACAATCAGTGTTGCAAGCTCACTAGTAGCATTTAGGGGCATATTTATACTCCGTTTGCGCCGAATTAGCGTCGTTTTTTTCGACGCAAATTCGGCGCAAAACTAACGCCATATTTATACTTTGGCGTTAGACGCGTCTAGCGCCAAAGTATTGGCAAATAGCGTCATTTTTTTGCGTGAACGCCTTCCTTGCGTTAATGAGATGCAAGGAAGGCGTTCCCGTCTAAAAAAATGACGGCGACGCAAATGCGTGGTATTTATACTCCCGGGCAAAAATCACGCCCGGGAGTTGGCGGGTCAAAAAACCCCGCATTTGCGCCACTATTTAACACCTGGGTCATGGTAGGCGTTAAGGGGCCTGTGGGCTAAAAATGAGCCCACAGGTGCCCTCCCCTGCCCCCAGGGACCCCCCCTGCCACCCCTGCCGACCCCAGGAGGACACCCAAGGATGGAGGGACCCACCCCAGGGACATTCAGGTAAGTTCAGGTAAGTATCATTTTTTATATTTTTTAATTTTTTTGGGGTGGCATAGGGGGGCCTTATTTGTGCCCCCCTACATGCCACTATGCCCAATGACCATGCCCAGGGGACACAAGTCCCCTGGGCATGGCCATTGGGCAAGGGGGCATGACTCCTGTCTTTACTAAGACAGGAGTCATGAAATGGCGTCTGGGCGTCGTAAAAAAATGGCGCAAATCGGGTTTAGGCGATTTTTTTGCCTCAACCTGACTTGCCCCATTTTAAGACGCCCTAACGTCATTTTTGCCCAACGCCGGTGCTGCCTGGTCTACGTGGTTTTTTTCCACGCACACCAGGCAGCGCCGGTCTGCTTGCGCCGGCTAACGCCATTCAATAAATACGGCGCCCGCATGGTGCTTCAGAATGGCGTTAGCCGGCGCAAACATTTTTGACGCTAAACTGCGTTAGCGCAGTTTAGCGTCAAAAAGTATAAATACGGGCCTTAATCTCTATGCCACGGGCACATATAGTGCACTGTACTAGGGACTTATGAGTAAATTAAATAGTCTAATCGGGTATGATCCAATGCTATCAAGTTTAAAGGGAGAGAGCATATGCACTTTAGCACTGGCAAGCAGTGGTAAAGTGCGCAGAGTCTTAAAACCAGCAAAAACAGTATCTAAAAAGTGGAGGGAGGCAGGCAAAAAGTTAGGGGTGGCCACACTAAAGCTGTCAGGTCTAAAAAGCCCCTTCCTTCCTATTATAAGGGGTCCAATGTTCCTATTGGCCGTTTAGTTTCCATCTCAATGCTTTTGCCAGAGATTAATGCTTTCACCTCTATTTCACCCGATTAACTTCATAATGAAATAACGATTGCCTGCCCAACCCTGATGTCAGAAGCCTGCCTGTTTGTTTAGGTGACTTGAAGGACAACCAGTTGGATGCTGACATTAATTCAATTCTTAGTTGGAACATTGCTAGCCTCCCCAACAAGAAGGATAACAAGGCCTTTTAAAACATTGTAGCTAACTTCAACATTATGGCCCTCATTCTAACCCTGGCGTTGTAACACCGCCAGGGCAGAGGGCAGAGGAAGCACCGCCAACAGGCTGGCGGTGCTTCCTGGGCCATTCTGACCGCGGCGGTAACGCCGCGGTCAGAAAAGGGGAACCAGCGGTTTCCCGCCGGTTTTCCCCTGGCCCAGGGAATCCTCCATGGCGGCGCTGCTTGCATGGGGATTCCGACCCCCTTACCGCCAGCCTGTTCCTGGCGGTTTTCACCGCCAGGAATAGGCTGGCGGTAACGGGTGTCGTGGGGCCCCTGGGGGCCCCTGCACTGCCCATGCCACAGGCATGGGAAGTGCAGGGGCCCCCTAACAGGGCCCCACCATGATTTTCACTGTCTGCTGAGCAGACAGTGAAAATCGCGACGGGTGCCACTGCACCCGTCGCACCCCTGCAACTCCGCCGGCCCAGCGGAAATGTAAGAATGGCCGCCGCAGTCTTTTGACCGCGGTGCGGTCATTTGTCGGCGGGACTTTGGCGGTCGGCCTCGGCCGCCCGCCAAAGTCTGAATTAGGCCCTATATGTCTGCAAGAGACATGGGATACAGCCTCAGATTTCTTCATTCACAGTTTTCTTTCCTTTACTCTCCCTGCTGTTTCCTCTACTCATGGTAGGACAAAGGATGGATGTCTTATTTTAGTTTCATTAACCCTTGTATGTACAGTATCTATGATCTATATCAGTTCGCCTAATTTGGCAGCAGTTCTGTTGAAATGTTATGTTATGTAATGTTATCTGGTTTTTAGGGCGCCAACCACCCGGAGGCCTCGTAGCGCTGACAGAGACATACCACCCAGAGACAAACAAGCCAGAACCGAGTCATGAGATATTAGAAAAGCCAGGTTTTAATGGCTTTCCGAAATTTGCACTCCTGACTGATAGACCGCATATAGGGGGTTATTCTAACTTTGGAGGAGTGTTAATCCGTCCCAAAAGTGACGGTAAAGTGACGGATATACCACCAGCCGTATTACGAGTTCCATAGGATATAATGGACTCGTAATACGGCTGGTGGTAAATCCGTCACTTTTCCATCACTTTTGGGACGGATTAACACCTCCTCCAAAGTTAGAATAACCCCCATAGTGTGGAAAAGAATTCCAAAGTTTAGCTCCCTGATACCTCACCATGTTGCCGCCCCATCTCGCTTTCTTAACTCTTGGGAGAGCTACTGAGGCTTTGGAAGCCAATCTAAGGGCTCTAGGTGGCTCGTAGAAAGATGCCAGGGTTTTCAACTGGTGTGGGCCCCTGTTATGTAAGGCTCGGTGAATGATACATAGCGATTTAAACTTCACTCAATGTTCTACCGGGAGCCAATGCAGAGTAACCAGCGCCCGCTTGGCAGATGTGTACCTAGGAATATTAAGCAGAAGGCGAGCAGCCGCATTCTGTACTGTCTGTAGTTTATTGACAATGTATTTGGGTGAAACTAAGAAAAGACTATTGCCGTAGTCGAGTCTGGCCAAAATGAGTGCTTGTACCGTCAGCCTTCTTGCAAAAGGCGGAAGTAGACCAAGTACCTTTCTTAAGAGTCTTAGTAAACCAAAACAGGTTGCTGAGACCCTCCTGGCCTGGTATTCTAGAGTCAGGTTAGTATCTAACCAAATTCCTAGGCTCTTAATATAGTCCATCGGTGGTGGCAGAGACTCCAAGGGGAGCACAGGCAGAAATGTATTAACAAGATTGGATTGGTTTCCTAGAATCATTATTTCTGTCTTTTCACTATTCAGCTGGAGCCCAGTGATCCAGCTCGAGACTGCCTGTAAACATAACTGCAGTACCGAGCTATCTGACCCCTCCATCGTAGAAAAGGATACCACCAGCTGCGTATCATCAGCATACGAAACCAGGGATAAAACAAAAGCCTCCACTAGGTATGCCAACGGGGCCATATATATATTAAAGAGAGTCGGGCACAATGATGAGCCCTGTGGGACCCCACAATGCAGCTTATACTGTTCTGAAAGAAAGGAACGATCCAGAACCTGGAAAGTTCTATTTTGAAGAAATTAGGTCTTCCATCTAAGTGCTAAACCTTTGATTCCTGCTGTCCCCATGTTTTGGATTAAGAGGCCATGATCCACAGTGTCAAAGGAGGCACTTAAATCCAGCATTATAATTGCTGTCACCTGGCCCTGATCCATACGTTTTCTGGCCTCTTCTGTGAATGCTATCATAGCCGATTCTGTACAGTGAGAAGGTCTAAAGCCAATCTGAGTGGGGTGAAGCATGTTGTTCTCTTCCAAGAATGTAGAGATTTGGGAATTGACGTGTTTGTCCAGAATTTTAGCCTTGACAGGGAGTAAGGATATGGACCTGTAGTTCTTAAACTCTCTGGCATCTAAATTGGTTTTTTTCAACAGGGGCTTGACAACTGCGTGCTTCCATTGTTCAGGAACACAGCTAGTTTACAAGGAAGAGTTTAAGAGTTCCATTATGACAGGTACTGAAATAGGGGCACCCAGGGCTAGTACGTGCAGTGAAGCTGAGTCCAAAGAGGATCCTGATTTACGGTTGCAGAGGAGAGATAAAATAAGTTCCTGTGAAATAAGGGAGAAGCAAGATAATATATTCGTGGTGCGAGGTATAGCCTGGTCTTGAAAACCATTCTCAACCTCAGGGAGATTTAGATAAATGGAGTCAATCTTCTGTAGGAAGAACCTAGCCAAATTATTGCTATGCTCTTCCGAAGCTTCCATGGGGTATGGGGCTGTGGGAGAATGGAGTACTTCCTTCAGTACCTGGAAAATCTCCTTTGGGGATCCCTCTGCCTGTTCTATCCTGTCAGCATAGTATAAGGACTGGGCTCGCCTTATTTCAGCATGATAGTGCCTAATCGAATGTCTATACTCTTCCCTAGCTCCAGATTTTAGGGAATTCCTCCATTTCGTCTCTAAACATCTATACTTCCTCTTCAGAGTTGCCAAGTGCGGGGTAAACTACTGGGCTTTGACTCTTCTCAAGTGCCCTGACAGAACCTTATGGGGAAGTACGGTGTTGAGACAGTCAGTGATCCATTCATTAAAAGGTGCCTATGTGGTTGCCTTTCAGAAAAGACTCCTTTCAGTTCCCTAAAAGCTTAATCCACTCATCTGGGTTGAGGCAATGCCACCTCCTAACATGCTGGACAGTAGCCTGCGGAGGGCCTGTCTACCGGGAAATCTCTAGTTTTAAAATGTCCTAATGTTTCTAGTTTGTTGGCAGTTAATTTTTACAATGCTTCCGCCATGCCTGGAACCCCTAGCCAAGAAATGCCCCGTAAAGGCTTTTTTGATTCCCTATCCAAATCTTGTGGGAGAAACCTTTTGTAATCCTGGCTGGTGATTTTAGTTTACATCATTGTATAAATAGGTGTTTTGACAAACCGGGTGACATGGCTCTTATAGAAACTTTGCACTTCTTGTATACTCCCACAGTGGATCATATGAATTCCTTCCTTTGACTGATATTTTAGTAAAGTTTGAGGTGACTTGGAGCATACTGGGTGATCACAATCCCTTATGAGCTTTTTTCCATTGGAATTCTAGTCATGAACTCCCAGGGCATTTAGCCTTGTTTAGTGGAAATCTTACCTCTCAAGGTCGGTGTTTGAAATGGTGTATAGAAGCATTCTATAGAGATTTATTTAGGTCATGTGACACTGAAATTGATTTATGTCTAAATGATACTTCTGCTGCTAATGATACTGTGATCTCTTCTGATGTTATTATTTGTAACATACATTCCATGTTAACAATCAACAGCAACACTAAACATTTTACACCCTTCAGGTGGTTTGATGCCAAATGTTCCAGGGCTCATCAAGCCCTTTCGAAGGCAGTAAAGCCTGTCCCCATAGATCACAAATGGGTTTCTATATGTTGAGCCTCACACAAGAGCCTTTTAGATGGGCTTAAGAGATCACTGAGAGAGGAAGCTTGGGAACAATTGCTGGCTGCCAGCTGCCTGGGAGATGGCACCAGGTTCTGGTAAATTGTTAATCATATGATTTTCAGACAAGCTAGAACCTGCTTTACTGTCCACTGTTTAGCCCAAGGAATGGGTCAAACATTTTGAATCAATTTATGATGAGCACAATCCCTCATCCGTTGGCTTGATTGATTACTCAAATGCTCCTATTACCTTTGCATTAATGGAGATTTGTAATGCTATTCAAGTATTACCCTCAAACACGGTCCCCTGTCTCAATGGAGTCCTGCTTGACGTCTACGAGCCTCAAATACAGGAGTCTTGGGTTCCTCTGCTAACCCTATATTTAAATTCAGTTGTGAAATTGTCCATTCCTGAAGCCTGGTCTACCTCTGTGATTGTCACCATTTTTAAAAAGGTAACATCAGATCCTAAATGCTATCAGCCCATTTCTTCAGACATTCAGGCCCTGATTTATACTTTTTGATGCTAAACTGCGCTAACTTTTTTACTCTAAACTGCGCTAACGCAGTTTAGAGTAAAAAAGTATACCACCGGCTAGCGCCTTCCCAAGACGTCAGCCGGGTGCCATATTTATGAGATGACGGTAACCGGCGGTAAGGCCCGGCTAGCCTCATAAAAAAGGACACTAGCCGAGTGGGGGAGGCGTAGGGGGAACAGAGGGTTTAGCGTCAAAGAATGACGCTAGTGTGGTCAGCGGCATAAATAATGCCTCTAACCAGACTAGCATCATTTTCAGATGTTAAAACCCCATGGACATGACTCCTGTCTACGTTAAGACAGGAGCCATGCCCACCACCCCTATGGCCATACCAAGGGGACATATGTCCATTGGGCCCAGTGCCATGTAAGGGGACCCTGGTTAAGCCCCCCTATGGCACTACAGAAATAAAAAACATTTTACTTACCTCTACTTACCTACTTACCTGGGATAAGGTTCCCCATCATCCGCTGTCCCTCTGGTGTGGGTGAGGGTGTCCCTGGGGCTAGGAAAGGGCACCTGTGGGCTCTTTCCATGGTCTCTGACCATGGAAAAAGGCCTGCAGGTCCCCTAACGCCTGCCCTGACCCAGGCGTTAAATAATGGCGCTAAGCAAGCTTAGTGCCATTATTTTGGTCTGCCTCCCTCCCTTGCACCAATTTTGCACGGGAGGATAAATACGGCACTTGGGCCTTAGAGTCATTTTTTGCCCAGGAACGTCTACCTTGCATCTCATTGACAAGGTAGTTTCCTGCAGGAAAATTATTTTGACACTAGAAGGGTTTAGCATCAAAATATAAATATGGAGTTAAGTTTGCTCTGAAATAGCGTAAAACAATGACGCTATTTCAGCGCAAATAGAGTATAACTATGCCCCAATGTCTTGGATTCATTGACCAGGGTGATCTGTATCACAATCACAAAAAAGGGGCCTTCATCTTGATTCATAGATTTAAACACAGAATCAATAAAGTTAACAGGGAGAAACTGGGGGCCATCATTCTGGGGACGGAGCACATCCACAGTTAGTCAGCGTTTCTCCTTTATGCATGATCTCCTTTTTAAGTTTATAAGCCTCACTTAGGTTTGGTGATAATGGGCAATGCACTGAGGCCCATATTTATACTTTTTGACGCTAAACTGCGCTAACGCAGTTTAGCGTCAAAAAATTTTGCGCCGTCTAACGCCATTCTGAAGCGCCATGCGGGCGCGTATTTATGGAATGGCGTTAGCCGGCGCTAGCAGACCGGCGCTGCCTGGTGTGCGTGGAAAAAAACCACGTAGACCAGGCAGCGCCGGCGTAGGGGGAAAATGGCGTTAGGGTGTCTTAAAATGGGGCAAGTCAGGTTGAGGCAAAAAAATCGCCTCCACCCGATTTGCGCCATTTTTTTCGACGCCCAGATGCCATTTACATGACTCCTGTCTTAGTAAAGACAGGAGTCATGCCCCCTTGCCCAATGGCCATGCCCAGGGGACTTATGTCCCCTGGGCATGGTCATTGGGCATAGTGGCATGTAGGGGGGCACAAATAAGGCCCCCCTATGCCACCCAAAAAAAAAAAAACATATATACTTACCTGAACTTACCTGAATGTCCCTGGGATGGGTCCCTCCATCCTTGGGTGTCCTCCTGGGGTGGGCAAGGGCGGCAGGGGGGGTCCCTGGGGGCAGGGGAGGGCACCTGTGGGCTCATTTTGAGCCCACAGTCCCCTTAACGCCTACCCTGACCCAGGCGTTAAAAAGTGGTGCAAATGCGGGGTTTTTTGACCCGACCACTCCCGGGCGTGATTTTTGCCCGGGAGTATAAATACGACGCATTTGCGTCGCCGTCATTTTTTTAGACGGGAACGCCTTCCTTGCATCTCATTAACGCAAGGAAGGCGTTCACGCAAAAAAATGACGCTATTTGCCCATACTTTGGCGCTAGACGCGTCTAACGGCAAAGTATAAATATGGCGTTAGTTTTGCGCCGAATTTGCGTCGAAAAAAACAACGCTAATTCGGCGCAAACGGAGTATAAATATGCCCCTGAGTACTTTAAGCTTAATCAGGGGGTCTGATAAGGCTGCATTTTGTCCATGTCTTATTTACACTTTATGTTAATGGTTTAGAGAAGATGCTTTTTGAAGGTGGTAGGGTCATCCCTAAAATTCGACTTCGCCAGACCGCTATGCTTCTTTATGCACATAACACTGTTATTATTTTGTGAACCGCTTTGGGCTTAGACCCCTTACTTAACTGTTTAGTGGAATTTATGGACAACCTTGATTTAGACAACAACTTCACTAAGTTTCATGTAAAAGTCCCTGGACCGCTAAGACCAGACTGTATTGCATCAAGGCCAATCCCATTTGCAATGTGTTGGACCTGGCTGCTTTTGCAGGGTCATCCCCAAACTTTTTGCCTTCCTCCTCCTATTTTTCTGACCTCTTTTTGTTTATGAATTCTTCGCATAACCTGATTCACACTACATGCCATGCTTACCATGTTGGGTGGACGGATATATGTTTAAGATGTGCATTGCAGAGTGGGTTTACACCAATTGCAGTAAGAAAATGTTATCATAAGGTGCACATTTTGTTGGAGGAGGTTTTAGTACTCATTCCTTTTGGGAATGTTTCATTATATGTACATTCACTGTGATAATGATGATGTGCCAACTGCTTATTTTTCAAGAATGCTAGTAACTATGTCCTGATCTGACTACTGCTGGTTTGCAGAGTGCTAGTAACCACTGTGATAATATGATAACTGCTTATGTAGCAGGGCACTACTGATACATGTAGCTTTTGGTCTAATGATGTTTTGTGCAACAGAGTTTATTTTTATGTTCCTTGATGTGGAGTTTTGTTTGTGGTGTATTTATCGGGGATAAGCCTGACTGCTTGTGGATAAGCAGTCAGGCTTGTCCCTGAAGCAATGTGTACAACGTTTGCACAATGCCCACAACACCAGTGACACAATAAATACAATCTACCAAGGAGGTGAGCAGGGGTTATCTTGCATGTGTAGCTCTCTTGCCCTGACTAGAGTGGTGGTCCCTGCCTGCCTGAGGTGCCTACCCTAGCAAATCAGTCAATCTAACACAATGATACTACATTATCTTACCTGGGAGTCCTGTTTAACTCTTCTCTGTCCTGGTTTCAACTAATAAAGACTGAGGACATATGTTTTCCAGGAGCCTTGCTTCTGTGTTCAATTTTGCAACTACATACAGGCATAAATTTATCAAGTCCATGATAGAACTATAGAAAGCAAAATATGTCTTTATCACCTCCTATGGCAGCAACATTTTAGGATTCACCAAAGTGTCTTTCCTTAAGGTCCTTAAAAACAATTTCTAAGAAGACTTCTTTCTGTCCCTCAGAGTTCATCCTCTATATTTATTCACAAGGTTCTAGGCATTGTCTGTTTAGAAGAGATATTGCTGTTACAGACTTCATCAGGGCTGTAAATGAACATATAAAAATGCACTTAAAAACATACAGCCTTGGCATTGATTTGCTAAATGTAATAATGATTAGTGCAATACTAGGTGGCTGTGTCTGCATACCAGTCAGATGTTTTATGTATGTTTTAAGTGTATTTTTAAAATGCGTTGGCTGGGCTGAGTTGTTTTGTATGAAGAGTTCAAATAGAGGAATTTGGACATTACATTATGGCTCTCAGCTTGTAATGGATCTCGAAAGAAGCATCTACGGATACATCAATAATTAACTTTTCAACTACTGTGTGCGTTTCCTCCATGTGGACAAATGTAATTGTTTTAATTTGGATTGTTTTTATCAGGCGCTGTTCACTTGCAAAAGAATTACATTTACTACATAATAATGTGGTTCTCACATTTTTGATGGGTGTTTTTGTTAGTGTAAGCATTATTATTTATTTTTTAATTGTATTAAATTAACTTTTATTTTTTTGCAGAAACCAAACAAAGTTATTGACTGACTGACGAGTAAAACAGCCATATTTGGCGTTTAATTGGCTACTTAGAACCTGAGACCCAAGTGTCACTGCACCTGCAGAGCCAATTATAGCTACAAACCTGAAAAGCAGGCTGTCTCTTCTGCCTATTCCACTGGGCCATCTCTCTTGGGCCTGAAGCCCAAAGCAGACCATCAACTCTTTTATGTGGGAAAAAATGGGAAAATTCCCCTTATTTTGCCGCTAGTTGATTGGGCCTTGTTCCCTTCACAGCAAGTAATAATGCAAGCAAACCCAGTGGGGGTCTAGCCCCTTCTTGCTGATAAGATTTGGGTGCACTGGTACCTCACGTGTCAGGCCACAGTGCCACTACATTAGCTTCAGTGATGGCCCTTTGATAATCAATGTGCCCATCTTCCTCAGGGTATCCATCAAAGAAAGATGAATCAGTCCATTTGTAAATGAAAAATTAGTCCCTCAAAGTGCCCCCTCCATTGGACCATCTCTTTAGCACTGCACGTAGATCTTGCTATTTAGTTCTTTCTCCTTCAACATAAGTCTGGGGCTGCAGGGGTCCGGATGATCAAGACTCTGGGTCTGAATGTGACCTACTGATTTCCTCTGCTACTGTCCCCCTCAATGCGCCTGAGAGAACATCTGTACCAGGTCAACTTGGGTGAAATCTATGGCAACTAATTGTCCATGATTTTTTACATTCTGCAAAAATAGATAGCATACTTTTTGTAAAAAGCAAACATCCCTCAATGGCTAATGTGGATTCGAGATGCCATGGAGTGAAAGAGAAGGAAGAGTGAGGAAAAGGAGGGTTTGGGGAGGTCTCCTGTGCTGTGAACCCAAAGAAATTACAGATGGCTAAAGAAGTAACAGGCCTTCTCACCAGGGTGTCGTTGACCAGTAGGAATATAAAAATGCGTTTGATTGATCAAAGAATGCTGAGGCTGCCTAGAAGCCTCCATAGGCTTTAAATGATTGAGTCACTTGAATTTTATGGTTACAATGATTTATTCTTTGTAAAAGGTAAAGTAAGGGTGTTATCAGTGTTCTGGAATGTGTACTTTTAATAGACACATATAAAAATATTTGCACTAGGTGCAACCTACCTGTTAATAAAATATTTGCTTTGGAAGCACTACTTTTGTCTTAAAACTAAATATTATTGTAGCAGTGTATCTTATGCTTCGTGTAATACACTTTTAAAATAATGACTTGTATATTCATAGTGCATTTTGTTATAAGATGGGACCTCACAGCACTATAAATGCACAGTTCACTATTTCCCATTGTGAGAATCAGGATTCAGTTCTGTGACTCTGAGCACACACCTATCAATCTGTAGTAATCGCATTAACCATTTGAGGTTTCATAACATAAAAGACCATTCATTTTGCATTTCAGGGTTTTTTATATGTAGTTACCTGACAAAACCTGAAGATACAATGGTGGTCATTACAACCCTGGCGGTCGGTGTTAAAGCGGCGGTAAAACCGCAAACAGGCCGGCGGGAAACAAAAATGGAATTACGACTGTGGCGGAAACCGCCAACATAGACATCCACTTTAACAGTCCGACCGCCACGGCGATACAAACAAACACTGTGGCGGTAACCGCCAACAGACAGGCGGAGGACAATGTACCACTCACACTATTACAACCCACCAATCCGCTACCTTTTCTGGGGTGGATTCCCCGTGAACCAAAACACGGTGGAAACAGGACTTTGAAGGGAAAACGCTCACCTCTACACAACCCACGAAGAATCAGGACGCCATGGAAACCGAGCTCCAGATCCTGCCAGCCTTTATCTTCCTGCTCCTCTACCAGGAGCACGAACCCCGGCGGCGAAGACAATGGTGAGTACTGCACCTACGACACAGGGGAGGGGGGAGGGAAAAAACAGTGACACACACACGCAACACCCCACCCCCACCCTCACCCACTACAACACACACGCTAATACATATTGATACATAACAATTACACCCCCCAAACCCCCTGGAAGAATGCAAGGACAAAAGGAAATGAGTCAAATAATTGTGATATATTCAATTACATACATCAAAAATATTTACAAATACATACATTTATACTATACACAATTATATACACCAAGAACACAAGTCCAAGGGATTCCACCATCATAGTCCGTGGATCACTGGGCCCAAAAGGCATGGGCGAGGCCCACACTCAATACCCGATCAAAACGGAGAGAACACTGCAGGGGCATCAGATAGAAAAAAAAACAGGCACCTCAGGGGAAAGGGAAGGGGGGGCACCTCAGCCGGTTGAGTGCACGACGCCAGATCCACGAGGGGGCTCCATGCCCACTGTGCAATCCTGGGGAGTGCAAAGCCACAGCCTCTCAAGTCTCAACAGTGGGTGGTTTGCCCACTGTGCAATCCTGAGGAGTGCAAAGCCACAGTCTCTCAAGTCACTACAGTGGTAGGTTTGGCCACTGTGCAATCCTGGGGGTGCAAAGCCACAGTCTGTCAAGTCTCTACAGTGGTTGGTTTGCCCACTGTCCAATCCTGAGGAGTGCAAAGCCACAGTCTCTCAAGTCTCTACAGTGGGTGGGTTGCCCACTGTGCAATCCTGGGGAGTGCAAAGCCACAGTCTCTCAAGTCTCTACAGTGGGTGGGTTGCCCACTGTTCAATCCTGGGGAGTGGCAAGCCACAGTCTCTCAAGTGGATAACAGTCTCCACTGGTTTCAGGAGGGGGCCTTGTGCCCAGAGTGCTTCATCCTGCCAAGGACTGAGGTAGTGGATGTGATACTCCACTGGTTCTGGAGGGGGCCTTGAGCCCAGAGTGCTTCATCCTGCCAAGGACTGAGATAGTGGATGTGATACTCCACTGGTTCTGGAGGGGGCCCTGTGCCCAGAGTGCAACATCCTGCCTGTGGTGGACTCAGTAGCGTTGAATTTCATTGGCGCTGACTGGCCTGCCGGGCTGCTGGCGGCGGTGTCCTGGGCAGCAGTTCAGCTGGTGGTGGTCTTGTCCTGGCCTGCGGGGCTGCTGGCGGTGGTGTTCTGGGCAGCGGTTCAGTTGGTGGTAGTCTTGTCCTGGCCTGCTATGCTGCTGGCGGTCGCTTCCTGGGCAGCGGGGCTGCTGCTGGCGGTCTTGTCTGTGGCAGCGGGGCTGCTGGCAGTCGCTTCCTGGGCAGCCGGGCTGCTGCTGACAGTCTTGTCCAACCAAGTAGGAGGAGGTGTCGCCATCATCTTCAAAGACTCCATCAGCGTCACCACCTCCACCGAAGACCCCCCCCTCGCCGCTGAACACCTGCATTTTCAGATTCGCACCGACCCAAGGACCACCCTCAGAGGATCCCTCGTCTACCGTCCTCCCGGACCTCGCGCCTCTTTCAGCGACGCCATCGCCGACTTCATCTCCCCGCACGCCCTCGCCTCACCGGACTACATCCTCCTAGGCGACCTCAACTTCCATCTGGAACAAAACAACGACCCCAACACCACCACCCTGCTCGACAACCTCGCCAACCTCGGCCTCAAACAACTGGTGAACACCGCCACCCACATCGCCGGACACACGCTCGACCCTATCTTCTCCGCCAGCAAACACGTCTTCTTCAGCCACACCTCTGCCCTACACTGGACCGACCACAGCTGCGTCCACTTCACATTCCGACGCGAGACCTCCCACCTCCGCACTCAACCCATCCCTCATCGACAGTGGAACAAGATCCCTGAAGAGCAACTCTTCTCCGCTCTCGCCGCCAACCAACCCACCCTCACCACTGACCCCAACGACGCAGCTCTCAACCTCACAAACTGGATCTCCAACTGCGCTGACAACCTTGCTCCCCTCAAACGCACGCATCGACAGACCAACACCAAAAAACCTCTCTGGTTCTCTGACACCCTCAAAGAATCAAAGAAAACTTGTCGTGCCCTTGAGAAGGCCTGGCGCAAGGACCACACCGCTGACAACATGACCGCCCTCAAGAACGCTACACGCGAACACCACCACCTGATCCGCACTGCCAAAAGGAACTTTTTCACCGACAGACTAGACAAAAACAGCCACAACAGCAGAGAACTCTTCAGCATCGTCAAAGAGTTCTCCAACCACAGCGCCAGAGCCAACGCCGTCACGCCCTCACAGGATTTGTGCAAATCCCTCGCCACTTTCTTCCATCGCAAGATCAGCGACCTCCACGACAGCTTCGGACACCAGACCCAACCATACACCACTGAACCCGCTTCCCCGGACATCACCCTCAACAACTGGACCCACATCAACACGGAAGAAACCAAATCCATCATGAACTCTATCCACTCCGGCGCCCCTTCGGACCCCTACCCGCACTTCATCTTTAACAAAGCCGACGACATCATCGCCCCGCACCTCCAGACCGTCATCAACTCTTCTTTTTCTTCTGCTACCTTCCCCGAATGCTGGAAGCACGCTGAAGTCAACGCCCTACTAAAGAAACCTACGGCTGACCCTAGCGACCTGAAAAACTTCCGCCCCATCTCTCTTCTACCTTTCCCAGCCAAGGTAATAGAAAAGACCGTCAACAAACAGCTGACCACCTTCCTGGAAGACAACAACCTGCTCGACCCTTCACAAACCGGATTCCGAACCAACCACAGCACGGAAACCGCCCTCATCTCAGTCACAGATGACATCAGAACCCTGATGGACAACGGTGAAACAGTCGCCCTCATTCTCCTCGACCTCTCGGCTGCCTTTGACACCGTCTGTCACCGCACCCTAATCACCCGCCTACGCTCCACCGGGATCCAAGGCCAGGCCCTGGACTGGATCGCCTCCTTCCTCGCTAACCGCTCCCAAAGAGTTTACCTCCCTCCGTTTCGCTCAGAACCCACCAAGATCATCTGCGGCGTACCTCATGGCTCATCGTACGCCCGACACTCTTCAATGTCTACATGAGCCCCCTCGCCGACATCGTACGCAAGCACGACATCATCATCACCTCCTACGCCGACGACACCCAACTTGTACTCTCCCTCACCAAGGACCCCGCCAGCGCCAAGACCAACCTACAAGAGGGTATGAAGGACGTCGCAGATTGGATGAGGCTCAGCCGCCTAAAGCTGAACTCTGAAAAAACGGAAGTCCTCATCCTCGGCAACACCCCGTCCGCCTGGGACGACTCCTGGTGGCCCACGGCCCTCGGCACCGCACCGACCCCCGCAGACCACGCCCGCAACCTCGGCTTCATCTTGGACCCTCTTCTCACCATGACCAAGCAAGTCAACGCCGTGTCCTCCGCCTGCTTCCTCACTCTCCGCATGCTCCGTAAGATCTTCCGCTGGATCCCCGCCGACACCAGAAAAACCGTGACCCACGCCCTCGTCACGAGCCGCCTGGACTACGGCAACACCCTCTACGCCGGGACCACAGCCAAACTCCAAAACCGCCTGCAACGCATCCAAAACGCCTCGGCCCGCCTCATCCTCGACGTACCCCGCAACAGCCACATCTCCGCACACCTGAGACACCTGCATTGGCTCCCAGTCAGCAAAAGGATCACCTTCCGTCTTCTCACCCACGCACACAAAGCCCTCCACAACAAGGGACCGGAATACCTCAACAGACGCCTCAGCTTCTACGTCCCCACCCGCCCCCTCCGCTCCGCTGGCCTCGCACTTGCTGCCGTCCCTCGCACCCGCCGCTCCACGGCGGGTGGGAGATCTTTCTCCTTCCTGGCGGCCAAGACCTGGAACTCCCTCCCCACCAGCCTCAGGACCACCCAGGACCACTCCGCTTTCCGGAGACTCCTAAAGACTTGGCTGTTCGAGCAGCGATAACCCCCCCTTTCCCCCCTAGCGCCTTGAGACCAGCACGGGTGAGTAGCGCGCTTTATAAATGTTAATGATTTGATTTGATTTGATTTGTCTGTGGCAGCGGGGCTGCTGGCGGTCGCTTCCTGGGCAGCGGGGCTGCTGCTGGCGGTCTTATCCTGTGCAGTGTGGCTGCTGGCGGTCGCTTCCTGGGCAGCGGGCTGCTGCTGGCGGTCTTCTCCTGGGCAGTGTGGCTGCTGGCGGTCTTGTCCGCCGTGCTGATCTTCCCAGACTTGCCGGTTTTACTGTGCCCCTTTCCCACCTTGGATGGTGTCGCAGCTGTCTCCACACTCCCGACTGTACCCCTGGGAGCGGCTTTGGTGGCTGCTTTCTTTCCCCTCTCCCGCCGGGCACTGGGCAACTTTTGATGCTTGACAGGTGGGGGACTGTGCGTGCTGTGGCTTTTTGCCACACTGGCTTCCCTGCTGCCTGGTGCACTCCATAATCTGGTGACTACTGGCACCACTGGAGAGTCTGGCCCTAGGAGACTGATGGGGTGGGGGAGGTGAGGGAAAGAGGTCAAGGCTGGCCAGGAAAAGTTTCTTAGGAACACTGGGACGGGTAGCTGGAGGGGGTTTGGGAGTGGAGGAAGAGGTTGTGGTTGTAGGAGGTGTACGTTTGCTGATTTTGGGTGAAGGTGCATGGGCTGGAGGCTGTCGTAAGGTGGATGGCTGTTGGGTGGGTGTGTGGCTGCGTTTGTGTACCTTGGGAGGTGGCCTCACAGACACATTGGGAGAGGACACATGGTACGTGTGAATGGTAGTGGGGGTGGTGACTGCACGTGAGCGGGGTGTGGTGGTGGGTGTGCTGGTGATGGACGTAGTGGCTGAGGATGTAGTGCATGCAGGTGTGAGTGGAGACGAGACAGGGAGGGAGAAGGGAGACGAGGAGGAGGGGGACACAGTGGAGGCAGTGGAGGTTGGTGTGTCTGCATGTGTGTGCTGCTTGCGTGAGTGCCTGTGGGATGTGTGGTGCTTATGTTTGCCAGAGCTTCCCTTTTGTGTTGAGGTGTGCGCATGCTGGTCTGATGGTGTGCTTGGGATAGGCTGAGGTACAGGGTTTTGGGTCTGGGTGGAGGAAGTTGAAGGGGGGATGCTAGAGACAGGGACAATGGCTGCCATCAGTGCTGAGGATAGAGTCTGAAAAGCTCGCTGAAGGGCTGCCTGACCAGAATGAATGCTCTCCAGGAATGCATTTGTCTGCTGCAACTGCCACTCTACACCCTGGATGGCATTCAAAATGGTAGACTGCCCAACAGTGAGGGACCTGAGGAGGTCAATGGCCTCCTCACTGAGGGCAGCAGGGGTGACAGGGGCAGGGGCTGAGGTGCCTGGGGCGAAGGTAATGCCCACCCTCCTGGGTGAGCGGGCACGGGGCAAAGGCTGAGGGGCTGCTAGGAGGGCGGTGCTGGTAGGGGGGGTGGCGGCTGTACCTGTAGATGCGGGGGGCATAGATGGGGCATCCAGGGAGCTCCCATCAGAGGAGGAGTCCGTATTGCTGGTGTAAGCTCCTGTCCCCGCCGTGGAGCTCCCCTCGCCCACCGTCCCAGTGGTGAATTCGGAGTCCGTAGTGTTGCCCTCCAGGGCCATGTGGGATGCAGCTCCCTCCTGCTCCGGTGCCACTGCTGCTCCGCCTGATGATGCTAATGCACACAAGTACAGGGAGACCACAAAAAGGGAGGGGAGACAGAAGAAAGACATGTTGAGTGCATGCAATACCACTACTGTTGGCGGACACGACAGACACAGAAGCCCCCTGCACTACGCCGCGCACTTGGGGTCCACTATTCAATCCCAGGGACATGGCTTACAAGGCTATGGGCGATTTCTGCACACATGGATGTCACAGGAGCCTGACTAGGTGTAGTTGGCACTGCACACAGGTGGGGTGGGGTGCCACAGGGCCTGCCTCAAGAAGGGAAATTAACTAGCAAAATCTCCCTGGCCTAGGGGAACCCACAGCCCACTTCCCCCACCCAGACACCTAAAATGTGCGCTGAATCAACAGAATGAGAATGTACTCACCCCCTTGTGGCTGCTGTGAAGCCCTCAAGTGCCCATCCAAGTCCAGATACACCACCGCCAGGATCCTGAACATCAGGGGGGTCATGGTGTAATGGGCACCCCTCCCACATTGGAAGCCCATCCCCAGCTGGGCCTCCGCCGTCTTCTTGCTCCAGCGGTGAATGTCCTCCCATCTTTTCCGGCAGTGGATGCTCCGTCTGTGGTAGACCCCCAGGGTCCGGACTTCCTTGGCGATGGCACGCCAGATGTCCTTCTTCTCGTGGGCGCTGACCTACAGGAATTGTACAGGGGAAAAGAGAAGTAATTACCAACTGCACCGTCACAGTCATTGGCCGCATCCCTACCCTTGCCATGACGCACATGCACTCACCGTCGTTTCATGCATGCCTCATTCTCACCCCCCCTATCTTTCATCCACCCCACTCCACACAGGCATTGCCCATACAGCATGCTCACAGTGTACTTACCTGTTTGTCTGGAGGACCGTAGAGTAGCGTGTACTGGGGGAGGACCCCATCCACGAGTTTCTCCAACTCCTCCGTGGTGAAAGCAGGGACCCTTTCCCCAGACACACTAGCCACTGTCTCTTCCAGACTGAGGTCACAGCAGAACTTGCAGTGTAGGTCCTCTCCTGTTGAAGATCAGGTACCGAGTGATTGAACAGAGAGAAAATGGCGGTCACGTCCGTGGCGGTGCGTACCGTCACCGCCGGCATACATCGTAATTGGCTCCTGGGACCCAGAGGGTCCAATGTTAACCAATGCAGAATTGCGCCGCGGTCTTCGACTGCCTACCGCGATGGTGTACAACGCCAGCTCAGTTACCTCAGATCCCCTTGTACCACCTTACAGGTTAGGCAGCCGCCATTTCAGGGGCCCACATGGCTTTATTTTTGACTGCGTCACACATACCTAGGTCTTGCCTAACCACTCATACAGGCAAATTTCAATTTATGAATATGTTCAGAGTAAGCTGTGTTTACGTACCTCAGAGTTGGTTGACTCTGTGCTTGCTGTTCTCCTCCATAGGCACCTACTGCTGGGGCATGTGAGGAGATGGCGGCAACCTCCGGTGTACAGACCACTGGTGGACCTATCAACAATGGAGGAAAGACATGTGATCATCACCTACAGGCTTGATCGTGCCACAATCCAGGAACTGTGTGCCCAGTTGGAGCCAGACCTGATGTCAGCTATCCACCATCCCACAGGAATCCCCCCTCAAGTGCAGGTGCTGTCAGTACTCCATTTCCTAGCAAGTGGGTCTTTCCAAACAACAGTGGCCATAGCATCAGGGATGTCCCAGCCTATGTTTTCCAACGTGTTGTCCAGAGTGTTGTCTGCCCTGCTGAAACACATGCGGAGTGAACAGGTGTACAGAAACCGGAAGAGTTACCATTCGATGAATGTGCAGATGGTGTGTTTCGCAGACCAGTACATCTCTCATGTTAATGCAAAATTCCCTGGCTCAGTGCATGACGCTTACATCCTGCGGAATAGCAGCATCCCTTATGTGATGGGGCAACTACAGAGGCACCGGGTGTGGCTATTAGGTGAGCACCTGGACCCAAATCAGTGGGAATAGTTGTCTGGGTCTTTGGATGTCCCTATGAGTTAGTGTGTGTCTAACAGTTGTCCCTCGCCATTTGCAGGTGAATCTGGTTACCCCAACCTGTCATGGCTACTGACCCCAGTGAGGAATCCCAGGACAAGGGCAGAGGAACGCTACAATGAGGGCCCATGGGCGAACTAGGAGGATTATAGAGCGGACCTTCAGTCTCTTGAAGGCCAGGTTCAGGTGCCTCCATATGACAGGTGGTTCCCTATTCTACTCAGCAAAGAAGGTGTGCCAGATCATCGTGGCCTGCTGTATGCTTCACAATTTGGCTTTGCGACGACAGGTGCCTTTTCTGCAGGAGAATGGTCCAGGTGTTGTGGCAGCTGTGGAGCCTGTGGACCGTGAAGACGAGGAAGCACAAGAAGAGGACATCGACAACAGGAACACGGTGATCCTGCAATACTTGCAGTGAGACACAAGTAAGGAGACAAACCTGCCTGCTACATCTAATTTAAGGGACAAGAAGGCCACAGCACACAGAATGTAATGTCCAACAGTAAAGCAAGAATAGATATTCCTGATGTCGTTCTGTAGGTTGGAAGAAGTATGAAGTTGAAATGAGTCTCAAATCCTGTTTGCAGATGGTGTCTTTATTTATAGTTGTTAGAAATCATTGAGTCATCATGGAGATACAGCCAACATGTGTTTCGTCACACAGGTGACTTTATCAAGGCTGGGGCAGCTGGCCGATGTGGGTAAGTGGTGATGCTAAGTAGCAAAGTAGCTCAGTGATCAGTTGAGTGGGCTTAGTATAATGGTAAACCTGTAAGTAGTATTGCTGCGCCATGCAGCTGCAGGTGCGTAAGGTAGAGAGCTTGTGTGATAATGCAGATATAAGAGGCCCTGATACGCCTGTGATCATAACCAGGAAAAAGAGTAGCGGTGAGCTTCCCGTAGTCGCGAGATCGTGTAATGGTCTAATTTAAATCGACTACCTCTCTACTGTCTGTCATTTTCACCCAGTGTATGGTCACTGAGTTGACAGTTCCCTTATGATTTCACAGATGTGGGTCCCACTGTGTGACATCTGCATTGTTTCCTCATGGACTAGAGCTGTGTGACATAGGTATGTTGACATTACATTTGAAAGAGCATTTTGGCACTGTAATTGCTAATACATTATTTCAAAATCACAGACAGACTTCAGATTGTTTTGTGCTTTAAGGGAGTTTATTTAAGAGCTCAATATTGGAGGGGGTTGTAAAATGGTGAGGGTTGATGGCGGAGGAATGTCCATGGCAGAGTCCAGTCTATTGGTCTCACAGGTGCATTGTCCAAAGGGGCATAGGAAGTGGAGCTGGGGCAGTTTAAGTATGGACAGGGTGTCAAGGTGGGACACATGGATGACAATCAGGATGGTCTCATTTCTTGGCGGGAGTCTTGGCATCGTTCTCTGTCTTTGTTCTGGATCTCAGGGACTGTTTGTGGGGTGGTTCTCCCTCTGCAGGGGGTGGGCTGCTGGTGTGGTGGTCCTGTGGCAGTGCCTCCTGTCCACTAGCGCCAGTGGAGGTGGTGGGCAGTTCATTGTCCAGGCTAGTGTCAGGGGCCCCTTGTTGTTCCACAGTGTCCCTCCTGGTGTTGAGGAGTTCCTTCAGCACCCCTACAATGGTGCCCAGGGTGGAATTGATGGATTTGAGTTCCTCCCTGAAGCCCAAATACTGTTCCTCCTGCAGCCGCTGGGTCTCCTGAAAGTTGGCCAGTGCCGTTGCCATCGTCTCCTGGGAATGGTGGTAGGCTCCCATGATGTTGGAGAGGGCCTTGTGTAGAGTGGGTTCCCTGGGCCTGTCCTCCCCCTGTCGCAAAGCAGCCCTCCCAGTTCCTCTGTGTTCCTGGGCCTCTGTCCCCTGAACCGGTGTGCCCACTACCACTGCCCCCAGGTCCCTGGTGTTGTTGGGGTGGTGGGTTATCCTGGGTTCCCTGTAGTGGTGGACACACTGCTGCTTGATGTGTCCTGGGGACAGAGGTATGGGCCTGCTGGGTGGGTGCTGTGCTGGTGTTTCCAGAGGGGGGAAGCTCTGAAGTGGCCAGCGCCACTGTGAGGGGAACCGACTGTCCTGAGTTCCCAGATGGGCCGGGCTGGTCGTCTAGATCGAGTTGGACAGAGCTGTTGTCATCATTTGGGCCTCTTCTGTGGGTGGAATAAACATGTCTTGACCTTCCTGTCCGGTGATGTTGGGTGGGGGTCCTGCAGGGGTGTAAAAGCATGTTTATTGCATCTGTGTGTGCCATGGTGTGCAATGGGTGGGTGACTGTGTACCCAAGTGCTTGCATTCCTGTGTAGGACCTTGTGTGATGATGGTTTAGGGGGGTGTATGGGTATGTGCAGTGGCCATGCTTTGGTGATGGGTGTCCATGCTTTGGTGTTACATGCAGGGCTTGGTGTTGGGATGGCTGGTTTGTGATATTGGGACATGTGTGAGGAGTTGGAGTGATGGGGGTGAGGGCGAAGGTGGAAATATGTAATAGCATGCAGGTGGGCGGGGGATGAAGTAATGAAAGAGTTGACTTACCAGAGTCCATTCCTCCAGCTACTCCTGCGAGGCCCTCGGGATGCAGAATAGCCAAGACCTGCTACTCCCATGTTGTTAGTTGTGGGGGAGGAGGTGGGGGTCCACCGCCAGTCCCCTGTACCACGATGTGGTGTCTTGAGACGATGGAACGCACTTTCCCCCGTAGGTCGTTCCACCTCTTCCTGATGTCATCCCTATTTCTTGGGTGCTGTCCCACTGCGTTGACCCTGTCCACGATTCTTCGCCATAGCTCCATCTTCCTAGCTATGGTGGTGTGCTGCACCTGTGGTCCGAATAGCTGTGGCTTTACCCGGATGATTTCCTCCACCATGACCCTGAGCTCCTCAGAGAACCTGGGGTGTCTTTGCCGTGCCATGGGGTGGTGTGGGTGATGTGTGGGGTGGTGTGTGTTGTGATGTGTGGGGTGATATTTAGAGGTGTGTTGTGTGAGGTGCGTGGATGTTATGTAGGTGATGGTGTTGAGTACCTGTGGATGCTCGTTTGTAGATGGTGGTGTCTCTCTGTGGCCTTCAGTCGCAATTCTGGTCATAAGGGTTTGTGGATGATGTGGGTTTGTGTTTTATATTGTATTGGGTGTGTGGGAGTGGTGTGTGTATGTGTATCAGGTGTGTGTATTTCGAATTGCCCAATGTGGATGTGTTTTGTAAATGTGTGTGTATTTTGAGCGCGGCGGTGTGTACCGCCAATGGAATACCGCGGTTGAAAGACCGCCGTGTGGATTTGTGGGTTGTGATAGTGTGGGCGTATTCCTGTTGGTGTGACGGTGGAGGATTTCTTATCGCCAGTTTATCACTGACCTTTGGTGTGGCGGACTTGTGTGGGTGTCTAGATTTTGGGGGATTCCGGCCTTTTGGTAATAATGACCGTGGCGGGTTCTGCCACGGCTGCGGTGTGTTGGCGGTCTTCTGCACAGCGATAAGCGGCTTTTGCCACCAATGTTGTAATGACCCCCAATATTTGGGCCCTGACTTAGGAGGGCCTAGCATCACTTTAGCTCCACCTTTGCATCATTTTGTTGATGCTAAGACAGAGCTAAGGTGGCCATTTCCCCATGCCAGATTTACAAAGTTGCACAATGAATACTTTGTGCCTCTTTGTAACCCTTTGAGCTACATTATGCCTGTGCCAGTCATAATATATGCAAAGGGAGCTTGGTGCAAAGTAATCTTTAACACCTGTTTTAAGCAGGCGTTAAAGGGAGGCACACCATTGTTTACAATGGGCCTCAATGGGCTTTGCAGGATAAGCATCAACATTTTTTACGCTAATCCTGCCAAGCTCCAAACTAGCATAAAAAAATGTTGATGCAAATTCCCTAACTGCCGCCATGGGGCACTGTATCTTAGATATGGTGCATATAAGGTGGTTTTAGGGGGGCTCTCAGGGGCAAAAGAAAAGGGTGCTATACTAGGTGCCTTCATGGGGCCAACACCCTGCTGTGTTTGCAGCTTGGGGATGGCTGTCTGCAGGTGTTAGGATGTGGCTAGGTCCTGTGGCCAATCCCCCAGTGAGCATGGCCTAAAGCTGTGCACAACATGGGGTTGGCTATCTGCAGTGGGGTTTGGATATAGGGCCTGGCTGTAAGCCAGGCCCTGCAAACCAGGCCCTGAGAAAAACCCACACCAAAGGCCATGTGCAGTGTGGGTTTGGCTGTCAGAGGGCTTGGCTATTTCTTTGCATTAAAAAACACTAGAAATTCACTAAGAAACTAAGATGAAAGTAATGTATTAAGTGAAAATTTCAGTGGCAACGTAACATTTTAAACATTCAAAACCACTGAAATTCA
Source organism: Pleurodeles waltl (assembly GCF_031143425.1). Classification (NCBI taxonomy): domain Eukaryota; kingdom Metazoa; phylum Chordata; class Amphibia; order Caudata; family Salamandridae; genus Pleurodeles; species Pleurodeles waltl. The sequence continues at coordinate 310,584,075 of NC_090444.1, forward strand.
CCAGTTATAGTTAGTTCTGGTAACTATAACTGGTGCACTCATTACATGTAATTACTTAATATTTTTTAAAGTTAAAACACACTACTATAATTTAACATTAGCTCAGATAGGTTTCTATTTTAAGTCCTTGTCTCCATTATTTACTTTGGGAGGGTGTAGCAGTACCAGTGGCTGGCCATATGCAGTGCTAGACTTACAACAAGTCTGAGCTGGAGAACATTTACTACTGTTGTGGTTCACTTTTGGTTATAGTGATGATAGACGTGAAGACTGTGAATAGCATGGTGCTTATTCTTTTGTGTTCAAGGTGTATGCCCCTCTTTAAACCCCTTCTTATTCCTCCCTTAACCATTTCAATTTAGTAGTTCATGTTCCCCATTTTCCTTTCTGCTCCCTTGTCCCTGGGATCTTCGTACATAAAAAAAAAATAGGTGAGGAGGAGGAGTAATCCTCTGCATGTAGGTTTGTGAATAGTATTTTGTAGTATGTTAGTAGTACTATGGTTTACTACTAAACATACTACAAAATGCAGTATGCCTTTGGAAAGAATGTTCAACAATCTTGTATTAAGAGTATGATCCTATCTGAAGGAGCCATAGTTCGATTGAACCCATGAAATTGCCTCAATTTTACATGTCTGCCGGACAAAATGAATCATTCTGTCTAAAAGAAATAGAAAGATACCCTGTTATACCTCCGTAAAGGAAGCACAAATAAAAAACTAAGCTGTTGTAGAACATTAGCGAAGAGTAAAGATGTAACAGAAGCCGGAGCAAGCACTTCTAGTTATGAGCAATTTAATTTTGATCATATTATCATACATATGAAGGAAGGAGATAACATTAAAATGTCTGTGCATTATCATAGATCCTGGTTTTCTATATGCATTATAATGGCAGTGAGAGCTAAGCACACAAAAGTGGAAACAACTGTTCCATTCTCAAATATATAGGGAATGTCATGGATATTTTAGTGTAATGCAACATAATAGACCTGGGAGACTGCTTAACAAATAGTGATGTATTTTTATGTTTGAGATGAATAGGTATGAGAGTTTCTGGTCTCCCTTTTGGATGTTACCATGTTTTGGATATAGATTAAAAAAGCAATATGTTGGGCTAGAGAGTTAAGCCATTTTCAACTAAAATAGAGTGATCAGAGACATGTTAATGATTTATTTAATGTTTCCGAGGTCAATGCGCATGTAATATTGAAACTTTTCTGCAAAAGTTACATACCAATTTCAGCTCTTTTGTGGACATCCAGGTTGTATGGAATTAAATTATCAGAGTACATTATTTTTTAGTCTTTTGCACTCCACATGTTTTCTATGTCTTATTTACTGCTCATGTATACAATACTTCAGCGTTTAAAATGACCCTGTGATGTGTACGGCGTTCCTGCTTTACCTAACATGTTTTCTGTTGGAAACAGTTACAAGAGGTTGAGTCAACTTCAACTCTATGAACATCAAAGTAGTCTATTTGGGAAATTGATTGACACATATCCACAGCGTTTATATTTATTGTGACATGGCTTTCACTCTGACTGCACCTAAAACATTTGTTTACGTGTGTAAGAGGAGCAAAGACATCATTGCATAAGTATATACAGAGTGTACTGTTGTCAATATCAGAGCAATAAAACTCTTCCTGCTGACCATAAATGGGTACAAAACATTCTCTTCTTTATTGAAACATTAAAAAAGCTAACTCCAATATCCTCTGTCTGACCTAATCGCTAAAGTATACTTAAAAGGTATTAGATTTACAATATGCGCTATAGAGGCATATGGTTAATTCTGAGGTTTTTTTGTTCTTACACAACCCAGACTAATATTTCTTAATTCAGCTCACCTTTCACTTGAAAATAGAATCCTTAGCACTACATAGTAAATGTCTTATTGAACAGTTCATTACTCTGTGTAAGACACTGTGGGGAAAATTCCTCACTCATTCAATTAATTCTTTTATAGCTGCAGTGAATACTCCATTTTGACTGAACTACTCTTTATACTGGAATATGTTTTCATAGATAATCTGTACTCTTCCTAGCCTTTAACTAAGGTAGACTATGTATTTCCAGTGGACACTGCAGTGCCTTAGAACTATACATGGTAGGACCCTGTAATTAGGGGTGGATTTATGAAGGAAACTATGTAATCTATGTGGGAGGTGTCAGGGTGTAGACCTAACCGTATGGGATATTGTGAGTTAGTTACATGTTGTACTCTAAAGAGTAAATACGTTAGTTTTGAGCTCCATGTGTGGTGTTTTTTAATGCATACTACTGGGTTGGGGAGGATGCAGCACCTGGCTATGAGTAGGGGATATGTGACCCGAAGAAACAGAAGTGCACTCCCTGAGAGTTCACACAAAATAGCAATGTGTGACCAAGCCGAAATCAAGAAACCTTCAGTTGGCGTATGTAGATTGCCTCGTGCTGCTCAAGCCCGTATGAGTCCTTGTGGAGAGCTGGCCAGGCTGAGAAAACAAGAAGGTGCTATGCCATAACACTGAGCCATCAGTCATACAAACAAAATGCTAAAGGCAGTTACAACCTTGTACAATATCAAAGGCAGTAACTGTCAGATCTCATGCTAGAAGGCAGTGGCATGCAGGTACAAGAAGTGAACTCACTCACCGGTCATACAACCTCAAGATCAGTCAAGCTGACTGGAGGGTGAACACAGGAGGTTGTGCTCACAAGGCTTTTGATCCCTGGAGAAGCAGCCAAAGGCTGAAGAAGTCGTCAGCTGGTGACCTTCAGTACAACTCAAAAAGTCTTTGAGACAGTGAAGGCTCCTTGTAGCTGCCACAAGGAGTGAAAAAAGTGATAAAGAAACCTTTACAGACTGAGACATTGTCTTTCCCTCAAACCATAGAAGCTTTAGGAGCCTAATTCAACCCGATGCCAAACGTCAATTATGAAAGGTACATTTTTAATCAAGCAAGACAACAAGTTGGTGAAATGATGGATGAGTTTGTTGAAAGACTTCATGAGCTCAACCAGCATTGCAAATACTGTGAATTTAATGATGAAGAAGACAGGCACCTCAGAGTCATTGATGGTTGTTTGTCCGACTAGTTTAGAGGAGACATGTTGCGAGACACCCTCAGTTTAGAAAAGGTATTGATGACTACTAGAGCTGAGGAGCAAGCCAACTGGCAAACCATCGACATGGACGCATAAACAGGTAAGGGTGAATTAGCAGATCTTGAAGAGTAGACCTCAGCACTAAGCAGTTGCTAATAAGTCTACATTCTCATAAAAAGAAAGACTGTGTTTCCTGTGTGGATTTTAATTTCCACATGAGAAGAACTGTACAACAATCAGACAGACATGCAAAGGGGGTGAATAGGAGAACTACTTTACAACCAATTGCAAGGCGTAGAAAACACCAAGTGCATCACGGCAGGGGGGGAATATTCACCAGAATGTTCCAAAGGCAGCCTCACCACACCCATAAATGCAAAACAAATTACCTCAACTGCGACAGGTTGAAACTAAACAAAGTCTTTCACCATCAAGTTCATCTTGCAAGAGTACCCTGATGTCATCATGGAGCGAACATGAAGAGGGTGAATGTAAAATGAATATAGATAAAGGAGAACAAAATACAAAAGTGGGACTTGCTGCTTGCAAGGAACATGGGAAACGGTCAGAAAAAAGTCAGCTGAGAAAGCAAAATCACTTGTTTGGACATTGCCCCAAAACCAAACTGAAACTCAACAATTGCCCAGTAACTTTTGTAATTGACAGTGGTGCATTGACCAACATCACGCCAGTTGAACACTTTCACTGTCTGTCGCCTGTACCAGGACTCAAAGCATTAAGTACAAAGGTGTACACATGGACTGCTTCCAAACCTTTGTGGAGTCAAGGATCATTTATTGCGATCCTGGGACACAAGAAGAAGGCCATGCAGGCCCTGATTCACATTCCTCAAGGTACTCCCTCCAATGCATGCTTCATTAGCTTTATAACTGCTGTTGACATGGGGTTCATATTCATCAATTATAACATAAATACACAACTTGAAACTGTCAGATTCCATCACTGTTTCATGGTCTAAGAAGGCTCAAATTGATAAAAGTGCAACTTCACATCAATGAAGACCTCAGGAATGTTGCACAGTGACACCCTAGGATAGCCTTTCACCTACAAGAAGCAGTCAAGAAGGAGCTAGAAGTTTTCCTTAAACATGACATTATTGAGCACTCTACTGGTCCCACACCATGGGTGTCGCCCCGTGTGGTAGTGAAAAAAAATCACAGTTGAGGTGCAGAGCTCATCTGCATGGATATGCACCAAGCTAACAAAGCAATTGAGAGAAAGAAAGACATCCTGGTCCACAGACTGTGGATATGATCAAGCAGGAAAATGGAGCCAAAGATTTCTTCTGTCTTGATCTGAACAAGTGCTACTAGTGGCTTGAATTGGAGGAGAACTGTAGGTACATTACCACTTTTTTGACTCATATTGGTTTAGTTAGATACAAAAGGTTAAGCTTTGGAGTTTTCCTCCGCTGCAGAAATATCCCAAGATGCGATATGTATGATAATTCAGCCTACAATACATGCCTTCAATTAGAGTGAATTTGGTGCCATATGAAAAGAGCATGGCAAGGCCTTCAAACAAGTGTGTCAATTAATTCTAGATGCAGGCCTTGTGAATTTGAATTTCACAAAACAAAGCTCATTTTCTTCGGACATATATTTTCTGATGGAGGCATGACTTCTGGTCCTGATAAAGCACACGCACTATTAGCCACCAGTCCTCAATAAGATGTCACCATGGTACGGTCTTTCTTGGGCATGGCCAGTTATTGTTCAAGATACATTTGTGACTTAGCCACTTAGCCCTTTGCGAGACGTGACAAGGTGAAACATCCAGTTCTTATGGCCCACTGAATGTGACCGCAGTTTCAAGAATATAAAACATGCAATTGGAAGTGCAACTTACATGGCTTACTTTGATCCTAAATTGCACACTGAGATCACTGTTGATGCCAGCTCATTGGAGTTGGATGCAATCTTTGCTTAACATAGCAGACATCAAAATGCTCGGAGGCACATTGTGGCATATGCCAGTCGGTTTGTTTTACACTGAACATGCCTATTCTCAATCAGAAAAGGAGAGATTGGTGCTGGTATGGGCCTGTGATCATGTTCATATGTCTCTGTATGGAAAGCATTTCACAATCTCCACTGATCATCAGGTGCTACTAACCATCTCTAGCAATACGAAAGCCAAGATGCCTCCATGCATCGAGAGTTGGGGGGTTGTGACTACAAGTATGCTACTATACAATTGTGCACAAGCCAGTTAAAAATCAAAAACCTGACTATAATTTCTCAGGAGTACCTTTACAGCTACACAGTTGAACATTAAAAACTGCTGAGGAGCACATCAACTTCATTGTAGAGTCCAACATGCCTACATCTAAGTCCATTTAGCGGATCATTGACACTACTAATGCTGACAAGGACATGTGTGCCCCTAAAGACCTTATTGTAACCTAGTCATGGGGGCAGAGTGTCTGACCCCTAAGTGATGTTGAATTTCAAAACTACTACAATGTATGAGATGAACCATCTGTGATGAAAGAAGGGATGGTGTTGAGGGGATCCCAGACTTGCAACCCTGTGACTTTGAGACAGTATGTGATTGAACTCGTCCATGAAGGCCATCGTGGCCACCAAGAGTGCATTGAGGGATCTTTTGTGTTTCCTTCATTTGGACGAGAGGGAATTAAAGGAATGTGATTTATAGAGCTACCTGTCTCCCAAGGTGATCCAGCATCACCTGACAATATCTGGTCTCCCTGTACATACATGGGCAATAATTGCTGTTGACTCTTTTGGGCCTCTGGCCAATGGCCATCACCTTATGGTGATCAATGACAAGCACTCCCGGTTACCTCTGGTAGATGACATGTCATCCACAACCCATGACACAGTTATTGAGCATTGAGTAAAATCTTTGCTGTCTGGGGCATACCGGACATTCTCAAATCTGACAGTTCAACAGAAAGGAGTTCAGGGAGTTTTTAGATGGTCTCAAACATCAGACATCAGAAAAGCACACCTCTGTGGCCTCAAGCCATTGGTGTTGTGGAATGATTTATTGGGGACCTGAAACAGATGATTCAACATGAATCAATAGAGGGACTTGATCAGGCGCTTTGCCAAGCTCTCTGTGCTTATCAGTCAACCCATTATTCCACTATAGGTGAGAGTCCTGTCACTTTAATGTCCAGGAGAGCCATGAAAACCAAATTTCCACTGTGGACACATGAACGAACTTCACATGATGATGTGACTCATGCCACTGACCCTGCTCAGAAGTAATAGATACAGATATATGCTGATAGACATAATCAAACTCAAGATGACATGTGCAATGAGGGTGATTTTGTCTTAGTCAAGTGAAAGCCAAAGACAGATCCCCCATTTGATGTTCAGCCTTTTTAAGTTGTGACACGAAAGGGTGAAATGATAATGGAGCATCGTCTCGGCAAATCCATCACAAAGGACTCATCTCACTTCAGTCATCTCTCTTGACGAGTATCAGTCACTACTGATTCAAAGAAAACCACCCCATCTGAAGACTCTGATCAAACGTTCAAATCTGTATTCCTTGTGTTCATACCGGGCACAGCTCAGCTACCTAACACTATGCTGTCCGGCTGAGCTGTGCAACCACCTAGGTGGCTGATCAAAGAAATAAGATTGTGCTGTTTTTTCCTGTCTTTTGTTAGCATCTTTTTATTTAATGAGGGGGGCGATGTAGGGGCATATTTACAAGCCCCTTGCACCCATTAGCACCACTGTGGTGTCATTTCTTTATGTTACGTTGACGCTGCACAGGCCCTCACTGTGCTCCATATTTACAAAATGTTACAATCCTAGCACTGCACCACTTTGTAAACCTATGTGCCACATTATACCTGCGCCAGGTATAATGTGTGCAAGGGGAGCGTTCCCCCGCAGGGAGGCCCAAAAAAACGATGCAGTGAAATTTACAAGATTTCACTGTTCCATTCAAGCTTCAAAGTGTTGTTAGGCTATTTCCTATGGGCCTCCCCGAGCTTTGCTTGACTAGAGTCAACATTTTTGGGTTCTAGTCCAGCAAAGCACAATAGTGTCAAAAATCTTGATGCTATTGTTCTAATGTGTGTGATGGTGCGCTCTAGTGTAAATACGGCGCTACCATGGTGCCGTTGTCGGGGCGCAGGGCGACACAAGGAAACTGGTGCATCAGAGCAGAGTTGCCAGTTACTTGTCAATATGCTCCGTATTGTCTTATAACTCTACATGCTAGGCCCTTATACTTAGGGGTGGACATTTGAAGGAAATTACATAATAGATATGTGAGGTGTCAGGATGTGATCCTAACAGTTATGGGATATTGTGAGTTAGTTACATGTTATAAACTGAAGAGTAAAGATGTTAATTCTGAGTTTCATGTGTGGTGAGTCCTTTTGCATGCTACTGGGCTGGGGAGGATACAACAGACACTACACTACCTTTACAATCATTCAATCATTCAATCATTCAATCATTCTTCACTTCTTCCTAATACTAACTACACTGTATGTCACAACAGGAATTATAAAGGAAAACACCATTACTTTAGTGTTGCTAAGATATGGAATCCTGATGGTTTACCTGGAAACTATAACCTCAGGATTCACTTCTCAACCTGCAGCATGGAAACCGATGAAGGAAGGTGGTTCATTGAAAACATTGCTGGTAGTTTTAGAACCTGGGACCTCTCAAATGAAAGTCTGAGAGAAGGCCAAGGAAGTCATCTAAGCTATGAGTTTTCATGAGCCTAACTCCAGGAAGTCATCTTCAGGGATTCTGACAAATCTACATCTCCCATTTGCCACCCATTCTCTCTTTAATTCCGTCTCTCTAATTCTGTTGGGATGACCTCCAATTTCTAAATGATAAATGTTGAAAATAGGGTATTTAGTTGGCAGAGATATCCACCATCAGAAAAGGACACCTCTGTGGCCTCAAGCCATTGGTGTTGTGGAATGATTTATTGGGGCCCTGAAACAGATGATTCAACATGAATCAATAGAGGGACTTGATGAGGCGCTATGCCAAGCTCTCTGTGCTTATCCGTCAACCCCTTATTCCACTATAGGTGAGAGTCCTGCCACTTTAATGTCCGGGAGAGCAGTAAAAACCAAATTTCCATAGTGGACACATGAACAAACTTCACATGATGATGTGACTCATGCCACTGATGCTGCTCAGAAGTAATAGATACAGATATATGCCGATAGACATCATCAAACTCAAGATGCCATGTTCAATGAGGGTGATTTTGTCTTAATCAAGTGAAAGCCAAAGACAGATCCCCCATTTGATGTTGAGCCTTTTTAAGTTGTGACACGAAAGGGTGAAATGATAATGGAGCATCGTCTCGGCAAATCCATTATAAGGGACGAAATCCCCATGCTGTATCTACAGAGTGGCGCAATGCATGCATTGCATCACTCTGTAACCCGTTGCACTCCATTATGCCTGCACCAGACAGAATGTATGCAAAGGGGTCGTTCCCCTGTTAGGGGGGCTGGAAAAATGGTGCAAGGAAATATATGAGATTTCCTTGGGGCATTTGTTTTGTCACTTTTAACGCCTGCTCAAAACAGGCGTTAATAGGGGGCTACCATTATTTAGAATGGGCCCCTCTGTACTCTGCAGGAGTAGTGCCAACATTTTGGCCGGGGAAGTGCTGAGGTTGGAAAAGCAAAAGATACATGTGCTACTGATTCACTGCCAGATTGGCAACAAGGGCACAATGGGGTGGATGTAGGCCTATTGTGCCAACTACTAATCAGAGAAATGAGTGAAAGGGAACCATACCTGAACTGCATATAAAGCTTCAAATCACTCGGCACAGTAATGCAGTCCAGGTGAGGCTCGAGGCACCTAGTGAGTTTAAAGTTTAAAAATTCACTTGTGAGCTGACCTGTGGCGGGGGAAGCTGTTTCAGTTGATGCCACCGCTCCCAATAACGCAACTTCACAGTATCTTTGGAGGTTATAAGCCCTCGAACAGGGCAGTCCCAAGCCTCTTGAAACCCAATAGCAAACAATAACTTGTTCACTTTGCTTATCCAAGAGATCTTAGTGGACCTGTCTAGGGAACAAACTTCTCTGAATGCATTAGCGAAGGTGGATAATTCCAGTGTTACCATAATTCTTCTCCAAAACAACAATGGTCTTAACTTGGCTTTATCAACCAGCAATTTATGGGTCATATCCAATTTCAGGCCGTATAATGGAGTGCTTGTGGGTAAAGACGCAAGCTTTCTGAAAAACTTATGTTCTGTAGTAATGAGGTCACTTAAATTCTCTAACCCCCATAATTCCATCCCATAAAGGGCCGCACGTACAGTTTTCAGATCATAGATCTGTAAGGCAGCAGCTACAGGTTTGCTAGAAGGTAATTGATGGTCCCTCAGAATAACTCCAAATAATTGTCTATGATTTAGTGTCGTCAAACTCCATGCAGTTTCCATGTCATTCTATCTGACAACTTAATGCCTTGATATTTAAAGGTGCTAACTTGTTTAAGCTTGGTCCCACCCGGAATAGCCCTCTGCCTATAGGATTTGTGTGAGTTAATCCCAATGAGTTCTGTTTTGACTGTGTTGATCTCAAGCTCTCTGGAAACACAAACTTCTTCGAAGCAATTCAATAATACCTGGAGGCCCTGAGGGGTTTTGGACATGGTGTCATGGGCAAATAGAAGCGTCATTATTCTATCCTTTCTAAGCATAGGAGCATATTCAGGCTGGGATGAGAGAAACTGTGCAACATTATTTGGGTACAATGAGAAGAGAGTTGGAGCCAAGATGCACCCCTGACGTACACCCCTGTTGACATTGATTGGGTCTGTTAGCTGGCTTCCCCCAACAAACTATCACAGAATTTGCTTTATGAACATGAACAACTAGGGCTAGGATCTAGTTGTTCATCTTCATGTAATTAAAGGCTGACTTCAGATCTATAAACTCAACATAAAGGCTTCCCTTTCCAATCACAACTGTTTTCCAGAACAGCAGCAAAAGGCGAAACACCTAGTTAAATGTGCTTGTCTTTTGTTAAAAGCCAGCCTGATATGGAGATAAAATACTGTTGAATTTTGTAGAGAAGGGTATGACAGAACACTTACTCTATGGAATCAATAAGGCTAATGGGACTGTAATTATTAGGCAGGGACCTATCGCCTTTCTTAAATAAGGGTATACCCTCTACACCCCTCCATGACTCTGGGATCATCGCTCCCTTTGCAATTGCGTTACATAGAAATAATATATACTGTGCCTATTTATCTCTCTCAAACAGAAAAAGATTTCCAGGAATTCCATTAGGACCAGCAGCCTTAGATTGTACAATACAATTTATGGAGTCATAGATATCACCCAAATCAAATAGATCAAATAAATTGTTGTTTTCCACCTGAGTGAGATTTAAAGGAGCAGGACAATCACTGGCGTGACTGACTGCATTGTAGAGTGAATTAGAGTGGTGGAACCAGTCGGATGGCTGTATAGAGTTTCCTAAGGGAGAAGCCACCCTGTGTCCACCATTCATGACCAGTAGCCAGAAATGTTTTGAATCTTTGCGGTTGCATGCTTCCTCTATTAACCACCATCTCTCCTCTTCCCATTCTCGCTTAGCTTTAGACTGTACCTGCTTATATATTCGCCAAGATAGTTTAATGCAAGAAACATCTTTGGACTGGATTACCCTCGCTAGATGTATTCTTCCCTGCCTACACTCATGAATACACCACTGCCAAATCTCCCCGCAGATTGTCTTAGAATTAGGTTGTAACGTTGGCACAGTGAAATACAAATCCAACAGTTTAAAAAAACAAGTATGCAATCCAGGAATCTCATCGAACCCACCAGCCTCCTTGTTCAAGTCGTCCATGAATCACATGGCTTTCTGCACAGCCACCTTACTCCACAGCATATAAGAACCTCCTTTGTAATTTGGTGATGACAAAGCACACCCTACAATCTAACCCAGGGTGATGTCAAACTGAGATATAGTGAATTGTGCTTGCTGTCTATTGTGTCCTTAACTACCATATCATCCACCAAAGGCTAATGGTTTAAGTCAATCAGGATGAAGTCACTGAGGCTCTTCCCACATAAACTGTTAAACATAAAAGCACTCTGTTTACCAGACTTGGCTCCACCGTTGATAGCCTTTAGCCCTAATCCAAGCGAAATGGTCTTCAACTGAAGGGCAGCTTGTGACCACTTTTTCACTGGGGCCTGCCGTAGCCTGGGTATGTGTCAGAAGTCATCCTCATGCAAACCATCGCCCACATCACTTGTGCCAAGGGGTTTGAATGTATCATTAAAATCCCCTGCTCCGATCAAAGGTGGTTGCAAGGTCTCTCGTCCAAGAGATTTTCCAGTGTTTGTAGGGTTGCTGAGTGTTTGCCCGCTCTTATGCCTCTGGCATAGATGTTGTAAATGTAAATAATGATACTGTCAGACCCTTTAAGACTAATGCCAAGAATATCTACACAATCCTTACATAGCTGTTTCTACATCCAGATCAATAATCCCCCAGATAAACTCCCCAATTTTTTTAGAAGTGGCTGGAAGATGATAGCTCACATACCCAGGTCTGAAAACTGTCTCAGTGATCCAGTTTTCCTGAAAAATACAAATATCAAAGACATCATTAAAGGCATAACAATGGGGCAAGTGGCAATTTGGGCTTGGCCCGCCATATTCCATGAAGCAATATTGATTTTAGAAAGCACACTCATGGAATTGGACAAGGAGGAATAATTAATGGTTACATTGAACCACACAACCAGAGGATTACTGTCAACACTATGGGCAAATGTCACTTCCTCATGCGGTGCAAAAGAGAGCCCCCTGCATCAGAAAGACCTTTGTCAGCCAAGAGTATACGCCCTATTTCACAGCAACTTCTGAAATGCCCCTCTGGTCCAATATTATTCCATTTAGCTAGTAAAGCATGCACAAACAACTGCTGGGGTCAATCTATCTTGTCCAGGGCAGAGCCACCACTGCAGGAACAAAAATGGGACAATACTGGTTGGGCGTGTGGCAGATTGTATTTAAACTGAATATTAGGCCCTATAGAAGGATTGGTTCTTATATCCAGTGGCACTAAGCCATCACCTAAGCACCCATCAGCTAAAAGAAGTTTTACACAATCAAAAGAAAATTCAAGGCTACAACATCTAGCCCTCAAGATATCACTTCTAATCACTGAATGTCATCCACTTGTGTGACAGATCGAATTGGTCACCTTATTAATCAGTGAATCCTCCCCCTCTTGCATGTCAATCTTGGGAACATCGACCAGATATATTTTATGAGGCACAGAAATAGTGGTACTTTCTTCCAGTGTCCATCAAAATTGCCAGACACTCCTTGATGCTGATGCCAAATTGCTTAGGCCTCTACTAGAAGGGTGGTGAGAAACAGCTTTTAAAAACACACCAACTGGTCCAGTATACCCATCAGGAGAAGCTATAATTGCAGCCCCTGCATTCACAGCCACATGGCTGGAACTTAGATGTGCAACTGGACGGCTGCCAGATGGAGGATAGGGGTCAGTGGGATTGCTAGCTTGGGCCTTAGCCATAAGAGAAAAAACAATGTCCTCCCAAAATAGCCCAGAAGAGCTCTAACCATAGATCTAAGTGTCCCTTTTTCAGCCCTTAAAATATCAATGCATTTAGGCAGCTCATCTTGAGGGGGAAGTGAAGTGGCCATGTATGTAGCAGGGTGCCCTTCCCCATCATAAGCCTGGATGTCAGGAATGCACTGTGGTGAGGAATGTGCAGGCAAATCTTGAAGTGGTAGAAAACGATTGGTACGTGGGATGTGAAGATCAGAGGCCAAAGCTTGAGGTATTAGAACTCGTCATGGTGATTTACCTCTGCTCTGGGCCCGGTTTCTAACTCTAAGAAATATACTAGATATGCTATCTTGTTTGTTGGCCATTGTATGAGACAAAGGGCTTTGGGTAGGACTCTGGGGAGTTGGTCAGGGTAGCAAATGCTGGGGCCAGAATCTCCTCACAGTCAACCCGGAGATTATCAATGGAGAAACATCCCAGCCATCCTGCTCACAGACACTACTCCTCATTCTAAATTGAATATTAACATTCCTCCTGAGAACTCCCTACCATCACAAGTTTCCACATCATAATTACCTAGGTCGCAGATACCACACACCTCCCTCTTATATTATAAAAGATATTTCCCACCACTGACAACTTAGTAGAATGATTAGTCTGCAAAATTAGCACAAGAAAAGGTATGAGCTAAATGTAAGTGTAATTAACACATAACTCTGTTTACACTACTATACAATGTACCATTGGACCATCACAGAAGGAGCAAGGTGCCGGAGAAAGCCCTGGAGTATGCAAGATCCTGTTGTAATGTTCTAATTATTTAGGTGTTGTAGGAAAGTCCTCCTTTTTGCCCTGGTCATCCCCCAAGCTTTTTGGGCAGATACTGGTGGTTACTGACTCTTGGCTGTGCCCAGGGTACTGCTTACTAGTCCCAGGGCCAGTGCTCTGTGTAAAATTGATATGCAAATTAGGCTAATTAGAATTGGCAGCAGCAACATACCTATATGTCCCTAGTATATGGTAGGGCATGTAGGTTTAGGTACCCCAGCATCTTAAAGACATGCCTGCCTTGCTAACTGCTTTTACATTAAAATTATAAGCAAATTTGACTTGGAATTTAAATGTACTCCCAAATTTTCAAACTACCACATTTTCACATATGGTTTTACATATAAGACACCCCTAAGGTGTACCCTAAGTGCCCCTAGGGCTGGGTGCTATGTAACTATAATCAGGTACCTTATACAAATAGTTTTATAAACCCTGTGAGGTAAAATTGCCAAATTTGTTTCACTCACTGTAGTGGATGGGCCCCATGGGCTAAAATGGGTAGACTTTATATTTATTAATAGAGTCACAAGAGGAGCCAGATATTTCAGGTTTGGTATACAATTGATTTTTATAATAAATCCAACAACTTGCCATTGTTGGATTTAATATAAATAGTTCGGGAAAGTGGTTTAGAACTCTGCCTGAAAGTTGTGAACTTCAGCTCTGTAGTACCCTTCTCTGATTGACCAGCCTCTGGCAGCCTGGCTGCCTTGATGAGGTGTGATGTGGCCTGAGCTGAACACAACGAAAGTGTCTGGGGGAGGAGATCTCCCTCAGCAGATGGTGAAACAGGATGGGGGAGAGCAGCCAAACTGGTCTTCAAAGGAGGGAAGGATATTTGTAGCTGCTCAGGACCTCATGCATTTTCCGCAAACCCAGGCAACTAGGTGCCCTCTTGATTGGATTAGGAGAGGGCAGGAGTTAAGAATTTTTAGCCACACCAGTGGGTGGGCTTAGCCAGACCTAACCTCCAAAATTCAGTTTCCGACATTTTGGATTTTTAAAGAATGTTGTTCCCTGGGATTGATTTTTGCCACACTTTCCAGGAATTGGTCATCCAAGGGGTTACTGGTCTGCCTGTGATTTGACAGTTACCCTCCCCCTGCTTTTCACCCCAGGAGCAATGATAAATGTGGCAGAGATGCCATTTACTGTAGCCAAGCAGGGCTCCATCGCGGTCATCCTTAAAACTTTGACTTTGCCCCAGTCAATGTGTTACTGGATATCTCGAGAGGCGTTTTTATTTTCTAAGTGCTAGAAAACATAAATTCTTTCAAAATTCATATCTCCAGTTCCCCTTATCCGATATTATTCATTTTGGTGTTGAATTAAAGATACAAATATTTGCTATTGTTAATAATTGGTTTTGGATTTTTAAACTGTTTCCTGTGTTTTATTTTATTACTATTTTGTGATACTTTAATGCTTTCCACACTTTGGGCAATTTTTACAAGAAAGTGGTGCATCACTATTGATGAGCCACTTTTCTTGCGGCCCCCTAGTGTCCCCACCATTGTTGTACTGTACAGTATTAACAATACGGTGCACCACGGTGCATATCAGGCGCAATAGCTTATTTTTTTGACGCTTTAGTAATGCTATACTGGATTACCGTAAAAAAATGACGCTAATCCAGTATAGTGTTAAGAGGCCCATTAAAATAAATGGGAGGCTCATTTTAACACCTGCTTTAAGCAGGCGTTAAAATTGATGCTAGAAATGGTGCACTGGAATCTTGTAGATTCCATTGGGCCATTTTTAGCGATCCTCTAACAAGGGAGCACCCCCTTTGCATACATTATGCGCATATTATGCAGGATGTGGCACAAAGGGTTTACAAGGTGGCGGAAACCTAGTTTGCACCACCTTGTAAATATGGCACTATGGTTGTGGCCCATTAGCGTCACATTTGCAGCAAAAGGTTTGCCGCAAATGTGCCGCTAATGGGTGAAAGGGGCTTGTAAATCTGGCCCTTTGTCTCCTAAATTAAGCCTTGTTGGTCATTGCCAAGTTATCAAGGGTTGAGCTGGGGTAATTTACTGAGACCAAACTGAACATAGTGTGGGTTGATGGTTTATTGTTAAATGTAGGTACTTACCTGCCCTTACCAATAATCCACTTTCCAACAGGTGCCTTTACATCTCTTTGGCTCCTCCTTACACCTGTCCCACTCTTTATCCCATCTATCCTAATACGACCAATCTCACCATCCACATTCACACTACTTCCATCACCTCACACTACAACTACACTATTCAAATTCCATACCCATGAGTTTGCTGCCTTTTCAGTATTTTAAAAAATGTTATACCTTTTATCAGATTGGAGAACTCCACCCTCTTGCTACTTCCCGGCACTCTAATTCCTACCCAAGCCCCACTTTATACTTTTGTCACCGTAACACCTCTCTTCCCATCAAACCACACTTTCTCTTCTTCACACTTTTTCCAACTTCACATTCACCCATTAAGGTGCAATCACATGGTTTGGCCTCCTTCTTTTGAACAATTCAAACAGAGTTTTCCCTGTGATCTGGTTATCTGATAATCTTCAATCTTTCTATGCACCTCTCCTTTCCACTACAGCTCACATCAATTAGTCATTTAGATAAATTCTTTCTATACCCTGTTAAAGTGCTCCACCATACCATTGACCTCTGGGTAGTACAAATAACACTACTTATGTTTTATGCCATTTACTGCCAATAAATCCTCAATTTCTTTGGAAACTAACTGAAATTCATTGTCAGTCAGCAACACACCAGGTATTTATTCTCTCCCTTTGATATCTTTCAAAAACGCCAGAGCATACCTCGTTTCAATCCCAAGAGTAAAAGCTACCTCTGGCACTCTTGAGAACATATCCAACGGTGCCAACACATATGTTGACCCAGCCTTAGAATGTCTAGAACCCATTATTCCAAGCGCTACTTCTTTCCTTGGTCTATTGGTTAAGTTCCTAATAACCATAGGTTTAGTTCTGGGCTTAAGCACTTTCTTACTCAAAATGCACTGTGCACACATACTTTATAAATCTCTACACTTCAAGATTCATTCCAGGCCATCAACCTCTCTTTGGTCTTTGACACTCCAAAATGACTTTCATGTGCCATGTTCAACAAAACTCCTCTAAGAGACTCAGGTGGGAACAAACTTGTACCACTGAGTAGCAACCCATTTCTCTCATAGTTCATCCCTCACACTCCAGACTTTTCACATTTAGGACTACCACAATCTTTCTTTTTCCAACCTTCACTCAAAAGTCTGAATGCATCCTGAATTTCACTATATGACTCTGTTGCTGACTTTCACTGCTCTTCAGAAATCACTCCCCCATCAGTCACACCTACACAAGTTGTCATCCATAATTCCTTCCTCCACTATTCACCTTCCTCATGCAATACCAGCCCTCTTAATGAATCTGCCACTACATTTCTTACACATAGTATGTTCTCCACCACAAACCTATACTCCTGCAGTGCCACCACTCACTTGGTTATCCAAGCCAAGACAGCATCAATGCTTTTCTTGGAAACAATCTCTCTCAATGGTTTGTGATCACTGTTCATAGTAAACACAACCCCAGAGAAAGGTCTTCATTTTCTTTTTTCCCATTATATGGCCAGTGCCTCTCACTTGATAACCGCTGACATGTCTAATAATTTCAGTTGGTCATCCTTGCTCTTTGGTGAAGGTAAAACCATTGATGGCATCAACTAAACTGGTTTTAGGCTTACCAAAAACATCATGACCCAAATAGTCAATCTGTGTTTGCCTAAACTTATATTTCTCACCATTTACAGCCATGTTGACTTCACTCAACATCTTAAAAACTACCCTCCCTCATTCATCATGTTCTGCAAAACTGACACAACAGACACCAGTACGACCATCATCCTTCTATAACTCAATGTCCCAAAAGGTGTGAAAATGCTGTGCAGTCCTTGGAATCCTCATCTAGTTCAATCTGGTGATAAGCTGACTTGAGCTTGATGGCAGAAAATATTTTGCACCACGTATAAATGTTAAGATGTCTGCTATCTTAGGGATGGAATATTTGGCCACCACCATTTATTTATAAAACTCTTTGAGATCCACACATAACCTTATCTCACCATTGCTTTTCCTCGCCACAACCACTGGAGCCAATCATTCTCTCACTTCCACCTCTTCAATCACACCTTCTTTTCCCAACCTATCTAGTTCGGCTTGCATATCTGCTTTCACTGACAACTGCACCTTACTAAATACTGGTTGTGCACCATTCTTCACTTTGATTCTATGCATGTAAACCCTTCAAACACTCTAGCTCTTTCCTGAACACCGAAGGGAACTAAACCATCATTTGTAAACCAAAACTCTCACTCTACAAACTATTTTCAACAGCATGAACATGCTGGGTTAACTCTTTCAAGATTATTGAGGGATCACTGTTGGGATCCTTTTGTTGGAACCAACTTAGAATGGCATTGCCCCTCGACCATGCATGGTAGGGGATTGGCCGCAGGCCTGGCCTGTGGCCAGTCCCTCCATCCAAAACCCAGCATGCAGCCAATCGTATGCTGTGTGTCTGAGAGTGGGTTTGTGAGAGTCTGCATGTGTGTGTGACTGGGTGTGTGTGGTTTTGTGGGTATGTAAGTGGGTGTGTGAGTATATGAGTGAGTGTGTAAGTGCACATGTGAGTGCCTGTGTGGGTCTGTGAGTGGCTGTGTGAGTGGTTCTGTGAGTCTGTTAATCTGTGTGTGAATGTCTGTATAAGTGTGTGAGTGTGGTTGTGTGGGTGTGTGTGTTGTGTGGGTGTGTCAGTGTGTGAGTAGATGTGTGAGTGGGTGTCTTTGTGCCTGTGTGGGTCTGTGAGTGGTTTTATGGGTCTATGAGTGAGTGTGTGTAGTTGTATGGATGCATAAGTGGGTGTGTGAGTGATTTTGTGGGTATATAAGTGGTTGTGTCAATGTATGAGTAGGTGTTGAGTTGCTGGGTAAGTATTTCACTGGGTGTATATTTATACTCTGTTTGCGCTAAATTAGTGTCATTTATTTAACTCTAATTGAGCGCAAACTCAACGCCATAAATTATATTTTGACGCTAGACCCGTCTAGCATCAAAATATTGGTGTTAACGTCATTTATCAGATGCGTGAAACCATCTTTCATCAATGAGATGCAAGGTAGGCATTCCCGTCCCAAAAATGACTGAAACACACTAGTGCCGTATTTATACACCGGGGCAAAAAAGACGCACGAGTGGGAGAAGGACCCAAAAAATTACGTTAACACCAATTTGTGTCAAAATGTAATGCCTGGGTCAGGGCAGGCATTAAAATAAGGCAAACACACCACTACTTAAGGAGAACACACAGAAGCAACATTACCAACGCACAGGAGAAGATGGAGATGATAATGATCCAGCTTGCAGGATGGCGCAGAGGACAGACAACAACTCCAGCAATCGCCACCACAACAACGCAGCCCACAGAGGCAAAGCAGAAGGCAGGAGAGGGTCTTCAGAACCAGGATAACCTTCCTCGGCCTCACGGACCTGAACATTATTAGGACCTACACACTGAACCGGCAAGCCTTACTACACCTGCTGCACCACATTGAGCCACAATTTTTTTACGCTAATTCAGCACAAACTCAACACCATATTTATATAGGGATGCTAGACACGTCTAGCATCAAAAATTGGTGTTAACTACATTTCCCGGATGCGTGAAACCTCCCTGCATCAATGAGATGCAAGGTAGGCATTCCCGTCCCAAAAATGACTCACACACACTTACACTGTATTGATGCACCTGGGCAAAAAAGATGCACGGGTGGGAGGCAGACCCAATAAATGATGTTAGCACCGCTTTGTGTCAACATTTAATGCCTGCGTCAGGGCATGCACTAAAATGAGGCAAACACATCACTACTTAAGGAGTGCACACAGAACCAACATTACCAACCCACAGGAGAAGATGGAGGTGATAATGATCCAGCTTGCAAGACGGCGCACAGGACAGCAACAACTCCAGCAATCACCACTACAACAACGTGGCGCACCAAGGCAACGCAAAAGGCAGGAGAGGGTCTTCAGAACCAGAACAACCCTCCTTGGCCTTAGGGACCCAGACATTATTAGGACCTATAGACTGAACCGGCAAGCCTTACTACACCTACTGCACCACATCAAGCCACAAATTAAAGCCAGCCTGTATACCCCACACAACATACCACCTGTGACTAAGCTGCTAGCTGTCTTGCACATGCTGGCAAGTGGTTCCTTCTAAACAATGGGTGCCTTGGTTGCTGGTGTCTCACAGCCATCGTTCTCTGCATTGCTGCCAAAGGTATTAGACACTAGCGTCCCTCTGACACCCCGCCGCATCAGCTTCCCCAACACCCAGCAAAAGCAGCAGGAGAACAAACAGGGTTTCTAGCAAATCCATGGCTTCTCGCATGTGTTCAGTACAATTGACTGCACTCATGTCTGGCTTGTACCACCTGCAGCAACAGAGCACTTATACCGGAATTGCAAGCACACATATTCCATTAATGTGCAGGGCATAATGGACCACCGAAGGCCATTCATAAACATTTTGGCCAAGTATCCTGGAAGTGTCCATGACGCCTACATATTCCGGCACAACAGGATCAATTAACAATTCCAGAATGGACAATTTGGAAATTGCCTTCTCGTGGTTAAGTCAACAAATCTAGCAATATACACACAACATACCAACCCTGTCGGACACACAAGACATACACCACTACATTAACACATGGCCAGGGTACGACACATGTGCAGGTAACAACATATATGCACCATGCTGCAGTACATCACAATCAGTGCACACCACATGTATGTAACACACCCACAACTTGACATGCACACCACACGAAGGACAGGTGCAGACATGTACCATTTGCTAACAGTAGAACTACACAGACCACTACAAGTGCCCACAGGTTGCCTACTACGTACACTTCAAACACAGTACACCAAACGATTAATAGCATAGACATGTCAATGGCATACACCATGCGCATATCATGTAAGTTCCATATAGGCACAGATGCATCAAGTCATGCCATGCAAATCACTGCCAGAACAAATATCAAATACCAGACAACTTGCGCCTATACCAACTACATCCCATCAACACATACCTGACTTACCTGTAGACTGCAGAGACATCTGCCTGACGCATTGGCTCACACACATAGGAATACAAGATCAATGCCCAATACATACCATGTGCCAGATGTGTGATAAGTGGTACCACACCTACTGTAGTGCTACCTCACATGCAACACTCACTCACTCTCAACACCATCATGTCTGTACCAGATACAATAAATGGCCTAACATGGGGCAGAGTCACTGTCAGGCAGTGCAGATCATGGATGTCATAGTGGGACCCAGTAGGAGAAAACAGGACATCACTGACCTCACATGTGCTGTGCCAAGGGACACATTTGCTAAGTAGCTGAGCTCCATTCCATAGCCTGCACGATAGATGTGGCTACAGTATAAATGCTGATTTATGTTTTGGAAGTTAGGAGAGACACTGGTAGTTATGTTCATCATCCTGTAACAATGAGATACACAGCCTTCAACACCTCATGGCTGCCACAAACATTAGCTGCCACTCTGGATCACCAAGGGACCTATGTAATAGCCCACAGTTGTCATGGCCTGCACTGTATGTACAGCGTGGCAGGTGACCATTTCATAATGACTTGAAGCCACGTTGTAAATCAGCCACCCTCCATGATGTATGAAGTGTGGAAGGGGTGTGCAATGTGTGCCGCTGTGGATCTGTCACCACAAGATACATAGTATGATGATGCTATCTCAGATGTAGCTGTCACCTAAAACCTGAGGCAGTGCTAACAACAAACACCACCCCAGGTGTGCTGTATACAGGTTGCATTAAGGAAGAAGACTGTGCTTTGAACTCAGATGATTGAGACACCAATGCATGCTGCATACTGCTGCACACACAGAAAGAGCCAATTGTCCATCAAAACAGCATATGTATAGGGTGGTGTCCCTTCCTGCACAGATACATCTACCTCCAAAAGGTAGCTAGCCAAGTACTGTGGTGCAAGGTAGGTAGTGTCGGTGCATGGATGGATATGAGCAACTGGCGCAGAGGACAAAAAAAGTTGCCATCTAACATCTCACACAGGGGGCATTCTTGCATAATCAAAATGTTGCAGGGCATTGCAGACAATTTTGGAGACCTGCTGTGCATTCTCACTTACCAATTTCAAAGGCCCTAAGTGTCACACATCATCTGCAATGACACATATCAAAATGGATGCAGTGTCCATGCTCTGTAGTGCTATCATGTTGCCACCACATCTGAACCCATTGTATTGTGAGGATGTGTCATGTCCCCTCTAGTGATAGCACACTGAGACACAGGTGCACTACACAACGCATGGTACATAGATTATGACCATCAGTTTGGAATCCAAATCATATGTCCCAGGTCCTTGAGCCAAACACAAGATTGTCATGTCAAACAACCTAGTGCTGAGGGGATACAAGGATAGGAAATCACACCATACCACAAATACATATGAGTCACAACCGTCTCAAAATATCAACAGCCATGCAACATGGCATACCTGTTGCAAGCCCTAACAACAACTTACTCCTTTAATCTTTTGCAGCAGGTCAGGGTTATGGTATGCAGCCATAGATAATGGCCCCATTTCACAACCCAAGCACAGCAGCAGGGCATGCATATAATCAGGGACATCAAAGGACATGGACTATTGTGGAGAGGACATTTGTCATCCTAAAGTCCAGATTCAGGTGCCTGGACATCACAGGAGGCATCCTCCTAAAAGCCCCACACATTGTCTGCAAGATAATTATGACATGTGCTATCCTGCACAATATATGTCTGCAGATGAATGTCCCCTTATATGAGCAGATTGATGAACTGCCTGAGAAAGAGGAGAAGGAGGATGGTGGAGAAGAAAAAGAGAGGGAACAGCACAACACAGCTTCTGGGATATGCCACAGACTGGTCATCGTTGAGAACTTCTTCACTTAATTATCACATAACTCACCTTGTACATATTGTCAATAAACACCTCACTTATCCACAAAATCCGGCTTTGCTCCCTTCAGTTTACCCAACATATACCACAGGATTGTGAGTCTAACCTCAGGGAACATGTCACAAGCACTAATCTGATGAGTAAAGTAGCAATATCACATGTGATGCGTAAGATTAAACTGCTACCATCACACATATCACAAATAGCCTCATCACTTGAATGTGACAACTGAAGGACACAATCTATGGACCACAACATATTATTGACATCCACGTTGGCAACTTGTACAACAATAGCTCATCACACACAACCACAACATGTCCGAATAGAAGGTAAACAAGGGGCCCACACGAGGCAGTGGATGTCAAAATATGGTGAGACTGTAATGTTTGAACAGACCGTTCACACAACTCAGTGTGAGAGTTGCAATGGCTGCATGGAGCATGTGTGACAAGGGGGGACATCATTGGTGACAATGGTCATCATGATTAGCCCAGGTATGACAGACAATGGAAGAAATTGAGCTTGTGCAGTACATCCATGGAAATCAGTCCTGCCACTGCCACTGGGCCCAATCCTGACATAGGGTACATGTACACATGACCTCACACTTTGGACGGACACGTTTGTGGAATGACCATCAGAATGGATGAGAACATATGCAGCCATGGCTGCAGGTCCACAACACAAAAATTAAAATAACACTGCTAAATGTAATGACTTTGATCTGACTATTGTTTTCAAAACATGATATGGATGGAATGTAGGTAGGGTGAGTCAATCACAGTATGTACCAGATATGTGCACATGTCAGACATATGTGTAGTCCACACACAAGTCACCATGTACTCAAGATCAACATATGGAGACAGCTGTCGGGTAGCATGTGCTAGGTATCATTCACCAGCCATCATCAACAATGCCCAAGTGTGGTATGTCGTCTGAAATGTTATGCTCAGTAAGACAACTACACACATCACATAAGTAAACACAATTCGCAATCACATTCCATAACTGTTGCATAGTACTGACTGCCATACATATGTGGATACACAGTTGTCACACATACATACATATGCATGACGTGAATACATTTGCATGCTGTTAATTCTTTAACACACACATTGGTGTAATAGACCAATCACACCTAAACCACATTGTTGTATGGACTACCACATGTAGCCATACACAAAATGCCACACTGCAGTCCAGCCCTTTCCATTTGTATGTTGATACAGGGTGCATCGATAGACAATGGACAAAATCATGCAATCAAGAATAGAGTAAAAAAAAAGTGACGCAAATTCGTTAAAAACATCAGCAAACACAAAGTATATGATCCATGGGCCATTAGCATGAATTCCACCTTCGCACTCAGCTGAATGATGATTTATTGTTAAATTGACGCATAAGGGTAATGCGTAAAAAAAGATGCACATAGGTCATGCATTAGATATACTCATGCAAATATCAGATATGTCAAATAAATACACGCATTACAGAAAACATGACGCACAGGTACAGGAAGTGATGTAATAGGAAATCTTGTTTACAGTCAAGGTACAGTGGGTGTACTTTCACTTTCCATTTACAGTCTCTGCCTCTTTTGACTGTGTGGTTGTGTCTTGGAGTTGATGGTGTAGTCTTGCTCTGTATTGTATCTTGTGGTGTCCCTCCTGCTGTGTTTTTATAGTATTTGACTGTACTTTGTCCCAGTGTCAGTTAATGTGTGTGTCTGTTCATGATAGTTGTTAAGTTGGATTAGTTGAAATTGTTATTTCTGGACCTTAAGTTTCCTTTACTATATATTTTTTTACAATAATAATTTTTGTCAACCTGTACCTCAGAGATAAGTTTGGTAGGGGAAGCTGACTAGGATGGGGGAGGTGGAGCTGGGAGACTTTGTGTGGCTGGTAGCCCACTACCTTCCATTAAAGTTGGAGATGGGGGCCGTGTGATCCAGGGCTACTGGTCGGAGATGAGACGGCTGCGG
The DNA here is from genome assembly GCF_031143425.1 of Pleurodeles waltl. Classification (NCBI taxonomy): domain Eukaryota; kingdom Metazoa; phylum Chordata; class Amphibia; order Caudata; family Salamandridae; genus Pleurodeles; species Pleurodeles waltl. Next base: position 310,608,630 of record NC_090444.1, read on the forward strand.
TGGGGCAAGGTGCTCCCCCACCTGAACAGGATATACAGCAGCAGCTGCAATGAGCACCAGCTGAAGCATCACTGGGTAGATCAGGTGGCTAGGAAGCAGGATCTGCTTGACCATCTTGGTGTGGTGAGCAGTGGCCCTGTTGGTGAGTCTCCTATTGGCAAAGTATTTACTGTTCACCACACTTGAATGACAGTAGCAGATGTGTTGGCATGCTGCATGCAATGCTTGTGGACAGGTTGCATGCAACCAGAATGAAGTGTAATTGTGCCAGTATAGGCATGGTGTTCACATATCCTACCACTTTACCATTGCAAGTCAGATGTTTGGTGAGTCATACACAACCATCACTAAGTCACACATTTCAGGGGCCATGGCAACACCTGTGCCTCAGCATAGTGTCACACATCGTCCCTGCCATTATGTTAGCAATAGGGGCTGCCCGCCTTAGGGGGCATTGGCAATGGGGAATTTGATACCATCAGACAACTTTGACACATTAGTCATGGATTACTCAATGCATGAGCATTGCAGACTAAAAACTGAGCCGCTTGTCCTTCACAAAGTGTCTCTGTGTGCCTTGAAAGACAAGCCAGAATACCTGAGTCAGTTGCCTTGCAGAGTAACAGGGTAGTGTCAGGTATCTGTCACCCAACTCCCCATCATACCATGGAGTTCTATCTTCTATAGATTAGCCATATATGGTTGTTGCAGGGTGTAACACTACATGAGTCTCAGGCCCAGTGTAAGTGTGCAGATGTGTGGCTCTCACTCACCTGAGTATCAGTGCCATCATGAGTTTGCAGTGGTGTGTCTGTTGCACTGCCCTCAACCTGGATAATTACCTCACTCCTCTAAAACAGTACACACTGTAATATGTTGTCCACTAGTAGTGACAGTGATATGATACTAACCATGCTTTTCCATCTCTCTCTTACAGGTGGACCTGCCCCCTACACCATAGGTGAAGTGGCAAGATTTGAGGACCTAGATGTATCCAGTAAGTGTGATTATGTCTGTCCTGTGTAGTGATTAAGGCTTTTGTGTGAGTGAGTCATGTGTGTTGCACGCAATGCTAGAAGTGATGAGCTGTCAAATGATCAGATATCGAAGTAGGCTGGATAGTGACACTGTGTCCCATTTAAGGGTTCCCTATGCACGAGCAGAGATTCATATCTTTTGAGGCTTGTGGTGCTCAATGAGAAGCATCATGTAAACAAGGTGATGACAAGCCACATGTAGGCCCATAAGTGACTTAGATATGCACCATTGTGGAAATTGACACTATTCACTAAAAGTGATGCTCCTGTGGTGCTAGGAGCCTAAGATGTGCCCCTTAGTACCAAAAGATTGTTCCTATACATCATGGCTGCAGCCTACAGCCCTATTCCCCACCTGCATGTCACATGAAGGGAAGCCCAATTGGCACAATTGGCTGCTTCATATCTTCTAAGTGTGAAGTCTGTCCTTTTAGTGGCATGATGCCATCCTTTTATTATCTACACTCCCTATCTATCTATTTGCATAGCGAGGCCTTGTAATGGATGTTGCTGTGCTCATGCCACAGCACCTGTTAGGACTCGCACTCACACATGCACGCTTCTTGCTGATCCTCACAAAATAAATCAGCCTGTATGAAGAACAATGAAACATGTCATGAATGTGTTACAGCACAACACTTCCCTGTAACTTGTGAGGAACACTACATTGCATGTTTGTTTATATTGGTAAAAGCAAGTGTTGTTCCATTTGGGAACTGTGTGCCAAGTGGTTTGTGAAGACATCGAATTCTTTCATATGAATCATCAGAAGTGTTTGGTGACTTATCACCAGCATGAGTCTGATGACTCATCACCAGAATTCCTACATATGAATCATCAGAAATGATTGATGACTCATCACCAGCATGTGTCTGATGACTCATCACCAGTCTATAAATAGAACTGCCATAGTTCTTCCTGTGCTTGGCTTTGAGTCTTCATTCGCTCACAGGTGTTCCCGGTTCAGCTGGAGTTCTGTGATTCTTTCTGGAGTCATCTTTTCAGTGCGAGGCTTCATCAGAGCTTCCCTCTCTGGAACGGATTACTTTCGCAGTGGTTGGGGAATTTACGAGCAGTATTCCATCTGCCTCAAATAATCAAAACATTCCAGGAGAAGTTGATTTCTGAGTAATTCCCCTTTCGTCTTCCTGTTTTCAGCCTTCTTGAGGTTAGTGACCTTTTGGTGCATTATGAAAGAGATTTGTCGATGCTGAGAAACCTGTGATGTAAGACTATTTTGCAAAGACAGTTTGAGAAGTATTTATAAAAGCAGCATTGAAGTTAAGTGTTGTGAACTCCATAAGTTTCGCTCGATATCTATGTGAACTTAAATGTTTAGTCTGATTGTTTTGGAGCAAGTCTATTGTGTGAAAATGAATAACAAAAAACAAATTCATAAGTTTGATTTTCTAATGATTTTGTTGTGAGTTACAAAAGCATGCTTAATAGTTGAGCACTAATAATTATTGTGACATTGCTGAAAGACTAGGTGATTGCCCAATCGAACAATAATAATTATTGTTATTTTGCTGAAAGACTCTGTGATATTTGTAGTTCTTTTGTTTTTTATTTGTTTTTGGTCTTAGAAATCCTGTACCAAGCCGTAAGGCAACTTTCTTAGAACAACAGTAACGCTCCTTCGTGAACCAGTGTTTTGTTTCTCTTCCCTTCCCAAATCCCTCTTCCCTATCCCTTTCCCCCAGATGCTATCAGCTCGTTCCCTGTTAATAGTGTTTAGAGGTGAGGGTTTTATTCTCTTCGCCCCCGCGGAACCTGGAATTCAGGTGAGGGGACCTGGTCTTGTCAGCACCACACATGGCAGTTTTCACCTGTCACAGTCTTACATATTTCACATACACTCATGCAGTGCTGAGACCTTGCACCACCCCAGGTATGGCATTGCCAGGACAGTGCGCTCTTATTACCAATGACGGACCCTCATGTTGTTGTTTGTGTTTGTGTGATACTTTGCATGGAACTCATGGATCTGGCAGAGTTCAGTTTCATCTTCTGTCTGTGTAGATGTTTTTGTTTTACTACACACCTATGTCCTCCTCCTCAATGCAGCCCTCCCTGCACTATGATACACGAGTGCAGCATGGTGATAGTACAGCTCATTTGACACAAGCACAGGTTTAGACCCAGGGATGGGAAGCATGGGTATGAAATTTCTGCTGTGTACATCATTCTGTATGTGACACTGCCTGATGATAAATGAGTCTATGGACATAGCCAGTAAACAGGAGTTGTACTGAGGTCAGGGTCTGAAGCTAGTTACAGGTGATTCTGCAGGTACTTATACTGGATCCACATTTCAAGTGTGTCAGTCCAATGGCACCATTGTGTATTTGACAACCCCCAACAGCACAGGATGTAGTGGCCACTGTTGTTAATGTGAAATGCCCCAAGGGCCAATTGTCTGGAACTGGCAGGTTTCCAGCAGCTTATGGACTGGCTAGGTCATCTGTCCTGTGACACCAGACAAGTATTACGTTCAACAGTACCCTCCAGATCTGTTTCCGCCTTTCGACCAGCCTTTGCATGGCAGTGAAACCCCCATGAAAAGGTTGTTGGTGATGTGGTGTGGTGTGGCCCTGGGTGCCCCTGCACAGCCCATGCACTTGGCATGGGCAGTGCAGAGGGTCCCATGCCCTGGCCCTTTGCCCTTTCCACTGCCTGATTTACAGGGCTGAGTCCAGCATGTCCTATCATACCCAATGCAGCCCAAAAGTGACACTGAGTCTGTTTGATCCATCAAGAATGTTGTGCTACTTGCCCCACAGAGCTATCATGAGCGGACAGATTTCCAGCCACCATCCCAACGTGTGACTCATACTGTGAAGCTCAAAGGGTACACTGCACTGGCAGTCTTACCAACACCGGACTTGCCCATGCACCATTCCCCGCCCGTTGATGTGGAATTCTATGCTATTATGTTCACAGTCATACCCCATGTGTTGTACGTGTGTATTTATTTCCCCATTCCCATGTGTCTGACATGGTTGTGTCAGAGTATTTGTGGGCTCAGCCTGTGACTGTTGTGACCTACTGTTTGCTATCTGTGGTACATATTTTTTGTAGTGGCACATTTCAGTTCAGCATCAAGATGTGTGGTTCAACACTACTTCAGTCTAGTTGGTCTGGGTAGTGGCATGTTACCAATGATACAGGCCCAGCCTGCTATTCCCCCAGCGCCTGTTCAGTTCATTGTTCCACGCACCCAGGGGACACCCTGACTGCAGGATGGAGCGGCGGCTGCCTCATGTGGATGTGTTGTCTAAGTGTGGTGTGGTGGTACTGCTGGCACATACCTGTGTACTGTTGGGACAGTTGCAATGATTTGTGTGCTGTGAGATGCAGCACACATGCGTTTGGGCAATGAGGCAAGGCAGTTGCAAGGTGTTACTGTAAGGGACACCACTATGAAGTAACCCCAGGAATGGTATTGACTGACTACCTGGTCTCTGAGGTCTTGGTCGTGTTGGTGGTGTTGAAATGACTACATTCAAGGGATGTTGTGATGACACAACCAGTGGCACAGTGATTATACATGCCATCCATCCCGTGGGCTACATATGTACATTTTGGTATTTAGGCCTGGTGTTCAACATATGTCATGTATATGTGTCATGGTGCATGGCACGACCAAGGCGTAGGTACATGTATAGCTTACATCAGCATGGTGCACCTTTCTTAGTGTGCATTGTGTCCCTCTGCGCTTCTTTGACAAGCATTGTGTGAGTCCTATGTGCCTCCACCTTCTTGCACTTAACATTTTTGAATAACATTCCCCATGCAACTTACCCTGCATTAGTGGTGTTTCCTGGTAGTCTGCACTGTCCTGTCCAGCGATTCCTGTGACGATTTCCTCCATGATGACCGCTGCAATCATCTCCTCCATCCCGTCCAAGTCCTCTTGTGGTGCTGGACTCCTACCTCCAGTTTGCAGTGCTGCCTTCCTGTTCCTTGACATTTTTTCCCTTGCCCTTCGCTTGCAGTCATGCTAGTGTTTCTTACACTCAGTTACAGTTCTCCTCAACTCTGCCACACTGTTAATCTTATCCACTATCTGCTGCCATATAGCCTCTCTCCTTCCAATTGGCAATTTTGAGGTGTCGAAGAGTTGATTCTGACACTCCGTCACCTCTTTCACCAGTATTTTGTGATCCTCTGTGCTGAAACAACACTTTCTCTTTTTTTTCTCCCTCCCCTGGGTCTTGTCTGTGTTCTCCTGGCTGGTTCCTGGTTGAATGGGGTCTCCTTGGGGCCTCTCCTGGCTTCATTGCTCTATTTTCCCTCTCCTTTACACTGTTTTCTCCATTTGCATCTGTATTTGACGCTATTGCGGGCACAAATGGTGCATTTCTGTTTTGCAACATGTTTACATGTTGTAAACCGGATTAGAGTCATTTTTTCTCCGTTAACATCATTTTGCCTTATGACAAGGCACAGTTGTTATTGTTGGATAAAATGACTTTAACCTATGTTTACCGCCACCCAGCATCATAGTATAAATATGATGCCCGGGTGGTGTTAAAAAAGTAATTGCTAACCTTTTCGACGCAAAACTGCGTTAGCGCAGTTTTGCATCAAAAAGTATAAATCTGGGCCTAGGTGTTGTAGTGGTTTTGTGGGTTTGTGAGTGAGTGTGTCAGTGGGTCTGTGAGTGGGTGTATTTTTTGAAAAAATGTTTTCAATTACAATCTTGATCCCCGTATCCACTGCAGATTCACACGGGGGCTGTGCCGAGCAGGGAGGATCTACAGATGTTTGTGCTTCCCCAAAAACATTCTTGGGCAATTTCTTGCCCATGAGGGGTCCCTCAGAGACACTCTATTATTTCTATCCTGCCCTATATATATATATATATATATATATATATATATATATATATATATATATATATATATATATATGTATATATATATATATATATATATATGTATATTATTTTTACCCCTTGCCCCAGAATCTATGTCCTGACTCACTGCAGTAGATCTGCTGTGAATCTGCATCTGTAGATATACATATATGTATATTTTTTAATAACTCCAAAATTACCAAACAGATTTATATCTGATTACAAAAAGAGATCGTTCTGAACCACAATCTACCTTTCTGCCACATTCTGTGTAATTACGTTTAGGGGCTAGGGCTGTAGTCATGTCTAAAATCAATTTGGGAAATGGAAATGTGAAAGCAAGATTTGGGAGCCTCCTCCTTTTTCTCAGCCTCTGCTTGATGAATAAGACAGCAAGACGTGAGTAGCTTTAGTGAAGATTCAGCAAATGGCACCAAAATTATTAGCAAACCAAAAAATGCATTTCTTATGGACATTATAACTACCTACTGGTGATCGCATGTAGGTTATCTATCTATCTATCTATCTATCTCTCTATCTATCTATCTATCTCTCTATCTATCTATCTATCTATCTATCTATCTATCTATCTATCTATCTATCTATCTCTCTCTCTCTCTCTCTTTCTCTCTCTCTCTCTCTCTCTATATATATATAAAACTAGAACTCGCAGCGTACGCTAACTATAACTCGACCCTCGCCATGCACTGCTAATTACCCCAGATATTACAGCACTCATGACAACATTTAGAACGTCAATAAAAATATCAATGAAACATTAGCAGTTAGATTATTGAACAGAAAGCTGTGCATGGCAAGGCGTGAGTAACAGTTACCTTATGCTTCAAGCTATAATTACTTGAAATAACTCTAACTATTACTGCTTTTCAATACATTTTTTACATTTTTTAATTCTCTTTCCTAGCTATAACGTCCCTGTACCCTTTGTTTTTTTCAGTGAACTGTTATTTTTTTTCAACGTAAAGTATTTATAATTACTATATGTTAATCCAACCACTGCTGCGCATGGCCTTGCGCAGCGGAGGTTGTGGCCAGACCCTGTGGCCAAGCTCCTATAACCACCCAACCCTATGCCACGCATAGTAAATGGGCATGCACAGCGTGGATTGGATGCGGGCAAGCCCTGCATCCAAGCCCCTATAACCACCCAACCCTGCGGCGCGCACAGCTAAAGGCCATGCATGGCAGGGGTTGGCCACAGGGCCGGGCCTGCAGGCAGGCCTTGCGGCCAACCCATATAACCATCAACACCAAGCCACACTGCGACCTTCAGCTGTGAGCAGTGAGGGGTTGGCTGCAGGACCTGACCTGCAGCCAGGCCCTGTGGCTAAGCCCCTATAACCAGCTACCCTGCGCCATGCATGGCCTTCAACCATGTGCTGTGGGTGTCAGCCACAGGAGGTATGGCCTGCAGCCAACCCCTATAACCACCCAGAGAGAAACTGAGAGAGGGAGAAAATGAGATTTTTTCAGACAAATTGAAAAGAAAAATGCATGTGTCAAATAAGTAGAGTTCAATCACCTTTCGGTATGTACCTTAAATATTTGAAGTTAAAAAGAAATTGAAGTATGGAAATTACCACAGTCTAACATGGACTAAAGACCACAACCTTCAGTGTGACAGTCTGAGACCTTAACCACTATGTCATAGATGACTAATTAGTCTACAGTGTCTAGTCATAACAATGACTTTCAACCCACAGCTTTTGATGGCAAAACACGTAAATGTTCCATAACTAAAAATGTTTAACATTCAAAGCACTAGTAAATAAACAGACTCGCAGCATGAGATACCAGGAATTCAACCTTCAATTTATTGAGTAACAGTCTAATAGCTCTCCCAGTAGGCCATTTTACTTTATTTATTTATTTTCTATTTTTTAAAGCTAGAGGACTGCGGGGAGCCACAGTCCTAGCCGGCTTCCTGCATCGTGTGGGGGTCGACACTGCTCCTGCAAGCTGGGAGCTGCTTGAAATAACAGCTCCCTGTTTGTGGGAGCAGTGTTTTCATCTGTTTCTTGGCATATGTGCATCCGGAGAAACAGATGAAACCAGATGAAAACTCCACTTTCTGCAAGCAGGAGCTGTTTGATAGCTCCTGCTTGCAAAAAACTTAGTTATGTTTGCTTTTGCTTGGTGAGAGCTGTTAACTTCCAACAAGCATAGCAAACAGCAATGTCCTGGGGGTGGGCAACCCAGGACATAGCAGGAGGTGGCCATGGGGGTGGTGGTCCCCAAGGCCGGCCCTAGGGGGTGGTGGTCCCCCTCTTATGTGAACTAGGCTCAAAGAGGTGGTGGTCCTTCTTTTCATGCAGCCCCTGGGAGGTGGCAGTCCCCAGGGCCACAGGGCAGCTCCATGGGACCCCTTTTATTATGATTAAAGCCCGGGGAAAGTGGTGGTACATGGGGTTCGGTGGAGCGCTATGTGGCCCTCAATATTAATTTTAGTTAAAGTCCCAAGGGCTGTGGGGAAGGGCCATACACCGCCTAGATTTATTTCATTTAAAGCTCTGGGGAGGTGGCAGTCCCAAGTGCTGGTGAGGGGCCCTGCCTTCATTTTCATAAAAACCCTGGGGAGGTGGCAGACCCAGGGGCTGCGGTGCAGATCCCCTGCATTCATTTTCATTAAAGCCCCAAGGAAGGAGCGGTCCCCAGGGCTGTGGGGTAGCCTCTTTGCACCACAATACTTATGATTAAGGCCCTGGGGAAGTGGCGGTCTCCAGGGCTGTGGAGTGGGTGCCCATGTGCATCCCCTCCTTATTTTTGACATGCCCCTGGAACCTAGCCCTCCCGGGAGGCATTTCAAAAACAGGCATGGGAGCACGTGTTTTTTTTTTTTCAATTTTTGCTGCAGATTTGTGATCCCATAATGAATTGGCAGCAAAAAAAACATATTGCCTGGGGGGGGGGGGGGTGGAGGTGTCCTTCTGGGATGCCAGCATCAGAGCTGAGGGGTCACGGTGTTTCTACCCTGGCCCCTTTTATTCGTTTTTACCTTTTTTCAGGGACTCAGCTAAATCTGAGTCCCAAGATGGCTGCCAACACTTCCTTGTTGAAGTGTTGGTAGACAATCAGATCTCAGCACAATATCTGGAGGGGTTGTGGAGTCTTTGAGTCCCTATATTTTACAAATTAGTTTTTTCTTCAATATTTCAAAAACTAGTGAAGGGATTTACACCAAATAGCGAAAAGGATGTTTTCTGGACCAAGTGCTACCTTTCTGCCAAATTCAGTGTAATTCTGTTCAGTGGTTCAGACGCTATTCCTGTTCAAAATTCCTATGGAAATTAACATGGAAAAATCACTTTTTAGGATCCCCTCTTTTTCTATGGCCCCCACTTGACTGATCACCCCAAAACTTTCCAGACAGCAGCTAACATAAGCATCAATTTTTTGGGCAAAATTTGTGATGATTCCTCCACAGGTGCCAAAGATACAGGCAAGTAAAAAAACACTTTTTCTATAGAAACTAGGGGCCAGATGTAGTAAACTCCGGCATTGCGACTCGCAATGCCGGATGCAGGATGGTGTCCCTGACACCATCTGCGAGTCGCAAGGAGGTCGCAAAGGCCCACCTCATTAATATTAATGAGGTGGGTCGCTATTTGCGACCACCTTGCGAGCCGCAGCACTCACAGGGATGGTGGCCTGCTGGAGACAGCAGACCACCATGTCTGTGACTGCTTTTTAAATAAAGCAGGTTTTCTTTTGTAATGCAGCCCATTTTCCTTAAAGGAAAACGAGATGCATTACAAAATGAAAAATTGAAACATGTCGTTTCATTTTTTCAGAGTAGGCAGTGGTCCATAGGACCACTGCCTGCTCTGAAAAGATTTCCCCAATGCCATTCACAAAGGGGTCCAATGGGGACCACTTCCCTTTTACGAATGGGTTACCACCAGTGTGACACTGGTGGTAACTGCGAATTGCTTTGCGACTGCATTCGTGGTCACAAAGCAATCCTGCATCGCGCTGCGACTCGCAAATAGGAAGGGGACTACCCCTTCCTCTTTGCGACTCGCAGTCCCATTTTGCAAGTCGGTAACCAGGTTACCGACTCGCAAAATGGGAATGGGAATGGGCATCGCAATGTGGTTTTTGTGCCTCGCAAACATATACACATATATACACGTTCACGGTCAGCAGAATTTTTCCAATCAGTGATGCATTTTTATGCAATAAGGTTTTTTGGAGGGGCTTATTTGAATGTATATTTGTTTGAATCAATATTACTGTGATTTCATTTGGCGGTGTATGGAAGCTTATATTGGGAAAGAATCAAGCAGGTACAGGAGTAGTTTTTCTATGTTTACAAGCATGGTAATTGATTTAAAGATGGATACATAATGGATAAATAGTCATGTGTAACAAGCATAATAAGTAAGTCTGGCGGTGTGGCTCGCTTTTCTTCCATCCTTGGATTTAGAATGGGTAGAGTGTGGTACAGATTGTGTAAGTGGTGACACCCGCTGAACAAGCCCTAGCCATAAGGAAGGGCGTCTTTCGAATAACAGGTCACTGAAGATATATGTGTGTGTGTGTGTGTGTGTGTATATATATATATATATATGTTTATGGTTTTTAGCTTAATATTTAAATGCATGTACCTCAAGGGATACTTTCACAGCCACTGCATATGTGTTCCCCTTCATTTATTATGAACACATATTTATTATGCTGAGGTTAAACTTTTAACTCTGCCATGCAGGCTGAAAGTTGGGTGGCAGAGGCACATGACTCTAGAGTTAAAATAGCACTCAACCTACCAAAGCGAATATGCTACAGGAGCATACAGTAGCCCATTCTTGATCCATCGTGGGACCACAACATAATCCTCCTTCCCCCTGTTTCTCCTTTTCATATAGATATCTGCCAAATATCTAAGGATAAAGATAAGTGAAGCCAAGTTTTATTTTGCAGATTTTAGCAATGGGAAGTAGTGATCTTCAGGGAAGGGGTCCTGTAGAAACATTCTGAGCTTTGGGGGGTGCGGCCTAGGTGAACAATGCAGTGCATACTAAGACCTAGAAGGACATTACCATGTGCTACAGAGCTTGGGTCTACGCACCGAAAGAGCACGGCAATGTTGCAAGCTCATGAGAAATTGTAGCACTGGACATGGATGAAAGCTATAATGAGGTAACCTCTTAGGCCCATGGTCAGTACTCCAGGCTCTCCCTACCACATCAGAAGGCTCTTAGAAGAGCAAGGCCAGTCTTCTTCACTTAACTGGAACTGAATAAGCAGCAACAAAGTGATAAATCTTCTGTATTAAAAAAACTTATTTGAGGTTTGAAAGTTTCTTAGTGTGAAATGTCATGTTCATTTTGTTTATGTTATCTTTATCAGAATTATAAGTTACCTAAAGTTTGTGTAGTTTCATGTTTGATAATAAAGTCAATAATTGGTCACTTTCATTATAAATTGTATATAATATTTACTATGCTTAGTATATTGTGTTGCCCAAAAGGAACGCTTTTCAATTTAATGATCTTTATTGGAAATATGTTTAATATGCACTTATTCAGTAGACTGATGCCTACTAATGTTAATTGTACATAACACATACAAGATGGGTAAGTGTTACGTATATTTTAGAGGTCAACACACATCCGTGAATTTTGTCATAGTTACACACATTAAATAGTCATCATCATCAACACAAGCTTTATTCGGTCACATTTAACCATCAAAGCAAAAGAGAAAAGGAAGGTTCACAACAATCAAATACTTATACACATAATAAATAAATTAATAAAATTTTAAAACACCAGACATTAAGAAATGATATCTTGCTTTAAAAAACGAGTACGGATGAACCATGCGGCCACAAGGAACTTGCTGACCGCACAGATTAAAAAGGGAGAACTGTCTGTCATCAGCACCCTAAGTGCAATATTGCAGTTTCTCAAGCCCAGATTCCTACAAGCTGGGCGAATCCACTTCCGCCATGCAAGTCCATATGCAGGACAGATAAACATAAAGGCCCTGATTCTGACCCCGGCGGTCTGAGACCGCCGGGGCCAGGGTCGGCGGGAGCACCGCCGACAGGCCGGCGGTGCCCCGCAGGGCATTCTGACCACGGCGCTTTGGCCGCGGTCAGATTTGGAAAACCGGCGGTCTCCCGCCGGTTTTCCGCTGCCCTTGAGAATCCTCCATGGCGGCGGAGCGCGCTCCGCCGCCATGGGGATTCTGACACCCCCTACCGCCATCCTGTTCCTGGCGGGTCTCCCGCCAGGAACAGGATGGCGGTAGGGGGTGCCGCGGGGCCCCTGGGGGCCCCTGCAGTGCCCATGTCAATGGCATGGGCACTGCAGGGGCCCCCGTAAGAGGGCCCCACTTAGTATTTCAGTGTCTGATATGCAGACACTGAAATACGCGACGGGTGCCACTGCACCCGTCGCACCTTCCCACTCCGCTGGCTCAATTCTGAGCCGGCGTCCTCATGGGAAGGATGATTTGCCCTGGGCTGGCGGGCGGCCTTTTGGCGGTCGCCCGCCAGCCCAGGGCAAATCCCAAAATACCCTCAGCGGTCTTTCGACCGCGGAGCGGTATTTTGGTGGGGGAACTCTGGCGGGCATCAGGGTCAGAATGACTCCCAAAATGTACTAAGATTTCAGAAGCACAATTACAACTCGGACATTGATCAATTTGAGGAGGGAGATGTCAGGTGCCATTAAATAACAATAAACATCCATATCTAAAACGAGCATACAGGCTTTTACATAATAGGTCAGGTTTTAAGTCCAAGAAGGATTCAAACTGCGGGTACCATTTGAAGTCGAGAAATTGTGTCAGTCGACCGGACGACGTACATAACAAGTAGTTGTTCCTAACATAGGACCAATAAACTGTTTTCAACTGCTGCTTCTGAGCCGTCCCTAGATTATGGGGATGCTTCCAGAAATCCCCAAGTCCCAGAGTGTGAAACCACTTCGAGACGTGCTTGAACCATGGAATGGAAAGTACATTCGGACTGCCTAAAATGTCCTGCATAGATTCCTTATAGACAGCTAGCTCAGGGGTAGTCCAAATGCGCACCCAAAAATGTAGGGATCTTAAAACTATCACATCAGTGATGCGAGGAAACCCAAGGTCCAGAAACACTGGAATCAATGGTGTACTGCAGGGGCATGCAAGAAAATAGTCATTTTCATGTAGGGTATATATAATGTACACTTAGAAGTGTAAACCATCAAATATCCACATAATACACCCACATGATGTAGAGTTCCTAAATCTAGTCTTTATCTTCAAAGTTTTGCCATTATAAGGTAATAATAGGGTCACATTGTTATTATCCAGATGCTAAAGTGACATTTCTGTTTCAATATGACACATACTTAATAGTATGTCATATGTAATTAATATATGCTTTGTTTGCAGCTTTGGTTACCCTCATCACCCTATGTTAAAAGAGGCATGAATGATTTATTTATTACCTTGTATGGCAATGAGAGTGGGAAATGTCACATTTAGGCCTGTGTAAAACTTAAATTAAACCAGACTTATAGGAGTAATTTAGTAAATTAGCACTTCTATTTTGTAGAAAAGTGGGTTGTGATTGAGGGAGGTGAAACCCTACTGAAGAAGCAACCACTGTCTCTGTCATGGTGAGATGGAAGGAAACCCCAAATTAACCTGTACTCAAACATTTGTCAGTTCGGAATAAAAGCTGTCAGGCTTAAGCCCTTCTGTGCCACGGACATAATGGTTACGTCCTGCGGCACAGTGCTCGTGTGCCGAGGACATAACCATTACGTCCTGGGCACAGAGCTCAGAGGGAGCACTAGCGCTCCCTCTGTGGGATTCCCTCCCACCCCCGAGGGGCCCTTCCCCTTCCACGCCCGAACCTCCCGACCCCCCAGTGACGTCTGATGATGTCAGCGCACATTTGCTCAGCTTCCAGCGCGATCGGAAGAGAAATGCAAAGCATTTCTCTTCCGATCAAGTGATGGGGCCTGAGAGGCTTCAAAGGGAAGGAAAGGAATTTCCTTCCCTTTGAGGTCTCTCAGAGCATTTCAAAAGCCGGATTGTAAAGCAATCCAGCATTTGAAATGCCCACTAGACACCAGGGATTTATTTTTGTATGAAACTGGCATGAGGGGAGCGACCCCTTGAGCAATGGTCGCTCACCAGGGGGGCAATATTTTTCAAGACCTTGGCGCCAGGGATCTTTTTTGTTGTTTGTTTTTTTGTTGTTTTTTTTTTGTTGGGGAGCGACCCCTTAGGCAAGGGTCGCTCCCTAGGGGGCAAATTATATTTATGCCATTTCTGCCCCCCTTGGGGGCAGATTGGCCTATTTTAGGTCAATCTGCCCCCAAGGGGGGCAGAAACCACTAGGCACCAGGGATCTTTTTTTTGCGCTAATGTCAAGCAAGGGGAGCAACCCCTTAGGCAAGGGTCGCTCCCCGGTGGGCAAATTTATTTTAGGCAATTTCTGCCCCCCCTGGGGGCAGATCGGCCTATTGTTATTAGGCCAATCTGCCCCCAGGGGGGACAGAAACCTCTAGGCACCAGGGCAAATGTTTTTTTAATGTTTATTTTTTGTTTATTTTTTGAGAGATGGGGAGCGACCCCTTAGGCAAGGGTCGCTCCCCTGGGGGACAAATTGTATTTAGACTATTTCTGCCCCCCTTGGGGGGAGATCAGACAATTTTAGGTCAATCTGCCCCCAAGGGGGGCAGAAACCACTAGGCACCGGGGATCTTTTTTTTTGCGCCAATGTCACGCAAGGGGAGCGACCACTTAGGCAAGGGTCGCTCCCAGGTCGCTCCCCGAGGGGGTAGGGGTGGCAGGGGGGGAAATTTATTTTAGGCCATTTCTGCCCCCCCTGTGGGCAGATCAGCCTATTGTTATTAGGCCGATCTGCCCCCAGGGGGGGCAGAAACCTCTAGGCACCAGGGCACATTTTTGTTTTTGTTTTTTTTGGTTTGTTTTTTTAGAGATGGGGAGCGACCCTTTAGGCAAGGGTCGCTCCCCTGGGGGGCAAATTGTATTTAGACCATTTCTGCGGATTTTAGGTCAAACCACTAGGCACCAAAGATTTTTTTTTTGCACCAATGTCACACAAGGGTGCAGAAATGGCCTAAAATAAATTTGCCTCCCCCGGGAGCGACCCTTGCCTAAGGAGTCGCTCCGACTCCTTAGGCAAGGGTCGCTCCCGGGGGAGGGGGAGGCAAATTTATTTTAGGCCATTTCTGCACCTCCCTGGGGGCAGATCGGCCTATTGTTATTAGACCGATCTGCCCCCGGGGCAGAAACCTCTAGGAGCCAGGGAATTTTTTTATTTTAGGTTTTTTTTTTGTTTTTTAGCAGTGGGGAGCGACCCCTTAGGCAAGGGCCGCTCTCCTGTGAGGCCAATTTTGTGCTTTGACCATTTCTGTCCCTCTTGAGGGAAGATTGGCTGATTTTTCTTTTTTAGGCCAGAAACCACTTAGGCACCAGGGATTGGTGTGTGTGTATGCGTGTGTTTTCTTTAGGGGGGCAGCCCCTGGAGTAAGGGTCGCTCCCCATGAGGGCACATTAATGTTGGTCATATCTGCCTATTTTTGGAAGGCCCATCTGCCGCCAAGGGGGGGGCAGAAAGCTCACCCGAGGCCAGGGAATTTTATTTTTCAAAAATAAGAGGGTGGGGGTATGGCCATACCCCCACCCCAAATAAATGGGGCCAAAGTTGTTCTGCCCACCAGTGGGCAGATGGGGCAATTACCCTTAATCCAGACCCCGGGGGGACAGAAAGTCTACTAGATGCCAGGGAATTTAAAAAAAAAACAATATTTGGGTGGTGGCTACCAACCAATATGGGCTGGTTATGCCCCATTCCCAACTGAAGGGGGTAACGGTCTTTCAGCTCTCCCCTGCACTCTAAAACATCTTATCCCACAGCAAGCAAGAAGACATTTGATTATTTTGGGTTTTGTTTTTACATTTGGCCCATGAGAGCATGGCTAACTATCAAAATCATCCCACTTGAAATGGTGAGGGCTGTACTTTATGGACTTTCGGAAGCTGCCATGTAAAAAAAATCAACAAGAACTAGACACATCTGAAAACTAAACTTCTGGGTGATTCCAGGGTGGGGTGTTTCACATGCACCCTGCACCATTTTCATACCTACAATGCACTGCAAACCTCCAACTTGGCTGGAAATCACACATTTTTCACACGTTTTTGGGATGGAACCTTCCGGAATCTGCAGGAATTCACAAAATTCCTACCACCCTCATTGTCTCATCTATACTGATAAAAATTCAGCTGCACTTGTCAGCCTAAAAATGTTTTTTTTGCAAACTGCCCTTTTGGTTCCCCCTCAATATCGACATGTTTTTGGCTCTTCCCCTTCACAAGCACTTGGCCCACCTACTCAAATGAGTTATCATTTTTACCGGGAGACTGAGGGGTACGTTGAGTGGTATGAAATTTGTCCCAGTGCGGTAATCCCACACAGTAATGTTAGAAAAATGAGATTTTTTAGCTAAATTTGAGGTTTGCTGGGGATTCTGGGAAAGAAAACATTGGGAGATCCATGGAAGTCACACCTCCCTGGACTCCATCAGGTGTCTAGTTTTCAAAAATGTCTAGGTTTGGTAAGTTCCCCTATGCTGCTGAGCCCAGGACCAAAAATGCAGGTGCCGCCAGCAAAAACAGGTAGTTTTGTTTTTGATTATTTTGATGTTTCCAGATAGTGTTTTGGGCCGTTTTCTTTCGTGGGCAGTGAGGTACCACTTTTATCGGGAGACTTGGGGGAACGCTGGGTGGGAGGAAATTTGTGGCTCCTCTCTGATTCCAGAACTTTCTGTCACCAAAATAAGAGGAAAAAATGTTTTGGGGCCAAATGTTGAGGTTTTCAAAGGATTCTGGGTAACAGAACCTGGTCAGAGCCCCACAAGTCACCCCATCTTGGATTCCCCTAGGTGTCTTGTTTTTTCAAAACTGTGCAGGTTTGCTAGGTTTCCCTAGGTGCCGGCTGAGCTACAGGCCAAAATCCACAGCTAGGCACTTTGTAAAAAACAGCTCTGTTTTCTTTGTCAAAATGTGATGTGTCCACGTTGTGTTTTGGGGCATTTCCTTTTGCGGGCACCAGGCCTACCCACACAAGTGAGGTACCATTTTTATCAGGAGACTTGGGGGAACGCTGGGTGGAAGGAAATTTGTGGCTCCTCTCAGATTCCAGAACTTTCTGTCACCCAAATGAGAGGAAAAAGTGTTTTTTTGGCCACATTTTGAGGTTTGCAAAGGATTCTGGGTAACAGAACCTGGTCAGAGCCCCACAAGTCACCCTATCTTGGATTCATCTAGGTGTCTAGTTTTAACAAATTTGCTGGTTTGCTAGGTTTCCCCAGGTACCGGCTGAGCTAGAGGCCAAAATCCACAGGTAGGCACTTTGTAAAAAACACCTCTGTTTTCTGTGGAAAAATGTCCAAGTTGTGTTTTGGGGCATTTACTTTCGTGGGCGCTAGGCCTACCCACTCAAGTGAGGTACCATTTTTATCGGGAGACATAGGAGAACACAGAATAGCAAAACAAGTGTTATTACCCCTTGTCTTTCTCCACCTTTTTTCAATCCAAATGTAAGACAGTGTGTAAAAAAGACGTCTTTTTGAGAAATGCCCTGTAATTCACATGCTAGTATGGGCACCCTGAAATTCAGAGATGTGCAAATAACCACTGCTTCTCAACACCTTATTGTGTGGCCATTTTGGAAATACAGAGGTTTTCTTGATACCTATTTTTCACTTTTTATATTTCAGCAAATTAATTGCTGTATTCCCGGTATAGAATGAAAACCCATTGCAAGGTGCAGCTCATTTATTGGCTCTGGGGACCTATGGTTCTTGATGAACCTACAAGCCCTATATATCCCCACAACAAGAAGTGTCCAGCAGACGTAACTGTATATTGCTTTCAAAAATCTGACATCGCAGGAAAAAGTTACAGAGTAAAACATGGAGATAAATGGCTGGTTTTTTTACCTCTATTTCAATATTTATTTATTTCAGCTGTTTTTTTCTGTTTAGGATCTACACAAATGACCCCTTGCTGAATTCAGAATTTTGTCTACTTTTCAGAAATGTTTAGCTTTCTGGGATCCAACGTTGGTTTCTCACCCAATTCTGCCACTAACTGGAACGAGGCTGAAAGCAAAAAAAAAAGTAAAAATTGGGTATGTCCCAGTAAAATATCAAAAGTGTGTTGAGAAATTGAGTTTTCTAATTCAAGTCTGTTCCTAACAGCTGGGAAGATGGTGATCTTACCACCGCAAACCCTTTGTTGATGCCATTTTCAGGGAAAAAAACACGAGCCGCCTTCTGCAGCCCTTTTTCCCATTTTGTGGGAAAAAACGAAAATGTTGCTGTATTTTGGCTAATTTCTTGGTCTCCTGCAGGTGGACCCACAAAGTCTGGGTACCTCTAGAATCCCTAGGATGTTGGAAAAAAAGGACGCAAATTTGGCGTGGATAGCTTATGTGAACAAACAGTCATGAGGGCCTAAGCGAGAACTGCCCCAAATAGCCAAAAAAAGGCTCGGCACAGGAGAGGAAAAGTCCTGGCAGCGAAGGGGTTAACTTAGAAACAATGTGTAAAGCACGTATGCAGCACTTCAATCAGGAGTAAAGTTAAAACACAACACAAGAAAAATCCAAGTTAGAAAATAGATTAAACTGTATTAAATCATTTGAGGTCAAAATTACAACAAATCCAATCAGTACTACATGGGATATGCTATTTTCAAGATTTCAGGTAAGTACAGCACCTAAAAGCACAAAGCTCCTCTCACTGCTATCTTGTCATGCAAGACTGGGTGAAAGTCACACATTCAGGCTGATCACAATGGTGGGTGTGCCGGATACAGGGACCAAGTTAGCCCTGCTGAAAGAGTTACCTTCAATGTCTAGCACAAAGTGTTCAGTTTGTTGTGGAGGAGGCTGTGAGTCCTGATATTTGAGGGGCAAGGAAAGCGTTACGGATATTCATTGGCATAATGCATATAGCAGGCCAGGTGTCACAGATGGTTGTTTCTGTAACACAAAGATCCCCTTGAGCACCACAGACTATTGTTGCAGAAGATTTGCATTTTCACTGCGGGCAGTTGATGCTGTAGTGCAAAATGCAGATCTCAGGCAGCCAGACGCCGCAGGTGTTCATTGTATTGTAAAGAGCTGGGTTCACCTGAACTTCACATTAGCGAGCGGCACAAATGGAAAGATCTTGGAATGAATAGATGGGTCTGCAGTTGCGAAGAGCCCAAAACATCATGATTTCTCCTTTTCTGGGGAAGAGAGCTCCCCTGACGCTACACCAAGCATCCAGGACCTCAGGGGCACCGCTTGTGGATCAGGCAGAGGCCAGCAGGGCTCAAGCAGGTCCAGTTGCAGGTCCAGTTGCAGGTCCAGCCAGCAGGTCAGCTGGGCAGATACAGGGGAGCTCTGGATCTTGTTGTGCCCCTGTAGCCCAAAAAAGGAGGTTAGTCAGCTAACCCTTGGAGACAAGGAATCCTGGGATGAAGGGTGCATGTCCAGTCTGCCTTGTCAGTGAGCAGGGCAGCAGAGTGTCAGTCCTTCTGACAGCATCATAGGACAGAAGTCCTTATGTTGTATTCACAGGTCCAGGGGTGTGTTGAGAAGTTGGGTCTGAGGGTCCAATATTTAACCTGGTACCCATTTTAAAGTAGGAGCTGGTTCTGGAGGCTTCCACCTCAGAGGCGCTTGGAATCTTCGGCCTCCCTGTCTTACCCCAGCTTGTGTAGGGGCACAAAAATCTAGTGTCAAACTCTTTGAGAGTGTGCCCACGTAGAGCCTTTGTGATGTGCAAAAGTGATGGATGACAGCTCCTCACCCTCATCAAGCCAGAGATGACCATCCTGCAAGCATCTATTCCCCCTTCGTCTCACTCTCTGTGAGCAATACAAAAAGACCAACTGCCAGCTACACCTAATAATGTGACACAGGATATAGGTGGTCATTCTGACCCTGGCGGTCTTTGACCGCCAGGGCGGAGGACCGCGGGAGCACCGCCGACAGGCCGGCGGTGCTCCAATGGGGATTCCGACCGCGGCGGTAAAGCCGCGGTCGGACCGGCACCACTGGCGGGGTCCCGCCAGTGTACCGCGGCCCCATTGAATCCTCCGCGGCGGCGCAGCTTGCTGCACCGCCGCGGGGATTCCGACCCCCCCTACCGCCATCCAGATCCCGGCGGTCGGACCGCCGAGATCCGGATGGCGGTAGGGGGGGTCGCGGGGCCCCTGGGGGCCCCTGCAGTGCCCATGCCACTGGCATGGGCATTGCAGGGGCCCCCGTAAGAGGGCCCCTACATGTATTTCACTGTCTGCTGCGCAGACAGTGAAATACGCGACGGGTGCAACTGCACCCGTCGCACAGCTTCCACTCCGCCGGCTCGATTCCGAGCCGGCTTCATCGTGGAAGCCTCTTTCCCGCTGGGCTGGCTGGCGGTCTGAAGGCGACCGCCCGCCAGCCCAGCGGGAAAGTCAGAATTACCGCTGCGGTCTTTCGACCGCGGAACGGTAACCTGACGGCGGGACTTTGGCGGGCGGCCTCCGCCGCCCGCCAAGGTCAGAATGAGGGCCATAGTCTTCAGGCAAATGGTTAGGACAAGAAGATGGTAACTTTCTAGAAGTGGCATTTTCGGAAATGTGACTAAAAATCTGACTTTACCATTAAAGAGGGCTTTAAATTACAATTCTTTAGACCCCGAAATTCCACCTGCTCTTAATTAAGGATTGGCTCTTATCAAATGTAACAAATGTAACCCAATGTTATCCTAAGCAAGAGGTAGTGAGAAACAAATTGAAGTTTTTTTTACTACCAGGACAAGTAAAATTTAAAAGCACATGTCAAGTTTTTTAAAAAACATTGCACCCTGGCCTATGGGCTGCTTAGGGCCTGCACTAGAAATGACTTATGTGAGTGAAAAAGGAGAGTTTGGGCCTGGCAAAAGGTTTATGTTAACAGGTTGAAATGGCAGCTTAAAATTCACATACAGTTGAAATGGCAGGATTGAGACATGTTTAAAAGGCTACTTAAGTGGGTGGCACAATCAGTGCTACTGGTCCACTAGTAGTATTTAATTTACAGGTCCTGGGTACCTGTAGTACCACTTTACTAGGCAGGTACACATATATTTAATGGGCCAGTTGGGAGTAAGCCAATGTTACCAGGTTGAAAGGAGAGTACAAGCACTTAAGCACTGATTAGCAGTGTTAAAGTTTTCAGAGTCCTAAACTCAATAAAAATAGGTTCAGAAAACAGGAGGCTAAAGGCAAAATGTTTGGTGATGACCCTGTGAAGAGGGCCAGGTTCAATATGCTTTGATATAAAATTGCAGAAAATTATGCAAAAACACCTCTTCAAATAAGTATGAGTCATTTTGCACAAACAGTTACCTGTATGAGCATGAGAACAATGCATTTAGGTAGCATGTTAGTGGCTGTTTCCAGCTGCTGTTTATGTTCTGTTACATTAAGTGCTAATTTTCTAGAGCAAAATGCAGCCTCTGGTCACATTTAGATGCAGGGGTGCATTTTGCGTTATGAGAATAGCACTATATGCTGGGTTATACTTCTGTAATTTCATATAACTATGCCACAACAGATTTTGTGTCAAAATAAATAGTCAAATAGTGAAAACGTTTCTTTACATGAAACAATGGACATACACACATGATACGAAGGATGTGGCTATCACCAATGGGGTGGCAGCTCTGGACATCAGATGCCTAAAGGAGGCAGAAAATAAGACTCCTAATGGTAATCAAGAATTTACACCAGGCTGCTCCATTACTAGGGCCTGAAGCCACCCCATCACCATTCAAGAGGGTGCTACAACAAGTGAGCCTCCAGCTACATTCTCTGTTAGCCATCTTCCTCCTGCAAGTGCCCACCTGTAAGACTAGCAGCCAAGGTTGAGATTTACCCCTGGAACCCTTGAGCTCTCGTGCAGTGTTCCTACCTTGCCACTGAGGATGTGAGCATGGCTGCTCATTAGCAGGTGCTATCCTATTGGGGACTTAAGTCATCCCATCACCAGTCAAGGCTTGGTCACAACAAGGGGACTTCCATCTGCATCCTCTGTTACCCTTCTTTATATTGAAAGTGCCCACCTAGAAGATCAGTGATTTGCTACTGACACACCTGAGCTTTCTTGTAGTGTTACTACCATGGCCATTGAGTATGCAAACATGGCTGCTGGTGAGCAGGAACTTTCCCACAGGCATCAAAAGTGGTGATAGTGGTAAAAACATGGAAAATACACATCTCACGAACAACCACGGGTCATTTTTTTGTGTTTTGCATTGATCCCCTGCTCCTGTACTATAATTTTGCTATGAAAGGCAGCATGATTACATGCCATTGCATAATTCTTGGGAAATTCATAAAGCTTAACTGGAAATTCCTGAAATTAGACAAATTACAGTAGAATCATTGACATTTTGCCTAGATCTAGTTGATAGCGACATGGTTGTCATTTTACTTTATTCTGCATGCATGGGAATCCATGTAGATGTAGACGATTTTGTTTGATTTAAAAAAAAAAGATCCATAAAAAATATCACATTATATTACAATATTCAGAGACACCCTTATTCATTGCCAGTCACACAAAAGATGACACATACATGTAAGTAAAGTGCAAGTGATATTTATTTAAATATTTCTTGCTTGAATGAGATTTTACCTTAATGAACAAGAGACAAAAGTCATCCGACTGAGCAAGGAAACAGTTTGCTTAATCAAACATTACGGCTTGGACAGCACTTACAGAATCAAGACTGAGGACTGACTTTCGAAGTACCTCAGTTTGAAACACAATTGATACCATTCTTGGGGACCATGAGAACAGCTGTCCTGGAGTCATGTTCATAAATTCTAAAGAGCGAATGCAGGTGGGCTCCGACATGGCATTGACACATATGTGGGCCAGCGAGTTCTAATCCAGATGTTTAGCCTGAGGGGTGCATGGTCACCTTGTGTGCTATGTGTATTGTGTCCTGATTGGCTGGGTGTACCTAGCTACATGCAGCATCTAGCTTTATGTGTTTTGGAATGTATGTGTCCCTCTGGCCATATGTGCTTTACTGGGGCCAATCTCTGTGACTGTCTGTGGGATCTTAATCTAAGTCATCCTGTCTGTGGGTTTGGCTGTTGGTTAAATGTTATCCCACCTGTGACCTGCCAGTCATGAATCTGCAGGACTGGGTCACAGAGCCTGTCTGACCAAATACCTTAGTGCTGCGGTCGATCGAGAGTTCATGATAGGCAAATCTAACAGTGGCGATGAGATTTTGTTTGAATATTAAAATATACTGTTCATATATAGAGATACTGTATTATTGTGTGATCAACATATTTTTCTGTGAAAGTGCTTTCATATATTTTACAAAATTATGGGAGGGTTATTTAGATTGGGGTGTATTTTTGTAGATGTGTCATGGAGTGGAATACATTGTTGATAGGGTGCTGACTGTTGTCAGAGTGTCCAGCTACCCAGTACTGGGCTCAGTTTAGGTTGAGATTGTGGTTTTGGAGTGGGAGCAGTTGGCATTTTGGGCAGTGCAGTTGGGTTGTTGGTAGAGGATGTGGATGAGGTAGGCCTTCCACATTGGCATTGGTATTATGCCACAGTGATGTGGCCTGTATCATCTGCATTGCCAAAAATGGCTCCTCCTCTATTGATACATGGAGATCTTCCTGGTGCAGCTTCACTCTGTCTTGGATATTTTCCCTAATGTCTTCCAAGGCACTAGTCTATCTTTTACTCAACACTGGACATGTTCCTGGTGAGTTTTGACGGTGCTCTGAGCCACCCTCATTTATCAAACATCCCCCCTCACAGAGGGTTGTTGCTGAAACAAATCACACATATAAGCACCCCTCCCCGTATGTGAGGCTGTCCAGCAATGCCAGCAGGTTGCTATTATTGCGATAGCTGATAAGTTGGAGGCTGTGGGAGGGAATCCATAGAAATGTGGGGAAATCACCTCACTAGGAAATTCTTGTCCTTAAGAAGATCAAGAGAAGGTGGGAATTGCACCTGCATTGGTGGTTACTGATGAGGAGTCAAATGAGGTTTATGAAGGGTGAGGAATTAATTCAGTAGAGTCCTGCATAACTGAGACAACCATCAAAGGCTTTGTTGCTATTTGTTTGACTTAGTTTAAGATTTCGTAAAGCACATTCCTACCGGAAGGTCTTCTGGCTGTAGCAACTTGAAAAATGTCAGATGACATAAACACAGTATTAATAGAAGAGGAAGGTTTTAAGGGACTCCCAAATGCAGCATTTTGGGAATTCAGTGTAACACTTTGGGAAGGTTTAGGAAGGTTTGTCATACAGAGGAGCTCAAACTGAGAAGGATCTGGCACCAAAGCGAGGCCTATGGAACCTTGGAATGCAGAATCAGACTGAGATGGAGGAACAGAGTATCCTAATAAGAGAATATTTTTGAAGATGTTTGAATATAAACTGAGGCACCTCACAATAAATAGCACAATTAACTATGCCTAGGGTTTGTGGATAATTTGTTTTTGGAATGTGAGTCAGTGGAAAGATTGCAACAAAACTGTGGTATGGTTGAAGTGCAAAGTTCCCTCCACTGAGAGGGCTTTCTGCTTCTGAATAGACTGATGATATTAAGTTAGAGAAGGTTTTGTGTGCAGGTACAGGTTATTAAAATAGTCCAATCTATACCAAAGGACAGCTATCATAGCACAATGTTGCTTTCCGAAGATAACAGTGAAAGGGCAAGATGAAGACTCTACATATGAAAAAGTCAACAAAAGATCACTGAAACTACTTGGGAGTTATTTTAAAGAGTGAAATCAGTTTATCTCACCCACACCTTTAGTAATTTGGTTGGCTTGATGGCAAGAACTGAAACTGGGCAACCAAACAAGGATTACAGAGAATTTGAGAAGCACGCATAGGAAGAATGTTGTTTATGTTAATACTAGATTGGTCAATGTTGATGCACAGAATGATACATTGACATATACGAACAAAGTGATTCCCCTGTTGTGAACTCTCCTTTAACCCGGCAACTAGATACATGGTCAGGCAGGCTTTGAGATTCAGGCCTGAAGTTGTTGACTGACAGGTCACAAGTGAGGTGGCACATAGGTAGCAGGCAAATGCACACATTGGAAGCTTAGATTGAATTCCACAGATAGGCACAGCGACACCACAATTGTCCTAAGAGATTGGCTCCAATAAAACACACATGGCCAGAGGGGTGCGTGCATCCCCAAAACACCATAAAGTTAGATGTTACATGTAGTTGGGAACACTTAGCCAATCAGAATACAACACACACTGCACACGCAGCAACTACGCACACCTCAGGCCGGAGATCTGGACACATGCTCACTGGCCCATATTACGCCCATGCAAGGATGAGGCTCACCTGCATTTGTTATCAGGACCATTATTTATGACTCCACGACAACTGTTCGCATTTCTGACCAAGAAAGGTATGTTTTTTATTACCTTATGTTACTCAGAGAAATGTATAAAACCTCACTGCAAACTGATGTACTTCAAGGGACAGTCCTCAGACCCTGGTTCTGTAACTGCTATTTTGGCCATACTGTTTAAATAAACAAACTATTCCTGTGTTGCCAGACGGCTCTTTTGTTTTATTTTGATGGTAACTTAACATTCGAGCAACACTTATATCTGTGATTAGTTTTTCCCAATGGTGTAACAAATGTTGTCTGTGGAATTGCATCTGGAGGAGTTACCTTGGTGGGAGCCAGCTGTTTGATTTTGAGGTGAGTTTTTTTTTAACTATCATCAGAAATCTCCTCCTCCTTTTCAACTGTGGAGGCCTCAGACAATGCAGATTAGAAGAGTCATGGTTTTCTCTCTAGTTTGCATAATATCCTCTCCATGTGGCTGGCATGGCATAATTCCCAGGCTCTTGCTCCATGGGAGCTAAAAGAAAATGGAACTCAATTTAAAAATGTTGTCCTTATAGCAGAAAGTTTGAGGAATGTATACTCTGGCAAAGAAAACCCCAAACATATGGGCCCTCATTATGACATTGGCGGTAAATCGCACTTGCAGCCATGCTCACAGCCGGCAACTTACCACCACGGCAGCGGATATCCATTCACCAGATTATGTCAACACACATACCAATCTATCAGTATACAGCTAAATACCCAAATCGGCCAGCCCAAAGGTCAGTGATAAACTGTTGGTATCAAAACCCACACCGTTACGCCAACAGAACAACGCCTACTACATCATGACCCACGAATCACCACGGCGGACATTCAACAGCGGTGAACCATTGGCGGTACATACCGATGGCTCAAATTGGACACACACAAACAAAACAACACCACATTGGACAATTCAAACAACACACACCTGACACCCATACACATACCACACCCACACCACTATAAAACACACACACACATTACCCACAACCCTTTACCATTACAAACCATTGCCAGCGGAGAGACAACAAGACCACTGACACAACTAGAGCCACACATTATTCACACCTATATACCACTCATGCACCACACACCCCAACACATTACCCAACACACCCTCACCAACACACCTCACACAACACCCATGACACCACAAAGACACCCCTGTTTCACAGAGGAGGAGCTAAGGGTCATGGTGGAGGAAATTATCAGGGTAGAGCCACAGTTATTTGGAGCACAGGTGCAACAAATATCTATAGCTAGGAAGATGGAGCTATGGCGGAGAATCGTGGGAAGGGTCAACGCCGTGGGATAGCACCCAAGAACTAGGGATGACATTAGGAAGAGGTGGAACGGCCTATGGGGGAAGGTATGTTCCATTGCAGCAAGACACCAGCTCACTGTACAGAGGACTGGCGGTAGACCCCCACCTCCTCCCCCACAACTCACAGCATGGGAGGAGCAAGTCTTGGCAATCCTGCATCCTGAGGGCCTGGCCGGAGTAGGAGGAGGACTGGACTCTGGTAAGTCAACTCTCTACTACTACTACCCCTCTACCTGCATGCCATAACATATCCCCACCCTCACCCTCACTCCCTTCACTCCATCACTTTCCACAAACCACACCATCACATCTCACTCATCCCAATGCCAAGCACTTCATGCTGTACCAATGCATGGACACCACTCACAGCCCTGCATGGACACCCATCACTAAAGCATGCACGCTATAGAGAACTAACTATCCCACAAGTAAAAGCTGCCAGGGCAAATCCAACCAAAGAGGGAAAGCCAAGGATGCACAATATGTCAGACACAGAAACCCTAACACATCATTTACATCCCCACATGTACCCCAGCCAATGTCAGCGGAGTGGCGGTGCCAGCACTATCCAGTCCCCCAACTGAAGAGGCCCACAGTGATGACAGCAACTCTGGTCTTCAAGATCTGGATGACCTCCCTGGCCCATCAGAGACCAATAGACAGCCGGTTACCCAGGCCCAGTCACACACCACCACAAAGCCTCCCCCATCAGGAAACACCACCGCAGCACCCACCCAGCGTACCCACACCTCTGTCCTGAGGACACGTCAATCAGCAGTGTGTCCACCTCTACAGGGACCCCAGGCCGTACCTCGTACTGAAGACAGTCAGGGACCTGGGGTCAGTGGCACATACCAACAGGGAAACTGGGAGGACTGCTGTGCACCAGCAGGAGGACAGGCCCAGGGAACCAAATTTCCAGGAGGCACTTGCAGAGATCCTGGGAGCTTACCAACAGTCCCAGGACACAATTGGCCAGATCCTGGACAATGTGCAGGACAACAGGCAGCTGCAGGAGGGACAGTACCAGAGGATCATGGAGGACTTGCCGGCCATCAACAACACCCTGATCTCCAGAGCAGGGGTTCTGGCAGACATGGCCAATATTTTGAGGGAGGCAGTCTCACACCAGCGGGTCCCTGCCACTAGCCAGACATCTGAACAGCCTTCCACTTCCGCTGCCGAAAGTGGCCCCTCCCCCTGCAGAAGGTGAACAACCCAGGAAACATTCCCTGCGATCCAGACAGAAGCCAGAGACACTTGCCAAGACCTCTGCCAGGAAATGAGACTCTCCTGATTGTCACCCTTGTGTCCCACCCTGTCACCCTGTCCACCTTGAACTACCATTGCTCCCCTTCCTATGTCCCCATGGACAATGCACCTGTGCTACAAACAGACCTGAACAATACCATGTTCTTTCCTCCATCATCCCTCCATCCCATTGCACCTGCCCCTCCATATTTTAGCACTCTAATAAACACCCTTGGAAAAAAGAGAATTTTGGAGTATGCCATATATATCAAATATGTATTCATTAAAACAGGTACAAACATTGCAAATCAACTGTAAGGAGAATGAACATAGATTAATGACTTGTAGCTGGCTGCAGTGATCACACCAGGAGTAAATGTCAGGTCACCAACATCTGCAAAATGAATTGCCAGAGGGAAAAGTAAGTGGGCATAGAAGTGGGAAATATCAGCATGCCATTGCCACACAAATTCAAACAAATGTCATTAAAATGTGAAGTAACACTGTCCTACCTGTGTGTCATTGGAAGTATTGTCGGATCACAGATGTTCTGTTGTCCTCAACTTCATCCACTGCCCCCTCATCCTCACTGTCCTCAGGGTCTACTGCTGCCACATGGGCATCTCCAGGCTCCTCCTCCTGCAGGAATGAGACATGCGTCTGAGTGCCAGGTTATGCAACATGAAGCATGCCACCACTATCTGGCAGGCCTTCTTTGGTGAGTAGCATAGCGATCCACCTGTTAGATAGAGGCACTGGAACCTGCCCTTCAGGTGGCCAAAGGTCCTTTCAATTATCCTTCATGTTCACCCATAGGCCTCATTATAATGTTCTTCTGCCCTTGTCTTGGCATTCCTCACAGGGGTGTGCAGCCATGATAGGTTGGGTAACCAGAGTCACCTGCAAATATTGAGTGACAACATTTAGCCACACTATCCCATATTGCCCACACCATACCTATACACCAACATATACTGGGTGGAAGCCAGGGCTAACCTATTAGCCACACCCTGTGCCTCTGTAGTTGGGCCATCACATTTGGGATGCTGCTATTCCTCAGGACAAAGGCATCATGCACCAACCCAGGATACTTAGCATTGACGTGGGAGATGTACTGGTCCACAAGGCACACCATCTGAACATTCATAGAGTGGAAACTCTTCTGATTTCTGAACACCTGTTCTTTCTGGTGGGGGGGACCACAAATGCTATATGTTTTCCATCAATCGCCCCAATTATGTTGGGGATATGTCCCATTGCATGGAACTCGGCCTTCACTGTGGCCAAATCTTCAACCTGGGGGAAAACAATATAGCTGCACATGTGTTTTGTCAGGGCAGACAACATTCTTGTTAGCACTATTGAGAACATTGACTGTGACATTCCTGCTGCCAAGCCCACTGTCACTTGGAAAGAACCAGTTGCCAGGAAATGGAGTACATATAACACTTGCACAAGAGGGGGGATCCCAGTGTGGTGACGTATAGCAGATATCAGGTCAAGCTCTAATTAGGCACACAGCTCTGTAATTGTGGCCCTGTCCAGTCTATGGGTGAGGATAATGTGCCTGTCCTCCAGTGTTGCCAAGTCCACCAGGGGTGTGTACACTGGGGTATGTCTCCATCTCCTATTCATCCACAGTGGTAGCAATCTAAGGGACACAAGAGTGAGGATCCGGTCACAAACTGAACAGTGGAGCTACAACAGAACTTTGCATCCTGTAAACATGTAATGGGTCATTGTGATTTGTCCTGTATGTCCTACTATATCATGTGACACAGCATTATTCCAGGGCCTGCCCTCCCTGAAATGGCATCTGCCTGTCCTGTGTGTAGGGACAGGGGAAAGTGAGGTAATTCCACTGACGTTGTGTGCCGTTGCGGGAGGAGGTTGGAAAGCGCTGTGCAACTCCTCATTGGTTAACATTGGGCCTCATGGGGTACATGGGCAATGGTGATCTATGCTGGCGGTGACAGTATGCACCGTCGCGGATGTGACCACTATTTTCTATCATATTCCTCACTTGCTACCTGACCTTCCATAGGTGAGGACCTACACTGCATGTGCTGCTGTGATCTGTGTCTGGAACCTACCATGGCCGTGTGACTGGGGAAAGGGCCCCAGCCTTCACTTCAGAGGAGGTGGAGAGACTGGTGGATGGGGTCCTACCCCAGTACAGACTGCTGTATGGGCCTCCAGACCAACAGGTGAGTACACTGTGAGCACGATGCATGTGGCATGAATGTATGGAGTTGTGTGTGTGAAGGCCTCGTGTAAGGGGGATGGGTGGATGTCCTCTGGGCAGCATACAGGTTGTGTGCTGTGCCAAATGTGTGTAAATGGTTATGGAAACGGGTATGGTGGGCCATATGTGTAACAGGCAGGACTGTTTGTCTAAATCTATTTTCCTGTGTGTATTGCCTCTGCAGGTCAGCGCCCATCAACAGAAAGGTTTCATCGCCAAGGAGGTGTGGACCCTGGGGGCCTATGGCAGGCAGAGCACCCACTATCGCAAACGGTGGGAGGAACTGAGGCACTGGGCATGGAAGACGGCGGATGCCCAGCTGGGGATGGCCTCCCAATGAGGAAGGGGTTCCTTTGGAACCCTGACCCCCGTGATGGCCCACATACTGTTGGTGGCCTATCCTGAGCTGGATGGGCCCTTGAGGGCATCACAGCAGCCACAAGGGGGTGAGTACAGTGCCCATCATTTCAACTTACACATGGTAGGGTGGTATCTGGGTGGGGGATGTCTGTCAGTGGGTGCCCCTAGGCCAGGCCTGACATTGAAACGTAGGTCCCCTTGTGGCTAGGGTTTAGAAGGGAAAATCTTGCAACCTAGCTCGTAAGGGCTGCATGGGTCCCACGGGGTGCTGCATTTGGCGGTGTGTGCCCCTCCCCTGGCCTTGGTAGTGCAATGCATATTGCGTAGGGCTGTTCCTTGTGTGTGAGGGTGCTACGTACGCCAACGGTGGTGTTGGTGTAGCCATTGACCAAGTATATCATTTATCTCTTTCCCCACTGTTTTTGTTTTTGTTTTGTCATCCCGTCCTTATGTGTATTAGCATCATCTGACAGAGGAGCATAGGCAACAGTGAAGGAGGTAGCTGCTTCCCACAGGACCCAGGAGGCAGAGTCCACTGACGGCGAGGGCACCAGTGGGACGGAGGGCGAGAGGAGCACCACAGCGGAGACTGGAGGGGACAGTTCAGACACAGATACCTCCTCCGATGGAAGCTCCCTGGTGGTGGCGGACACTTCTGTGACCACCCCAACTACAGGTATAGATGCCACCCCTGTACCAGCACAACCCTCCCAGCAATCCCTCATCGAGTTGCCCATGCCTGCTCACCCAGGAGGGTGTGCATCTCCTTCGCCCAAGGCACCTCAGGCCCTGCTCTAGTTAACCCTGCTGCCTAGAGTGAGGAGGCTATTGACCTCCTGAGATCCATCTCTGTAGGGCAGTCAATCATTGTGAATGCCATCCAGGGGCTGGCAGCCCAGATGCAACAATCTAATGCATTCCTGGAGGGCATTCACACTGGATTGGTGGCCCAACAGAGATTGATTCAGGCTCTGGCCTCCTGTCCCTGTTCCTACCGTCCCCCCTCCAACTTCCACTGCCCAGTCCCATTCCCCTCAACCCCAACCTATCCCAAGCAGACATACAGACGTGCATCCACACAAGACAACACCCAAAAGTGGAACAGGCAAACACAAGCAACACATTTCATCCCACAGTCACTCACACAAACATCATCCAGTTGCAGACACAACAACATCCACTATTTCCACTGTCTCCCCCTCCTCCTCCTCCACCTCCCACCCAGTTACGTCCACACTCACACCAGCATGCACTACATCATCATCCACTACCAGCATTACCACACCAAGCAGAACACACACTTCACTGGCAGACACCTCCACAACAGCCATGCACACGTCCCCTGTGTCCTCTCCCACTGTGTCTGCCCCCCTCCTAAAGTACACAAATGCAAGCACTCAGACAACCAACAGCTATCCACCTCACAACAGCATACAGCCCATGCACCTGTACCCAAAAGCAGCAGACAGACACTTCCGACAACTACTCCCTCATCCTCCACTCCCATTCCTTCTCCCTCTTCCTACTCCAAAGTCCCTAAAAAACTGTTCTTATGTACCATTGACCTCTTCTCTACCCATCCCTGTCATGCACGTATGGCCAGGGTAGGAAGTACCCAGCCAAGCACCTCAGCCACACAGTCCACGAGCCCAATCCTCACCACACCCACTCGTGGTGGAAAGGGATCCAAGCCACATGTCGTGAAGGTGAAGGAGCCTGCACCAGCCAGCCTAAAGGGGAAGAAGACTGCCCCAACAGGAAAGAAGGGAAAGGAGCCTGCACCTGCCACCTGAAAGGCAAGGAGCCTGCACCAGCAAGCAGGAGGCAAGAAGGGCAAGGAGCCTGCATCTGCCACTTGAAAAGGCCAAGGAGCCTGCACCAGCAGGCAGGAAGAGCAAGGAGCCTGCACCAGCAGGTTGGAATAGCAAGGGGCTTGGGCCAGGAACTGTGAAGGAGCCCCCACCACCAGCCATGGTTGTGCAGCCGTCCTAGGTTGCAGGGCATGGGCAGAAGCCTCCCCCCACCAGCAGCACCACCACTGTGCAGCCATCTGAGGTTGCAGGGGATAGGCAGGAGCCTCCCCCCACCAGCAGCACCACCACTGTGCATCTGTCTGGGGTTGTAGGGGATGGGCAGGAGCCTCCCCCCACCAGCCGCACCACCACTGTGCTCCTGTCCGAGGTTGCAGGAGATGGGCAGGAGCCTCCCCCACCAACAGCACCACCACTGTGCAGCCATCACCTCGGCGGACGATATGTAATCCTGCCTCCATGGGCTGCTGTGCGATCTGCCCCCTCCAAAACCATTGGCCAGTCACCTACCTAAGAGACTGTGACCTTGCACTCCCCGGGATCAAGCACAGGGCATGTTGCCCCCTCCAGAAGCAGTGTGGGAGATAGCCAGCTGAGTGACTGTGACCTTGCACTCCACGGGACTAGACACAGGGCATTTTGCCCCCTCCAGAACCAGTGGTCTTGTCACATCTCCCGGCTGAGGTGCACCCCTGTCCCATGTCCCCCTGAGGTGCCTGCCTATTTACCAACTGATGCCCCTGCAGTGTTCTCTCCGTGTCGAAGCAGGTGGCATGTGTGGCCTTGGACTTTGGCCTGTGGCCATGGTGCCTATGCAAATTGAGAACTGTGTCCCTATTTCTGTACATATGTATATATATATTGTCTTGCATAACTTTTTTTCCTACTGTGTTGATCTCATTACATTCACTTTTGCGAACTCGTTTTGTCAGCCGATTTACGGGGTAAAATTGTTTCTGTAATCCATCTGGTTGTGTTATGATGTGTGTGTGTGGGGAGTGTGTAGTGGGTGTGTGTGTCACTCTATTTTTCCTCCTCCCCCTTGTGTGTTCGTGGTGGAGCAGAATGAAGAATATCATCGGGAAGACATTCAGTTCATGTTCCATGGCGGCATGGTTATTCCCTGTGTCTCCAATGGTGAGTCCTTTCCCTTTTGAGCTCAGTTTCTGCCAGGCTTTTGATGTTGCTGGTACAGTCTCAGAAAATGTGGTGGTTTGCAGTGTCTTAATATGGTGGGTGGATCATTGACTTCCGCTTGGCTGTAGGTGGCTATGGCCATGATGGCTGCTGTTTCCGCCCTGGCGGTTGGTGTGGTGCATTGGCTGTCTATCGGAGATCTTTCTGCCATGGTCATAATTTGGCGGTAGTTACCGTCGGCCTGTTTGCGGTATTACCACCACTTTATTACTGACCGCCAGGTTCATAATGTGGGCCATAATGTTAAAGTTAGTATTCGGTTAATGTAGACACTTACACATGATATACAATAGTGTCTTATGTGCTTCTGTGACATATGCATCCTTTGTGGGTGGACTGCTAGATGTCAGCTTTGAATCTGTGTCCTAGAAGAAGGTGGTAGAGTTGTGTCCTTTGAGCCAGCAGCTGAATCGTTTAAGGGTAAACATCGGAATTGTGACAGTGGGACTGAGGAGAATGGTGATATGTGATCAATGGTGTCAAGGATGAAGAAAAAGCCTAAATATATGGAACTTCATTTTCAGATAGGGAAATTAGTCAGTGGACATAAACCTGATAAAAAATTGGAAATTATAAAAATCAGTTTCAATTGATAGTCATTGTACTACATGACTTACCTGACCAACTGATGTTAGAGGGCCATATTGCTACTTGCAAGATGTCCTTGATATCATCTGTTGGTAAGGATTCAGAGCAGATGCTGGGGCTGTTTTATCACTGAATCTGCAAAGAGAGATATATTCCAACCTAGGAAATATCTCCAAACAATTAGTATCAGTGTATATTAGTATTATTGATGCAGAATACATAAACAACAACATAAACATCACCAGCATAACAGTTATATGGGCATACACTATTATTTGTACGTATTCACTGACCTTCACTGGATCATTTGAACCAAGACATGCCCACCCTATTTAACTCCTGTCTTTTCTATTTAATCTGCTTTAGAGACATGTGTTCATCCAAACACAAGAATATGTGGAGTTAAACCTCTTTCTCTGTAATGGTTTAGTCTGCTTTCTCTCAGGAGGATATATGGAACTTAGCTGTCTTGTGTTGGATTACCCTATTACAAGGATTGATGTCAAAGGTCCTAGTGTCATGGTGCTCTATACCATAGACCATGATAATTCACTTTCTAGATTGGAAGATATTGGTATAGATGGATTGGCACTATTGCAACTAAAATCATTCCTAACCAATAGGAAATAAACTGTATCTGTTCTTCATTTTTCATCCACCTCAAAAGCATTACAATTTAGATTACGTCGAGGATCTATTCATTTGCTACATTTACATGCATCCACTCACACAACTTCCTAGACATGGCAGCTGAGTTTTTAATGTATGCAGATGACATTCAACAAATTTTTGGAGCGTTGAATGGTTAAAGCTCCCATATAGACCATACATTCAACTTGTCTGAAAGTCTTCCAGCCACAGTTGTACTCTAAATACTTGAAATACAAGTAGGACAAAACTCTTGCTTCTATCCACAAACATCAATGTGAGGGTCCTTCACTGGCCCAGATTTGTGGGAGCACCTCCTCTTCCAGCAAATCTGAATGTAACCTTGGCAGTTACATTGAGGGGCAGCCATACATATCACACATTCAGAAAGGGTAAATTTCCTTCTCCGCAAGACATTCTGTAACATTATGGGGGTGATTCTGAGCTTGGCGGGCGGTGGTAGCCGCCCGCCAAGCGGGAACCGCCAGAAGACCGTACCGCGGTCAAAAGACCGCGGCGGTCATTCTGGGTTTCCCACTGGGCTGGCGGGCGACCGCCGAAAGTCTGCCCGCCAGCCCAGCGGGAAACACCCTTCCCACGAGGACGCCGGCTCTGAATTGAGCCGGCGGAGTGGGAAGGTGCGACGGGTGCAGTTGCACCCGTCGCGAATTTCAGTGTCTGCTAGGCAGACACTGAAATTCTTTTTGGGGCCCTCTTACGGAGGCCCCTGCAGTGCCCATGCCATTGGCATGGGCACTGCAGGGGCCCCCAGGGGCCCCGCGGCACCCCCTACCACCATCCTGTTCCCGGCGGGAGAACCGCCAGGAACAGGATGGCGGTAGGGGGTGTCAGAATCCCCATGGCGGCGGAGCGCGCTCCGCCGCCATGGAGGATTCTCAAGGGCAGCGGAAAGTCGGCGGGACACCGCCGACTTTCCGTTTCTGGCCACGGCTGAACCGCCGCGGTCAGAATGCCCAGCGGTGCACCGCCAGCCTGTTGGCGGTGCTACCGCGGTCGTTCGCCCTGGCGGTTTTTACCGCCAGGGTTAGAATGACCCCCTATGTCTAATTTTCCCTTTTTGAAACCCCAAGATCAGACTACCTAATGTAGTTTCCTTTATGAAAGGAAGAATAGGTTATAGCAATGCCATTCCCCTTGGGTCTTTTTAAAGAAACTATTAGCCCATCCTCAACCTATTCAAAATGCTGCTTTGAGTCATATCTGAGTACTAACAAAATGGCTTATAAGAGACATATACAGACTTAATAAATGGCTGAACGATGAAAGAATGTTTTAGTGTCATAGGAACAGATAAAATTAGAATCATAAATTCATCTGTTATACTTTCTTTTTATTTGTGTTATAAAATAATATATTGTTTCCTGACACTATCCCAGAGAGAAATACAGTCACATTGAATGAAGCTTTCCGGGCTCTACTATTGAGCTGGTGTCTGTGGCCAGTTCACATGTCGAAACATTGGTTGAAGCAGATGAGGAGATGGTGGTAGCTTGCTGAGGAGCCAATGAAAGAGGGCCTCCAAGTAACAGAAGACCAACATTGATGAGCACATTATAGGGCTATTCAGTTAAAATACAATTAATTGTTGGGTACATTCTGTCTCAACATATATAATAAGATACATTAATGTCATTGTTATGGTGTCCCATTCATCTTTAGGTGGTAATGATGGATTTAGTTGTGGACCTGGATGCTGACCTACTGTGGTAGGGGGCTACTAGTGCTCCTGCTCTGACGACCAGTGCTCTTCATATAGGGACTGTGTAAAGGAAAATTAGAATTCATAAACATTATCATAATCAATTTATGCTATGAAGAGAAGTTAAGGTAAGTGTGAGTGAAATGTCGGAGATATGTGCCTCTCTTTGATTAGTGAGAATATTGTGACAAGAGGGGAGAATCGGAATGCAGCAAAGATAGAACAGATTAGGTTCTTTTGTGACCCTAAATTCTAAATTCCAGGAACAGATATAGCAGGCCATGGTGTATGGTGGTGAGAATTTGTTCACTAATGGGGTACATTGAAGATGTGATCCAGGGACTGCTCCAGGAATGGCCTTTTTCAACTCAATCCAACAAAACATTTAGGGCCAGATGTAGCAAAGCTTTAGCGACTCACAAACAGAGAAAATCGCCGTTTGCGAGTCGCTAAAGACACTTTGCTATGTGAAATGCATTTTGCGATTCGGAACCGACTCGCAAAATGCATTTCCGAGTCGCAAATAGGAAGGGGTGTTCCCTTCCTATTTGCGAGTTGCACTGGTATGCAATTTCATTTGCGACCGCGATTGCGGTCGCAAAAGAAAGTGCAGTTACCATCCACTTGAAGTGGATGGTAACCCAGTCGCAAACAGGAAGGGGTCCCTATGGGACCCCTTCCCCTTTGTGTCTGGACCCCAAAAATATTTTTTCTGAGCAGGCAGTGGTCCAATGGACCACTACCTGCCCTGAAAAATACCGAAACAAAAGGTTTCGGTTTATTTTTCAAAGTGCAGCTCGTTTTCCTTTAAGGAAAACGGGTTGCACTTTGAAAAAAAAAAACTGCTTTATTTAAAAGCAGTCACGGACATTGTGATCTGCTGTTCCCAGCAGGCCACCATCCCCGTGAGTGCCCTGAATCGCTATGGGGTCGCAAATTGCGACCCACCTCATTAATATTAATGAGGTGGGTCTTTGCGACCCCATAGCGACTCACAGAAGGTGTCTGACACATCTTTCTGCATCCCAAATTGCGACTTGCAATTTGCGAGTCGCAGGGACTCGCAAATTGCAAGTCGCAATTTGGGAATTTGCTACATCTGGCCCTTACTTCTCCCACCTCCTCTTGTACTGAAGTTTCTTTTTAAGGTAGTCCATGGTGTGTACCTCCAACCCTAATTTATTGATGGAGTCTGTCAACTGTGGCCACATGGTAGCCTTCTCTTCGCCATTGACTGTGTTTAGACACAGACCATGTAGTTCCTTGTAATGTCCAATACACAATGTTAAAAACAAGGTTAGCCTCCTCCTTAGTGAAGTCTTTCCATCTTTTCAGTGGTGTAGGATGCATCCTTGAGGCTGTAGCAGAACTCTGGAAGTAATTAAAGTAACTACAAAATGAGAGTGACCGCTTTTTGCTAATGAGATAAGGTTAAGTAAACCGACCAAAATCACCGATTCCCCTTGGAAATAATATGTTGACAAGATATTCTTAAATCTGACCTAGAATTACTGAAACTAAGAAGTAAGTTCCCCATTTCTCAGTGCAACTTAGATTAGAACTCCACAACCCTGAAGTTGACAGGACGTCATGTAATGTTAACTCCGGCAGTAGTGACCACATTGGGGCAGGGTAGGCACTCATAATGAGCCCATTGGTGGATGTGAAGGTCAAATGCATTTGGTAATCTGCAGCTGATAATCTGCAGCTGCAACATGCAGCGGGGACACAGCCATTGTCACTGTAGGGTGTTTATCCACATGTAGCCTACGTTTTCTACATCTGTTTCAGCAATTACAGAAATACTGTGAAGTTAGAAGGCATCTTTGCCATAATGAGATGCCCAGAATTCTGAGTAAATTATAGGGTAAAGGATAGCCACCATTCACAGTACATCCTGGCCATTCTTCTTAGTGTATGCATGGTCCTAGCTTGGTTTGACAGGGAGCAACGCCCTCCTCCACAGGCTTTCCTGGAAATACAGTTTCACATTCAAGAATTTGTAAGGTAAAAAGGAATAGTAAATTGTTGGCCTCATTAGGCCATGGCTCACTCATATATAGCCCCTAGAGGATGAGTATGTAGTTATTTCCCTTTTGATCTTTAAATGCATCGGCACAATTGAGACAATGTGCCAAAATAACTCAGCCGTGTACATTGTAATTTCCAATTACATTCATACATTTGAAGACGAATAACAACTGCATTTCAATTGAAATAATCTATTTCTTATATTTCTATAAAAGACTGCCTTCCTCATTGTGATTCTCACTTTGCTCACTATGCAGAATGCATAGAGTTGTATTGTTTATTGAAATTCAGCTTCAACAACAGTTTATTATGTGCATGTTTTTTTCCTTAAAGGACCGTTTGAAATGATGAGCCATATGTGGATGTATGGTCAGTTTTACCATACTCTATTCATCTTTACAGTTAAAAATGTGTGCCGCTCCATTTGATGAATTATTTATTTTCAAAGAGGAAAGTACAAACTGGAAAACGAAAAACATCATAAACAACAAATAAACAATTATAATGAATGCTCCCGTTTTTGTGATCAATTTTGTCTAAAGTGTTCTATATATGCTCCTCTTTGATTGGTCCTACTAATATTTTGACCTTAGTTCCAGGCTTTTGCCGAAGGTACTCTGCTACAATGTTGAACCCTCTTCCCTTGACTGCAGAAAATTCACCTCAATTCATATCAATTCATCAGCCTCACATAGAGGGTGTCAATTATAAAGAACTGAAACACTAAATTAAATGAATCATTTCTGGGTACAAACCGACTACTTACACACATATTCTGCGTGGAGCATGGTGTAAGATAACTCTCCCAACTACCAAAATATCTCATTTGGTCTATTTGGACTACACAAATATCTGTCAGGCTGGCCTGTCAATTCTCTTTCATGAAAGTTAACCTTTACTGCTCGTGCTGGATGATGTTCCCTTCATACCGGTTGTACGTCTATAAGCAGTAAATTTCAAATGTGTTGTGATGAGTTAGCCCTCTCAGATTTTTACCTAAGAGAAATTGAGTAATGAGCCAATTAATTGGAACACTTGAGCTGGATAGTACACTACTTATGACATACAAACACCACATAAAAACACCCTAGGTGACTACCGGCCACTGTCCTAGTTAATTAAGTGCACTCCAATATAATAGGAAAACACCTAGACGAGCAGATTTTCTTTGGTAACTCAAATTTTTATGAAGAGATAATCAACCCATAATACCTAAACTATTCATGTTGGGGTCTTCCTACCTACTTGGTGACACTGCCTGTAAAAAACACAGAATGATGACTGAAAGAAATGTCTTTATAGGAGGCATTGGTGAACTTGTTTTAAAAGTCTTGAGTAAAGAAATAGAATAATTCTGCCTGGCTATTTAAGCATTGCCATGCAGGTTTTTGTTGTTCCTCCCTGTTTCTCTTGAAGAGTTTCCTTGTGAAAAGACAGGCATCCTGGGCAGACCATATATAACATTATTGCAGTTGTGGCTCGCTGCTCAGTGAAGGGGCAGGGCAGCGCACAGAGGGGGTGGAGAGGATAAAAAATAAATTATAAAAAACATAATTAAAAACGTACTTACCATGCTTCATCACCGCACCACCGCTTTTTCTTCCTTACAAGAGGTACAGGCTCCCTGCCTGTCCTGCAGCCAATCCTGACGCTGCTCAAAGCAGTGTTAGGATTAGCTGGGGCACCCAGCCGGGGTGCTCCCAGGTAGATGGGGAGCCTGTGCCTGCTCTTTCCAGCCCAGTAACACAGTGGAGCTGGAGAGAGCACAGTGGGCATGTGTGTTTGGCCGGCCCGAAACGGCCGGCCAAACATACATGCGCACTGAAGGGAATGCTCTGTGCACTCTCCTCAACCCCATCATCCCTAATGCCCACCCCTTTAACAACAAAAAGATAATAAACATGGTTTATTATCTTTTCATTGTAAAAGTTTAGCAGAAGCTGCTGCTAGCGGTCGGGGGAGGGGTGACGCTCCTCCTCCATAGCTGAGGAGCCGCTGCTTGATTATTGGAACATTGGTAATGGGTAAAGTCTGGTCTAGTTAAAGATTGGCATGTGTGTTTGTCATGTGTAAAGATTGGCATGTGTGTTTTCTTCCTCTAATAACCCATCCCTAATCCAATCGAACAATTCAGGAAATGAGAAGAGAGAATTACTACTCTGTTTGCAGCTGTAACAGGTGTATACTTATCCACTGTATGAAAAATGTGAAGAATGTTTTGAATATGAGCTTGTATTCATTTTGCAGAGAAACCTCCCAGTTAACATCCCTCTCAAAAAAAATGAGGGAGGCAGTTTCATAATGTATGTTCAGGTACAGAGTTGTATCACTTTACTGAGTACAGTCTGTTTGCCTTCAGGGGACCTTTGGAAGCTGCAATTTTCCAGTGTAATAGGTAGCTGCTCAGCAGCTGAAACTTCACAGACAAATTACAGAGTGGTGGAGGGGTGATTTTTTTGATCTTCAGTAAGCCATTGCAAAACCTTTGGCAATTTAGCATGTTTCTCCGGGGTTTGCATTGCGTGCCACAGATGTAAGCGGGATTCCCTATATTCCTCCTTTCTCACAGCAAAAAATGTCAAGTGAACTCAAAAAGTGCTTGCCACCGTTAAAGAGAAGAAAGCATTAATGTGTTCAATTTCCTACCAAATAGCTATTTAGGGCCTAGGATCCGAAGTTTAGAAGGGAGCTTATTCCAAGTTTTGGCTGCCAAAAAATGAGAAAGAACAATCCCACTTCCTCATCCATCTGACCAATGCCACTATTGCCAAGGCAGCCTTAACCAAATACACCTCTCTTGATGATTGGTAGAACTGATAACTTTCAGAAAGATATCGAGAACTGTAAGAGGAAAGACCCCATGAATGATAACAAGGACTTGAAGATGATCTCCTTCATAATTGGCAGCCAATGAAGAGATCTAAGATGAGGAGAAACCCAGATATGGCAAGGTATTAGGCAAGCTGGGGCATACTGGAACACTTTTAGCTGTCTAATCAGGCCTTTAGACCAGCCCTACCTAGAGAGCATTTAGCATGATCCAGTCTAGAGATTCCCAGTGCATGAACTACTGTCTTTCTGGAATAAAGTGGTAGCAGAAACTAGAATTTCTAAATGGTGCAGAGCACTCAAAACAGTAGCCTGCCACTACAGATAGCTGAGGTTGGAAAGATTGTTGAATATCAAAATTGACTCCCACATTTATAGCAACTGTGGTTTGTGGTAGAGGGGATGGTTGAGTCCTACAATGGGCCCCAAACAAAATAATTTAAGTCTTATCTTAATGGTAATTGCTTTAAGGGAATTGCACTGCCTGGTTCATGACAGAGATGAACAGACCTTTCAGAACAGGGGACCAAAATTAGCACCTTCCAGCTACAGTTCGAGAAGGACCTTGGAGATAGATTCTTCACAGGGTAACTTGCAGGGAAAGTAACTTTCAAGAACATTGTTTGAGCTTTATTCATTTATTTATTTTTCCTTTCATCAGTAGAATAATTCATCTAATTCCTCTCTGTGAACAAAGAAAAAAGGGATGAACTTAGCTAGTTCTATATCTAGGCGACACCCTCTCCAACCCGTACCAGAGATGACTGTGAAGTTGTTCTATTTAGGTGAGCCACATACCTTCATTTTTACAAGGGTTGTTTCACTAAACCTTTTCTGAAGAGCCAGAGTTCAAATGGTTTTGGAAAAAAGCATACAGAAAAGCCTCCAGAATGACCACAACTAATCAGTGTGTTTCAAACAAGATAATTGGCTTCTACTCAGTTTGGACAGTTTATCTGATGGGAGATGCTCTCTAGAGAACATTCTTCATACACTGTTTCACCAGAGGATTCGGTTGATAATGGACTCTCTGTATTGTTACATCTGGATAATTTTCATATTATTCACCAGGCACTCTCCTGATATGAAAGATGCATTATTTCGTTAATTTGTGGCACAAATTATCTCACACATGCATATTTGTGGATTAGCTTTCTGTTCAGTCCATGCAACTAACAATGATTCAAGGCGACCTTTAGTGACACCTCTAAGGCATTTTTGCCCTTCTTTTAAGGAGACTTAGGACTACATTCAGATCTCAAAAAGTTTACTACTGTTATTGTATTTTCTTCACTTTCTTTATCATGCCTAGATGATGATAAAGATATTCTTACCTACAAAGTTTTTTTCTGAAATGCTATAGTAAGATTAAGGGACTTATTATGTCCCAGGCGGTCTTCACGGTGGTGGTTGGACTGCCGCCAATGTGGCAGTCGGACTGCCACATTACGACCGTGGTGGTTGGGCCACAGCCAGTTTTCCTCCATAGGAAGGGCTGGCGGTGCTGGCAGTCCTAATCTGCCAGGGCAGTACTGCATGCAGCGCCGCCCTGGGGATTACAATGCCCTTCTCCGCCAGCAGTTACAGGGTGGTAGCACCGCCATGTAACTGCTGGGGGAGACTGGGTGCAGGGGTCCCAAGGGACCTCTGCTCTGCCCATGCACTTGGCATGGGCAGTGCAGAGGCCCCCCGGCAAACCCAATCGCAATGTTCACTGTCTGCGTTCCAGACAGTGAACATTGCAATGGGTGCTGGTGCACCCTACGCACAACAGCATGCTGCCGGCTCTACAATGAGCCAGAGACAGTGCTGTTGGGAGTTTCACACTCGGCCAGCGGGAACTTCTTAATGGGGCCCACAGGAATGTGGTCGCACTGGCAGCAAACTGCCCGTCGGGACTTCAGCAGACGAGCTTTTCTGTCCATCAAAAGTCGTAATGACCCCCTACATTTGGTAGATTGCCTCATTTTGTACAGATAAAGAAGGTTGCACCCTTCTGCTAATAATGTAATTTAGATGAACGGATTAGGCAGTTATTCTAAAAAACCAAAGACCTAAATCATGAAGACTGAGAAGTCCATTTGTAATACAATGTCTATAATTGGCAGCTGTTCTTGAAATTCAGCTGTACTGTGCTCTAATGCAGTATTTGGAAACATTTGTGGCCAGATTTACCAAGAGTTCATACAATAAAATTGCTGTGCTCCATTCCATGAAAGGGAGAGAATATAGTTGAGACATATCTACTAAGTAGTGGTTCTGTTCTACTCTCTCCCTATGCAGGCTCACTTTTGGGAGCCATGCACCAATTTAAGTACTGTTGCACCATATTGCAGGGGCATCTGTGTTGTGGCCAACATAGCTTTTGTAGAGAAAGTTGTCCCTTTCTGTATGAAAACTATGGTTTAAGCCATTTTTGTCTTTCTATTCCTGCTGTGGAATGCAGCTCAAGTAAGAAGATGAGAAAAGGAAAAGAAATTAAAACATTTCTTCTCATTATGCCTGCCTCAGGGAGACACATGATTTTGGTGCAAATTCCTGTCTAAAATTCTTTGTAGATTAGGGATTTACATTAAAACATATGGGTGGTTGCATGGAAGTACCCATGCAACAACCATGGAACAAGCCCTTAACGGAAAGTTAGAACAAATCCAGAACGCCTCTGCCAGATTCATCCTGAACCTACC
Source organism: Pleurodeles waltl (assembly GCF_031143425.1). NCBI lineage: Eukaryota > Metazoa > Chordata > Amphibia > Caudata > Salamandridae > Pleurodeles > Pleurodeles waltl. The sequence goes on from NC_090444.1 coordinate 310,652,700, forward strand.
CCATCAAGAAATCATCACAGGACACCTGAGAGATCTCCAGTGGCTTCCCATCATGAAGAGGGTCAACTTCAAGCTCCTCGTACACACTTACAGAGCCCTCCACAACCATGAACCCAGCTACCTCAACCACACAACCTTTTACTCCCCTGCCATACCTCTCTGCTCCTCCCAGGAGTCGCTTGCCACCATACCCCGCATAAGGAAGTCCTCGGCTGGAGGAGATATTTCACCTACCATGCGGCAAAATGTTGGAACACCTCACCTCTCCACCTCAGACAGTTGCCATTGCTACCTCAATTCAGGAAGGACCTCAAGACCTGGCTCTTCGACTGAACCTCGAGGACCTATTCCACAGTGCCTCGAGACCCTACAGGTGAGTAGCACACTTTAAAAAATGATGATTGATTGAATGAATGAAAGTAACACAAGGCAGCACATTGTGCTGCATTGCATTACTTTGGATTACAATCTAATGCAAATCATAATAATTTCCATTAGAGTGTACACCTCACCAGTAGGCTTTGAATCAGGTCTGATTTAAAAGAGGAACGCAATGCAAAGTAAATCTGGGTCTTCATGTGTGGCATGTGTTGCAGGAGCCTATTGGAGGGAGAATAATCTAAATGCCTTACTTCACGCATACATCTCTGATTCAGGAGCAATGTGGTGTAAGTAAAATATTGTCTGGTACAAGAAATTAATCAAGCCTGAACAGCTGTAAGGTCATATTTCCCTTGCTAACAAATCTTTGGGGTACTAAGTTTGCAAAGAAATGCACATGTGGAATGCATTTGAATAATTATTTTTATTTCTAGCAACGTGCAAGATAGTTGTAAGAAATTGACTTGGGTGTAAACCCTGGTCAAGCAGCAACCACAATCATTGTCAGTGTGAAGTCACAAGCAACCATAAAATTAACCTGTGCTCAACCCTCTTGTAGCTTGGCACAGAGCAGTAAGGCTTACCTTAGAGGCAAAGTATTAAAGTATTTGTGCAGCAGTTCAAATAGTAACACAGTGACAGCACACAACAAACAGATCCCACACCATTTAAAAAAACTAAAGCAGAATTTAAACAAGAGCAACATTATAAAAACCCAATCAGAAGAAACAGTGATATGAATGTTTAAATATTTAGAGAAAATAGAGCTAAAAAGCACCAACTCAGAATATCTGGTCACACTGGACCAGGTGAAAGTTACACGTGATGGAGCACAGGTCAGATACAGTTAGCAGGTCAGGTCTGCTAAAGTGTAGTTTACCAAGTTCATGCCTAGAGTCCTAGTTGAAGAGGGCAGCAAGAAACAGGGAGGGAGTCGTGGGAGGCTGTTGTTGAAGCGCGAAGATCATGTTGGTGTCACGGGTGGGCATTGCTGGAGCTTCACACTGGCAGTCCCCACCCGTGGTCGATGCTGAAGTGCAAAGAGTCGGGCTGATGGTGTTTCACACCGGAGTGCAGTGCAAGGGGAGAGGTTGTAGTGCAGGTGGGCCCTTCGTGATCACATGGAATCCTAAAGCTTGATTTCTAGGCAGTTGAGCCACACCAAAGGTCCAGGACCTGAGAGACACCACTTGGGGGTCAGAAACCTGAAGCAGCTGGATCAATTGGCTGGTGCAGGATATTGGGGAGCCTTTTATATCCATGATGCTCAGATCAGGTTGCCAGCAGACTCAGGCCCATGGTGTCACTCTGGTGTCTTGGGTTCAAGGGTGAAGCTGTAAGTCCATCCCTTTTCACACTGCAAGAGGGCAGCAGGTCAGCACAGCAGGGCAGCAGTTCCTTTCAGAGCAACAGTCCAGCACAGTGGCAATCCTTGTATCACCACAGCAGTCCTTCTTCCTGGTAGAGTATCCACAGGTCCAGAAGTGTACAGAAGAGTGTGTTTCAGAGGGCCAATATTTATACCTGGTGCCTTCTTGAAATGGGAGGAATTTCCAGAGGATTCCCTTTGAAGTGCTCAGATGTCCTGCCTCCCCTGACCCTACAGGGGGTGTGCAGTTCTTCATGTGTAGTCAGGGTACAGACTTTTCAGGTGTAAGTGGGGCTGTGCCTCACTCCTCTCTCCCATCCTACTGGTGATTGCCCATCCAGGCACACCTAACCTCTCTATTGTGTGTGACTGTCTAAGAGGAAGACCGAAGGCCAGCTGCCACCTACACCTAGTCACATGACCCATAGACAGGCTGCAGGCACTTAGTGGCTAAAGCAGGAAAATGTCAACTTTCAAAAAGTGCATTTTTAAAATTGTTTTTCAAAATTTGACTTTACCATAAAAGATGATTTTTCATTACATTTACAAAGGCACTAAACATGAACTTGTTACATACTCCTATTTGGGAATAACACTTAAAAAATGTAATAGGGCAACTCCAATGTTATACTATGGGGTAAAGTAGGCCTTGCAGAAGCAAAAAACAAATGTAAGAGTTTTTCACTACCAGGGCATGTAAAACTTAAAAATAAATGTCCTATTTTTTAAATACAATGCACCCTGCCATATGAGCTGTTTAGAGTCGACTGTGGGGGTGACATATTTAAAAAGTTAGGTTTAGGCTTTACAAAATTGGTCGAATTGGCAGTCTAAATCTGCAATACAGGTTGCAGTGGCAAGCTTGACACTGTTTTAAAGGGCTACTCAAGTGGGGGCATTATGAGTGTTGCTGGCCCACTATTAGCATTTAATGTACTGGTCCTGGGTACATGCAGTACCATGTACTGGGGTCTTATAAGTAAATTGAATATGCCAATCTGGTATAAGCCAATTGTGCCATGTTTTAGGGAGAGAACACAAGCACTGGTGCACTAGTTAGCATGTAGCCTACTGCCAACAAAAACAAAATTCAGAAAACAAGAGGGCTGAAGGCAAAACATTTGGGTCTGAACCTGTGGGAAGTGCCAAGTCTAACACTCTACCACTTTCTGCAGGCCTCCACATTAACATGTCAACTTGCACCTGCCTGCATTCTATATCAGTTCCTCTAACATTACTTCTTGGTCTACCAAATCCTTCTTTGGAAGCAGGAGTGGGAGACTGCTAAAACAGTAGAGGGGGCAGGTGAGGGTCACCATTTTCACAAACACAATCCACTCTGTCACCATCAAAAGCAATGTTGTCCAAAAGTTGACTTGAGCTCTGAAAGCTCCCATGTTAGGCCCCAGGTTTCCCTACAGGAGGACTATTAAAAAAAAACATATCTTTACTCCTAATATTGAAATAAATGTAATTCTCATTAACTCTCCAATCCCGTCCTACACTGCTCTGTGCCAGTGCTGGGCTAGTAGTAAACACACAGGACTTAGACCATTTGACTCTCAGCCCAGACATCTTTTAGAATGTGCTCAAGTATTCAGAGGTTCGCTGTGATCCATCTATATATCTTATATATAATACAGATCATTCATTTAGAGCAAAACTAATTGCATTCCACCCATTAGTGCAATGCTCCATTGTTGGCCCACTAACCACAGGGCTTGCTTGCAAGGGTATATTGTCCACCACTGTTGTGTCTCTATATTGGCTTAGTACAGGGCTGATCTAAACTTGCCTGATACTCTGACTATCAGGTCCATATATTGTATCAAGACCTTTCAGACTGCAATGGGGTGGTGGGGTGAGAGGTCACAGGAAAGGCAGGGGCTCCTTAACCTCAATTGTGGGGGTTGAAATAATTTGCCACTAGTGTCCGGGGGCCTGTCCTACTATGGCTTAGGAAACCGGGCCAAACTCAAACCCTTCCGCACTTGACACCCAGTGTTGGCAGATTCTCAAGGATAGAGAATGGTGGTGCTTGAGCTCGGAGTTCAACAGTCAACCAAAAGAGACAAAAGTTAGAGGCATATTTACAAGTCACTTGCACCTCCTTGTACCACCCTAGCATAATTTGTTTTATGCTAAGAAGGCATTAAGAAGGCCCCCACCATGTGCCATATTTACAAAGTGGTACAATGTGTGCATTGCATCACTTTGTAACCCCTTGCGCCACATTATACCTGCACCTGGTATAATGTATGCAAGGGGAGCATTCCCACCCAGGGAGGCCCAAGAAATTGCGCAGTGAAATTTACAAGATTTCAGCATGCCATGTTTTCCACCATTTTTAATGCCTACTCAGGACAGGCATTAAAGTGACATTCCCATAATAACCTATGGGCCTCCCTGTGCTTTGCTGGACTAGCACCATCATTTATGACCCTGATCCAGAAAAGAGCCACAATAGCATCATAAGTTATGTCGCTATTGTGCTAACGTGTGCCATAGTGTGCTGTATAGTAAACACAGGGCTACAATGGTAACGTTAGAGGAGAGCAGGGCAACGCAAGAAAAGTGGTGCAACAAAGCTGATGCACCACTTTCTTGTAAATGTGCCCCTTAATATCCAGCCCAGTGCTTATCTTTGAAATAAGGAATGTACTTCAATCACATAGATGTACTAAACATTGAACATATACAAGTCAGTGACTCCAGGCTCAATTTCACCTAGGAGCTGTACCTGCCTACCCCCTTTATGTTGTCTCCCAGGCCATCTACCAAGGCTATGGGATCCTTCTTCTCTAAGTGTAGTCAAGAGGAGCATGGATGGGCTTGGGAGGTGCTGTTTAGATACCCACTGTTCAAAAATGTGCTTTGTCATTACTAACCAATTTCTCAGAATAGCTAAGTGCTCAGACATCATTTCACCGAGAGTGATGCTAACAGGCTCTTGAAACAGCCGAAGAGAACAAGTAAGTCATTATCAGAGTTCATCAGAGCTGGTTGTGCACCCTGTTGAGCTGCACAACAAACTAGCCTCTCCTTTAGAGATTGCAGCTTTGAGTTCTTTAGAGATGGGATCGATGATCTACAAGAGGTCTCCCTTCTTTGGTCATAAACAACTTGAAACTGGACACAAGTGGGATGGTATGCATCCCACTTTTATATAGGAATGGATGGAGCTTACGGGGTTCGATTCTGCAGTTAGCTAAAAACTCTGTGAAATTCCATAGAGTTCCACATGTGGCGGAATACCTCCTGCTGTGCCACCCTGCCCTGAATGCCTTGATCTTGGAAGCGCTAAGCAGGGTTGGGCCTGGATAGCTGGTCTAACCAGGCCCGACCCTGCTTAGTGCTTCCTATATTGGGCGCATCAAGGCCAGGGTGGTATGCTGTAGCCAGCGAAAGCTGCCACTTCAGGCTTCTTGTACTTCCACAGCCTACCAGCCTGGAGCCTGCTACTCTCAACCACACCTGCACACATCCCTTTACCAACTGCCCTCCTTCACAAACTTGCTATGGGGGGCCAAGCACACCCCCTGTCTTGCACCAGCCTTGCAATCGCTTCCTCTGCACTTACACACAGCCTCAGGCTATCTCTTTTTTTAGGGCCCAGCACTATCAGCGGCAAATCAGCTCACCACCTGCAGCCTGGGATTTTCACAAAGTGCTTAGACTTGCTTGGCACTGGGCTCTAAGGTAGTCTCTCAGGCCACACACATCTCTATCTAGGGGGTGCTAGACTATCACTCAGCAGCTGATGCTCCCCATTCTCTAGCTCTCCCTGCTGACCTCAGCACCATACCCCATAACACCACTTCCTTTCTCAGGGACTCTGGGAAGAAAGGTTCTTTTTAGGTAGAGCTCTGACTGCAAGTTTCCTTTTTTCCAAGCACAGAACCCCCTCATATGCAAATACTGTCCATGCCCATTTCCGGCTCCCGAGTGCACATAAAAGAGAAAGTGAAGCAAGGGTCTGACCTCATGCTGCCTGGGTCCAGGGTCCCCGTTGACAGCAGCCTTGGTCTCTGCCTCCCTCTGCCCTCTGCTCCCAGGCTGCTGAGGTCAGTGAAAGGACAGATGCCTGGATCCGGAGCTGGCACTGGTGGAGCCACTCAGCAGCAGGTTACAGCAGCTTCACGATGCTGACCGGCAGAAAGAAAAGCCTTAGCTAGGGGTCTCCTTGCCTGTCATAGGATAAATGGTGTCTTCATTTTGGGCTGAGTGTAAAGTGCAGCCCAGTGAGCCCATACTGTGCAAGTGCAGAGCCACGCCGGTGAGCTCCGCTCCTCCGCTGGGCTAGCAGTTTTTGGCCAAACTCTACACTCTAAGTGGAGTGCAAAGTGCCAAAAACTTTGTTAACTCCACCAGCGAAGCTCACCACCCACCTCTAGTTTTGTACACAACTTCTAGACAGTGGGTATGGATATGCTGTCTGATGCTGTGACACTAGTTTGGGGTGGTTCTTATTTCAAGTATCGCTTCTGCGCTGTTCTGCAGACACAGCCTCTGTGTGGAGTGAGGCTTTTCATAGCAGGTAGCAGGTGGCCGTCTCCATTCTGGAGCACCAACAAAAGAGGCACAAAAGAGGTGTGAGAGTTCTGAATGTGGCTGTAGTCAGTCCAACTGAAGGAGTATTCCGGGAAAGACAAAAGGTCTCACCTAGAGACTATCTCAATTCCCACAACACCCTTACCGCTAACATTCACACAGTCGCAGTGTGCAGGAAGTCTAATTGCTAATAATTAGCACCTCCATCCTAACCAAAAGACTCCTTAAACTTCTACAGGCAGCTGTGTGTCTATACCAGATTTCAGTGTTGGAGTCTGCTCCCCCCAACTAAAGTAATGCAAGTGCTACCCTTCCTCTGTTTGGAACAAGTCCATCTTGTGTTTGATGTCAAAAGGCCTCCGTAGGTCTGGTTCTCTCACACTATGCATGTGTTACCCTTGCTATGCACACATATATGATTAGTACACACTTGGGACGTCAGCGCAAGCACCTGAACATGCACATAGAAGCCGACAATTATACAGGTGAACTGTTAGGCCTCATCCCAAGTGACTCCAGTAAAAATGCCTGGTTATACTTATTCTCTTTGACATGGATTGCTACTATAATGGCTCTATGTGCTATACTCATTAGAGGGACAGTAGTCCACTGTCAATACTAAAGGCATGACAGTGGACTAAGTATTAAGGGCATGCCTGGTGTGCCAGGAAACAGGACAGGTCAGGGACCTCTCATTATCAAGGACTGGCCTATGTCTTTATGCACATGGTTAGATAAGGGTGACATTAGGGCAAAAATAAAAAAGTCAGGTACCAGATATGGATGCAGTTAGGGCAGTGTAGACATTAGTACCTGTCATGTAGTGGAAATTCCTGTTCCAACAAAATCCATTTCATTATTTTTCTTCATATACCAAATTTCTCTTGCACCTGGATTGCCATCTCAAAGAAAGGGCCTTCTCCAGATCGCGGGTCAGGATGCTTGTGGTTTTCTGTAGCCTACTTAAGGACATGAAACAGTTGTCTAATGTTCAAATGGATGCTATAGCCTGAGGTAAATCCTCTTTGATCTAGCATATGTGGAAGCAGTCTCTTACCTAATATTGTCAAAAGATCTTATAACTCATATTGTTATAGAGAGATACCTGGGTAAAGCTATTGCCAAGTGATCTCTCTAAGGCTTAAGCAACAATGCTATTAATGCCTTACTGGTCATAGGTGGTATGTGCTTGTCATCGAACACTCATAAAATGTTGTAGGTCTTGGGGCCAGGAGCTCCACATATATGATCATCCAGTCCATCCCCTCCCTGTGTTCTGGGGTCACCTTTGAGATTGGTAGCCCCTCCAGGTATTCTCCTTTCTCCTCCAAGAAGCCACCACCAATCTTTCTTTACAGGTCTGCATAATAATCACAGAAAGCCTTACTGATGTCTTTGTATGAGCAATGGATAAATCTGACATCACCTCTTTCTATTTTCATGAGGGGGGAACTTGTTCTCCAGTTTAATAAACCAAACCAGTCAGGTTAATGTCAGGAGTATTCAGCTCTTGATATAGAGATTACAGGCTCTCATTTGAATCTGGATACAATGGCCTCTAATCTGAAACTTAAAAACTTAAATGCTTCTCATTCAGTCAGAGAAGATAAAATATATCCCCTTTTATCTTCAAAATAGTGATCTATGGTTTTCCCAAATGTGGAGCGAAAGATTGGATTGTCTACCATGACACACTGAAGGTGTGATGTAGGTCTCAGAGCTGATTGTCCTCCCCATCAGATACTTAGCAAGAGAGAGTTATGATCAGAGATCACCTTTCACAGATCTTTGGTGTGGTGTGTTAATGTCGGCATCTTTCTAGTACAGATTGATCTTTCCAGTCATATGTGATGACAGATATAATAGGTATTCCCTGACTTGAGGAAATCTACTATGTCATGATTCCATCAGTCACCAGCTAACCAGCCAACCCCTCAAGGCCTTTGCTGTCTTGTTTGTTGGAACTTGTGGAAGTCAGTGGTATGAGTTGGCATCCAGGATACTATTAAAATCCCTCCTCAGTAAAAGTGTGGTATGTTCCCATTTTACCAAGTCTCTAGTCATGGAAGCATAGAATTTTGGTTGATCAGTGCTGGGAGAGTATCTGCTAACTAGTACTACAAGTACCCCATCAAGTCTATCCTCCAGTAATGCATACCTGTATTATTTGTCAAGCAAAGCCTTGCCAACTTCAAAAGATGTCCCTTGTCTCACCCATGCTTTTATTCGCCTAGCATAAGATGTGAAACTTGTGGAGAACAATTGTATCCTCCATATCCGTTGCAATGTTACTCCTTCTGCTGCTATTAAGTGGAACTCACGCAGGAGTGCTACGCCCAATCAACTCCAAGGAATCAGTGTATTTGTGCAGCTTGCTGAATGTACCTCCAACATTCCAGCAGATATAAATGTCTATGTATTTATTGGTGTCATGAGTTGTGTTATTCAGGAAATTCATCATGATGCTATGGCCATTCATAAATGTCATACATGTATGTTCCTCATTATTGCCTTTGTGTGGTATTCCCCAGCTCATAGAGGTATTTTTCCCCATCCGATCACCACATCGTATTTGAACTACTCTTAACTCACCCTTCCTCTTAGGCAGACAAAAGAACATCTACCACCCAAACTGCAAATTTGAACCTATATATATTGTACTCCCTGTAATTTTTCACTTAGGTGATGAGAATAGTTACCGTCAACAAAAAATGAACACAGATTCTCTCTCGGCGTCTGCCCATCTGCACATAAAGGCCTCATGGATACTCACTAACCATAACAAACGTCATTGTGTGACTTGAATATCTTCTGTTAGCTGACCTTACCTATTCCCTATACCAATAATGTTGATGGGCTGCAGTCCAATCACCATATACAGCAGCCATCTCTTGTAGTACCATGTACAGCTACCTGCTCCAATCTGTACAGGATCCTGTCTCAGCCTTCTCTTACTTCCTAATTTGGGGGATTTAAATGATTAAAAAAAAAACTAAGCACTCATTTTTTACCTAACCTATCAGCCTTAAAGTGCCCTTCCCCCAAACCTTTCGCCTTACTGCTCCATATTTTTCTGATCTTGGTTTTGTTGGCCTTTGCAACTGCTGACCAGTGCTGAAGTGTGTGTGCTCACTCCTTAAGACATGGTAACATTGGTTTATCCCCATATGGCATATTACTTTACTTTTAAGCCCTTAGTAAAGAGGTACTACATGTGTCTAGGGACTGTAAATTAAATGCTACTGGTAACCCTTTAAACAAGTTGCAGACCTGTCATTGCAGCCTATGTGCGCGGTTTTGAACTACCATTTTAACCTGGCAAATAAACCTTTTACCAGGCCCAAACCTCTTTTTTTTACTTACTACATATAAGCCACAGGGAAGGGTACATTGTATACAAAAACTAGGCCATGTAAGAGTAAGCTTTACATGACCCAATAGTGAAAAACACTTAAAGTTGTGTTTCACTATTGCAAGACCGTCCTCTCCCATAGAATAACATTGGGGTTACCTCATTACTTTTAATAAGGATAAATTCCAAATGGGAACAGGTGACAAGTTCATGATTGAAAACTGCATTAAACATCATATTTTACGGTATGGCCAGATTTTTTATTACAAATTTGTAACTGCCACTTTTTGAAAGTTGGCATTTTCCTGCCTTAGCCATTTACTGCCTGCAGTCTGTCCTAGGGGGAAAAACTTAACTAGCCTGTACCCTGTCTTCACATGAAGGATTGCAAACCCAGGACTTCTCTGCACTTCAAAGGGAATCCTCTAGACGTTTCTCCCACTTCAAAGAAGGCATCAGGTATAAATATTGGACCTCTGACACACAATCTTCAGGACACTTCTGGACCTGTGGAAGACTCTGCCATGAAGAAGGACTGCTGTGCTACTGAAAGGACTGTCACTCTGCTTGCTGTGCTTCCCTGAAAGATTGCTTCTTGCTGTGCTCACCTGCTGTCTGTGTGAGAATGACTGGAGCTGCAACTTGTACCCAGGACCACCAGAGTGCCACCAAGAGATGGTTTCTTGGTAAACAGCAACTGGACTCTGCAACTGTGATTCCTATCCTGCCAAGTGGTGACACCCCAGTCCTGGACCCTTGGATGTAGGCCTGAAGGTACTCAGCAAAACCAATGCATCTCCTCTTTTATGTGGGTTTTCCCGTTACAATGAATTTGGATTGCTGCTGCACCCTGCAGCCAAATTAGTATTGCTGCTGTGTGATGCATCCTTAACTCAACCTCTCTCACTGTAAGTCCATCTTCAACAGCATCCTCAAAGATGACACAGAACTCTGCATTGCATGGTCCGCAGCTCTTCATAAACAGCCAGTGTACAATGCATCTTTGATGCAGGATTATACATCGCGAGCCGCACTCATTGACAGCCTCCTATATGACAATGTTGGACTCCGCATCACAGAATCTCAGCTCCCCAGAACTGATGCTGTGTGATGCATCTCCTATCTGGGCCTTGCATTGTCTTGGTTGGGTGACTCATCTTTGACACAGGGCCTTCCAGTGCTACTCAACCAGGATTTAAGGTACTCTTGTTTGGTGGGACTAACAGAGTCCCTGTAGCCGGCCCATGATCCATCACAGTCGGCCTGATCTTGTGACTTTGTCCTGGTCCGGCATGACCAAATAACCACAGTGGGTGCTTTGCTCTCTTTGGTGTTATTTTCACTGAAATCGTTAAACCTGCATATCTCCAGTTCTACTAATTGGATTTTCATTACTGTTTGAAGGGTTGCACAAATACTTTACACATTGTTTGTATGTTAAGCCTGACTTCTCTGTGCCAAGCTACCAGAGGGTTGAGCAGAGGTTAATTTAGGGTCTGTTTCTGGCTTCATTCTGACAAAGACTGTGGTTTCTGCTCGAGTAAGGTTTCAGTCCCCTCAACCAGTAACCCAATTTCTTAAGTACCCCAATTTAGTTAAAGTCTAATGAAATAATTTGTTATCTGGAGTGTTACTTCCGGGATATCCTCTCTTTCAGTGTCTGGAATAGACATTATAGGCCCTATCCCCAGAGCCAATGGACACACAGTCATCCATGCTTGTTGTTACTCAAAATGTTGCTGCCACTGATTATGCTTCCAGTTCACCCCCTTGGGCCTATCACAGAGAAGGGGCTGCCACAGATGTGGTTCATTGTTGGAGCTTGAGGCATGTATATGTGTTTCTCTGATGTGGTTTTCATGGTTGTCCTTGTTGATGGTTCGTTATTTCTCCAGACATTGTGTAGGCCCAATCCTATACTACCTCTGGTTTAGTGAAAAAGAAGGTCTGCTGGTCTGTCATGGTCTATAGCTTGGCAGGAAAGAAGAGTGCCTCTCTCAGTCCAGTACTCCTATCTTCCTCTTGACTTTCAGAAAGGTAGCCTAGTGATGCTGCACTGTCACACAATAATCAGGAAATATCATTACCTTATCATTGGCAATGATGAAGTGGTCTGTCTTCCTGGCCTCTTAAAATATTACATCCCTGTCTCAGAAATGCAAGGGTTTCTCCAATACCAATCAGTGTAAAGATCATTAATGCAGTCTATTTTCTGGAACCTGGTATGGTCATTCAATTGAGAAGAAAAAGGGCAGGCCACTATTCTGGAATGGGTATGATCCATATACTGGAACTTATGCATCCCTTTGCACCTTCTGCCGTCCCTTATGAAAATGGACCCTGTCTATGGCTGCCAACTGAGGTTGCAGAGTCCATATAACTGTTTCTGTCTGAGCTACTTTCTTTGGGAGCTTTAACTGATTCTCTCTAAGAAGCCCAAAGACCAAGATGTCAGAGTCCACCTTCAATTCCAATGCCTCTCTTGTCACTGTTATAGCGTCCAGTATTGTGTTGAATTTATCAGGGTGTTGATTCATTTAAGAGGCAGGCCTCACTTGCCTCAGGAGTAGTCCTTCTAGTGAATATTGGTTTAGCCGCATTTCAGCTTGCCATTACACTATCAAGAAAGGCCTGGAAGGAGGCAAAAAGCATGTTGTCATCTTTCTCTTTGTGAATGTTCTTTGAGTGTCCCACTAAGCCAGTCTTAGTTTTTAAGGTGGCCACACTTACTGTTTCCTGTACTTGTGTAGGTCTAGAGCTGCCAGCCTACCCTCTTCTATTTCAGGTGGCGCAATCCCTCTGTAGCTGTGAGGGATCAGGAGGTATGTGCAGCCAGAGCCTTTTGCGATCATAAAGTTTACAATTGTCTTTGCTGCTTTTAAGGGAGTAGGTGAGTTGATCATTCTGTCAATGACTTTGCAGTGCTGTGGGATCTTCTCTAGGAATTGCCCAGGTGCTCAAAGCCTCTACTTTACTTCTGTACCTCTCAGTTACCAGTGCTGTGAGCTGTTGCCTCACCTCTACTTTTCTATTCAGGACATGTCATTTAGGTCCACCCCATCATCTACAATCGACCCATTCCTTTTGTCTGGTCCCTAACTGTATTCATATGATGTGTGAGGAGGCTTTTGCATGCTCTTGTGGTACTATGTCGACCATGATCCTTTCAGGCTTTGTTCAAGGGCTGGTCTTTTTTTGCCACCATATCCTGTCCTTCCTCATGACCACCATTGGTGCTGGTGTCACAATTCAGGTAGCTTGGCAATGGTTGGTCCTGCTTACACAGCAGTGATCTCCATGCCTCCAGCAATAAGGGCTGTCTAGCTCCCCCGGATGACTCGGAGGGAGTTCCCCTGGCCACTTGAGTCACCATGTGTGCTACCCAATGATACTATTTCCTGTAGCCTCCTTGGGGAGACACTCAGCTGCAGCTGTTTTTCGATGGTGGTCCCTGTGGTTGTGTCTCCATTGGTTCGCAACTTCTGGCTTTTTTTGGTTCGCCCAGAGGCAGGATGATGATGGATCAACTGGTAAAGGGCTACTCTATTCTGTGTCTTCCATTTTGGCTAGCATAGGCACGGCCACATTATACCACTATGATTTTGTTTTCTGGCAAAATCTCCCATGGTATTCTCTTACGTTTTAAAGTCAATAAATGAGAATTTATCACATTGAGCAAAACACATTACTGCAGTGAAGGGAATGTTGCGAAACAGAGGAGACAGATTAAAACAAGCATTTGCAATGCAATGGGTCTCGCGTTTGCTCGAGGTAGAGCTCTTAACATTGTAAATTTCAAACTGGACTTTTCTTGCCACACAAACTGAAAATAAAAAGTAAAACGTTTGACATAAGCGAGCCGATTCAAAGCCCCGCCGTCAGCGCGAAGAGAGACAAAAAAGAAAAAAGAAGTTTGCTCGCAAAGTTATCTGCAAAAGTGCAAATAGCCATGTAACAGGGTCGATGGCTAAGGCCGTAATAAAACCACCCTGAGGAGGAACAAACGTAAAGCAGTTACCACCGAAAACAAAGGCTTTTTGAGAGGCAAGCCAATGAACCACTGGCAGTGAGGGTGTGCAGTGGGCATGTTAGTCCAGATACATGCCAACTCGTCAAAAAAGCAGCGCTTGTGCGCTGCTAAGCTCGCCCTATAAAAACTAAAACTGTGCTGACCACTGTCGTCAGTATTGTTGACATCTCAGCATTATGATGGGGCTGTGGCCATTCTATCATACACGCAACTATTTCTACCTCAGATCCTCTGTCGCTCAAATTCCAGAATTATGGCTTTCATTTGGTCTCCCATAGCTCTCTAGTGAGCAATAGCGTTACCATGTACATGATTCACTGCATGTTGTATACGTGTAACATAAATATATGCGTGCAGCTGGTGTTGGTGTGTGATTGTCACTGGGTATCAGTGGGCGTCCATGCAACTACAGGCATACGCCCATATGAGGAAAGACACCGGTGCCAAAGGTACCATTTTCATCAGTATTCAAAACAGCGAGATGTCCATAACCAATCTTAAGGTTATCTGAAATTGAAATGCCTGCACAAATCTCTGCCACTGATGTGTGTTTAAGTATACATGACAGGGCTGTAATAAGAAATGATTCTTTAATAAACTGATATCGCCAACTGTGACAACGTATATGGAAAGTAATACGCGAAGTAATGATATGGCGCACAATATGCATGGCGGCAATGATTATCAGTGTCACACCGCTGCAATATTACTGAGTCTCATTTCTAAAATACAGCCGATCCGCATGACGCTTTCACGACCTTCCCAAAACCCAAACAGCAGCTCCTTGTGACAAAGAAGGCAAGCCTGCAAGTAAAAAAGAGATGCAGTTCTTTATAATTTATCTTTTTCATTAATTGGTCTTTGGCTTTCTGCATTTGTGATAAAAGAGGACTTTTTGCTAATATTTAATCATTCTTTTCTTTGTTCATTCTCAAATTAATTTTTCTAGAATGTTGCAACTTCTCAAGTTGTGTTCATGTTTTTTCCCAAATGGATTTTTCTCATTCTACAGCACCTGACAGGTTTCAACATATTCAGCGTGTTTACACATATCTACTGAACTAAGGGCGAGTATCTACAAAGAGGTAGGCAATATTTATTATAAGCTTCGTGATCTTAATTAGGGTCACATAATATTAACATATTGCTCATTCTTGGTTTTTAAGTAGTGGTTATGTGATCTGCGTTCAGAATTTTTCACTTTCAATGTTGACCGAGAACTGAAGCACTACTTTCTTCAATCTGCTCCATGGCATGCATTTCCATTGCTTCCTATGCAGTATTTCCAAAATGTTCTTCTACCCAACTAATAATTCACTGTAAGAAAAAGCTTCTTGATCATCTACATTTTGTTTGACTGATGCTGTTTGCTTTTGTACTCTGTACACAGGGGCCCTGCTAACCACAGTACATATGCTCTGACCTCTAAAAACTGTTTTAATTGGTTAAACATCTTAATTGGCACATCCAATGTACCTATACGTCCCTAATATATGGCACACATGTACTGAGGGCATGTGTGTTAAATGTCACTAGTAGACTGCAGCACCCATTTTGGCCCCATGAAAGTGACAAGTGAAGCAGTGTACAGTTTTAAACTGCACCTTTTGCCAGTCCTAAACCAACCCGGTTAATATGTATGTCATCACTAATGTAGGCTGTATATGCCCAAAGGACAGGGTGCAACGGTATCTAAAAATGAAGAACATGTGCATTTATCTTGTGCCTGGCTTGCTGTGAAAAAAACTCTAATTTTTCATTGTGGCAAGGCTAGGTCTTCCATAGAAAAGCACTGGGTTACATTATAATACAGTATAATGTGTAACTGCAGCTTGGTAATAGCTAGAACCGTGATTCAAGGACTTAAATAGTAATTTAAAATCCAATCTAATGGACAAGATGGATTTTAAATTACTATTTTGGAAATGCCAATTTAGAATGTCTAAAGCCTCTAATAGCCTTTTCAGAGCTAACCCCCAACTGTCACCTGGCAGCCTGCCGGCCCCTTGCCAGGAAGTGTTAATGGCTCCCAGAAAGTGGATAAGATAGTTTTGATTGGGAGGGGATGTGACCTCTTCCTGACAGGATGTCCTGGGGAATATGCCCAGCAATTGCCAAAGCTTTAAAGGGGCATTCCCTGGCAGATGTGACTCACATCTAGCCACCCCCTCTGCCATCGTCCAGTAAGCCAGAGCAACATCAATCCCAGTGAGTGGAAACCCTGTCTCAGGACTGGTTTGCAGAGAGAGTTCCTCTTTTCCCAGGGCACACCTCAGGGGTGTGCCAAGAGCTCTGCCCAGGACAATAAAGGCTCTGCTATCTTAGATTTTGGGAAAAGCAGAACTGCACTGTGGGATTATTTAAGACCAACCAAATCTTCAGGAAGTAATGTAAAATAAGTGGGAGTGCCCTTAGGTACTTTTCCACTATCAGTCAGGAAGTTTCCCCCCACCCACAAGCTGGTTCTAGGCATAAATGTAGCATCTTTGCATACCTTCTCAGAACATCTCTGAACCTGTAGAAAACAAATAAGAATTGTGCCTTGCAAAAGCTTCAAGAAGGCCGAATCTCTGCTGAACTCAGCAGACCTATTCCAACTTTATTTGCTCTTGACTTTTCTGATGGCTTTTGGGAGATTGAGTCCTAGCCTCCAAGTGGTGTCCAAAAAGTCCTGGACCGTTGGCTGGTTTTAGAGTGTACTAGTTCCCTCTTTAAAACTGCAAAACTGGACATTTGGAAACCTTTTCTGAACTTTTTTCACAAAGATCTAGAGGCTCACATGCACCGCCAATGTGGAAATGCTAGTTGGACTCAGTTTGTTAGTTGTCCCCACTTAAAGAATCCTCATTTCTTTTATTTCCAGGTCTGAATGCAGAAGACTTCACCGGGAACAAAGCAGAGCAGAACCCAGATGACAACGACTACTTTCTAGGTGCCAATTTTGGACTTTGCCTACCCAGAGGTTTCTCACCTTCAACACCGAGAGCCTCAAATGTCTAGCCAGAGATGAGCCTTCCAATAAGGTTCTGAACTTCAGCCAGCTGCTGTTAAGGTGCCGTCTTCAGATTCAAGGCTTTTCTCTAGGAAACCGACTAAGTCAGAAGGTAAACGTACCCCAGGATGAACCCGGTCCCTGTATCTGACCAGCGCTCCATCACAGTCAACTTTAACATTTGACTTTGTCAATTATGACCAGATACCTGTGGTCACGACTTTCTGCTTTTTAGTTCTAAAAACTCACACATCTTTAAAAATCATATCTCCATTTCCCTGTATCCTATTTGTGCCATTTTGCTATCTATTTGCTCATTAATTCTACTCTTTTTTAATAAACTGGAGTAGGTTTTTTATTGTGTTGTGCTTTCTACTTTTTAACTGTTTTGGTACTAATAAATGTTTTACACATTCCTCCTAAGTTAACCCGGCCTGCTCTGTGCTACAGATACTAAGGATTGAGGTTAGGTTTTTATTACTGAGACCTAACTGGACGTAGAAAGGAATAGTGACATTATTACTTCAAGAGGACTGCCATCCACTTCAACTAATAATCCACTTTCTCACAACCACATGACAAAAAAGGTGAAAACAAAGTACAAATATGTTACCACCCTAGCTCCAATCCCAGTGTCTTAGCTATCAATAGAGAAACATTACACTCAATTCCTCAACTCCTTGCTCATCTTGGTTTGAAAGTAGGGTGTGCAAAAGTTATTATGCCTGCTTGGCTGGTGATGTTTTGTGTACTAATGGAACACATGGTTTATGGGTGGTATTGTTGACACACCCACACTTATCCATTGACCAGATCTGTCTTGAAAATGAAACAGCAATAGAGATATTTCAACCAAAACATAATTGTGAACCAGACAAGCTTAGCAGGTGAATTTCTTTACATTTTATAAATGTAGTGGGCTGTTGAGACTCTGCTCTGGATAAGAAAGGTTGGTCTGACTGGTGCATAAAGGCCTAGAGAACACATACAGGGGTCCTAAGTGCCCGCTTGAGTGTCATCCACCTCTAACTGGGACTCCATGAGACTGAACTGCCTAGAGTGGTCCCAGACTCCTTCCTGATCAGGTGCCACCTTGCCTTGAGTAGGGAGCCCAGGGCGACCAGTGCCCTAGGTGTCCAAGCTGGCTTCATCTACCCCTCACTGGTGCTTCTTGCATCTGATCGGCCAAGAGAATTACTACAAGTTGTTGCAGACTTTAAAAACCTCTCACAGGGCATGTTCAAAAAGGTCACACATTGTCCCTGCATGGAATTGCTACTCCAGTCATTCAGCACTAAATACCCAAGGATGTTATCCACCTTCCTGGAAATTAGGCCTCATTAGTGAGGCTGTTTACATTCCCTGAACTATCTCGGTCTGTCAGTAAGCAATGTTCCCTGAAATATTGAGCCCCAGGGGGGTACTTATGGAATACAAGAAGAGCAATAAGTTTGAAATAACCTCACAGGCCCGCCCTCTCAATTGGCCAGCTACTATATGGGCTGGGATCATTGGAAAACCCAATGACCAGAGTGACCAGATCTATTAGAACTGCTGACCAAAAGGCGTCAAGACTGTAGAACCACCAAATGCCTTGCCTTAGCCTGTGCTGCTCAGCCCATCTGGTCATTATTCTGATCTGTGAAAAGAGCTGCCCGTCACACTATGTAGGGTGTGAAACACACACTTTCCCATCAGGCCCCTCACTGGGTTCCTTTCCTGGCAAAATGCTCTACCTAGCTCATCCCTGCAGTGCCCAGAAGACAGCTCTATGCCACACATGTTCAGGTCTTCACATGCAAGTCGTGTCCAGCCTTTAACAAAGTACCCAGTTTGCCACAGACAAATCTTCCCACTAGCACACAAGGGAAGAGCCAGGCCCTGTGTCGACAGTCAGTCTGGGACGCGGTTGAGGTAAATCTCTAGCTGTCCCTCAGGCTTCTCTCCCCTGAATGACTCCTCAGCTGGTTCACCTACAGAAACCTTGGGCCTGATTTAGAGTTTGACAGAGGGGTTACTCTGTCACAAATGTGACTGATATCTTGTCCCCCTTATTACAAGTGCTCTTGAATATATTGCACTTGAAATAAAGCAGACAGGACGTGTGATGGAGGGACCCATCCACCAAACTCTGAATCAGGATTTTTATTGAAACGTTTACCCCTTCTGAATAGTAAAATTTGATCATCTACTGAGCACTCAGCCATCACTATTGCCAATGCCAATTCAGTGATCTCACTGAACCATCCAATTTAGTAGTAGCAGGGACAGTGTGTACAAAGGGCAGGGACTTAATCAATGGAATCTTATGATCCACATTTGCTGGGAATTCCTTGTGCATGGGATTTAATCTCTATTATAAATGGAGTTCAGTGAGTAACCGGCACATGACGGTGAAGAGTATGCACATAATGAATCATTTAGTGTAGCACACATTACTTGCTGTAGCATTACTTGCTGAATGCCACCTGTCCCTCTAGGAATTTGAACAACTGCATACCTTGTTAGCATGAAGGAGTCTTGCTTGTTGTTGGAATTAACCAGCACACATGCATCACAGACCTGTTATTACTTGATTTCATTTGGGTGAACGCCACCTCTCCCTCTAAGAATTTGAACATCTGCATACCTTGCTAGCATAAAGGAGTCTTGCTTGTTTTGGGAATCAACCAAACAAATTGCTCCACCAACTATGAATTACCATGCACCACCACTAACATAATTGAGAAAGAGCTATCAATCTGTCAATCCTTTCAAATTCAGCCACATACTCTACTTCTGGTGGTTCCGTTCTGTCATTTCCCTTAAGTTTCAGCTTTGCAATGATACTCCACCCACCAAATCAGAAAGGTTTTAGTTTCCTGAAAGCTGCTCAGCAGGCCAAAGGAATAACTCGGACAGATCTCTGGTCAACATTGTGTACTGTCAACATTTCAATGGTGTCTTATCATTTTTTAACCTCCTAATTTTGTCCTTGGTTAATGAAACCATTCCTGGCAATCCTAAGTCAAGAGCAATATGGAGTCACTGAGAAGAAAAGGCTTGGATACCTGGCAACTCATCTTGTGGGAGACCATCATCTGAACCGTAGGATCGAACTATGAGCTTTGTAATTGCATTAAATGTACTGTACGATATTGGAGCTGAAGCTAGGATTGAAAGAATATTCATTCTAATTACAGGACCTCGAAAGAGTCCTGCATTATTATTTTTCATCTTTACCTCTCTAAGTTGGGAGTAGGTAATTAGAGCATCTGCCACCTTCTTTGAATGTGGTAGACACTTCTCAGGCTCTCTTTTTGGAATCTAACTCTATCTAACCATTACCCATGATCACCATGTAGGCACAGATAGCACCCTCAAAAGTTGATGGAAGGGTTATCAGTATAAACCATCGCTGTCATGGAGACGTGTGATGACCTAAAGATGTCAAGGTAATCAAAACAGCCAAGAAGGCCAGGGTTGGTTTTGAACTGATAAATGTATCCATTCTGTGATGTCTCTGCTCTCTGTCATATATTAGCTCTAGTACTACCACAGTTATCCAAGTAATAGGTGAAGAGATCAAACTGATTTAATGAGCCATTCACAGTTTCACTATACCAATTATGTGTATTTGCATCTTGGTTTTCCCAACCACATATCTCAGTATTCTTATACTCTTTCCCAATGATTATCATGGGGAGGATAATTATACTTTTTGTGCAGTATTTTGTCTCTGCACTGCAAGGAACAAACATTGACTCAGGCAGAGATGCATTTGAAAGGCAGACACATTTACCCAAATCAGCTTCCTTCCAAATCAGCCTTTCCAGCCTCATTTAGGCCCTCATTCCGACCCTGGCGGTTTCAAACCGCCAGGGTGGAGGGCAGAGGAAGCACCGCCAACAGGCTGGCGGTGCTTCCCGGGCCATTCTGACCGCGGCGGTAAAGCCGTGGTCAGAAAAGGGGAACCAGCGGTTTCCCGCTGGTTTTCCCCTGGCCCAGGGAATCCTCCATGGCGGCGCTGCTTGCAGCGCCGCCATGGGGATTCAGACCCCCTGCCGCCAGCCTGTTCCTGGTGGTTTACACCGCCAGGAAGAGGCTGGCGGGAACGGGTGTCGTGGGGCCCCTTGGGGCCCCTGCACTGCCCATGCCACTGGCATGGGCAGTGCAGGAGCCCCCTAACAGGGCCCCACAAAGATTTTCAGTGTCTGCTTTGCAGACACTGAAAATCGCGATGGGTGCCACTGCACCCGTCGCACCCCTGCAAATCCGCCGGCTCCATTCAGAGCTGGCTTCCTCTTTGCAGGGGCTTTCCCGCTGGGGCGGCGGGCGATCTTTTGGAGATCGGCCGCCGGCCCAGCGGGAAAGTTGTAATGACCCCCGCGGTCATTTGACCGCGGTGCAGTCTTTTGGAGGTTTCAGCCCGGCGGGCGGCGCCCGCCGCCCGCGGGGGTCGGAATGACCCCCTTAGTATGAGGCTGGAAAGCATGGCAAGGTTAATCACTCCTCTGGACAGCAGAATGAAAGTGTCCTTTGTTGCATATACGTTATTTTAGTTAGTGCAACTAATGTCAATTCTCTGCTAGAATAATATGACAATATACACTCTTTTAGGTATTATCATCACTAAGCAAATATATTCTCTAAACCTCATGCAATACAAGAGTCAGTGCCTCTCATATTTGTCATATATTTAGGCTTGATTTGTATGTAACAAGTATGTATTATCAGGAAATTCCTGTCTCACACATCAAGGGAGAGGCTGGCTGAGTCGTAGCCAGAACAAGACATAGAGGTTTTAACCTCACCACTGACATGTTTGATTGAACCCCAAAGGACAGGTTGTTTTGAGCTGCTGTGGAAATGCACAAAGTGAGGAAGGGCTACCATGTGGTATACAGAAATTGGGCTGCAAGCCTGTGCTTATCGTTAGAATCACCTGATGTCAGCCATTCTGGCCCGACCACTAAGATGCAAGTTGCTGGGGTCCTTTGGCTTCATTCAGTTAAGTGGAGCAGCCCTCTAAAAGGGTCTTATCAAATGTCACACCTTCAAATCAGGTAGTCCCAGGTAGGATGGAGGCTCCATGCTTGAAATGTCAACCAAGACTAGTCAAATAGTCACTAACTAAGGAGTCTAAGTATGACCAATCAATCGGAATACAGTGCTATTCAGACCATTCCTAATAAGGCTGCCCTGCCTGGGATGTCTCCTTTATACTTCTGCCTGCTCTCTGGAAGGCAGGCATGTTGAATTTCCCCTGTGGTATGTCTGGATGGCAGTGGCAGACTCAGGACCATGAAGGCTCCTGGTAGAATATAGGCTGGTTAGGTATCTTGCACCATCGGGCTAGAACAACCACATGAAACGTATATCACATTCACCCTACCTCTACTAATCCAGGGGAAAACCACTAGCCTAATCAGTGCACACTTAATGACATAGTAGAATCTTTAAGCAAATATATTCGACCTCCTGGAGCACTGGCTCGGCATGAAGCTTCAAATGAGCCCTAATCAGGACTTCTAGTGCAGATAAGAATTTTGTTTGCACCATGTATTCCCATAGCAGGCCCTACCAGAGGACTGGAAATAGAGAAGGGCATTTCCTTGGAATCACTTATTGTTAAGTCAGCATTTACTTGATACTAATCATAGAAGTTGCAGAAATCCACAATTTTACACTTCAGGAGGTACGTGACGCCTTGTAAAACACTGATTCTTAAAATCATCTAATCTCAGGAAAGAGCATCAGAGGCCACGCAGCTGTCCCTCGCAGCGATATTTGTTAATTTGCTTTGCGGGAACAGGATGTTTCCCCGGTGGTTGGAAACAGCATCTCACAAGGCTCCACTTACCTCCTGAAGTGTAAAAGTGTGGATTTCAGCCCATTCTATGATTACTCTCAATTGAATCTCGTCTTAACAATAAGTGTATCCATGAATGTTCCAAGATACATCTTTCCTTTTATGTTTATTTGACAGTTGGACAACTTACCTTGTAGTTTGATTTACTTCCCAGAGGGTTGACCAATAAGTATAACCCATCACAACTTTATTAAGGAATACTTCCCACAAATGACAATTTGGTTGTTTCGTACTTACCTGCTCTTGGTGTCTTCTGTTTCAAAGGTTTTTTTTTTGTCCTGATGATGACCCTTCATGCACTACCCCAGGGGTAGAAACATTTGATAATTGTTTACAATGGACTTTGTTGATTGTTCATAATAAGGCAAACTACAAGGTAAGAATGTCAAATTATGACTCATTTACTAAAGGATTGAACACTATTGATGAATGGAAAAATATGGCCACAACCTAGTTTCAATAATTCATTGTTTACGTTTTGCTTATTCTTTATGTTCATACAAACATTACAGACATATTATTCACCTAACACCCTAATATAAATATGTATGGAATTGTAAAACACTGGATGCACTGTAATTATCTAGTCTTCAAAAAATTAAACTTTGGCCTTGATTTAGAATTTGGCAGAGGGGGTTACTCCATCACAAATGTGATGGATATCCCATCTACTGTATTACAATTTCATTATAACCTATTGAAATTGCAATATGGTGGACAACATATCGTCACATTTGCGACAGAGTAACCCCTCCACCAAACTCTGAATCAGGCCCTTCGTCTTTTTGTTATGTGTTTGCACCCCTAACCACTGAAAATATTAATAATGTTATAAACTATTCACAATGTGTTTATGTGTTCTTATGTGAACATTATCTCTTTAAGTCTGCACATATGGAGTCCGTGCTACTTCCACCATGTCTGTTCATTTAATCATTCTCATGTGTGAGCCTTTTGATTTAACTAAACTTATATGAATATGGATAGATGCTTACAGTGGGTTTCAGACAGCCCTTTTCATCTATTACTGCATTAGTCACCTTTTCCTTCTGTCCACAGCAGCATACTGGATGAAGCCCACTTAAGTCACTGGCTAACTTCACTTGAAGTGATGGCATTCTGCCGTTTCAGAAGAACATACACACACAAAAGTTTCCTTAAATGCTAGGAACTACTGTGCAATTTTGTCTTTTGCAGTTGCAAGGTCTTTTAAAATATATCTGTGAGGGCCTGGCAGCTTCCTCAGCAATAATGTTTTGCAAAACCATCCCAAAAAATGAAGCCTTGACAAATGGTAAAAGTTGGAAGCTACTGAAAGTTAGTTTTTTTAGTCAAGCATGTACTCAGGCATCCATCTTGCTTCTATTGAGGATGACCTATAACTAACAAGAGGGTCGAAGTACTGCCTCTGATGATAATTATATGCAAAGGCATATATTCTGTGCCCCCTTGAGACCAATTGCTAAAAAGGAATGGAAAATATATTGAACTCAAAACTCCTAAATCAGTGAGAGCATTTGAGTCATCGGAGCCTGAGCTTGCCTAAATGTAGAGTGTATTGGGGAGGAAAACACCAGGATCTCAACTATAACAGGAGGGAAAGAGGTTTATAGGAAGGATGTGCAGCTTGTCTCTGTCAGGTAGCAACTTATGACAACCCTGTATAACTTACCCATCACATGTAGTATTTAGTTCTGCTTTGAGATTAAAGTACCTTCTTTTTTGAGAAAAGATAAAGCATTGGGCTGGACATTATGCTATTGTGTTTGTTGCTTGTCTCTTGAGTTTTGAGCTCCTATCCATCACTACTTCCATGACATGAGAAACCTGTTCCTCCTATTTATCCTGGGATTCATGATTCATGTGTAGAGATGGTTGTACTTGGCCAAGTTTGCAGGGCCATATCCCAGGACCCCTTTGGCACACACCTTCAACAACCGTGTCTGGAGGCCCATAAACCCAGCCTGCCCCAAATCCACTGAAACGTGGTCTGACATTGAAAATACCACTGGTCACCAGCTCTGAGAACACAGTTGAATGTATGGGAGACTAGAAGAAGCAGATATCTGCTTGTTATCTGCCTGGAGGTGGACACTGAGAGTATACTGCACCCAGGTTTTGGAAACACTGTCACGGAACACAGTAGATGGCTTCATGTAGCCTTGGGAAAAGAAAGAATAAAGGGTGGGGGACTCTGTGGGGAAAAAAAAACAGACTAATTGAACGTGTACCAAAATTCATTTGAGACCTGGTTGGAAAGGGTACCTGAATTTGCTTCCCTCTGCTTTCTATGACATGGGCCCTCATTGCAACATTGGTGGTAAATCCCGCTTACCACCGTGCAGAAGACCGCCAACACACCGCCGCAGCCGCGCAATTCCACCACAGCTATTACGACCCACTGCTCGGAATCCGCCAAAATCTAGACACCCACACAAGTCCACCACACCAAAGGACAGTGATAAACTGGCAATAACAAAACCTCCACCGTCACGCAAACAGGAATACACCAACACTATCACGACCGATGAATCCATGTGGCGGTCTTTCAACCACGGTAAACCATTGGCGGTACACACCGCCGCGATCAAAATACACACACTCTTACAAAACACTACCACATTGGACAATTCCAAAGACACACACCTGATACACATACACACACCACTCCCGCACATCCAATACAATATAAAACACCCGCCCACATCACCCACAAACCCTTACTACCAAAAATGTTGACGAAGCACAGCAAACACAACAACAACATACAGAGGCAAACAACACCATCACGCATGCACATCCAAGCAAAAAACACCACAAACCCCTAAACATAACGCCACACATCACAACACACACCACCTCACACATCACCCACACCACGGCACCGCAAAGACACCCCAGGTTTTCTGAGTAGGAGCTCAGGGTCATGGTGGAGGAAATCGTCCTGGTAGAGCCACAGCTATTCGGATCACAGGTGCAGCACACCACCATAGCTAGGAAGATGGAGCTATGGTGCAGAATCGTGGACAGGGTCAACGCAGTGGGACAGCACCCAAGAACACGGGATGACATCAGGAAAACGTGGAACGACCTACGGGGGAAGGTGCGTTCTGTGGTCTCAAGACACCACATCGCGATTCAGAGGACTGGTGACGGACCCCCACCTCCTCCCCCACAACTAACAAAATGGGAGGAGTAGGTCTTGGCTATACTGCATCCTGAGGGCCTCGTAGGAGTAGCAGGAGGAATGGAGTCTGGTAAGTCAAATCTTAACTATTATCCCCCACCCTACCTGCATGCTATCACATACCCCAACCCTCGCCCTCACCCCCATCACTCCAACTCCTCACATATGTCCCACTATCACAAACCACACATCCCAACACCAAGCCCTGAATACAACAACAAAGCATGGACACCCATCACCAATGCAAGCCCACTACACATACCCACACAGACCCCTAAACAATTAGCGCACAAGGTCCTACACAGGAATGCAAGCACTGGGGTACAGGGTCAGCCACCCATTGCACACCATGGCACACACAGGTGCAATAATCATGCCTTTACACCCCTACAGGACCCCTACCCAACGTCACCGGACAGGAGGTTCCAGACATGTCCACTCCACCCACAGTGATGACAGCAGCTCGTTCCAACTGGATCTAGATGACCAGCCTGGCCCATCTGGGACCTCGGGACAGTCGGTTCCCCTCACACTGGCACAAGCCACCACAGAGCCTCCCCCCTCAGGAAACACCAGCACATCACCCACCCAGCAGGCTTATACCTCTGTCCCCAGGACACGTCAAGCAGCAGTGTGTCCACCACTAGAGGGAACCCAGGCTAACCCACAAACCCAAGAACAGCAGGGACCTGGGGGCAGTGGTAGTGGGCACACGGTTCAGGGGACAGAGGCCCTGGAACACAGGGGAACTGGAAGGGCTGCTGTGCGACAGGGGGAGGACAGGCCCAGGGAACCCACTCTTCACGAGGACCTCTCCAACATCATGGGAGCCTACCATAATTCCCAGGAGACGATGTCAACGGTACTGGCCAAGTTTCAGGAGACCCAGCGGCTGCAGAAGGAACAGTATTTGGGGTTCAGGGAGGAACTCAAATCCATCAATACCACCCTGGGCACCATTTTAGGGGTGCTGAAGGAACTCGTCAACACCTGGAGGGACACTGTGGCACAACAAGGGGCCCCTGACACTAGCCTGGACGATGAACTGCCCACCACCTCTGCCAGCACTAGTGGACAGAAGGCACCACCACAGGACCACGACACCAGCACCAGCACCCCACCCCCTGCAGATGGAGAACCATCTCGCAAGCGGTCCCTGAGATCCAAGGCAAAGACAGAGAACAATGCCCCCTGCCAAGAAATGAGACCACCCTGATTGTCATCCTTCTGTCCCACTTTGTCACCCTAACCATCCTTAAACTGCCCCAGCTCCACTTCCTATGCCCCATTGGACAATGCACCTGTGAGACTAATAGACTGGACTCTGCCATGGACATTCCTCCACCATCACCCCTGACCATTTTACGACCCCCCTCTATTTAGCACTTAAATAAACACCCTTAAATCACGAAACAATCTGGAGTCAGTCTGTGCTTTCACAAATGTGTATTTGCAATAACTGAGGGAAATAGCAATGTCCATTCTATTGTCAACATACCTATGTCACACAGCTCTAGTCCATGAGGAAACATAGCAGAGGTCACATAGTGGGACCCACATCTGTGAAATCGAAAGGGAAAGTGACAAATCAGGGTCCATACACTGGGTGAAAGCGACAGACAGATGTGAGGTAGAAAAAGTGTATCAGACGTAGAAACAGTGATGTCTTCTTACCTATGTCTCACTGGAAGTATTAATGAATCACAGTGTTTCTGCTGTCCATGTCCTCTTCTTCTGCCTCCTTTTCTTCACTGTCCACAGGCTCCACAGCTGCCACAACACCTCCTTCAGGACCATCCTCCTGCAGAAAAAGCACCTGTCGTTGCAAAGCCAAGTTGTGCAGCATACAGCAGGCCACGATGATCTGGCACACCTTCTTTGGTGAGTAGAATAGGGAACCATCTGTCATATGGAGGCACCTGAACCTGGCCTTCAGGAGGCCGAAGGTCCTCTATAAAACCCTCCTAGTTCACCCATGTGCCTCATTGTAGCGTTCCTCTGCCCTTGTCCTGGGATTCTTCACTGGGGTCAGTAGCCATGACAGGTTGGGGTAGCCAGAGTCACCTGCAAATGTCGAGGGACAACTGTTAGACACACACTAACCCTTAGGGACAACCCCAGACCCAGACAACTATTCACACTGTATAAGGTCCATATCCTCACCTAATAGCCACACACGGTGCCTCTGGAGTTGCCCCGTCACATAAGGGATGCTCCTATTCCTCTTAATGTAAGCCTCATGCACTGAGTCAGGAAACTTGTCATTCACATGGGAGATGTACTGGTTGTCCAAACACACCATCTGCACATTCATAGCATGGCAACTCTTCCAGTTTCTGTACACCTGTTCACTCCTGCGGGGGGACCAAGGCCTCATGTGTCCCATCAATGGCATGATGTTGGGGATATGTCCCAAAGCATAGAAGTCACCTTTCACTGTAGGCAAATCCTCCACTTGAGGAAAAATGATGTAGCTGCACATGTGTTTCAGCAGGGCAGACAACACTCTGAACAACACGTTGGAGAACATAGGCTGGGACATCCCTGATGCTATGGCCACTGTCGTTTGAAAAGACCCACTTGCCAGGAAATGGCGTACTGACAGGACCTGCACTAGAGGGGGGATGCCTGTGGGATGGCGGATAGCTGACATCAGGTCTGGCTCCAACTGGGCACACTGTTCATGGATTGTGGCACGGTTAAGTCTGTAGGTGACAATTACATGTCGCTCTTCCATTGTCAACAGGTCCACCAGCGGTCTGTACACCGGAGGATGCCGCCATCTCCTCACCTGCCCCAGCGGACGTGCTCTATGGATGAGAACAGCGAGCAGAGGGTCAGCCAACACTGAGGTACGAAAACACAAATTTATTCCACACATTAGTCAATCCGCTATGTGCCTGTCTTAGTGTGTATGCAAGGCCTAGATATGTGTGATGCATTTAAAATTAATGCCATGTGGCCCTCTGAAATGGCGGCTGCATGACCTGTAAAGTGGGACAATGGGATATGAGGTAACTGCGCTGGCGTTGTACACCGCCACGGTAGATGGCCGAAGACCGTGGTGCAATCCTGCATTGGTTAACATTGGACCCTATGGGTCCCAGGAGCCAATGACGATGTACGCCGGCGGTGACGGTATGCACCGCTGTAGACGTGACCGCCATTTTCTCTCTGTTCACTCACTTGATACCTGATCTTTGACAGGAGAGGACCTACACTACAAGTGCTGCTCTGACCTCAGTCTGAAAGCGACAATGGCTCATGTGTCTTGGGAAAGGGCCCCTGCCTTCACTTCGGAGGAGTTGGACAAACTAGTGGATGGGGTCCTCCCCCAGGACACGCAACTGTATGGTCCTCCAGACAAACAGGTGAGTACACTGTGAGCATGCAGTATGGGAAATGACTGTTTGGAGTGGTGTGGATGGGAGATGGGGGGAATGAGGCGTTCATGAAACGACGGTGAGTGTATGTGCATTCCTCTAGGTCAGCGCCCACCAGAAGAAGGATATTTTGCATGCCATCTCCAGGGAAGTCTGGACCCTGGTCCACCACAGACAGAGCACCCACTGCCGTAAAAGATGGGAGGACATTCGCCGCTGGAGCAAGAAGACGGCGGAGGCCCAACTGGGGATGGCCTCCCAATGTGGGTGAGGTGCCCATCGCACCATGGCCCCTCTGATGTTCCGGATCCTGTTGGCAGGCAAGGACCCTTTGTGAGGCAGGCTCAGTGGCACCCCATCCCCACCAGTGGTAAGAGCCATCTACCCATAGTCAGGCTCCTGTGACTTCCATGTGTGCAGCAATCGGGCATAGGCCTTGTACCCCATGGCCCTGTGATTAATTAGGGAACTCTAAGTGCATGGCATAGTGCAAAGGGCTGCTGTGTTTGTAGAGTCTGCCAACGGTAGCGGTATTGCATGCACTGACCATGTCTATCTACTTTCTTACCCCCCCTTTTTGTGGTCTCCCTGTTCTTGTGTGCATTAGCATCATCAGGCGGAGGAGCAGTGCCATCGGAGCAGGAGGGAGCTGAATCCCACATGGCCCTGGAGGGCGAGACTACGGTCTCCGAATTCACAAGTGGGACGGAGGGCGAGGGGAGCTCCACGGCAGGAGCTGAGACCAGCGACACCGACTCCTCCTCTGATGGCAGCACCCTTGCAGTGGCGGGCCCCTCTGTGCCTACCGCATCTACAGGTACAGCTGCCAACCCCTACCAGCACCGCCCTCACAGCAGCCCCTCAAAGTGTGTCCCGTGGCCGCTTGCCCAGGATGTTGGGCATCTCCTTCGCCCCAGGCACCTCAGCCCTGCCAGCCCTCCTGCCCTCATTGAGGAGGCCACTGACCTCCTCAGATCCATCACTGTTGGGCAGTCTACCATTCTGAATGCCATCCAGGGTGTAGAGAGGCAGTTGCAACAGACAAATGCATACCTGGAGGGCATTCATTCTGGTCAGGCAGCCCAACAAAGATCTTTTCAGACTCTGGCCTCAGCACTGATGGCAGCCATTGTCCCTGTGTCCAGCCTCCCCCCTCCAACTTCCTCCACCCAGACCCAATCCCCAGTACCTCAGCCTATCCCAAGCACACCATCAGACCAGCATGCACACACCTCAGCACACAAGGGTAGCTCTGGCAAACATAAGCACCACACAGCCCACAGGCACTCACACAAGCATCATACCCATGCACACATGCCAACATCCACTGCCTCCACTGTGTCCCCCTCCTCCACGTCTCCCTCCTCCCTCCCTGTCACGTCTCCACTCACACCTGCATGCACTACATCTTCAGCCACTACGTCCATCACCAGCAGGCCCATCACCAGACACCGCTCGCATGCAGTCACCACCCCCACTACCAGTCACACATCCCCTGTGTCCTCTCACAGTGTGTCTGTGTGCCCCCCTCCCAAACTACACAAACGCAGTGACACACCCACCCAACAGCCATCTATCTCACGGCAGCCTCCAACCCATGCACCTTTACCCAAAGTCAGCAAACGTACACCTCCTACAACCACTCCCTGTTCCTCCACTCCCAAACCCCCTCCATCTACCCATCCCAGTGTGTCTAAAAAACTTTTCCTGTCAAACCTTGACCTCTTCCCTACACCTCCCCCACCCCTTCCGTTCCCTAGGGCCCACTTGTCCAGGTCCCAATCCAGCACCTCAGCCACCACATCACCGAGAACAGTGGTTCCAGCAGTAACCAGCTTCTGGAGTGCGCCAAGCAGCAGGGCAGCCAGTGTGCCAAGGAGCCAGGCCAAGGACATTCCCCCACCTCAAAAACTAAACAAGTTGGCCACAGCCCGTAGGGAGAAGGCCAAAGCACCACCATCCAAGGTGGGGAAGGGCCAGAGGAAGAAAGGGAAGTCGCCGCCAACCTGCACGGCGGACAAGACCGCCACTGGCACTGCCACATGCACCCCTGCCACGGGCACCGCTGCCCAGGACACCGCCGCCAGCAGCACACTCACTGAGCCACCCACCAGCACCGCTGACCAGGACACCGCCGCCAGCAGCACGCTCACTGAGCCACCCATCAGCACCGCCGCTCAGGACACCGCCACCAGCAACATGCTCACTGAGCCACCCACCAGCACCGCCGCCCAGGACACCGCCGCCAGCAACACTCTCACTGAGCCACCCACCAGTAGTGCTGCCCAGGACACCGCCACCAGCAGCACGCTCACTGACCCACCCACCAGCACCGCTGCCAAATGAGCGCCGCAAGCACCGCCGCCACTGAGGCCACCGCCGCCACCGCCAGAGGAATCGCCACATCCTGTGCCACTGGCAACACTGCAGACATGGCTGCCATCCCCAGTGGTCAGTCGTACGTGGCTGGTGGTCAGTTCCAGGGGCCTGGACAGCTTCCATGTTGGCCCACCATCAGAGGAGAATGACATCCACTACCTCAGTCCTTGGCAGGATGAAGCACTCTGGGCACAAAGCCCCCTCCAGAACCAGTGGAGATTCACATCCACTACCTCAGCCCTTGGCAGGATGAAGAACTCTGGGCAAAAAGCCCCCTCCAGAACCAGTGGAGAATGACATCCACTACCTCTGTCCTTGGAAGGATGAAGCACTCTGGGCGCAAAGCCCCCTCCCCAGAACCAGTGGAGAATAACATATACTACCTCAGTCCTTGGCAGGATGAAGCACTCTGGGCACAAAGCCCCCTCCAGAACCAGTGGAGAATGACATCCACTACCTCAGTCCTTGGCAGGATGAAGCACTCTGGGCACAAAGCCCCCTCCAGAACCAGTGGAAACTGTTATCCACTTGAGAGACTGTGGCTTTGCACTCCCAAGGATAAAGCAGTGGGCAACCCACCCACTGGAGAGACTTGAGAGACTGTGGCTTTGCACTCCCCAGGATAAAGCGGTGGGAAAAGCACCCACTGGAAAGACTTGAGAGACTGTGGCTTTGCACTCCTGAGGATAAATCAGTGGGCAAAGCACCCATTGAAGAGACTTGAGAGACTGTGGCTTTGCACTCCCCAGGATAAAGCAGTGGGCAAACCACCCACTGGAGAGACTTGAGAGACTGGCTGTGCACTCCCCAGGATACCTCAATGGGCATGGAGCCCCTTGTGGAGCTGGCGTCGTGCACTCATCCGGCTGAGGTGCCCCCCCTTCCATTCCCCCTGTGGTGCCTGTTTTATTTTGATCTGATGCCCCAGCAGTGTTCTTTCCGTTTGGATTGGGTATCTTGTGTGGGCTTCGCCCATGCATTTTGGGCCCAGTGGTCCACGGACTATGTAGGTGCAGTACATGGACTTGAAATCTTGGTGTACATATTTGTTAATAGTGTATATATATATTTTTTTGACTAATGGATTTTTACTCATTACAATCATTCAAATCATTTTCTTGTGTCCTTGCGTTCTTCCAGGGTGGTATGGGGGGGTGTAAATGTAATGTTTCAACATGTATTTGTGTGTATGTTGTTGTGGGTGAGGGTGGGGGTGAGGGTGTTGCGTGTGTGTGTCGCTCTCTTTGCCCTCCCCTGTGTCGTAGGTGCAGTACTCACCGTGGTGGTCACCGCTGTCGGTCGTGCTCCTGGTAGAGGAGCAGGAAGAGAATGGCAGGTAGAATTTGGAGTTCCGGCTCCATGGTGTCCTGGTTCCTCGTGGGGTGTGCAGAAGTGAGCGTTTTCCCTTCCAAGTCCTGTTTCTGCTGTGTTTTGAATCTGCCCCGGAAAAGGTGGCGGATTGGCCTCTCAAAATGGTGTGGCCGGTACATTGTCTTCCGCCTGTCTGTTGGCGGTGACCGCCATGCTGTTTGTTTGTACCGCTGTGGCGGTTGGAGTGTTAAAGTGGCTGTCTATGTTGGCGGTTTCCACCACAGTCATAATTCCAGTTTTTTTACCGCCAGCCTGTTGGCGGTCTTACCGCCGCTTTAACACCGACCGCCAGGGTTGTAATGAGGGCCATGGTCTTTTGGAAGTCTTCCCTAGCAGTGTGAAAGTTTCAGTTGCCAGCAAGGAGCTTTCCAGTATCTAAGGAAATTAGTATACTGACGTGTAGCAGGAAACAGGGTAAAGAAGGGTTTTCCTCCTCGGATCAGTAGCTGGAGCCCATAGGAAATTCGAAGAATGTAATGGTGTTAATCTGTAATGTAATGGAACAACCACTGCCCCAACCTTCCTAGCCACTATGATTCAGAATGATGCTGATAAATGCCTTTAGTTTTGGGCTCCGGTAGCAATTTTTAGTAATGGGCATAGACATAAAATGGTGTTTATAGCACAATTTTTCTATGTGCATCTATTACTTAAAAAATGTAAACACTGATATTTCTGTATATCCTTAAACTGATTTCAACTACATTTGTGTGATTCTGGTTAATCCATTTTTTTTCTTTTAAAAAACTGATTTGGGGGGTTTATTGGTTTTTGGGTGTAAGCCCAGGATTTTATATTATAACTAGGCCTGGGTGAAAAACTCTGCTCTGCTGGTAGACATAACGAAATTCAGCAAAACCGCATTCCACGGAGAACACAAAGTTACCGATAGGCTCCACATTGTGCAGCGTAGAGTTTTTTTTCTGATTTTCCCCCTGTTGGTGCGAGCTTTCTGTCATTTCGCGTACGTGAGAAGTGATACAAAAGACTTCTGCTCTGATTTTTTATCCGCTTGCGAGAGTTAGCACCGCACCAGCGTCTTCCGGCGCGTCTTTTTTGATGTAGGCAAGCGCAAATGAGTGCGAAGTTGAAGCATCTAAAATCTACAACTATGAGTGAAAAATCTTCTCTGATTGACCGTTCGCATTGATAATGTTGTGCGTGGAGTAATTTTTTTTTCCCAACAACACGAAGTGCCCCAGAGACTCCAACTTACTGTTCCTGTCAACAGGCTCCTCTCACTCCTTTGTCCATCTCCTGGTCACTTTTCACTTTCAAGCTGGAAGGATCACTTGTATAGGAGTGTTGTTCAACTTGTTAGTTTGATAGGGGGCATGCCCCAGGATTTATCTGTACTTTGATTTGATTTTTTAAATTCATCTTGGTGGATGGCCTGTTTTTGTGGCCTCGTTATATTTCTACTTGTAATTTGTTTTCTACAAAGGAAAAATGTTTAACAGTTCATTACATTTTCTCCAGGTTTTGTTTTGTAAATTTGCAATATTCACTAAATTGAATGTTAATGTTAAATGGTGTAGTCTGCTAATGTAATGACTTTCCAGCCGTAGGTCCTGTAAGTACTTGTCATGGGTGCATGATGAAAAAAACACCTGTTTGTGGTGTCTGTGGAACTGAAGCACGATGGATGGCATTGGATTAAAGATAACAAAATGTTGTGTGGTGGTATTTCACATTTTTTTTCTGCAGTACTTGATGCCTTTGTATGATGTGTGTTGTTTTAAAAAGTTTTAGCCTCTTTAATTTTAGTTTTTGGAATTACTAATACTGACTTAATGCTGTTTTGTTCTCATATACCAATGCCTATTTGTCTGACCAGTGCATGAGAGTGTTTGTCATAGGCCACCATTTGTGTTTGTTTCCCATGACATGTGGCCAGGGCCCCTTTTTGTATAGTCAACATTACAGTCCTATACCTTTTTTTGTTTTTTGTTTTCTATTCATCCTGGTTTGTTTGATGTGGCTGGTAGTCATTTTGTTTAGGCAGCCAGTGGTCCTGCAAGTGTCCTTTGTTGTGGTGTCTCCTTTTTGGTTGTTGTCTGACCATGTGGCTTGTGGCCATTTTGTGTAGGCAGCCAGTGTGCTTTAGGCCTGCATGTGTTCTTCTTTGTTGTGAAGGCTATGCCTCCTTGCTTGTTGTTGTTTGATCATGTGGCTGGCGGCCATTCAGGCCCAGTAGGTCAATAATTAATATTAAATTTACTGTATGAGCAGTTTTTTTTATATTTTATTCTAAACTTTTGTTTTGCATTTTTCACCTCCACCACTCCTTGCCTCCCAAATCCCGGTGGTTTTTCATGCTAGTCCCCTTCTCCTAGTACATCAGCAAATGAAATCAATTAAAACATTTTTTTAATCCTTTTTTTCTAATTTTTTTCACAACCTTCATTTTATTTAATTGTATAATATCAGTATAATAATAATAATAATAATAATAATAATAATAATAATAATAATAATAATAATATTTAAATATTTTTTAAACATTTTTCTTGCTTTTCGATTTTGTTAAAACAAATAACATATTTTTAAACTGTTATTTATTTATGTTCCTATTTTCCCCATTAGCCACATGTCTGCCATAGGCTTATAATTGCACTGCATTACATAACATTACATTATTCAGGGATTAATATTATTCCATTTGTCACCAGCACCTCCCCCAGTAGATACACTGTATTTCATAATTATTTATATGTTTATTTAAGTAACCATTCTATATTGTTTGTTTCTACTACTAATGCAACTGCAGCAACAATGCCACATTTCACGGGACCTTCTTGCATGTTTGCTTTTAGGTGCACAAAGAGAAAGAGACATCACCCACAGTGCTGCCACACAGAAGGGCTATGCTCAATGTGATGGATATCTCTTCAGCTTGTGAAACTAAGTGCTACTGCCAACTGACAGCTTCAAGATAGCCCCAAAGAAAGCTGCTTCCAAGAAAGCAGCCAAATTTAAGAAAGAGCTTCCCACCATTGGTGTGTCGCGCCAGACCTTTTTTGAGCAAAGATGTGTGCCTGCCACACCAGCCTCTGGGGAGCCAGCTGGGAGCACCTCTCCCACATCAGCAGCCCCATTCTAAAATAGGCCCGAGCCCATGTCTGGCACAGAGGCAGACTCTCTAATCACAGAAACGCCAACGAGCAGTGACATTGAATAGGACTCTCTTTCTCCAAGTAGAACCTAATAATTGCTGGAAACTCTAGGCCAGTGACCAAAATAGCTGCAGCCAGCAATAGCAGTTCCTCTCAAAGTAGGATCACATCAGGATGCTGAGCGTCATGCAGAGGAAGCTGAAGAAGACCCTCTTTCTAAAGATCCACTGTCTTCCACATCTCCACCATCTTCTTCCTCAAGCCCCCCTTCTGA
Organism: Pleurodeles waltl; assembly: GCF_031143425.1. NCBI lineage: Eukaryota > Metazoa > Chordata > Amphibia > Caudata > Salamandridae > Pleurodeles > Pleurodeles waltl. The sequence continues at coordinate 310,688,936 of NC_090444.1, forward strand.
TGATCAAAAATCCACTTGAATGCCACCTTAGTCTGAGACACACCAGGAGAGGCAAGGAGTGAAAAGGAAGGTTGCTGAAAGCCTTAGAGCTTGCATGAAGAAAAGGAGGGTGATGAATCGGACGATGAGTCAGTCATCATGGATGTTATCCCAGCTCCAGTGGAGTCAGACATTACCACATCTTGTCAATGTGCTCTGAGATATGGGGCACCAACACCACCAAATTCACCAGCTTCCATATTTACAAGGCCCTGGGTCTGACCTACATCCACACCCACCTCAGTAGAAGAAGGCACTGCAGAGCGGTAATCATCATCAAAACAACATCCACCTACTGCCATTTCTTCAAACATTGGCAGTGGTGCCAGTGTTAGACAGTTCTCCTCCCTAGTTTGAGACTTCTTTACAGTTAGTGAAAAGGAGCCAAACATTGCCATATGCTCCATTTGCTGAGCAAGTGTTAGTCAGGGTAAGCGTGGGACAAACTATGGAATCAGAGGTCAAACAACCCATTTGAGAAAACACCACACAAACCACAGGAAGGTGCACCTTAGTGGCCAAAAGGAAAAGCCTGCAAGTTGTTTTAGTGATTGTGGTGGAAGCAGGGAATCGGATCCGATCATGGTGGAAGGTGAAGAAGAGGGTGACATTTTTGTTACACAAATCAGCCCTGTCCCTAGCAGTGCAGCAGTATTGTCGCCCACATCAGCAACATCGCAATGGCACAGAGAGAGTCAGGTCGAAACACCAAGGCCAGAACTTACAGTGGCTACACCTTTGAGACCCACATTTAGCCTACCACCACCTCCTAAGCCTTTTGCATCAGTGGCACCCACAAGGAAAAAAATACAGACTATTATTACTGCTATCTTTAGGCAGTAGGGGCAAACAAAATACAACCACACAGTGGCACATTTATACAATGGGAAGCTGGATAAAATGTTAGCGTTGGACTTCCTCCCTTTTTCTTTTGTGGAAGGAGTGGGTTTTCTAAAATTTGCAGTGACTATCTGTCCAAAATGGAAGGCTCTCAGCCAGACCTATTTCCCCAGAGTTCCTTTTCCTGTGTTACATCACAATGTGCTGGAATCGGTTGGACAAGCTGTGCAACAGAGTGCTATCCAGACAATCCACCTGATGACAGACATGTGGACCAGTTGCCAAGCTATTGTTCACATGTGCATCACTGTATACTGGATCTCATTTGTAGGGGTTAGAGAATTTATATCTGCAGGTGTTGACACAGCTGAAATTTGTAATGGTACTCAGAAGCATGCAACAGTAGCTATATTCACCATGGAGAAATCCCATACAGCTGCAGACATCATAGATGACTTTAACAACAAGGTCTTTGAATGGCTGTACCCCAAAGGGCTTAACATTGGATTTGTTGCCACGGACAATGGCAGTAATATAGTTAAGGCCATGTCAGATGGTGACTATTTCAGGGTCCTGTGTTTGGTGCACTGCATAGACATTAATGTACAGGACTTCCTCAAAAGAGAACCTCGAGTCAGTAACTTACTGTCCACATGCAAAAGAATCTGCACACATTTTAGCCAGTCTTTTAAAGCCCACAAGCTGTTGAGGATTACCAGCATGATAATAGAATACTAGTTAAGGCCCTCATACAGGAGGTGCCAAACATGTTGGAAATCTACTAATTCCATGTTACAACGTCTGTTTGAGCACTACAGACCGATCAATGAATATGTCATGCAACGAGGGGATGCACCTGTGAAAGACATGATCATTGAGATGGGGACCTGGTCAAATGCCTAACAGAGATTCTGCTTCCTTTTGAAATTTTCACAGGGGAAGTCAGCAAGGAGGACTGTACCATGGATCAAGCTATTCCATTGGTGCATATGCTGCAGAAACAGCTAAAGGAATAGTCTGAAACATACGCAGGTGTGGAGGAAAAAAACAGATAAACAGTAGTTGGTGGAGAGCTTAATCATTTGCTTACCCATTAATACAAGGCTTCAAAGAGACATTATGTTAACCAAACATTACAGCTGTGCCACAATTCACGACCCATGGTACAAACAATTACTAGCCAATTTTATTCCTTTTTCAGATGAGGATGTTTCAACCTACAAAACATGGATTGCTGCCCAAGCCAGAGACCTAGGAAAAAACAATGGCTGGAAATTAGAGCCCCACTCATGGGCCGAAGTTCTGGGGTGCAGCCTACAACTTCCGTAGAGCCTGCGGACAGTGCTAACTCAGTGTTGACTCACAGCAGCCAAAATCAATACTATGAACAGCTACAGGAACAGGAGCAGCAGCCCCAAAATCTACATTTGATTGGTCTCTCAAGGCAGGGCTTAAGTTCAGTGCTGAGGTGAAGGCAAAAGAGTTTGAGTAAGGTGGAGCACCGATGACTATTGAACAGATGGTCCAGGCCTACCTGGATGACCTAACAGAGGTCTATCTGGATCAAAACCCATTGGTGTATTAGTATGGGAAGAAGAGTCAATGGACAGTGCTCAGCAGGCTTGGAATAATGTATCTAGCTTGCCCTGCAGCCAGTGTGTCTGCTGAGTGTGTGTTCTGTGCAGCTGGAGCAGTTGTGACAGTGAGAAGGACCAGTCTCACACCCCAAAATGTCGAGAACTTGGCCATGATCAAAATGAATCAGCACTTTGTACCACCAAATTTCAGTATACCTGAAGTACAGCAGGAGGGGGATGAGGGTGATGATTGGTCTTACTCAGGTCATGGTAGTGTGTTAGCTGACCAACTTCTGGATGAACCACCTGCGTTTGAGAACAAACTCTACTTCCCTTACTAGACCTGAGTCACCATAGAGTTTGCTACTTTCAGCTATGAACAGCTTTGAAAAAAAAAAAGTAGTTAGCTGTGGAAACCTTAATATTGTATATTGGTTGTTACTATCGAAATGACTAATTCACCACAACTGTTTAGGCACATGTATGGCCGAATTGTAGTTAGACCAGTGTGCATTGAAGAATCCCCCAAACCTCCCAAAATCACTTCAAAGAGATTTAAGAGACAATGCCTGCGTGCATTCTGTGCCAATCCTTTCTTTTGTCCCCTAGCAGGACTGTCCCAGATATTTGATTTACAACTTACTGACCAATGTGTGTTTAGTTTCCTGAATCAAAGAGGATCAGCAATGTGCTATTATGTTTGATTGGAACAGGCATGCTATATATATGCCCGGTGATTGATATGAGGGATACATAATTCAATGTTCAGAATTGAGATGGTTCGTATGACTCATCATGTCTTGTGGTGACAGATAGTGAGAGTGGGTGTTTATATTGTATAAATATATTACACTGGCTTGTGATTGCATCATGATCGATTTACAATGTTGGTGGCATTAAAATAATAATGGGTGATTTTTTTTTCCTAAAGATGATTTTTTCCCCTTCCCCTTTCACACTTACCGAAAAGTGTTTGCCGTCATTTTCAAACTGCTTTGTTTTCAGGTGCTCTGCTTTATGGTTGACATTTGTCAAAGAAGACTCAACTGGTACATTTAGCTAACAAACAAAATTCTAGTCTAGAAAAAAACACTGAATGTTTCTCCGTAAACAGTCACTGTATATCAATAGGGTTGTGAGACTGTGACTCGCGGGAGCAGTTGGCATGGAGTTGACATAATAATATTCAATCCAGTGTGTGGAGGATGATGGAAGGAATCAAAGCATGAAAAAAGGTGACACTCTCTCCCAGTGTTGCTGGCACTCTCAGAGGCCGTACCCAGACCCTGTCTGCTGCCTGCTGCCAAGGTGGAAGGGAGGTGGTGCTGCACATAGAACACTAAAGCAGCTACCTCCACCTCAGAAAATATGGCGCTTGGCTACACGCCTTGGTTTCCGACACTGCCCGCAAGGAAGGCAACTGACGGATGGGGTCCTGGTGCTGCTGCTTCCCTGCTGTACCATGGTGCTGGGGACTTGTGGTGTGGGGAAGGGATAAGGAAGGAAGGATTAGGAAAAAAAATGTTAAAAAAAAGTAAAGAAAAAAATGAAAAAGTTAAAAAGTCACAAAAAAACAGAAAATTAGGAGGAAAGTTAAAATATAAAAACAGAAAGAGAAAAGGTAATATAATAAAAATAAACTATTGTAAAATAGGTTTTAAAACAGAGGGATGTGAGAAATATAGACGGATAGAAAAACAGGCCCCAGTACCACAAGCAAAAAAACCAAGATGGGCGCACCCATGCGAACCACATGGTGCCGTTTGCGTGAGAATTCCAATGCGATGAACAACTTCACGTTGCCAGTTTCGTTAAACGTCACGCTAATGTGCGCCACAAGAAACTCCACCTGCTAGCGGAACTCTGCATAGTGCAACAGAGTTCATCTTGACTTCGCGTAGTACTGTGTAGCGCTGCTACGCAAACTCTGCCCAGGCCTAATTATAACTGTATTTGGACTAGGAAAATACCAGATTACTAATGCGCTATGATCCTTGCCGCAGATTGATAATCTAGACTCTCACATTTGTTTGTTTTTTTAATAAAAAAAAACTTTATAATGACCTAGCTGAGTGGGAAAATACTTAATACTGTTTCCAACCTTATCTATTCCTTTTTATTGCGCTTCATAACAAGAATGTAGGAAAGTCATCCTTTTTGCCCTGATCACTCCCACTTTCTGACTGAAGCTGGTTGTTACTGACTCTGAAAAGTTCCTGGGCTCTCCCAACCAGGCCCAGGGCCAGTACTCTGTCCTTAAAAGGTATATGGTAATAAGTGTAATTTTAATTGGCCAAGACAAACTACCTGTTAGTCCCTAGTATATTGTAGGTCATGTAGGTGTAGAGAACCTATTGGACTTAGTGCACTTAAGTGTGCACTTCTGTGGTATTTAGTGTCATTTTAAATCCAGACCTGCCTTGCAGTCCAGCTGTAAAACTATGTCCAAATTCAACTTTGGAATTAAAAGTAGTTACAAAGTCCCAAATGACCTTTTTTATTACATATAAGATACCCCTACGGTCTGCCACAGGTGCCCCATGGGTAGGATGCCTTGTTATCAAAAGCAATATAAAATATGTTTTATATGCCCTGGTGGGGAAAAACAGCCAAAGTAATGTTTCCCCATTGTAGTTCTTCTAGCCCCGTAAGCTAACATGGGAAGGCTTTATTAAAATATAATAGAGTTTAACTGTTGATTGGAGCCTGCTAGCAACATGATTCAAAATCACAAAATAACACTTACAATAAATCCAAGAACTTGCCAAGGTCAGGTTTATTATAACTATTACAGGAAAGTAGTTTTATAACTTAATATCCTGGAGCTACCTAAAGCAGGCCTGTAGCAACCTTTTCTGATAGGGCAGCCTTTTTCAACCTGGGTCAAGCTGCTCCATGAATAGGTGTGGAAGGGACTGAGGCTGAAACCATACAGCCATGTGATGGGAGGAGATCTGTGTTCTGGAGAAGCCATGACTGGAAGTGGGCTGGGAAGATAAACTGAACTTCAAAGGTAAATGCATAGATGTCACAGGACCCAGGGTAGCCCCCACCTTCTTGATCCCCTGCCAGATGGAAGACCCCATAATTAAATTAGAAGAGGGGCTGGAAGGGGAGTGTAGAGAAAAGGTAGCACACTTGTTGGTTGGATTACTCAGACCTGCACTCCTAGAAGAGAATTTCTCAATTTAGATGTTTTATGAACTGTGCATTCTGGGACAAAATTGTGCCACACTTCCCAGGGAGTGGCCATCACAGAGAGTGACAACTTGAACCCCACTGGTTGGGTGCCCCCTCTCTTGCCAGTCCAGAATGTGAAAAAATATGGGAGATCTGCCGAAGCCCCTCAGATCTCTTCCGGAATATCTGAAGAAGGACTGCCCTGCTGCACCTTTGAATTGCATACCAGAGGATTGCACTCAGGACTGTATCTGTTGCACTTTAAAGGCCCTGCACAAAAAGGACTTTGCCTGTCTCCAAGTAAAAAGAGAGAACTCCCTGAGCAGCAACACATAGGAAAGTGCTGAAAGAAGCCACCTGCAACACCCCACTAAAAGACCAACTCTAGCGGACCGACCTCACCTGGAGTTTCCTGGAATGACCAGGTGCATCGTGGGAATTGGGGTCCCATGTTTTCCAAGAGGCAAACCAGAGCGTCTGAATTATCGTCCCTTTCTGACTCTCAAGCAACCTTTCAGAAGAAGATATGAAAGCTTGGGAACCTTTTACCAACTTTTGTGTAAAAGCTCCAGAAAAGGACTGTCTTGACATTGAGAGTCAAGCCCCCATTGTCGGATCGCCAGTTGGCCTTACCCCATTAGTTTGCCCTGGTGAAGGTTCCGGAGTGCCCCATCATCAATGCAGAGATTAAACACCTCGAGAGAGCCACCGAGGCATCGCAGTGAAGCAGGCCACTGTACGCGACGTGAACTCCTGATTCAAGGACCCAATGTTGACAAGAAAAGTTCCAAAAAAAATGGTTGTGTGCAGGTTAAATCTGGACCAGGATCTACTGCTTAACCTATCCTACCCACTTTCCATCACAGTTGGCCTAAAACTTTGACATTGTCCAGGTCCAGAAGAAACATAGCTGTGGTTAGCTCTTTATGCTTTTTGGTGCTAGAATGCACTTTTTTTATTCTTTGAAAATTCATATCTCTGGTCCTCTTCATTAGATTTTTGTTTTTGTTGGTGTCATTTTATTTGTATAAAATTGTGATTTGTTTTTATTGTGTGGTGCCTTTTACTTATTTACAGTTTGTTGATATTAAAAGCTTTACACTCACCTGTTTCCTAAGTTAAGCCTGAGTGCTCATTGCCAAGCTACCAAAGGTTGAGCAGGGATTCATGTATTGAGACTTGACAGGGACTTATTAGTGATTGTGGTATTTTTACTAGCTGAAAGTACCTAGCTACACCTACTAATAGCCCATTTTCCTACAAAGATGTACTAACAAGTTTCCATATTTGTTGAACCTACTACAGAACACTTCAAGGGATAAACATGAATTGGCTGACAAGCCCTCAGAAAATAAAACAGCAATATGTACCAACATTGATATCCATTTCATAGTGGGTATGAGGGGAGATTGTATTTTGTTAATTTATTTCACTTATTGGAAAGCAACAGAACCATTCTTATCACATATGTTGTACATAAAATCGAGGACATGGGTAATATAGTTTGGTTTATTTACATAGTGGAGGGAAGTAGAAATATAATTATTGATTGAATGACCATAGTATACATCTGAATGGTGAAGACAAACATAATTACAAATATATATGGGCCTGGGCTAAATTTAAATTATACCATCAAAATTCTCAGCATAATTCACATACACATCACACTTTGTACATGAAATTCTTTAACTGATGCCATAAAGCCATTGTATGTAATTACGTGCTGTTCACTGTAAACAATGTACTGCAAACTCACCGTTCAAAGTAAAACTTTACCGCAAACGCACCGGAACAATAGATGATAAGCAGCTGCTGTTCACATTGCATTTATTTATTGTTTTCTCTGCCTTTTAGCATGATGGATGCAATAATGCATTTTGTGCTAAAATATAGGGCAAAATGACGGATTGTCGTTCATGTAATTATGTTTAATTTTGCGTAATTGTGTAAATCTTTGCATAATTACACAAAACCATCTCTCACAAAAGCTATCAGAAAAAAAGAGGCATAAACAGAGCATCCTATATAGTTACTTGGAGCAATGTGGTTTGTTAATCATTTATGCTGCAGCAGTTGAATTTTCAGATTCTAAGGGCCATATTTATACTTTTTGACGCAAAACTGCGCTAACGCAGTTTTGCGCCAAAAAAATGAATGCCGGCTAACGCCATTCTGAAGCGCCATGCGGGCGCCTTATTTATTGAATGGCGTTAGCCGGCGTTAGCCGACCGGCGCTGCCTGGTGTGCGTGAAAAAAAACCACGTACACCAGGCAGCGCCGGCGTAGGGAAAAATGGCGTTTGGGCGTCCAAAAATGGGGCAAGTCAGGCTGAGGCTAAAAAATCGTCTTAACCCGATTTGCGCCATTTTTTTTTGGCGCCCAGACGCCATTAACATGACTCCTGTCTTAGCAAAGACAGGAGTCATGCCCCCTTGCCCAATGGCCATGCCCAGGGGACTTATGTCCCCTGGGCATGGTCATTGGGCATAGTGGCATGTAGGGGGGCACAAATCAGGCCCCCCTATGCCACACCAAAAAATAAAAAAAAATACTTACCACAACTTACCTTTTGTTCCCTGGGATGGGTCCCTCCATCCTTGGGTGTCCTCCTGGGGTGGGCAAGGGTGGCAGGGGGTGTCCCTGGGGGCTTGGGAGGGCACCTCTGGGCTCATTCTGAGCCCACAGGTCCCTTAACGCCTGCCCTGACCCAGGCGCTAAAATCCGGCACAAATGCGGGTTTTTTAGTCCCGCCCACTCCCGGGCGTCATTTTTGCCCGGGAGTATAAATACGACGCATATGCATCGCAGTCATTTTTTAAGACGGGAACGCCTACCTTGCATATCATTAACACAAGGAAGGTGTTCACGCAAAAAAATGACGCTAACTCCATGAACTTTGGCGCTAGACGCGTCTAACGCCAAAGTATAAATATGGAGTTAGTTTTGCGTCGAATTTGCGTCGAAAAAAACGACGCAAATTCGGCACAAACGGAGTATAAATATGCCCCTAAATTCTTGGAGCATGTCAGTAGTATCAGTGTCATGAGATAGGGATTTTCATTGAAGGGTCCTCGTAGGTAGACGGCTCAGCACTTGGAAGTGACCCAGGGTGGTACAGAAGATGTCAGAAGCTTATTATTGTGGGATCGCTGGGTGAGAAATGTTTGAAGCAAGAATATGTGGCAGAAAGTTAGTTGGGGCCATGTTGTTTATTGATTTGAATACTTATACTAGTAGGTGGTACAAAGCCCTATTGATTCATTCACGCAAGTGGGTGCTTAGGTAGTCTGAATGGCCTCTGGATAGCAGAGTTCAGAACCTTGTCTAAAGGTGTGTAGGAGTGGCTTAAAAGGCCAACCAAATGTCTGATAGAATAATGTAATCTGCAGAAGACCAGAGAGCGAATGACTGTTAAATGATACCAGTTAGTAAATAATGGTTATATTCAGTAGTTAAAAAAATGCTTCTGTGGCTGTACTGGGGTTGCATGTCAAAATAGAAGGTACAAGCATATCAACAAGGCAAAACGTCATGACCAAAATATTGACAACCGAAATACTGTGAAGATAATCATATGTTAGTAGTCATGGATTTACTAGACTTAACTTCACCTCTAAGTGACTTGAAGATAGACTTAAAAACAACACGACGGTTTTTTGTGGATAGAATGAATGTAGAAGACTTACATTTTGGAAAAGATTATATGTTAAAGAGGGGTGGATATGCCATACAAACTGTAAGAGTAAATCTATAATTAATAGATTTGTGGATTGCAACCTAATGTTTTGTGACTCGAGTCGAAAAGTGTCTTCAGCTAGTATAAAAGGTACATCTAAAAAACAATCCATTGGCACATCATCCATACAAATGAAATGTCATTTAAAATACATTTTCAGCTCATCGGTGTCAGTTTTTACATTGTAGATCAAAACTTCACAAAGTATTACATAGTTATAATGAACATACATGACGTAGTTGAAACATTTTTTCTTTTAATCTTTGTCATGAAGGAAATAGGAAATGCTCTAGTCAGGCTGACAAAAATAAAGTTGGAAAGAAAGAAAAATGTAATACTTTCTCGTAATAAAAACACATTGATATGTGATTGTAGTGCACGAATTTTACATTAGCTAATGGAAAGTGCAAACAACTACAGTGGATTCTAGATTATCGAGTTCTCGCAGACAGGCATAGCTTTATTCATTTGCCTGGCAGGAGATCCAACATTTATATAGCTTAAACCGCATATGATATTATCGTCATTTTGACACGGACACATGCAACTGGCCAATTTATTCAACCCACACAGAGCTTACCACAATTTACTTTCTTTGTCTGCAAAAGGTCAAAGTATACCTTTCCATAAGTATCCCTACAGGGGACAACGTACATAGCAGAGTGAACAATTCAATGAAAATAGCTTAGGTGTATTGGAAGTAAAGTGATTTAGTATCTAGACCAATCATTTCCTGTTGACTGCAGTCAGTGTAACAACAATGAAGCTAGATTACTGATATTACTGTATAATAATTATGGAAGGGAGAATGGTTACGATTATACCTTTCTAAAGCATTTTTCTTTGTAGGCTCTCTGTTAAATTTTAGGATTCCTGTCTTTTGTAATTTTCACCTTGATACTTTAAGCTTGTTAAAGAAAGTGACCATTAAACATATCAATCATAATGTCTGAAACCCATTTACAAGAGTAACAGATTACTGAAAAAGAAGTTTGGAAATAAATATGGTAAAAAGTGAGCCACATTGCTAATATGGCCGCTTCTTCAGCAAAGAGAAATTTAGTTAAAGATGAGCAAGGAGCAATTAGATAATGCTACTTTCTCAGAAACAGTTATTTGTGACAGACCGCAAAATTGTTAAACCCACACATCTTTTATGTTACATCACATATCAGATCAGCATTGATATCTTGATTACTGATGCTACTCAAGGACACTACAACACACAATCTATAGGAAAAACATTAGTTCCAAACCCAAAAGGCTGTAAGTGGAGAGACTAAGGGGGTGATTCTGACTGCGGCGGACGGCGGTCGCCGCCCGCCACGCGGTTCCCGCCGAAAGACCGCTCTGCGGTCAAAAGACCGCGGCGGTCATTCTGGCTTTCCCACTGGGCTGGCGGGCGACCGCCGAAAGTCCGCCCGCCAGCCCAGCGGGAAACACCCTTCCCACGAGGACGCCGGCTCAGAATTGAGCCGGCGGTGTGGGAAGGTGCGACGGGTGCAGTTGCACCCGTCGCGAATTTCAGTGTCTGCTAGGCAGACACTGAAATTCTTTTTGGGGCCCCCAGGGGCCCCGCGGCACCCCCTACCGCCATCCTGTTCCCGGCGGGAGAACCGCCAGGAACTGGATGGCGGTAGGGGGTGTCAGAATCCCCATGGCGGCGGAGCGCGCTCCGCCGCCATGGAGGATTCTCAAGGGCAGCGGAAAGTCAGCGGGACACCGCCGACTTTCCGTTTCTGCCCGCGGCTGAACCGCCGCGGTCAGAATGCCCAGCGGTGCACCGCCAGCCTGTTGGCGGTGCTACCGCCGACCTCCGCCATGGCTGTAATTACCGCCAGGGTCAGAATGACCCCCTAATAGCCTTTCCCCAGGCAAAAGGTTCCCGAGGGCATAGGTTACTTTGACTTTTCTGTGCACCTTTGGGTGCAGATTCTGCCCTTTGGTCCAGTGATCCACTGAGATGGAAGGGTGCAGAAAACACAGCCTAATTTCTCTGTTTGTTGCTGAGTCTAGAATTTGGTAATTCCATGTGATTAGGATAATGAATTGCACTCCCAGGTGTCACTGTACAGATACTGTGACTTGCCTCTGGCCTGGCCTGCTTAAGGACACAGACACCGCACGTTCACTTTGAAAGTCAATGGTCATGCATCTGGACTTAGGGTGCAGGTCCTGCGCGTAACAACCCTCCCTTCACACTGTGTTGTATAGATGTGTTCAAAATATCCTTTACTCAGTAAACTGGACATAGGCTCCAACCATGCCAAGTGTGCTCAGTGATCTGGACTTGAACTCCCTCGAGGTCAGAGTTTGATACCTCTTCCCCAAGAGGTCAGTGGTTTGGTTCTTTATCTATGCCCTGCTGATTCTGGATGCAGGGGTCATTAGTGCAGGTCCTGTCTGTAGACTGCCTACCGCTCAGAAGCTTAAAATGCCTTGATGATGAAAATGGTAATAAGATAAGTGGATGCACCAGGAGGCCATCAATACCTCTATCTGCATCACTGTTCGTTCATTCAAACCCACAGCAATTTGTGGCGCACAGTTGTTATTGCAAAATATTGGAAAATAGGGACCACCTTTGAATACATCTTCTACCATTTTCTTTTCCCTCTGAAAACACTGCAGATAGTCTTGGTCGAGAACCTCATACATGATTTCATAAAATGACCAACGAGACAGCATCAAAGATGTTACTAGTGCCATAACATATCTCAGTACCATTGACGTCATGGATGACAAGGCTGAACCAGTTTTGGGGTAGACGTGGTGGGTATATGGCCTTGATAAAGCCAGTAAGAACACCTAGTGGACCCCACCCAGAACTTGCATGATACTTTCGAAGGCTGTGCTCAGTGGGCTCTAGACGCAGCAGTCTTAAACAGAGTTACTTGTAAAAGACCAGACATTATTTTATGATCCACTGGGCACTGTTGAATACCATGATCAATGTGCTCTAGAGCTACAGGTGTGGGCATACACTGGTTAAAGTACAAATACAGGTGCTAACTGTGTTCTCACTGCATGCCTTAAATGCTGGGCCTCGTAGAGGGCCAGGACTTGAACAAAGCATCCACAAGGGACGGCCAAATAGGGCTCTGATCTCAGCACCCTTCCTTCTCTGCACAGGGATTGGCAAAATGTTGTTCTACGCACCAAATACTCCTGGAAATGGCAGAAGTTGTTAAAAGTCTCAGCAGCCCTTACAAGCAATACAGAGCCTCACCTAACACAATTCATTGGGGTAGGGACCACTGTGTTCAGTCAAATGGTGGGGCAGTGGGCTCTGTGGAGATACATGAATTCACCACTTGACAGGTCAATCAGAGTAATGAAATCATTTGAAAATCTGAGAAACTCACACAGTCTGTCCAAAGGGATTCTTTATGCTATCATGGACCAGATGTAGGTAAGTACGGGATTGCAACTCGCAAATTGCGAGTCGGAGCGACTCGCAATTTGCGAGTCGCTATCCCATATGCAGGATGGTGTCCCTGACACCATCTGCGAATCGCAAGGGGGTTGCAAAGACCCACCTCATTAATATTAATGAGGTGGGTCGTAATTTGCGACCACCTTGCGGTTCCCTGCATTCACAGGGATGGTGGCCTTGTGGTGACAGCAGACCACCATGTCTGTGACTGCTTTTTTAATAAAGCAGTTTTTTTTTTGTATTGCAGCCCGTTTTCCTTAAAGGAAAACAAGTTGCAATACACTTGGGAAAATGAAACCACTTGGTTTCATTTTTTCAGAGTAGGCAGTGGACCACTGCCTGCTCTGAAAAATTATTTTTGGAGCCATTCACAACAGGGAAGGGGTCCTATGGGGACCCTTTCCCTTTTGCGAATGACTTAGCACCCACTTCACATGAGTGCTAACTGTGAATTGCTTTGCGACCGCATTTGCGGTCACAAAGCAATTCTGCATCGAGGTGCGAATCGCAAATAGGAAGGGGGACACCCCTTCTTATTTGCGAGTCGCATTCCCATTTTACGAGTCGGTACCAACTCGCAAAATGGGAATGTGCATCGCGATGCGCATTTTGTATGGTGCAAACTGCAAATTCCTACATCTGGCCCCATAGGTAGACTGCAGCTAACAACAGTACACAGACAACTCTTACATTGCCACACTATACAATTATGATGAAGCAACAGTAGGGGATCTTTCTGTCAAATCCTTATCTTAAATGTCAACTCTGCAAAACTACGCTAACAGCATCTCTACACAGATGCAAATGGACTAGAGACCTATCAACCTAAAGTAAATTATTCAGTTTGTCATACCAGAGTCCCAGGTCTTCACAATTATATTCTGACTACAAAATGATCAAAAATTTCTGTACATGGAGTCTGATTACATACTGTTGATAGATATTGATGTGAACCTCCTCCTGCCACCTCCCACAAAGTTCCAGATTGCCTATACATATGGAGGTTGCTTTCTCTGGAGAGGGGTGATTGTACTCTATGTATATTTTGCCCATGGTCTCTGAGCAATTTCAAGCTACTCCTGCAACTTGGTGTACTTTGGGTAAATTGTTTCCCTCAATAAAGCGGATATTACATCTGAAATCTAGGACTGTGTGGGACGGAGGCTACAGTCTGGATGTTAGCTGTGACCTATATTGCCCAAAACAGAACAACCTACAAATGTAAATTTGTTTTTTAACAGCAGTAACCTATGCTCACCTTGGTAGTGCAGGCCTAAGAGATGGCAGCATCGATAGACAATTGTGGGTTAAACTGTCAGGGAGACCAGATCCTCGGGCCTGCACATGTTCCCAAAATGTCCACCACTAGACAGCTCCAAAACTCCAATAGATATACCACAGAGCCTGAGAGTGTCCAAGTGGGGGAAAAGGGGAATAAGTAGGGAACAGCTGGGAAGGAGACCTGTAGGAAGCAAGAGGTTAAACAACACAATGTCAAGTCATAATCACATTGACTTTCAATAGACTGTGGTTCTAAGAATGCTCATACTGTAATCATGGATGACTTAGGACATGACTATAACTAGGCCTCAAGAAATCTAGGTACCTGGAAAAATCAAGAATGGGTTAATACGATGTTTCCTTTGAGCTTTTTAGGAAATATCATGTACTGCCTAGAGTACAAAAACCTTCTTCAAAATAGTTTCAGAATAAACATTGCATTTTTACAGGAGGACAAAGGCTATCTGAACATTCCATGAAAAAACAACAGGAAATGTACTAGGAGCTTAATTAGCACAAAAAATGTCGCATTTTGAATTAAGCGTTTCGAGAAAACCAAAAGCTCAGGATAAATGTGTGCACCTCAACAAACACTGTACACCAAAGTATTCAATACCATGAAAAGATCGCGCGCACAGCCGATCTGAAAATCAAGAGTTTACTGCCAGAAAAGAATTGAGCACGTTGCTGCCGATTCGAAGTTACACAATGCAAATATTATGAAATGATTGCGCACACTGTTGCCGATCTGAATTTCAAAGTTAAATGCCAGGAAATGAATCACGCATCTAGCCGATTCGAAATACACAATGCAAATATCATGAAATGATCGCGCACACTGTTGCTGATCTAAATGTCAAAATTAAATGCCAAGAAATGAATCGCGCACCTTGCCGATTCAAACAAGAATATGTAAATGTCATGAAAACACAATGATGCACACAAGGAGTTTCACAACTAGGCCCAAAAACTTGAATGTCTTTGGAAACGGGGGTCGGGCCCAGCCCGACCTCCGCCTTACCGCCCTGCTAAGGGATCATCAATATAATGAGGGCAGGGCTGGAAATATCATTGTAGGCCTCCGGGACCGGAGCTCAGGAAGTTGCTGCTGCTCTGCACTGGGACATCTGAATAGTGAGCACGTGGAGCTGGGTTGACTCCCTCATATAGAGTCAAGCCCATTCCACAGACCACACCCAGTCATGGGGCAGGGAAAGCTTCTAGAAGGTCCTCGAAAGGGACCACACCCTGACACACTCGGTAAGCCTTCAGCAATACCTTGAAATTTAACAGTTATTACAAACATCATTAATAGTGGTTTTCAAGGTTAAAAGCTGCAATGCAAAAGGTTAACAAACTGCATATAAACATAATGCATGAATTATGCCTTTGCATAAAGACTGGGTTTTTGCATTTTAGTCACCCGTGCAGCGCGCACTGTCCTGATGTTGACATAAACAAATTCAAATAATATTATTAATTCAAGAAATAAAGTACTTAAATATCCACAGTCAAACATGTAACAGCAAGAAAAAGTATTACCATGTAGAAAATAAAACTTTATGACCAGAGGTTATAAATATATAGGAGCAAATGTTAAAATATAATTTAATGTAGTTCTATGGGGCACAGTTTTTATGAGTACTTTTTGGAGGACGTATGGTTATCTTGAACTTGGTAGTTTAGTCTACGCAAATCTTTTACCTTCTGAGACTGGACATTTTTTGGAGGAAACATATCTCCAGCTGGACAAAATGTAAGGTTGTGTGTGATTGCAGAAATTTTTAAATTACATTCATGTGGTCCTGTCAATGTGCAAGCATCAAATTTGGTGGCTAAAAGCTTTGAAACGTGGATCCAGCTAGCTGGGTCTCACTGCAGTGTCATCATATGCTTTTGTATCTTTCCCTGTTCTCAATACATATAAATGCTTGCAGACCATGAACAGTCTCTCATTCATTCAAGTAAGTAGCAATATGTATCCATTAAACACTTCTTCTGATATAAAGTCCCTAATTCTTGCATTAGATGTAATTTTTTCCCTTCAACCAACATCTTATTTTTTGGGGATATCCATGGTACAAGTTCCTCAAGGTTATCGGGAACATTTACAAAATATCAAGACTGGACTAACTATAAAACATTATCTGAAGAAAGAAATTAAATTGTTTTTGTATTTGTTTTTGTTTTTTTGCAAATTATTTAACATAAATACAAATTTTAGGAGACTTGAACGTGGTGAACAAAATACTCATGGATAAATGATTGGTGTAGGGATTTGTGATTTAACACCTATTGTTTATTATGTTATGGATGTTCCTTCTAGATGTGAATAAGTAATGAGAAAAAATGTCTCATAAAACAAAAAAAACAATGATTGGCTGAAGAAAAGAAATTATTACTTAAGTGAAATTTCTGGATTTTGTAAAGGAAGATTATAAATTGCAATATTTCACTATTTGCTAGAAAACATGAACACTGTTTATTTATGCAACCATTTATATGTACTGATTATATTGAACATTCTTGTGTTTCTTATTGGGGAACCTATGTGAATGAGTATTCCCAAATGGTTAGCAACCAATTTATGTACTTTCTGTCTTGTATCAGCAGGTAGTATGTGTTCACTGCAGGGATACATGGCCCTATTTAATTAGTAACCAATCCATTTCTTCTCCTGTTCGGTATTCTACAAATGCAGGTTTCTCTCATCAAAAATATAATAAAAAATGCTCTAGTTTACACTAGCTTTCTTACAACATTACTATCTTGAGACTAATATTTTACAGTTTCATTACTTTACTTGTCTATTTTCTACTAGCTGTAGAGTATTTCCCTCACACCAATGCAAAGGTCCTCCATACTGACAGGCACGTTTGTCTTCACACAGAAAGGCAACAGTTTATGCTGTTTGGGGATGTTCTGCACTCTCCAGCCACAAGGCTAAAGTTTGACAGGCTTCTACTTACTATAGACCTGATTGTCAGTATAAGACTTGCACCACAAATCAGTGTAATACGTCTGTGATTCAGTCTGAAGTAGGGAACAGTCTCCCAATGTTCAGGAACATGTACATTTAGTAATCTTTTTCAGAAGAGAAGAGACACACTCCAGAGTAAATAATCTTCCTATTTTCTGAGCATGTGTTGAAAATATGTGGGATCTGCACTGGTTTATATGGTGAAGAAGCCTCACAGTCATTAGCAGGTAGTTCAATCTCTAGCAAGTACTCATAATTCCCTTTCCCACATTTTCTAAGAAGTTTGGTGCAATTCACCTTTGAGATTTGGTAGTCATTAGTCCATGAGATATTTTCAGGAGTCTATTCATCTCAACTCATCCCATGGTGGGAATTACTGAACTGATGTTTTCGAAACTCGGGGATCGTCTTTTATACAATTTCTTGTAATAAAACTTAGCCAAATGTTTTCTTTCAATTAGCATCAGCATAGTCCAATTAGTACCTTCAGTGCTTCTGGCCTTAGCACTTTACACCAGAACCTAGACACTAATTTAGAAGCATCTTAAAATTAACTTGAAAAAAGAGTAGGATGTAGCCAATCTGACAGCCACAGGAGATATTTTAATATGAGTTAGATGTCACATCTCCACTTAACCATATTAGTAGACACCCATATAACTTGAGATAAGTGGATTGCTACAGTTATCTGTCTCTGTGTCAGTTGGTAATATTATGGTACCCATTCATTTTAGTCCCGGAGTCCCCACATTCTCAAGCCACAAGGCTAAAGTTTGACAGGCTTCTACCTACTATAGACCTGATTGTCAGTATAAGACGTGCACCACAAATCAGTGTAAAAAGTCTGTGATTCAGTCTGAAGTAAGGAACAGTCTCCCAATGTTCAGGAACAGGTACATTTAGTAATCTTTTTCAGAAGAGAAGAGACACACTCCAGAGTAAATAATCTTCCTATTTTCTGAGCATGTGTTGAAATTATGTGGGATCTGCACTGGTTTATATGGCGAAAAAGCCTCACAGTCATTAGCAGGTAGTTCAATCTCTAGCAAGTACTCATAATTCCCTTTCCCACATTTTCTAAGAAGTTTGGTGCAATTCACCTTTGATACTTGGTAGTCATTAGCCCATCAGATATTTTCAGGAGTCTATTCATCTCAACTCATCCCATGGTGGGAATTACTGAACTGATGTTTTCAAAACTCGGGGATCGTCTTTTATACAATTTCTTGCAATAAAACTTAGCCAAATGTTGTCTTTCAGTTAGCATCAACATAGTCCAATTAGCACCTTCAGTGCTTCTGGCCTTAGCACTTTACACCAGAACCTAGACACTAATTTAGAAGCATCTTAAAATTAACTTGAAAAAAGAGTAGGATGTAGCCAAGCTGACAGCCACAGGAGGTATTTTAATATGAGTTAGATGTCACATCTCCACTTAACCATATTAGTAGACACCCATATAACTTGAGATAAGTGGATTGCTACAGTTATCTGTCTCTGTGTCAATTGGTAATATTATGGTTCCCATTCATTTTAGTCCCGGAGTTCCGCACATGCCAGGTTTGTCTAACTATATTAGGTGTTACACTGAGGACAGAGAAAATCACACCATGTTTGGAAAAGTAAGCATGTCTGTGGCCTACCATAGTAAGCTCAATGCCAGAGCAGAGTACAAGAAGCAAAATATTCAGGGGAACCACTCAGGCGGATGAAAATACTTACACTTGAATAATCCGCTCTCCACATGCGCGCCCTTACTGTGAAAATAAGAAAAGGAAGATAGAGAAGAATGGAATGGAGAGAGGGAAACGAAGAGAGAGAAAAAAGACTGAGCACAGTCAGGGAAAGCAAATGACAGAGTGACAGAAGAGAGAAATAGTACAGGAAAGAAACGACAGGAGGAGAAAGAAAGGTGCTGTGCGGGATTGGGGAGCTAGACTATGCATATGTGCGTGTGTGTTTGCTTTTGGTCTGTCAATGCACTCTATTTGTATATGCTCTGAAAAGGACTATACAGGAGTGTTTCATTTTAGCATTGAATGATTGGGCAGCATTTGTAGCTACTGGACTCAGCACCCATGAATTAAGAAAGCAAAGGTGCTAATCTGGCATGATGTAAATTGAAGTCATCAGATGAAATTGTTCCTTGAGTGGTCAAACAACTACAACGCATCATTTATTTAGAATTCAGTTCACCACTAAGACATCTCAATTAGCTAGGTTTAAGTAAAAGGTCAGTCCTAATAATACTGAAAATGACATTGTAATACAAATGTTAGAGCCTGAGAATGTGAACTTCATGATACTCTTGCCCCTGTACATTAAAAGCATTCTAATTATTATAAAGTATTAGCTTTTTTTCTATATTGTTCTTGCCCATGAAATTTCCAGAACCCTTGAAAGGGTGAAATCCTTAGATATTAATAAGATACCTGACACTTTCATTGGTATCATATATCATTGTGGTATGAGTGAAGCTTGTGGCTTGTGAATGGAGACATCTTAATCACAGTCTCCTAGCTCATTCTTGGCCAAGGACGTATGTTGTTTAGATATGTCACACAAAACCCCCTATCATATGTTGTGATGTGTGCAGATGTTACAAGGCACAACAAAATTGTGATTGTTCTTTATCCAAATCCTCACCTTGGTGGCATTTGGGATAGTTTAAAGAGGACATTTTTAAATTGGAGCAAGCTTTAAACTGGGTTGCTGTAGATCTTTTTGTACAATATACTCCTTCATCTATTTAAGGAAATGCTAATCTTGAAGTCATTCAGTATGCTTAGGTCCACTATTTTTTCAGAGTCTTTCTTGGTTCTATTGTGAAAACCAGGAAACTACACACTATCATCTATTTAACAGTGATAGACTTTGTGTATATATTTGAATATGAACTGTCAATAAAAGAAATTCTCTCTAAATCTGGAATTTGCTATCTGATGCATGATAATGGAGGAACAGGACATATTTTTAAAGAATATCTTGAGCTCTAGGAACTGAGAATAGCAGACTCTTTCTGCAGATTGTTACAAAAACAGTCTTACACTACTTTGCTACCTTGGTTGTGACTATTTTCTTTTGTATTCTCATTTAATTTGTTTGGCCAAAACAGAAACCTTCTCATCCTCCATCTCTCTTTGTAAATGTAAATACGTTTCCCACCATTTTACTGCCCATAGAGACATTCAACAAGGTTTGTCATGTTGAGGTTTTCCTGGATTGAGTGAAGTCTGAGAAAATTAGGGATTTCTGAATATTGCTGGGATCCAATGCATGTTTGTTGGGGGCAACAAAATGAAAATGCAATAACCTAGTTGTTTTATTGAAATGCATCTCCAATCAAGTGTTTATTTATGCTCCTCTTGGCAAAATTAGTCAGTTGCTCAAGGAATATGTCTCTAACAAGCATACCAACTTCTTGCCTACAGCAGTTGATAAAAGCAAACAAAAATTGGACAATACCTTCATTCACACATTCAACTTCAGCTTGCTTTATGATCTCCTCCCTAGGCATCACATAAGAAGTATAGTTGTATGCATGTCTTGAGTGAGCAAGTATTCCAGGTGAGGTCTCAAAAGCACCACAGACCTATATTAAAATAGGGTATTTAAAATCAACAAAGGTCATAAAAACCCCTTCCAGATGTACAGACACAGATTTCAAATCTGCACTGTTGACTGTACACTAAATAAAGTTGAAAGCCTTTTTGCCTGTCTTTGCCCTAGAAATAAATGCCCCTTTTAGGTCAATAACTTGATCACCTCAGGAGCATAAGGGATTTGCACATCAAAAATACCACTCAAGACATTGAAATTCTAGTATGACATAAATGAAGTAACACACAAAGATGAATGAAAACACAGCTATGATACTGGGAGCTGTCAAAGTCCCATACAGCTAGCATTATAATAGTTAGCCATTAACTTGAGATCCTATTCAATAATGGATAGTTGTCAATGGATAACTGGTAAGTGGGGATAAAATATCAGTGGTGATTAAAGTCCTCTTCTTTATTTCATGTGTGGTGCTCTGAATTTTCCCATTACTGACTATTCTACCCAAAGTTAGACTGCACTAATAGTGATTTTCCAAATTGTGTTAAATGTGTTAAATGGCCAGTGTGTGGACTGGATTTTTGGTGCTATCACAGTCCATGGAACTAAATGAAAAAGGGCCTACAGAATAGCCATCTGGCAATGTCAGACTGCATGAAAGGCAAGGCCAACACCTTTTCCAAAACGTCAACAGTGTCTATCATGAGTTTCCTGTTTGCTCACTTAACTGTCTGAATCATGCACAAAAGGCAGCTACACAAGCTGTGCTAGTTCTGGGATGCACAGACGCACTGTAGTCATTGATTGAGCTGTCAATGAATGGATCATTCAATTGCATGACAGAATGACTGGCGAATTGGAACATCCATAAAACATGGCTCCTTTCCTTATAAAAACATCATCTTGTTATCACGCACTACAGCCCTTGTGACTAAGGGCCTGATTACATCCTTGGTGGATTGGATACTCCATCACAAACGTGACAAATATCCTGCCTGCTGTATTACAATTTCCATAATATCCTATGGAACTTGTAATATGGTGGGTAGGATATCTATCATATTTGTGACTAAGTATCCCTTATGCCAAGGTCATAATCAGGCCTTATTAGTTGTGATCAACGTTAATAAATTAAAGAAAAATACCAAACAAGAAGACTATTTTTACTATGAAGCAGCTACTCCAGTTAAAAAGTATTTTCTACTGCACATTCGTTTTACTGTGCTAGCATTGTTTTCTACCCACTCATTGAGCATTAGTGGCTTTGGGTGTTTGCAGCTTGGTATTAACAGGACTCATAGACCCTGGGGCACCCAGCCAACATTTATATACTTCTCTATTGATGTGCTTTCCAACCATTTTGTCATTTCAGACCTCATGAATTTTTTGAATCACCTTAAATTTTCCTTGAGTTTCCTGGGTATTTTGTAGCTACATCCCTATTAACAAAAGGCGTTTTCTATGCTTAGAATAGAGACTCAGACAATATTTCACATTCCCTTTTCACATCCATGTCTTTGGATTTGAATAAAGTCCTGTGAAAGTCACTTCATAGTAGGAAAGAAAAAATCCTTCACATGCTATATACTATAATATTTGTCAATCTGAATAGAGAGAAGTGATAACAATCACATCATGGGCCATATTTATACTCTGGTTGCGCCGAATTTGCGTCGTTTTTTTCGACGCAAATTCGACGCAGAACTAACGCAAACTAACGCCATATTTATACTCTGGCGTTAGACGCTTCGGGCGCCAAAGTGCCCGGAGTGTGCGTCATTTTTTAGCGTGAACCCCTTCCTTGCGTTAATGATATGCAAGGGAGGCGTTCCCGTCTTAAAAAATGACTCCCAGGCCTTTACGTGGTATTTATACTCCCGGGCAAAAGAGACGCCCGGGAGTGGGCGTGGCCAAAAACGGCGCATTTGCGCCGCTTTTTAACGCCTGGGTCAGGGATGGCGTTAAGGGACAAGTGGGCTCAAAATGAGCCCAGAGTGCCCTCCCCTGCCCCCAGGGACCCCCCCTGCCACCCTTGCCCACCCCAGGAGGACACCCAAGGGCGGAGGGACCCATCCCATGGACATTAAGGTAAGTTCAGGTAAGTATTTTTTTTTTTTTTTTTTGTGGCATAGGGGGGCCTGATTTGTGCCCCCCTACATGCCACTATGCCCAATGACCATGCCCAGGGGACATAAGTCCCCTGGGCATGGCCATTGGGCAAGGGGGCATGACTCCTATCTTTACAATGATAGGAGTCATGTTGATGGGGGATGGGCGTCGAGAAAAAATGGCGCAAGTCGGGTTACGACGATTTTTTCGACGCAACCTGACTTGCCCCATTTTAAGACGCCCTAACGTAATTTTTTCCCAACGCCGGTGCTGCCTGGTCTACGTGGTTTTTTTCCACGCAAACCAGGCAGCGCCGGTCTGCTTGCGCCGGCTAACGCCATTCCATAAATACGGCGCCCGCATGGCCCTTCAGAATGGCGTTAGACGGCGCTAAATTTTTTGACGCTAAACTGCGTTAGCGCAGTTTAGCGTCAAAAAGTATAAATATGGGCCCATGTACCTTAGTTCTGAGGGAGTTTATCAGTATCTGTGAGTCCTCTGCCTCACAGACTTGCAGAATCTCGACCTTCTGTAACATCCATTCCATTGCCAGTGTATCACTTGTCAATCCAAGAATTCAAAGTAGTAGAAGGGGATGGGGGTTGACTATCCAAAATAAACCAACAGCTATTTTAGACAGATCAAACTGATAGAACTAGGCAGGACTAGCAAATAGAAACAAAAACACTGGATGATAAGAAAAAAGGAAGAAAAGAAATGGGAAGATTTGGACCTTGAGAAACCAAGAATAAACACTACAAGATGGGGTCCAAGAGGAACTAGGGGAGCACATGCAGCCTAAACTGGTAATCAATGTAAATAACAAAGAGTTGAAGTCTGCAGAAATGCTTCTGTAAAACTCCAAACTATCACACTGTCCTGAATCCTCCTTTCAATAGAGACAAACAGTGGAAGATGTATATAAGTTCATAAGGAACTTAAGAAATACATTGCCACTTCTAAACTGAGAGAGAAGCCTACTATGGTATGACTGTTAATTATAGAAAAATTATGTATAAATGATGTTAAATGTTTATGTGATCTGACCATACTAGAACAAGAATGATCAAGAGAAATGTTTAGAAAGTCAACCAATGAGAAGGGTTATATGGATATGATCAAAGAATTGGGCGTTGATACCTCTGATTGTGGCTATATACACTTTCGTCTCTCCTCCACTTACTTACACAGATGTCACAGGATACTGTAGATACATTCAACAACTTAAAGGTTTCCAACCTTAAAATCTACAAGTTAACGTGGATAGAAAGAAGAGGAAATGCAACATCAAATACCATATGATAGTGAAATCTCTTGCAAAAGATGAAAATGGATCAATAAAACCTGCTCTTGTGCCCTAAAGATTTATATCTAGACAAGTTATCCAACACATTTCTCATAAGGAAGGTTATGCAGGGATACCAAAGATTTATTAAACTGATTTGAAACAATTTGTTTATGTGGGATTGCAGAACTGGTGGGAAACGCATCTCCTTGAAAGGGAAGAATATCACTTTCTAAGAAATGATTATCAAAGAGAACGCAGGGTGTACCTTTTACCAAAGATACACAAGAATGAAATGAAGCCCCAGGCAGACTGATGATCTCAGCAAACAGGAGCTTACTTTAAAACCCTTCCTGCTTTGTTTTATCTTGAGTGGCAGACAGAATAAAGTGGAGAAATATGGTGGCATTTTAAACAAAAACTAGTTCAACCTTAAATTTACATGTCACATGAGTAGGAAACAAGTGATCTTTTTAAATTTTTGTATGGAGGTTGAAATACATCTATGTATAGGAAGCCATCAGTGATCATTGCCCTACACACAAAAGGTTCCCATCCAGATTCACAGAGATGGAACATACCATTTAGTGATGTGTTGACAGTGAAAAGATATTTAATTTCTCAAATATAGTTTGAAACAGAGGCCAATACAATACTAACAAGATTTACGTACAAAGGGTGTCTACAGGATATATTAGTCAAGGGAATAATAAGGCTAAAAAAGAGAACCTACTATTTAGCCCCACAAAGAGACAGGACAACAAAACTCAGAATAAAGGAGACATCAGATTTGTAACAACTTATAGTTCGAAACATCAGAAATGTAGAGCCATTTTGAATAAACATTTGAAAACTGTCAGAATTGATCCCACTATAGGAAAGAAAATATCAAGAAGACCTATGATCAGAAAAGTAAGATTGTTACTCAATAATTCGGTGAAAAGCGAGTACTCTGAAAGTAGACAGGCATTAATGATTCTAAGGAATGGCTTTACAGCATGTCAGAAATGTAGGGGCTGTCAATATGGCATTACAGTTTTAGGAAACCTTTAAATTGAAAAAAGCATATGCAAAAAGCAATTAACTTAGACATCCAGCTATTTGGAATGTGCAATGTGATCTTCATGTCCAAAGTATTATATAAGCAGTACTAATCTGCCTGTACATAAGAGAATTTTACAACATTTACAGGCCATCCCTAATAAGGACATTTCCTATTCAGTCCTAAAACATTTCCAGATGGACATGAGAGGAATGTAAAGAATCTCATATACATTGCAAATGTTCAAATACTTAACATTTTCATTAAATGAGAACTAGTGTTCCCACTTGGGCGTCATGAAGCAGATAATGATGACCTGAAAATATGTTGAATGGGTGAAATAATTAGGAGGTATGGTGCAGAGGTTAATCCTTTTCTTGCTGAGTCTTCGGGCTGGCAGATTGTTGTGAAATCCCCATTAGGGCTTTATGTTTTTAGAAGCTCAAGAAAGAATGATTGAGGACTCAGAATGAGTTGTACAATAAATTGAAATTGTGGCAGAAACTGGTGACTGTTGTATGCATTATGAAAAACAGAGTAAAATAAGCATATGTGGAGAATTATATGACATGATATCATGGACTGTAACGTTTCCTCTTAGAAATATGAATCAGTACAGAACACATTTGCTTCAGTGATATTTACTCTGTACAAAAGTGATTTTGTTGGTATAAAATGACCATTACAGGATGGCTGGCATCATAAGTCGTATTTGGAATGCTATCATGCGACAGGATGCGCGTACTCCTTTTAATTAATGCATAAAAAACATGGTGATTACCATGAACAAGGCCAGTTTTCTGGCTGAAATACATTGCCTATCTGTTTTTTGTGGCCATTGTAATAAACAAATGAAGCTTAAGCATCACCATTCATGGAGTGCTGTTTCGGTTTGTAAATTTAGAATGGACAGTTCTTAGGATGTATATATGTGTGTGGGGGGCGTGTGAATGTGTTTTATGTTATTTTCTTTTGATAAAAAAATATATTTTTTTAAAGATTTCCATAAAACATTTTTTTAATCATTAATACTTTTATACAATACAAAACTAAACAATATGTAAATAAGTGGAATATTGATAGTAAACGTAGGCATTTGTAAAAGGTTTCGAAAATTAATTATAAATCAATTATGTATTTGATTTTTTGAACTATTTATAAAACATTTAATTTATGGAGGAAATGTAATGTACCATTTAAAATTGTTGGTTCTGGGTTCATAATAGTAACTTACTGTTAATAATATTTAAAGCAACGAACATTTTTATTTCACATTACAATATTTTTATATATATTAATAGATATTTAAGATTATTTTTTCCTTATACTTTACCACTGGGAGACTTACAAACTTGTGGTGAAGACCACCACTGACATGAGAAAAGTTACTGGTAGCAATTTTACACTTGTAAATCCTGGTCTAAGAGGTTCCAGCCCCAATTTCGAGGGAGTGGAGACATGTAAGCAAGGTGAAAAAACAGAAATTCAGACATTTGTGGTTTTTCATAACACCTTTGGAGTGGAAAGATTTAAAAACTGCTCCTTCAAGCTTTACAAGTAAGTGTGATTTCAGAGTGTGAAAGGGAATGGAGCGATTCCTATAGATTATGGCGCTGAAGAAGAAAAGCATTCTTTCCTAGTGAAAAACATTTTCTCATGGAGGAAACACACTTGAAAAAGTGCAGGATAAAGTCTACATTCAGTGGAAAATTCACCTGTTACATGCGAAGTGGAGGATGTTTTTAAATGTAAATGTACTGGCAAAGTATAATTGCTTTGCAAAACCTTTCAAAAAGTAAATTTCTTGAACCTAGAGTAAGTATAGACTCATCTGTGCTCCTAAGTGTACACTTTCTGTTGTGGCTAGGACCCAATGTGTTGCGTGAGGGTGCTCTTACTTAACACAGGAATGCAACAACAGTGATTATGGGCCTCATTACAACATTGGCGGTTGGCCTCGGCTGACCGCCAATATTTTACCGCCAGTCGCCCGCCTATGCGGCCAGGAACCCTCCCGCCGCACTTGGACATCCTGCTGGGCCGTAACATTGCAGCCGGCTCCTAATGGAGCAGGCGGCAATGTGGCAGTGTGGTGGGTGCAGCAGCACCCGTTGCACAATCCACTGCCTGTAATTCGGGCAGTGGATTGCGTGTTGGGGCTGTGCCTTGGGGCCCCTGCACTGCCCATGGGTATGGGCAGTGCTGGGGCCCCCAGGCGCACCCCGCGTCCCCTTACCGCCAGCCTTTCCATGGCGATGTTCACCGCCATGGAAAGGCTGGCGGTAAGGGGAGTCAAAAACCCCAGAGCAGCGCTGCTTGCAGCGCTGCCCTGGCGGATTCAGACCGCTGGGACCACCATGGCGCTTTCGCCACAGTCAAAATACGCAATGTAGTAACGCCAGCATGTTGGGGGTACTACAGTCATATTTCCCTTGGCGGTCACCGACCACCAGGGTTGAAATGAGGGCCTTAGTTCTGAATGTTCACTGGTGTATTCAGGAACACCTATAGTGGAATTCTCTAGAGAAGATAGAACTCCTTAGTAATTCTGAAAAAAAAGTAGTACATCTTAGAGGGACGTAATCACTTAACGACATTGTGAATATTGATAAATCCAAAACAATTTTAGCTAGATCATGTTATTTGAAATGTAGGTGTGTACACATGCATCTATGACTGCAAGATTTTCCAAAGAGCCTGTGATAAAAACCTGTCGAGATTAGGTTCAGAAGTACAGGCAATTTGTACTTTGTTTCTCTGTTGATTCACTGTAGAAACAAATATTTTTTTTCCTATGGTGAAAGACATTGCCCTCCACCCTCTCAAGATTTAGGGTTGAGATGTTCTGATTAAGACATTCCTGGCACTAGTTTGCTGATGTAAGTATGTGAATAGTTGCATGGTGTGCAACTGCCAGCAAAGGTTTTCTGAATTGTCTACTTTTCTGAGTGCTATATTCTGTTTAGTTTAAACATTTCTATCTCAACATTCCTGTTTGTAAATTTCAACTGAAGACTACCTGACATGTTTTGTTAATTTTAGTGATTAATACGTATTTATTGTAGGTTAGAAACCTACTTATATGTGTGCTAGGTACTTTTGCTTAAAAGGTTCAGAGAGTAATGACGTGTGTTTTGACACTAATTTAAGATTAAGTATTATATACGGTTTATCCCAGTTTCTTACAGTCACACTTTTACTGTTTGTGAGAAAAATTGGTCAAGGAGTGACGGGAACAACATTTTCTATTAGAAAAACAAATAATAATTTGAACTGGCTGGCAGAGCTTTTTTGTGTGTTTGCTTTAAAGTATTTTGCACTGGATTTTGGAAGTGCTCGCTCTGTTGTTGCAAACACTTAAGACACGCATACTGCAGAAAATGTATACATTTAAACACCCATATGGTAATGCAAACTTAGTAAAGCTGAGACTGGTATATTTCAAAAACTTCCAAACTTAGGTGGTCATTACGAGTTTAGCGGTACCCGGACCGCCATGTTGGAAGTGGTGGTTGTTCTGCCGACGGCCCGGTGGTGAAGGCCGCCAAATTATGACCATGGCGGTCTTCCAAACAGAACACAACCAAACTACCACCAGTACCGCCAGGCTACTCCAGACGGCGGTAGGACCTTTCAGACTGGCTGGGACCATGTTTCATGTCACAATGCCACCAAAACCCTGACGGAAACCAACTCTATAAAAGGAAACACTCACCTTCAGGAACACAGACTTGCCCAGAGCCACCATGGAGCCTGACCTCGAAGTCCTCCCACTGCTCCTGCTCCCACAACGACTCCATAATCACCGAGAGTGATGAAGACAGCAACTGTAAATACACACACCTTGCACACACTGGAGGGAAAGGCATTAGTACAAACACACACATCTGGGATGGCTTGTGACAGACACACACACATAACCACACACCATTATGAACACACACAAACCTACACATACATACTACACACAAATACACCCAAACTACACACACCACGGCCATCACACACATGCTGTACACACACCAACCCGCAGACATACAGCACTGCCACTGTTGTGCGCAATCATACACAACACCAATAACTCACACAACCACATTACAACCACTACACAAATGCTTCACCAAGCACTCACACTGCATGCCTCCACATGACAACACATACATACAACACGTAACAACACCACACAACCAATCAACACTATCACACAGGGATACCATGAACTATCTAACATACCACACCCATACCACAAACATCGCATGAGACATAGACACCACACACACTCACACACAACAACCACACAAGGGCACACACCACCACCATAACACATGCCAACACTAACTATATACAATTTGGCTACACACACGCATGGAACAAACACAAACATATCCAACACACAAAACACAGCAATGACAGTTGGACCAATGGCATGGCGACACACACAAATGCAGCCCAGGTACAACAACTAGCACAACAAACTCACACAAAAGTCACAAACACAAAACAAAGCCCACAAACACTAAATGTAGAAAGAAAGGCAGGACAAGCATGTTACCATCAAATCCAATTACAGGTTGGCCCAGATGTATTAAAATATGTCCTGTGATAAAAATATAATAATTATATATACAATGGCTAGTCCAAAGTCTTAGGTGTCCAAGGTGCAAAATGCACCACCCTGTGCCCCAACTTGACTCCTGACTGCAAAATGACCTCCACAGGGTAGGGGCATCAAACGGGCATGTAAGCACCTCAGGGATTAAGCGTACATTTGCTGCATGTGGGGGTGATGTGGCTGTGGTGGTTGCAGTTGTGGTGACTGGGGTAGAAGTCTGCAGGTCTGATATTGTGCTGACTGTGGGTAAGATGGGACTGGTGGCTGGATCCAGCAATGGTGGTGTGGTGGCTGCAGGTGTGTCTGGTGTAGTGTCTGTGAGGGAGGAGAAAGTGCAGAGAGTGGATGTTGATGTGTCTGCAGGTGGCTGTTGCTTGTGTGTATGTGGGTGGTGGGTCTTATGGTGCTTGTCTTTGTCTATGAAACCCTTGTCTGTTGAGGTGGATGCATGCATGTGTGTATGTGTGCTTTAGATGGGTATGGGGAGAGGGGTTTGGATTTGGGAAGAGGTAGTCAGAGGGGGGACAGAAGACAAAGGAACACTGCCTGCCATCAGAGTAGAGGCCAGAGCCTGAATTGACCTCTGTAGGCCAGCCATGTATCTGCAGGAACACATTGCTCTCTTTGACTTGAGCTGCCAGTCCCTGGATTGCATTCATGATGGTTGACTGATCAACAGAGATGGGCCTCATGAGGTCAATAGACTCCTCACTGAGGGCAGCAGGGCTGATAGGAGCAGGAGTAGAGGTGCCTGTTAAGGAGATGCCCACCCTCCCTGGTGAGCTGGCACAGGTAACTGGGTGGGGAGCTACAGGAACGGCTGTGGTAGTAAAGGGGGTGGGGGACAAAGAGGGTGCTGGGGTGGTCCCAGACGGGTCCGCAACTGCCAGGGAGTGTTCATTAGAGGAGGATTCCACTGAAGAGGTGGCAGATCAGGTCTCCCTCCGGCACTCCCCTCGCCCTCCGTCCCACTAGGTCCCTCGGTATTGCTGGTGCCAGCTTCCTGGGTCCCGTGGGCTGCTGCTTCCCCACTCACCTGTGCCCCTTCTCCTCTGCCAGACGATGCTGATGCACACAATGAGAGAGAGAGAGAGAGAGGGACGGAGAGAGAGAGAGAGGTAAGGGACAACATTGTTAACATATACCTCCCATTGTCACAGCTAAACATGTACATCTGTCACAATACATATCATGGCTAGGCAATCGCATTTGCCAATGCACATTACTTACATCATGCCATGACATGTCACTACTACCCACACCTGAGAGCACAACTAGACTCATCCCCATGATGCCAACCAATGCCCACTGAAGCTGGCACAGCCTGCCCTGGATGCACTATCAATACTATGCCTGAATACACATCTTACCTCTCCATACCCCTGTCACACATTGGATGTGCAGCTGACGTAACATAATGCTGCAGGCCTCTACAGTGACAATACATGATTAGTCCATGTCCTATGTAACATGTTCATTACAGTAAAGACAATACCACGCACAGACCACACACTACCTACCTTTCCTGAGACATGGCTGCACAATCAGTATAGTGATGTCAATTTGGAGGACAGCTCAGATTTAGCCAATACCAGTCAGATACCCAAGCACGTCACATTACATTTGTACTATGTGAACCTGTGGTATAGCCATGTGAGTAGTCAGACCCCATCACAGAGCCAGAGCTGCTGATACAAACACATATTTTACTACTCATCATATTGCACAGTGCATCTGCAATGGGCCATGTGCCGCATGTTAAACATCCTACCACATCCACTGAGTGCAGTGTCACAACAGATGTACCTCTGGAACACACATACCACATCATGGACCACTTCCCATGCCACCATACATGCAGGTACACCAGTTGGAATAGGCACCATGACAACTACACCCTCAAACACACCATATTACAAAATACAAAACCTGTCTCACTGAGCCCAGACCACACACATCTCATGTGGTAATTATTTGCATATATTAGGCACACATGGGCAAACACCACTGCCAGTACACATAATACACACCCCACTGCCACATAAGCTGCCTGAGGAGACTGAATACATATTTTCCTTCACCCCAACATGCCATGTGTCATGCAATACTCAAACCACTCCTAATCTGCCACTTTCTAATAACTGATTATGATATGTTCTGCTAACATGTGTTGAGTGCATATCACATTGTACATTCTCTCCTCTCTATCACAGATACCCTGTATGTGCACACAGGTGACTCCGGCTAACCTAACCTTCCCTGGCTGTTGACACCAGTGAGCTACCCTGCCACTGAAGGGGAACAATGTTTCAATGAGGCACACAGCAGGACGAGGCATGTAATTCAAAGGACCAGATTCAGGTACCTACACATCTCTGGAGGAGCCCTCCTCCACACTCCCCAAAAGGTATACCAGATCATAGTAGCCCGTTGCATGTTCCACAATCTAGCCCTGAGACGTCAGATACTCTTACTAGCTGACGAGGAGGGGGCAGCTGGACCAGTGGTTGGTGGTGCAGATATGGAAAGTGATGAGGAAACAGTTGAGGAAGGTGCAGTTGACTCAAGGGCTGAGCTCATCAATCAGTTCCTCCAGTAATATACTGATATGATACCTGTGTATCTGCATGTGCAGTATTTCACCATAGCTTGGTGTCAATAGTCCTCCTGATTTGGTTTATCAGTGGTGGTGTAATGTGTTCCTGTCCCTATGTGTGTGTTGTGGCAGGTGACTGATTGCATGTAGGGTGCAGTAGGAAAATGTCTATAGCCTTTGTCCCTCCGAGTGCCCCTGACCTGATTTGAGGCCGGCTTTCACTCTACATGCAGTGCAGCTCCTCCTGTCTGCCTCTGTGCCCCCCGCCCTCGCTGCTGCTGCGAGTTCGAGGCCGTCCACTACCCGCAGGCACCCGCCTGCACCTCATCCCTGGTGTTTAGTGGTTGCCATAAGTATTGTGTGTCTGTCCTGTAATTTGTCTTTTGTTATTTGTGCAATTTTTCCTCTTTTTTGTGCCTTTTCTGCTTTCTGAGCACTATCAGCATCTCAACCAACACCCATGACACCATCGATGCCACCGAACACTTGCACTCCGAGATTTACATCAACACCAACACCACCCTGAGAGGAACCCTTGTCTACAGACCCAGAGGCCCCCGTCCACAGTTCTGCGACACCATCACTGACACAATCAGCGCCCATGCCCTCGCATCTACGGACTACATGCTCCTCAGCGACCTGAATTTTCACCTAGAGAACACCAGCAACAACAACTCCTCAGCCTTGATCGCCAACCTCGGTCTCAAACAACTCATCACAATGCCCACCCACTCAGCCGGCCACACATTTGACCCATCCTCTCCGTCAGCAGCCACATCACCTTCTCCCATACCAGCGAACTCCACTGGACCGACCACCACTGTGTCCACTTCTCCTTCCGGAAACCCACCGCTCACCACCAACCGCAACGGATCCCTCGCCACTGCTGGAACAACATCCTGAAGGACAAGCTTATCTCCACCCACGCCCCGCCACCCAACACAAGCGACCCAACACCGCTGCCATCAACCTCAAACAATGGCTAGACTAATGCGCCAACACCCTCGCTCCACTCAGGAAACCACCCAACACAAGCAAGAAAGCACCCTGGTCCACCACCAACGTTCAGGCCTCCAAGCGGGAGTGCCAGAAAATCGAGAAAATATGGCGCCATGAGTGAACAGAGACCAACCACGATGCCCTCAAGACAGCCATCCGCAAGCATCACCAGCTCATCCGGATCACCAAAAGATAATTCTACAAAGAGTGGATCGACAACAACGTGCACAACAGCAAAGAGCTCTTCTGCATCATTAAAGAGCTCGTCAACCCCAAGTCCTGCTCCATCGACCCCCCCCTCGCAAGACCTCTGTGACTCTCTTGCCACCTTTTTTCACGGCAAGGTCACCGACATCCACGGCAGCTTCACCTCCCCGAGCCCCATGACCTCCACGGACAACACCAACCCCAACGCACCCAACCACACCAACCTCCTGTGCACTTGGACCCACACCAACGACGAGGACACCACCAAGACCATGAGCACCATCCTCTTCGGATCACCCGCGGACCCCTGCCCTTACTATGTCTTCAACAAAGCCAGCCTGTTGGAAAATGGGTTATTGGTAAGGGCAGGTAGGTACCTACACTTAGCAATAGGCCACTAACCTCCACTAAGGTCCAGTTAGGTCTCAGTAAATTAACCCCAGCTCAACCCTTGGTAGCTTGGCAACGAGCGTCAAGGCTTAACTTAGGAGACAGAGTGCAAAGCATTCAAATATCACAAAACAGTAATTAAATAAAACACAGGAAACAGTTTAAAAATCCAAAACCAGTTTATAAAAATAGATTATATTTTTATCTTTAAAATGACACCAAAACAAATAAAATCAGATAAGGGGAACCGGAGATATGAATTTTTAAAGAATTATTATTTTTTTAGCGCCTAGAAATAAAAAGCGCCAATCGGGTCATCTGGTTGCACCTCGACCGGGGCAAAGTCAAAGTTTCAGGCCGACCGCGATGGAGCCCTGCTCGGCTACAGCCCGCGGGAGGCCTCGGTTAAAATGTTACCTTCACCCTTAGTCTTTTTTTCGAAGATTTTCTTCAGCGGGACGAACCTGCCATTCCAATCCGACCTCCTGGAGCCCTTCTCCGGATACGCGATGCTGGAATCCTTGGTGCAGATTTTTACCTTCGGACTTAGTCGTTTTTTCGAGGTGAAAATCCTTCAACCAGGGTAAACCTGGATCTTGATCCGACGTCCATGGAGCCCTTCTCGGATACGCTGGCTGGGAGGTCCCGGTCAACTTTTTACCTTCGGACTTAGGCCCTGATTCTGACTATGGCGGGCGGCGGAGGCCGCCCGCCAAAGTCCCGCCGACAAATGACCGCACCGCGGTCAAAAGACCGCGGCGGCCATTCTTATATTTCCGCTGGGCCGACGGGCGCTCTCCAAAAGAGCGCCCGCCGGCCCAGCGGAAATGCCCCTGCAACGAGGATGCCGGCTCCGAATGGAGCCGGCGGAGTTGCAGGGGTGCGACGGGTGCAGTGGCACCCGTCGCGTATTTCAGTGTCTGCATGGCAGACACTGAAATAGTTTGTGGGGCCCTCTTACGGGGGCCCCTGCAGTGCCCATGCCATGGGCATGGGCACTGCAGGGGCCCCCAGGGGCCCCGTGGCACCCCCTACTGCCATCCTGTTCCTGGTGGGAGACCCGCCAGGAACAGGATGGCGGTAGGGGGTGTCAGAATCCCCATGGCACCCGTCGCGTATTTCAGTGTCTGCATGGCAGACACTGAAATACTTTGTGGGGCCCTCTTACGGGGGCCCCTGCAGTGCCCATGCCATGGGCATGGGCACTGCAGGGGCCCCCAGGGGCCCCGTGGCACCCCCTACTGCCATCCTGTTCCTGGTGGGAGACCCGCCAGGAACAGGATGGCGGTAGGGGGTGTCAGAATCCCCATGGCGGCGGAGCGCGCTCCGCCGCCATGGGGGATTCTGCAGGGCGGCGGGAAACCGACGGGAGACCGCTGGTTTCCCGCATCTGACGAATGCCCTGCGGGGCACCGCCGGTCTGTCGGCGGTGCTCCCGCAGACCCTGGCCCCGGCGGTCCCAGACCGCCGGGGTCAGAATGACCCCCTTAGTCTCTTTTTCTGAGATTTTCGTTACCGGGACGAACCAGCAAATCAGGCCGGGTCATGGTTGAGGCAAGCCGGCTAGAGTTGCCGCGGAGGGTCGGTCCCTCTATGGAGCTTTTTTACAAAAGTTGTCCAAACTTCTCCAAACTTCTGGGGCTTCTCCCAGATGTCCTTTTAAGGTTCTTTTGGGGTCCACAGCTCACCCCAAGGGTACAGAAGTTCTGAGATGGTCCTTGGGGGGTGCGGACTACAACTCCCAGAATGCACCTGGCGCAAAATCCTTTTTGGCCACTGGACAGTGGTCAGCTGGTTGCTTTCTTCAGGAGTTGGTGCAGGGGACTCTGGATAGCAATTTTTCACCTGTAGCAAACAGGGAGTCCCTCCTTGAACCAGTTGAAGCCAGGCAAAGTCCTTCTTGTGGTGAAGCCCAAGTGTGCAGCTGGTGCAGTCCTTCTGAGTGCAGGTTCCAGGTGCAGGCCAGGGGTCCAGCAGGGCAGTCCTTCTTCTTCTATTGTTCTTCCTTGTTGGATGTGGTAGGGAACTGAGGTGTGGGTGCAGGTCTGCCAGTTTTATCCTTGCTCCTGGGTGAAAAGCAGGGGGGTCCTGGTTCTCCAATAAGGTGCAGGGTCCTTCCCCCTGTGATGACCACTTCCTGGGAAGTGTGGCAAAAATCAATCCCAGGAGGCAACATTCTCTAAAAATCCATCATGACTGAATCTGATTTTTGGAGGTTACATCTGGCTGAGCCCACCCACTGGTGTGGCTAAAAATCATAAACACACCCCTCTCCTGCCCTCTCCTAATTTAATCAAGGGGGCACCTAGTTGTCTGGGGTTGCAGGATGTGGGGGTGTTGCTGGTTGCTCCAAATGTCCTTCTCTGCCTTTGAAGACCAGTTTGGCAGCCCTCCCCCTTCCTGCCTCACCATCTGCTGAGGGGAGATTCCCTCCCACAGACACATTCCTTTGTGTGAAGCCAGGCCACTTCACACCTCATCAAGGCAGCTTGGCCAAGCTACTAGAGCTGGCCAATCAGAGCACAGCAGCAAAAACAATGCAGGGCTGAAATGGGCAACTTTTCAGGTAAAGTTTAAAACTCTTTACCTGAACAAGTTATATTAAATCCCACAACTGGAAGTTGTGGGATTTATTACAACGATTAATTTGATACCAAACTCTTGGTATGCATCCTTTAAGGAGACTTTCAAAATTAAAATAAAGTCTCCCCATTCTAGCCTATGAAGGCCATTTACTACAATGAGGGAAAACGAATTTGGCTGTTTTTACCTCACCAGGGCTTATAAAACTATTTTTATAAAGTCCCTGCTTATAGCTACATGGCACCCAGCCCTAGGGGCACATAGGGCACACCTTAGGGGTGACTTATATGTAAAAATAAGGTAGTTTAAGACTTTGGAACTACTTTTAATTCCAAAGTCGAATTTGCATATAACTTTAATTTAAAAGCAGCCAGCAAGGCAGGCCTGCCTTTAAAATGACACTGGGCAACTCAGCAGTGCACCTATGTGTGTACCACCTATGCTGTGGTCCCTAAACCTACATGCCCTACCATATACTAGGGACTTATAGGTAGGTTAACTTAGCCAATTATAATTAGCCTAATTTGCATATCCATTTTACACAGAGCAGAGGCCCTGGGACGGGTTAGCAGTACCCAGGGCACAATCAGAGTCAGGAAAACACAGCAAAAAGTGGAAAATGGGGGCAAAAAGTTAGGGGGCCTCTGCAATCAGCCCTGTTTTCTCACACAGCCAAATCATCACCCCGGCTCCGTACTATCATCAACAGCTCCTTCGAGACCGCCACCTTCCCGGAGAGCTGGAAACACGCTGAAGTCAACGCCTTGCTCAAAAAACCCAAGGCAGACCCCGAAGACCTCAAGAATTACTGGCCTATTTCCCTCCTCCCCTTCCCAGCAAAGGTCATCGAGAAGATAGTCAACAGCCAACTATCACGCTACCTCGAGGACAACAGTTTGCTTGACATCTCCCAATCCGGCTTCCCCAAGAATCACTGCACCGAGACCAAACTCATCGATCGATGACATCAGGATCATGCTCAACAAAGGCCTCCTCCTTGACCTCTCGGCAGCCTTCGATACCGTCTGCCACCACACACTTCGCACACGCCTCCACAATGCCAGAATCCACCACAAGGTCCTGGACTGGATCATATCCTTCCTCTCTGGCAGAACTCAGCGAGTCCGCCTCCCTCCGTTCCTGTCGAAAGCCACCAAGACCATCTGCAGAGTCCCCCAAGGATTCTCTCTCAGTCCTACAATTTTTAACGTCTACATGGCGCCGCTCGACAACATCGTCCGATCCCACGGCCTCAACATCGTCTACTATGCAGATGGCACCCAACTGATCCTCTTGCTCACGAAGGACCCCGCCACCACCAAGACCACTCTCCACAACGGACTTCATGCCATTGCCTACTGGATGGAGATAAGCCGCCTCAAACTGAACTCGGATAAGACAGAGATCCTCATCCTCGCTTCAAACGATCAGCATGGGATGACTCATGGTGGCCTGCCACACTAGGAGCTGCTCCCACTCCCACCACCCATGCACGCAACCTCAGCTTCATACTGGACTCATCACTCACCATGACCCAGCAAGTCAACGCCGTCTCATCCTCATGTTTCAACACCCTCTGCATACTTCGCAAGACCTTCAGATGGATCCCCATCAAAACAAGAAGAATGGTCACCCACGCCCTCATCAGCAGCAGACTGGACTACGGCAACGCACTCTATGCTGGAACACGGCCAAGCTCCAGAGGAAACTTCAGCGCTTTCAGAACGCCTCCACATGCCTCATCCTTAACCTCCCTCACCATGAACACATCTCAGCCCACTTCAGAGACCTTCACTGGCTACCCGTCAGCAAGAGGATCATCTTCAAACTCCTGATCCACGCTCACAAGGCACTCCACAACGCAGTCCCTGCCTACCTCAACGAGCGTCTCAGCTTCCACATTCCCACCCGCCAGCTCCACTCCGCCAACCTCGCTCTCACCACTGTCCCTCGCATCCACTGTAC
This sequence comes from Pleurodeles waltl, assembly GCF_031143425.1. Classification (NCBI taxonomy): domain Eukaryota; kingdom Metazoa; phylum Chordata; class Amphibia; order Caudata; family Salamandridae; genus Pleurodeles; species Pleurodeles waltl. The sequence continues at coordinate 310,727,354 of NC_090444.1, forward strand.
CACAACCGGCGGCAGATCCTTCTCCCACCCCACCACCAAAACCTGGAACTCCCTCCCCGTCAACCTACGTCTGACCCAGGACCTCCTGACCTTCAGAAAACATCTTAAGACCTGGCTATTCGAGGAGTAGCAAATCCTTCCCACCCCCGAACCCGCTAGCACCTTGAGACCCTACCAGATGAGTAGTCCTCTTAGCAAGTGATTGATTGATTGAGTGATTATGTCTAGAATGTGTACTCTGCAGGTTGCAAGAATCACATCTCCTATGGACGGGCCTGTATTGTGCTATGTGTCCTGCATTCTCCTCTTCTCATGTCTTTCCAGCGAGTGACTGTCTACTGTTCATCTTTGTCACTCCTACCTATTACATGAGGCATTCATGTTCATTAGCCTTTGGTTATTGTTCACAGAGTAGTTGTGCACATTACAGGTGCTAGCTACATTGTTTTCTGATGTATTTCCTGAGACTGGTGATGTAGAAGTGATATCAGTTGGGCACTGTTTAGTTGCCTGCTACACTGGGCACCACTACTATGGACTGCATTTGTGCTTTGAGTTGCACCATGCCTACTTGCCTGATGGTAGTCTGTGTAATAAACTTTTTGCAGGTTGGATCAGTGGATAGACTCTGGTGTGTAACTGTGCAAGTGTCTCCCTTACATCTGCCCAGGCACATATCTATTGTACTGTGTCTACTGCAGAAGATGCCTCCCTCTGCAGTCCATTACACTGCCTGTTGGATTGGAGCAATACCCCAATAGCAATTTGGTTAACAAACAATTGTATCAGTACACCTAAAGACACATATGCAGTAGCTGTGATCTATAGTGCATAGTATTGTGCATACAGTGTCAAACAGGTGATGAGTTGGGTCATGGTAGAAGGAATCCTCAGAATAGGTGGTACAGCTGTAAGTAGCACAGGGTTAGTCTCCATGGGCCATTGGAAAATGGAGACTTGTTAGAGAACATTCAACAGGATGTCTCAGTGGCACACAAGGGAGTGTAATCAGGAGAGGGTCACTTCCTGACAGTGGGTTTGGTCTTTGGTTTTGCTCCAGCCGGATGTCTGGATGGTTATCCACATTTGCAGGGAGATTCATCAGCTGCAGTCGGAGGAGTGCCTAAGGCCTGTGGTTCCCCTGGCAGGGCCACCATTCCACTAGCAGCCGCAGATGTGGTTGGCTCAGATGTGATGTGGCCAGTGGAAGGGCCCTGCTGGTGGGTGGATGAAGCACAGTGTTGATGTCCCTGAGCACCCTGCAATGGAGGTCATGGTGGCATTGTGGGCCTGCCACTGCTGCATGACTTCCTGGTGCTACTCCCTCTGCAGCCTCTGGTGTACTCACCTTTGGGCTGGAGGCCCATACAGCTCTCCATACTGGGTAGGAACCCATCCACCAAGCACTCCAACTCCTCCAAAGTCAAGGCAGGGGCCCTTTCTCTAGGCACACGGGCTGTGGCATAATCCAGACACAGGTCACAGCAGCACACATAGTGTAGGTGTTGTCCTGTGGAAAGTGAGGAATCAAGTGAGGTTATAGACAGAAAATGGTGGTCACGTCTGCGGCGGTGTACACCATCACCGCCGCTGGTGATCCCCATTGGCCACTGTACTCCATGCAACCTCGTCACATGCATTGTGCCCAAAGTGTACTCACCTGTTGGTCTGGAGGCCCAAACAGCTGTCCATACTGGGTAGGACCCCATCCACCAAGCGCTCCAACTCCTCTGAAGTGAAGGCAGGGGCCCTTTCCCTGGTCACACTGGCTGTGGCAGGATCCAGACACATCTCACAGCAGCACCCGCAGTGTATGTTTTGTGCTGTAGAAAGTCAGGAATCAAGTGAGGTTATAGACAGAAAATGGCGGTCACGTCCGCGGCGGTGCACACCATCACTGCCGCCGGTGATCCCCATTGGCCACTGTACTCCATAAAGTTCCAAATTAGCCAATGAGGAATGGCACGGCTATTCAAGACCGCCTTCCGCCATGACGCCCAACGCCTGCTGAGTTACCTCACTTCCATCTGTCCCTACATACAGGACAGGTGGTCGCCATTTTATGGTGGTTGACAACATTTAGATAATTGAGAACTGCGTCATTGCTATAAATTGCACATACATTGCCATTCCACTTGTCCCATCACATTAATGCTCTATGTACAAAGAGGTGGTGATCCCGTAGTTCAAATTGTGACACCCTATTCACTTTTGTGTCCCTTAGATACCTACCACTGCGGATGAATAGGAGGAGGAGACAAGACCCCGTGTAAGACACCTTGTGGGCTTGGCTACAATGGAGGACAGGCACATAATACTCACCTATAGACAGGACAGGGCCACTATCACAGAGCTGTGTGCTCAATTAGAGCCTGATCTGATATCAGCAATGTGTCATTCCACTGGGATCCCACTCTTGTGTAAGTTCTATGAGTGCTCCATTTCCTGGCAACTGGTTCTTTCTAAGTGACAGTGGGCTTGGCAGCAGGAATGTCACAGCCAATGTTCTCATTAGTGCTGGCAAGGGTTTTGTCTGCCTTGCTCAAACACATGTGCAGCTACTTTGCATTCTCCCAGGTGGAAGATTTGGCCACTGTGAAGGCACGATTCTATGCAATGGGACATATACCTAACATTTTTGGGGTGATTGACGGAACACATATTGCATTTGTCCCCCCATGCCACAATGAATAGGTGTTTAGGAATCAGAAGAGTTTTCACTCATTCAGTGTCCAAATGGTGTGCCAAATGTTGTGCCTGGCTGACCAGTACATCCCGCACATCACTGTCAAATATCCGGGGTCAGTGCATGATGCCTTCGTCTTGAGGAATAGCAACATCCCAAATGTGATGGCACAACTACAGAGGCACAGGGTGTGACTAATAGGTGAGCCTGAGTCCCCACACAATGTATGTCAGTGTATACCTTCAGGAGTTGTCCCCATACCATTGTGTGAGCTTCATGTTTGTCCCTCAATACTTGCAGGTGACTCTGGCTACTCAAACCTATTGTGGCTCCTGACCACTGTGAGGAATGCCATCCAGGGGTTGAGAATTGGTATAAGGATGCACATGGGCGAATCATCGAACGCACCTTTGGCGTCCTGAAGGCCAGGTTCAGATGCCTCCATCTGACAGGTGGATCCCTGTGATACTCACCTGAGAAGGTCTGACAGACAGTAGTAGCATGCTGCATGTTGCACAACCTGGCCCTCAGACAACATGTGTCTCATCTGCTGGAGGAGAAGATTTGAAATGCCCCTGTGGCAGCAGTGGACCAGAGGATGAGGAGGCAGAGGATGAGGATGTAGGCAGCAGAACATCAATTATACGTCAATATTTTCAATGACACACAGGTGAGACATTGGAACTAACCATTCCTCTGACTATTGATGTAACAGGATGGCTCTCATTTCCTTTGCATCTCAAACTTACTGTCACCTATTTCTTCTCATTTTGCAGGTGTCGGTGTTATGACAACTGTGTACTGATGTGATTACTACAGAAAGCTACAGCTAATTATTTGCATGCTATCACAGTGTTCAGATCATTTGCACAAGTGTGACTGTTTCCATATTTGCACATTTTCATCACATAAAACACTATCACTCAAGTTGTGTTCAACAGTGTTTATTTTAGTGCAAATTATAGATGGAACAGTGCAATAGAATTGGGTGATGGTAGAGGTAAGACCAGGGTATTGTTCCAGTCTGTTTGTAGCACAGGTCCAGAGTCCAAGTGACCATAGGAAGGGGAGCAAAGGCAGTTCACAGTGGACAAGGTGACAGGGTGGGACACAAGGGGGACATTCAGGAGGGTCTCATTTCCTGGCAGTGGTCTTGGTCTGGGCAAGTGTCTCTGGCTTCTGTCTGGGTCGCAGGGAACATTTGCGGGGTGGTTCACCTTCTGCAGGGAGAGAGGTGCTGATGGCCTGTGGGTCCTGTGGCAGGGCCTCCTGTCTACTAGCTGCAGTAGATGTGGAGGGCTGGTCAGTAGACTGGCTAGTGGTAGGGGCCCGCTGGTGTGCAGTCTATTCCCTCATGATGTTGGACATATCTGCCAGCACCCCTGCTATGGAGACCATGGTAGTGTTGAGGTCATGCAAATCTTTCCTGGTCTCCTGATGGTGTACCTCCTGCAGCCGCTTGTTCTCCTGCATGTTGATAAGAATCTGGCCCATTTTGTCCTGGGATTGTTGGTAAGCCAAAACAACAAGTGATGGACGGAATGCTGAACATTGTTAAACACTCACCCCAGTCATAGATCTGGGTTTAATCCATCGTTCTTTTGCTCACCATGCCACCCCAGTTTGGACCCAGCCATATGCAAATCAGTCTTGACCCTGTTCCTCATGGGAACAGTCCAGACCGAACTGCCAAGCCAGGTCCTCACTGGACCGGAAACAAGCATCCTGGGACCGGTTTCTGGGTTTCACCCCTCATCAGCCAGGCTAGCTTGAATCCAGTGGCATGGGAAGCACGGGACCCACGTCTGGGCATACCCTTCCCACTTAGGGCGACAAAGCAAAAACAACAAGCATGCTTGGCATGGGCAGCAAAAAAACGATGGATTAAACCCAGATCTGTGACTGGGGGTGAATGTTTGACAATGTTCAGCATTCCGTCCATCACTTGTTGTTTTTGCATTTGTCGCCCTAAGTGGGAAGGGTATGCCCAGACGTGGGTCCCGTGCTTCCCATGCCACTGGATTCAAGCTAGCCTGGCTGATGAGGGGTGAAACCCCGAAACCGGTCCCAGGATGCTTATTTCCAGTCCAGGGAAGACCTAGCCTAGCAGTTCGGGCTGGACTGTTCCCATGAGGAACAGGGTCAAGACTGATTTGCATATGGCTGGGTCCAAACTGGAATGGCATGGGCAGCAAAAAAACGATGGATTAAACCCAGATCTGTGACTGGGGGTGAATGTTTGACAATGTTCAGCATTCCGTCCATCACTTGTTGTTTTTGCATTTGTCGCCCTAAGTGGGAAGGGTATGCCCAGACGTGGGTCCCGTGCTTCCCATGCCACTGGATTCAAGCTAGCCTGGCTGATGAGGGGTGAAACCCCGAAACCGGACCCAGGATGCTTATTTCCAGTCCAGGGAAGACCTGGCCTAGCAGTTCGGGCTGGACTGTTCCCATGGGGAACAGGGTCAAGACTGATTTGCATATGGCTGGGTCCAAACTGGAATGGCATGGGCAGCAAAAAAACGATGGATTAAACCCAGATCTGTGACTGGGGGTGAATGTTTGACAATGTTCAGCATTCCGTCCATCACTTGTTGTTTTTGCATTTGTCGCTCTAAGTGGGAAGCGTATGCCCAGACGTGGGTCCCGTGCTTCCCATGCCACTGGATTCAAGCTAGCCTGGCTGATGAGGGGTGAAACCCCGAAACCGGTCCCAGGATGCTTATATCCAGTCCAGGGAAGACCTAGCCTAGCAGTTCGGGCTGGACTGTTCCCATGGGGAACAGGGTCAAGACTGATTTGCATATGGCTGGGTCCAAACTGGAATGGCATGGGCAGCAAAAAAACAATGGATTGAATCCAGATCTGTTACTGGGGGTGAATGTTTGACAATGTTCAGCATTCCGTCCATCACTTGTTGTTTTTGCATTTGTCGCCCTAAGTGGGAAGGGAATGCCCAGACGTGGGTCCCGTGCTTCCCATGCCACTGGATTCAAGCTAGCCTGGCTGATGAGGGGTGAAACCCCAAAACCGGTCCCAGGATGCTTATTTCCAGTCCAGGAAAGACCTGGCTTAGCAGTTCGGGCTGGACTGTTCCCATGGGGAACAGGGTCAAGACTGATTTGCATATGGCTGGGTCCAAACTAGAATGGCATGGGCAGCAAAAAAACGATGGATTAAACCCAGATCTGTGACTGGGGGTGAATGTTTGACAATGTTCAGCAGCCACTGGATTCAAGCTAGCATGGCTGATGAGGGGTGAAACCACGAAACCGGTCCCAGGATGCTTATTTCCAGTCCAGGGAAGACCTGGCCTAGCAGTTCCGGCTGGACTGTTCCCATGGGGAACAGGGTCAAGACTGATTTGCATATGGCTGGGTCCAAACTGGAATGACATGGGCAGCAAAAAAACGATGGATTAAACCCAGATCTGTGACTGGGGGTGAATGTTTGACAATGTTCAGCATTCCGTCCATCACTTGTTGTTTTTGCATTTCTCGCCCTAAGTGGGAAGGATATGCCCAGACGTGGGTCCCGTGCTTCCCATGCCACTGGATTCAAGCTAGCCTGGCTGATGAGGGGTGAAACCCCGAAACCGGTCCCAGGATGCTTATTTCCAGTCCAGGGAAGACCTGGCCTAGCAGTTCGGGCTGGACTGTTCCCATGGGGAACAGGGTCAAGACTGATTTGCATATGGCTGGGTCCAAACTGGAATGGCATGGGCAGCAAAAAACAATGGATTAAACCCAGATCTGTGACTGGGGGTGAATGTTTGACAATGTTCAGCATTCCGTCCATCACTTGTTGTTTTTGCAATTGTTGGTAAGCCACCAGGACATTAGCGAGTGCCTTTAGGAGAGTTGGTTCCCTGGGCCTGTCCTCCCCCTGGTGCACAGCTGTCCTCCGAGTGTCCCTGTCCCCCTGTGCCTGTGTCCCCTGAACAGTGTGACCGCTGCCACTGACCCCAGGACCGTGATTGTCTTGGGTGTGAGGTGTGGACTGGGGCCCCTGTACAAGTGGGCACGCTACTGATTGATGTGTACTGGGGACAGAGGTGTGGGGACATTGGGTGGGTGCTGTGGTATTGGATACAGAGGGGGGAGGCTTTGTGGTGGACTGGGAGTGGGCTGGGGTTGCCGACTGTCCAGTGGTCCCTGATGGGCCAAGAATTTCATCCAGATCCTGAAGTCCAGAGTTACTGTCATGCTGGGTTTGGCTGGGGCACCTGTGGGGATGTAAGTGATGTCTTATACTTAATGTCTGTGACATATTGAACATCCCTAGCTTACCCTCTATCGTCGCTTTTGCCCTGCCATCTTTGTTTGGGTATGGTTGTTGGAAAATGGGCTATTGGCAAGGGCAAGAAAGTACCAACACTGAGCAATAGGCCACTAACCTCCACTTAGGTCCAGTTAGGTCTCAGTAAATTAAACCTAGCTCAACCCTGGGTAGCTTGGCAACAAGCGCCAAGGCTTAACTTAGGAGACAGAGTGTAAAGCATTCAAATATCACAAAACAGGAATTAAATAAAACACAGGAAACTGTTTAAAAATCCAAAATCAATGTATAAAAATAGATTATATTGTTATCTTTAAAATTACACCAAAATGAATAAAATCGGATAAGGGGAACCGAAGATATGAATTTATAAAGAATTAATGCTTTATAGCGCATAGAAGCAACTAGCGCTCAAAGGGTTAAAAAAAAGGTCACACTGGAAAGGAACAAAATCCAGAGTTCAGGCCACCCATGAGGTATCACTGTCACACTAATTTCAGAAGTGTTTGATTCAGGAAAGTGGTCTACGGCACCAGCCAAGGGTTCAGAGGCTCTGGTGTGCCTCTTGAAGTCTGGGACTGCAACTCCCACAATGCACCTCTTAAACTTATGGAGTTGCTCCAAACGTCTCCAAATTTCTGAATCTTCTTCCAGAGTTCCTTTTTATGTCCTTGAAGTGTCCACAACTTGATCCAAGGTTCCAGAAGCTCTGAGTTGCTTCTTGGGAGTTGGGACTACAATTCCAAGAATGCACCTGGTCAGAATCCTCAAATGGCCACTGGACGCTGGTCAGCTGGGCTCTGCTTGCAGGACTTGATGCAGGGGACTCTGGGCAGCTACTTTGTACCTGTAGCAAACAGGGTGTCCCTTCTTGAAGTAGTAGAAGACAGGTAAAGTCCTTTTAGTGGTGAAGCCCAAGTGTGCAGCTGGTGCAGTCCTCCAGAGTTCAGTGTCAAGGTGCAGGTCAGGTGTCCAGCAGGGCAGTCCTTCTTCTCCTGTAGTTCTTCCTTGTTGGAATCTGATACGGATCTGAGGTGTGGGTGCAGGTCTGCCAGTTTTATCCATGCTCCTGGGTGAAAAACAGGGGGGTCCTGGTTCTCCAATTAGGTGCAGGGTCCTTCTCCCTGTGATGACCACTTCCTGGGAAGTGTGGCAAAAATCAATCCCAGGTAGCAACATTCCTCAAAAATCCATCATGGCTAAAAGTGATTTTTGGAGGTTACATCTGGCTGAGACCACCCACTGGTGTGGTTAAAAATCATAATCACACCCCTCTCCTGCCCTCTCCTAATCTAATCAAGGGGGCACCTAATTGTCTGGGTTTGCAGGATTTGAGGGTGTTGCTGGTTTGCTCCAAATGTCCTTCTCTGCCTTTGAAAACCAGTTTGGCAGCCCTCCCCCTTCCTGCTTCACCATCTGCTTAGGTGAGACCTCCTACCCCAGGCACACCTCTTTGTGTGGAGCCAGGCCACTTCACGCCTCATCAAGGCAGCCTGGTCAGGCTGCCAGAGGCTGGCCAATCAGAGCACAGCAGGGCTGAAGTTGGCAACTTTTCAGGTAATGTTTAAAACTCTTTACCTGAACAGGTTATATTAAATCCAACAACTGGAAGTTGTGGGATTTATTACAACAATTAACTTGATACCAAACTTCTTGTATCTGTTACTTAAGGGGACTTTAAAAATTAAAATAAAGTCTCCTCATTCTAGCCTATGGAGGCCATTCACTACAATGAGGGAAAAACTAATTTGGCTGTTTTTCCTCACCAGGGCTTATAAAAATATTTTTATAAGGTCCCTGCTTATAGTTACATGGCACCCCGCCCTATGGGCACATAGGGCACACCTTAGGGGTGACTTATATGTAAAAATAAGGTAGTTTAAGACTTTGGAACTACTTTTAATTCCAAAGTCGAATTTGCATATAACTTTAGTTTAAAAGCAGCCAGAAAGGCAGGCCTGCCTTTAAAATGGCACTGGGCACCTCCGCAGTGCACCTATGGGTGCATTACCTATGCTGGGGTCCCTAAACCTACATGCCCTACCATATACTAGGGACTTATAGGTAGGTTGACTTAGCCAATTATAATCAGCCTAATTTTCATACTGATTTTACACCGAGCACAGGCCCTGGGACTGGTTAGCAGTACCTAGTGCACCATCAAAGTCAAGAAAACACCAGCAAAAAGTGTAAAATGGGGGCAAAACGTAGTGTGCCTCTGCAATCAGCCCTGCTCTTTCACAATGGTGATGTATTGTGAGATTGTTAGTAGTTCATGTTTTGCATGCTTTGGTGATGGGTGCACATGCAGGGCTGGGAGGGGTGTCCATGCATTGGTATGCATGCAGGGCTTGGCATTGGGGTTGGTCACATGTGTAGGTGAACTGTGTGGGATTGAGCGGAGGGATGGGAGTTAAGGTGAGGGGATGAGGTGGCATGCAGGTATGGGGGTGATAAGTAGTAAATATTGACTCTCCGTCTTCTCCAGTGAGTCCTTCAGGATGCAGGATTGCCAAGACTTGCTCCTCTCCTGCTGTGAGCTGTGGGGGAGGAGGTGGGGGTCCACCACCAGTCCTCTGGATGGCGAGCTGGTGCCTTGCTGCCACAGAAGGTACCTTCCCCTGTAGGTTGTTCCACCTCTTCCTGTTCCCTTGTTCTTGGATGCTGTCCCATGGCGTTCACCCTGTGCACAAACCCCTGCCATAACTCCATCTTCCTTGCAATGGATATCTGCTGTACCTATGCTCCAAACAGCTGTGTATCTACCCTGACTATTTCCTCCACCATGACCCACAACTCCTTATAAGTGAAATGTGGGTGCCTTAGTGGGGATATGGGTGTTGTGTGGTGTGTGTGTTGTGCACAGGGTGTTGAGTAATGTGGTGGGGTGTTGGATGTTGGGTGCATGAAGGATGAAAGGGTGTTTGTGGTGTGTGTAGTTGTCTCTGTAATATTTGTATCTTTCTCGTGGCAATTTTTGGTATTCATAAAGGGTTGCGTGTAATGTGGGTGTGTTTTTTATGGTTAAGTGGGTAGGTGGGTTTGGTGTGTGTATTGGTGTCAGGTGTGTTTTTGGTATTGGCCAATGTTGTGTTGTTTTGTATTTGCGTGGCCATTCTGACTGCGCCTGTGTGTACCTCCAATGGTTTACCCCCGTTGAATGTCCGCTGCAGTGATTTGTGGGTCATAATGTAGTGGGAATTATTTTGTTGCCGTAACGGTATGGGTGGTAGTACCTACACTTTACCACTGACCTTTGGTCTGGCGGATATGTTTTTGTGGCAGTATTCTGTCAGTTTGGTGTGTGTGTGTCATAATATGGCGAATGGATGTTCGCCTTCGCGATGGTATGTTGGCGGCTGTCATTGCGGCGGTAAGAGGGATTTACCGCCATTGTCATAATGAGGGTGTTAGAAATGGGGTTTTTGGTTGGCAGTCAGGTTACCCTCTGTCCAAGCAAGAACCCTCACTCTAGTCAGGGTAAGTCACACACAATCCAAATTATCCTGTGCCCACCCTTTGGTAGCTTGGCACGAAAAGTCAGGCTTAACTTAGAAGGCAATGTGTAAATTATTTGTGCAATAAATCATACAATAACACAATATAGTACTGCAAAAATACGCCACCGAGTGTTTAGAAAAATACATAATATTTATCTGGGTATTTGCAGGTCACAACGGTCAAAGATGCAATATGAATTTGTAAAGATATCACTGAAATGTAATAGTCTTAAGTCTTTAAAAAGCAAACAAAGTCTCTTTCAAGCACAAAGTACCTGGTTTAAAGTGGAAAATCTCTGCAAAGGGCTGCAGAGGAGGAGATACGTGGAAAAATTGTGTGTGCTTCGGTTTCGCCCCTTCACTTGCAGACTTGCATCGTTATTTTTCACGCAGGGAAGTTGTGCGTCGTTTTCCGGTGCACGGACACTCTCCTTCTGTGGTTTGCGGGATTACCAGATGTCCCGGGGTCTGTGCGTGGAATCCTAGGCTTGTTATCCGGCTGCGTGTCATTCCAGTGGGCTGTGCGTAGAATCTTCTCCCTCACGGCAGGCGTTGCGTCGATTTCCTCTTTGAAGCCGTCGGCGTTGTCCAGGCGAGGCTGTGCGTCGATGTTCCGGTCGCACCGCAGTCGTCGCAGCGTCTTTCCTGATCGGCGTGCGGTGAATTTTTCACTGCGGAGCAAGCTGTGCGTCGAATTTTTTGGCACACAAGGCGTCCAGTTGAAAAAAGAGAAGTCTTTTTGGTCCTGAGACTTCAGGGAACTGGAGGCAAGCTCTATCCAAGCCCTTGGAGAGCACTTCAGCAGCAAAGCAAGAGTTCAGCAAGGCAGCAGGGCAACAGCAAGGCAGCAGTCCTTTGTAAAAAGCAGTCAGGTGAGTCCTTTAGGCAGCCAGGCAGTTCTTCTTGGCAGGATGCAGGTTCTGGTTCAGGCTTCTTCTCCAGCAAGTGTCTGAGGTGGTAGGGCAGAGGCCCTGTTTTATACCCAAATGTTCCTTTTAAGTGGGGGAGACTTCAAAGAGTGGCTAAAAAGTGCACCAGGTCCCCTTTCAGTTCAATCCTGTCTGCCAGGGTCCCAGTAGGGGGTGTGGCAGTCCTTTGTGTGAGGGCAGGCCCTCCACCCTCCCAGCCCAGAAAGACCCATTCAAAATGCAGATGTATGCAAGTGAGGCTGAGTACCCTGTGATTGGGGTGTGTCTGAGTGAATGCACAAGGAGCTGTCAACTAAGCCCAGCCAGACGTAGATTGTAAGGTACAGAAAGATTTAAGGGCAAAGAAATGCTCACTTTCTAAAAGTGGCATTTCTAGAATAGTAATATTAAATCCAACTTCACCAGTCAGCAGGATTTTGTATTACCATTCTGGCCATACTAAATATGACCTTCCTACTCCTTTCAGATCAGCAGCTACCACTTCAATAATGTGTGAGGGCAGCCCCAATGTTAGTCTATGAAGGGAGCAGGCCTCACTGTAGTGAAAAAACGAATTTAGGAGTTTTACACTACTAGGACATGTAAACTACACAGGTACATGTCCTGCCTTTCACCCACATAGCACCCTGCTCTAGGGGTTACCTAGGGCACACATTAGAGATGACTTATGTGTGGAGAAAGGGGAGGTTTAGGCTTGGCAAGTACTTATAAATGCCAAGTCGAGGTGACAGTGAAACTGCACACACAAGCCTTGCAATGGCAGGCCTGAGACAAGGTAAAGGGGCTACTTAAGTGGGTTGCACAACCAGTGCTGCAGGCCCACTAGTAGCTTTTAATCTACAGGCCCTAGGCACATATAGTGCACATTACTAGGGACTTATAAGTAAATTAAATAGTCCAATCAGGTATGATTCAAGGTTACCATGTTTAAAGGGAGAGAGCATATGCACTTTAGCACTGGTTAGCAGTGGTAAAGTGTGCAGAGTCTAAAAGCCAGCAAAAACAGTGTCCAAAAAGTGGAGGGAGGCAGGCAAAAAGTTAGGGGTGACCACCCTATAGCTGTCAGGTCTAACAGAGGGCCATAATGTCTAATGAAAATGTATTTTGTTTAATAATAATTAAATGTACTGAAAAAGTATTATTAATATGTATTGAAAAGATTAATAGTTTAAATGTTATGAAATGTTTTACTCTTCATGTTTTAGAATTGGTTTTAAAAGGCCTAATGTTTTAGTAATTTTCCAGAGGCAATGTTTTAAAAGTGTTACTGCTGCAAAATGATGTTTCTCTAAGCATCCTGTTTCTAACTGTGGAAAAGTTATGTTCTTCTGTTGTACATTTGTCTGTCTTCCTGTGATGATATAATGTGTTCCAAGGAACAATAGTCTTCAATGCCCATGTACAACCTGCAACAATTGTACTCTTCTGAGGAAATTGGTGACAAGGACAAAAGAAGTAAAGCCAATCATGAGTTTAGAAAATGAAGAAAGATAATTCTGAAACATGGATCAGAAGTTAATGATTGAACATCAAAACACCCTGTAGTCTGACCAATAGAAACTTAGCTAGTTCCTTTCTAGGATTTAATATAGCAACATTTAGATGATGTAAGCTCAGATTTTCCTTTTCTCAGCTAGTGAAATTATGTTTTTTGCCTATGATTCTGTCAGTTCAGATGCATTAAGGCCAAATATTACTGAACTGTTCCTTATTATGCTTTTGCTCAATGAAAAAGACCAGAAGATGCTTCACTGATAAAGCCATTGCTGCTTGCTGATCCATTCAGGAAGGGTATAACCAAATGTGCATTTGTCTTTCTTTCAGATTTTTATATTTTTTCTCTTTAGAAAATCCAACTGCTATTTTGGTTAGAGCCATAGTCAGATGTTTTTCAATTAATTTGTGTCTTCTTTTCTTTTTTGCATGAAGCTCAAACATGCTTATCGAATTAGAGTAATAGTTAGGGATACCAAAATCTAAATTTGGCTGGTTCATATAATTTTATTTTAAATAATTCATCTGCGATAAATAAATGTATTCCGTTTCTATCATTCATCTGTTATTGTTATTATTCCTCATAGTGATTCTTGAATGTTTAATAATGAATATTCTGTCTAGATGAAGATTCTTTTGAAGATTTGGTCATCCTGGTTTTTTTTAATCTCTATTAATTGGACTTGCATTTGATTTACATGATCTTAACATTATTATTCTGAAGGGCAATACATGTTTGAACTTTAGTAAACTGGTGTGATGATTCATGGCCACATAGGTCATGGTGCATATAAATGACTGACTCCAAATTGAAAGTGATGTTTATTGATTTAATATTGCTAATATTGATTGATAGGATTCTCTCACACTCCTATCTGAGTCCAAAGATTTGTGTCGACCTTCAAGACTCATTGCTGGTTACACTATACGTGTCACCTTACAAATCAAATATCAAAAGAAATATAAGGCTGGACACATCCACAAAGCAGGGGATGGTTTCGTCTCATTAGGAGAGAAACAGGTATATGTCATTTGGAAAAAAAATGGTGATTTGGTTTTACAAATGCTTGTTGAGAATTTGGTTTTGCCAATGCTTATTTGGATTAAATTTGGTTTTGCGAATGCTTGTTTGGTGATGTTCGCAGTGTGATTTGTGTTTGAGCTAGGGTTTGCGTTTGCAGTGCTTTGGCAAATTGCAGGTGAATTGTGATGTTTGAAAGAATTGGGGAGTTTGCATAGTTCAACATAGTTTGTTTGGGAGTGTGCATACTCCAAAGGTTGTATGTAGGGAAGTCATTGTACTTCAATTGGGTGTGGCACTTTGTGCTTATAAATTACCCACATGGGTGTTGGTATACTGACCCTGGGTGGTCTAGCACTCCGAAGTATTGCACAAGTGTATGAGACACTTGGTTGTTGTAACTTGTCTGTTTAATTGGTCAATTGAGCGTGGTTGACAAATAGTATTCCTAGAGTGGGTGTTAAAAGGAGTGTTAGTTTGACAGATATTGGTGATTTCTGAGTGCACAAGGAGGATCTAGTATCAGTCAAGGGTGAAATTTGCTGGTCGAATTTTTCTTGCACATCAGAGAAAATGAAGATCAAATGAGTAGTTGTCAGAGCTAAATATCGCAATCAAAATATTCGTGAAGCTTCCGAAGTGATTGTGTTTCCTACCTGTAGTAAGCAGACAAGTTGGTGTGTTGATTTTTCTTTGGTGCTCGCAATATTTTGCATTTAGTTTTGAATTAATCAGTTTTGGAAGATGAGCCCGCAAGAGTTTCTCAGCCGCTGTGCGTGTGAGTGTCACGTCACTAGGTCCGTATTGGGACTGGTTGGTTGGTGAGAAGGAGCCGTAAACGGATTGGTGGACAACCATGAAGCATTATTGGTTGAGAGAACAAGCAAAAAAGATTTTGGGGTTAAATCACTTCCTGTTTTGAATTTAATTAAATGAAATTACATTTTTCAAAGCAGTAAAGAGTGCGCTTAAGAGAGATGCTTTCATTCCAGTTAGAGTAAGAGAAATTGCCCCACCCAAAGGTACACCTACATGTATTGTAATTTAAGAGAAAAGTACTGCAGTATGTATTTGGTTGAAACAGTTGTGCATAATTACAGAGAAGAAGGGGAGTTAAGCGTTTCCTGCTTATGGAACTTAATGTGAGAAGTTTAGAACATTTGGGAAGAGTATTGTATGAATTAAAACCTCCTCTGAGTCCAGCACAATTTGAAGCTTTATCTATTTGGGAATTAGTGCCCAGAAAACAAGAAAATGTAAAATTTGAGAGTAGATTGAGGAAAGTTGAGAAGACATTATTAGAAACAAGCTGGGATAATGAGCAAACATTTTGGAGAAATGAAACTTTGCGGGGAATCTGCAATTACATACAAGAAAGAGAACAGTGTCAGACAAAAGACCAAGAAAAAGAATAAGGGCTCTTCGGAAGAAGATGAGTCGAAGTCAGATGAGGCTAGGAAACTATTGACTTATGATGAATGACTCAGGTGATGATGAATTTGTAATGCAGTTATTGAGAAGTCGTCCTCCTTCATATGCAGCACAAGAAGCACGTTCAAGTACTAGTACTGGTCCAAGTGCAACAGTACCAGTTGTAGTAACACAAAGTCAAGTACAGGTCATAACTAACGTTCTCACTATTATGGTTACTTGGATACCTATGACTCAGATTGAGCTACCTGTAGCATATCCTGTGATTCCTGTTGTAAGTTCTGCACCGAGCATGACAGTACCAGTGATGCAACCATCAGAGATATCACAGATTTACCAGAAACTAATGATGTTTCAGGTGGAGTCTACACCTAATTCAATGGCTCCAGTGCAAGTTCAGAAATGTCAAGGTATACACCTGTAACAATATCGCAGTCAATTTCTTCAATGCTTTCAGGTC
The DNA here is from genome assembly GCF_031143425.1 of Pleurodeles waltl. Classification (NCBI taxonomy): domain Eukaryota; kingdom Metazoa; phylum Chordata; class Amphibia; order Caudata; family Salamandridae; genus Pleurodeles; species Pleurodeles waltl. The sequence goes on from NC_090444.1 coordinate 310,743,153, forward strand.
AGAGTTCTGGAGTAATTTACTCGAGAAATCAAAATGTTCTATCAAGTCCAGAAGCGTTAACAGTTCCTGTTACTATTGGTTCTGTTGTACCATTGTTTGCCCAGGGAAATAATGAGAGCAATGTACTTTTAAATTCAAATGCAGAAATAGAGAGACTCAATGTTGCTGCTGGAGTCATGTCTCCAATGAATCAGACTTTTGCCAAGACGGAGACTAAAACTATCCTATAACTTCACAGAATTTGGGAAAGTCAGATTTGAATTCAAATTAATTTACGATGCCTTCTGAGACTCTGTGTATTACTTCACAGAGTGTGCCCAATGTAAATAATAATGTTTCATTACAAGGTTTGACAGAACAACAGTTGTCAGACTGGTTGGTAAAAAATGAGTGGAGCAAAACAAAATGCTGAAGAAGAAACTTCATTGAACCTCGCACGACTTAAATTCAGTTAAATAGAATTGACTCATAAAATGAAGATGAGCTATGCTTCATGTGTAAAAATGTTACAAGCAGAGCAGGATTAACACACCAGAAATTATCAGAATTTGCAGAGATATATGAAGTAGAAATTGAGAAATCAAAGCCACTGAAAAGAAGTTTTAGGTTAGAATTTGATTTAAAAGATATTGAAAACATGAGGATACCAGGAATGAAAATATTCATATTAAGGAATTCATTCATAATATTTAAACATAGGGAGCATTAGATAAATGGGAAGGTAGGTGGGTAAAGAAAACAGATCAGAAGAAAAAGTAGTCAGTGAATTCAAATGCTGATGTGCAGCAGACTGATAATCCAGTAAATATATTGCCAATGAGAGAAATTCCTAGAGAGAATTGTGTACATCTCCTTTAGAGTTTTTCAGAGAGTCCCATGATCATGCCCTTGAGAGTCTTGCTAAACCTCTCTACCAAACCATTGGTTTAGGGTGGTAAGGGGTGGTGAACCTGTAAGTTATACCACATTCCTTCCACATTGCCTTGAGGTATGCAGGCATAACATTGGTAACTCTGTCTGATACCATGGCCCATATTTATACTTTTTGACGCTAAACTGCGCTAACGCAGTTTAGCGTCAAAAAATTTTGCGCCGTCTAACGCCATTCTGAAGCGCCATGCGGGCGCCGTATTTATGGAATGGCGTTAGCCGGCGCAAGCAGACCGGCGCTGCCTGGTGTGCGTGGAAAAAAACCACGTAGACCAGGCAGCGCCGGCGTTGGGCAAAAATGACGTTAGGGCGTCTTAAAATGGGGCAAGTCAGGTTGAGGCAAAAAAATCGTCTTAACCCGACTTGCGCCATTTTTTAACGACGCCCATCCCCCATCAACATGACTCCTATCATTGTAAAGATAGGAGTCATGCCCCCTTGCCCAATGGCCATGCCCAGGGGACTTCTGTCCCCTGGGCATGGTCATTGGGCATAGTGGCATGTAGGGGGGCACAAATCAGGCCCCCCTATGCCAAAAAAAAATATTAGAAAAAAAAAAAAAATACTTACCTGAACTTACCTGAATGTCCCTGGGGTGGGTCCCTCCAGCCTTGGGTGTCCTCCTGGGGTGGCCAAGGGTGGCAGGGGGGGTCCCTGGGGGCAGGGGAGGGCACTCTGGGCTCATTTTGAGCCCACTTGTCCCTTAACGCCATGCCTGACCCAGGCGTTAAAAAGCGGCGCAAATGCGCCGTTTTTAGCCACGCCCACTCCCGGGCGTCTCTTTTGCCCGGGAGTATAAATACCACGTAAAGGCCTGGGAGTCATTTTTTAAGACGGGAACGCCTCCCTTGCATATCATTAACGCAAGGAAGGGGTTCACGCTAAAAAATGACGCACATTCCGGGAACTTTGGCGCTAGACGCCTCTAACGCCATAGTATAAATATGGCGTTAGTTGGCGTTAGTTTAGCGTCGAATTTGCGTCGAAAAAAACGACGCAAATTCGGCGCAAACGGAGTATAAATACGGGCCCATGTCTTTAGGAAAGCCCACTCTAGAGGAAATTACCAGGAGGGCTTTTGCCACTGCAGAAGCTGTAGTGGTCCTTAGAGGAATAGCTTCTGTATACCTGGTGGCACGCTCCACCACAACCAGTATGAACCTGTTCCCAGAGGCTGTGGGTAGGTCTAAGAGGTCAACAATATCCACCCCACTCTCTCAAAGGGAACCCCAACCACTGGAAGTGGAATTAAGGGGGGCCTTTAGCATCCCACCAGCCTTGCCACTGTCTTGACAGGTGACACAGGAGCGACAAAACTCCTTAGTATCTTCTGACATGTGGAGCCAGTGAAAGTGAGGGACACACATGTCCTAAGTCTTGCTTTGCCCCAAGTGACCTGCCAGGGGAATGTCATGTGCCAGGGTCACCAAAAATGTCCTATATTGCAGAGGTACTACCAATCTCCTGGTGCCACCAGGTTTGGGTTCCCTTGGCTCTGATTATAAGAGGTTGCCTTCCCAGTACACCTTGGGGCTACCACTGACATCCCCTGCGTCTTGAAGAACAGCTTGCAGCCTCAAGCCCTCGAGTGTGGAACAGGGTTTCTGCGCTATACTGAATTTCTCCCTGCCAGGCCCACCTGCACCTAAGAGCTCAGTGGTATCAGCTTTCAGCTACTCAGATGTAGGTTCTGCCAAGGGAGTAGATTCTTCCTCCTCAAAGAGGGAATCTTCACTGGAGGGTGGGGAAGGGGGCAACTGTTTGCCTTTTCTACCCTTGGGTTTTGGAAGTTATTCGGCCATTGTTCCAGGCTCCAAGTTTCCCTGATCTTTTTGCTTCTTGGCCTGTGCTCTGATCAATGCAAATATATGCCCTGGGATGCCCGGCATGGGTGCATGGGCCTCCAATTCCACTTCAACCCAAGCAGAAGTCTCCAACTTCTTCCCTAGTAGACACTCTATAGATAGGTCTGTGGACACAACAACTTTTTTTAGGACCAGTAACACACCCCCACTAGCTGAAAACAACAACTGCCATGGGGAGGTAAACAGTATTGTTATGGGCGTCAGTCACTTGGTACTGGTAACCAAGTAGGTGTTGTTCAGGGGACACCAGTTTTTCCGTCACCATGGTGACATTGGCACCTGTGTCCATGTAGGCCTCTGCCTGAACACAATTTATCAAGGGCTGCTGCCTGTACATATCCATTTTAAGGACCTTTGTTTTTACACATATAACACCAAGGCTTTTTAACATGTGAGGAAGAAGAAAAGGTTTTAGACCCACAGCCAGAAGAGTTTTGTGGGCCTAGTGAGGACTCCTTGTTTTTATCTTTGTCCCCACCCTTGTCTTGAGAATTACCTGCTTCCATGTTCTTGCTGTCACCCCCTGTATGAGCTTTTCTGCTCACCCTAGTTCTGACACATTTGTCTACCTTCTTTCCCAATTCTTGGGGAGAGGTCAGACCTGAGTGTACCAAGTATCGGTGCAATAAGTCAGGCATGCAGTTGTTCAAAATATGCGCTCTCCAAATCAGATTATACAAGCCCTCATAATCACTGACTGCTGCCATGTAACTAGTCTTCCAAAGCTTTAACAGGGCTGTCTACAAAATCAACCCAAAACTAGGAGGACTCTTTCCTGGTCTCCCTGAACTTAATTCTATATTGCTCAGTGGTGAGACCAAATAATTCTAAAAGTGCAGATTTCAGAACAGCATAGTTGTCAGCATCTTCTTCCCTGACTGTGAGAAGTCTATTTCTCCTCTTGTCAGAGAAGGAGAGCCACAGGAGAGAAGACCACTGTCTCCGAGGGACCCTTTGTACCTTACAGGCCCTCTCCAGATCAGTGAACCACTTGTAAATGTCATCCCCCACCTTGTAGGGGGAACAACCTTGCTTAGGTTTCAGGAGTCAAAATAGTCGTCCCTGACCCTAGGCTCACTGAATCTTAGCTGCTGTCACCATGGGGTGCTAACCCCAAACACTGCCTCTCTCTCTCTCTCCACTGCTAAGACATCCTTATCTAGGGCAAGGTGTTGCTTCTGCAGCCTCAGCTTGTCCTCTTCCAGTCTCAGCTGTCTGTTTTCCCTATCTAGGGAATCTTCCCCTGGAGATGAGCAACGGGTTCCCTCAGAGACTGAGGTGACATGAAAGTGAGCAGAGAATGATCTGTCCCTATTTCTAGTGACCCTTTCAACTAACCCTTTGGGCACAAAGGGGGCCCTACTATTATGGCTTTCCTTCCTTCTACCTGCAGTGCTCTCAGCTAGGCTACAGGGTTTACTAGGGACTCTGTGATCCTCTGGGAGATCCTGCCATCCCTCCTCAGTGTCCATATCCTGTCTTTCTAACACTGGGGGGCTTCCTCATCCTCCTCGTCCTGGCTACCAGCATGGTCCTGGTCATCCTGGAGGAGTAGGCCTACGAGCAGACTCTTATTAGGGTTCCTACCTGTCTCAAAATTCCTTTCTGAACACAACTCCCTAAACTCTTGGAAAGTGAGGCCCACATATTGTGAGTCCATAGCCTGAGATGTGTTCTGCTCTGTAAACTTGGTGTTGTTAGAGTGGTGTAGGTGTACCTAAATACTCTAATCCCTAGTCTCTCAAAAGAAGTTTAGAGCAAGGGATATGTCTAGACCCCTAGCTTACCTAAACTTAAGAGACTAGTTCCCTGATACAAAGTACAATATGCACCCCTAGTCAGAAAGTGGTCTTCCCTGTGGAAAGTACCAAGTGACAGAGTCGTAAGGCAATTTCAAGTGGTTATCCCACTGCTGTACCACAAATGTAGGAAGCAAGCCTGGTGTGTGGTGGGTACCTGAGGTACTTACACCTTAAACCAGGTCCAGGTATCCCCTATCAGTGTAGTGTATGCAGTGTCTAGAAGCTAGGCTCTCTAGAAGTTGCTGTGGATGAGCAAGTCTTCAGCCTGCACAAGAAGCAAGAAGGAATCTCCTTTGGAGTGAAGGAGTCACTCCCCTGCATCCACAGACACCAACTGCAATGACGACTGGCTGTGTGGATCTTCTCTCCTGCAAAACTGCATGGATCCTGCAACCCAGGTGGTGGTCTGGAGTGATCCCTTGGTCCTCTCTACCAGCTGTCCAACTTGGGAGAAGGGAAACACTTGCCTCTCCTTCCAGGACAGTACCCCTGTGCACCATGATGCGTGCAGCTACCAATGCTTGTTGGCTCTTCTTTCAAGGGATGTTCAGGCTCTGGTAGCCCAAGCCTCTAGCGCTCTTCCCTGCAAAGCACAGTCTCCTGCCTGCTGCTCCAGCAACGTGGGACTTCTCTCCAGGTGTGCTTAGTGGACCTCACTATGACTCCTGTGCCTGTGAGTTGCCTGTGGGGGCTGCATCCTCGACTTCTGTCTCTCCTCACTGCTGAGGGTTGCCTAGGACTCCCCTCCTTGGCTTGATCCCCCCGGACCTTCCTGGTCCTCAGCAGCTTTGCAACTTGTCTTCTGCGGCTCTTACCTTTGCCGGGGCTTATTGGTGGTTTTTCCACACCACTGATTGACTGCAGCTCTTCTTCTGCCGTGGGACATTGACTGCTTCACTGCTGGAGCTCTTCTTCTGCTCCTGTGCTGCATGGCCAACTCCTAGTCTTCACCATCAACCTGGTCCTGTGTCTCCAGAGGGGTGGGTAGTGGCTCCTGCCCCAGCCGGACACTCCAACTTGAACTGCATTTGGACCCTTTCATTTGCAGGACCTCTTCTGTCAGGATCCATCTTCTGTGTCTTCCAGTGTTGTTCGGGTCTTGCACAGTCCTTTTAAAAACCTTACTTGTGTGTTTGGAGAGTAACCGGATACTTGCCTCCTCTCTCATGGTTGCTGGGGGGCACTGTGGTGCTTGCCTTTTATGGGGATTCTGGTTCCCCCGGCTCTCCTCTACGATTCCGCTTCCTTGGGTGGGGGCCCACCTTTCGCATTCCATTTCTTTGGTTTGGTCTCCTCTTAGGGTCTCTGTTGTTTTCTGCTATTTCCCTGCTTTCTGTGCCCGTTTCTGATTGCTAATGTGTGTATAATAGTGTATTTACTCACCTGCTAATAAAGTATAGACTATCAGTCTTCCATCCCAACTGTGACTCATCCCAAACCCATTCTACTGCTTTTATCTCCAAAATAACCCTGCCTAAGCTCTCCCCTCCTCTTCCTCATCTAGCTCACCCCAAACATCAGTTTACTACCATGATCTCCCAAACAACCCCACTAAATTCTCCCTCATTTATTTCACTTTTGACTCATCTAAATCCCCTTCTGCTACTCTGATCTACCTAACACGTTCCAAAGACTCTTCCCTCCTCCATCTCTCCTTTAGTCATCCCAAGCCTCATCCTATTACTATACATTCCCAATTAACACTTTTGGATTCTTCCCTCCTCTATCCCCCCCATTACTCTAGTCAATCCAGTTAACAAACTGACATACCCTCTGCTTAAATTAACTCCTAATAATACTAATACTGTACTCATATTTCCCTATACTAATCCACCACTAATTCATCTTGAGTTCTGGAGTAGCATGCTACTCGCCAAAAAGCGATTTGATGCCTCATCAGGGGTAGTAAGTGCTATATAAATACTATTACAATTACAGTTACATGTCTCTTGGAGAAGGAGTGATATTTTGTCATCTACAAATGACTCTCCGAGATTGAGAGAGACGTCAGTGGAATGGTACCAGCAAACAGATAGATTTGTGAAACTCGCAAAATGCCTGTAGGAGGATTTGAATATCCTGTTAGAAATAGTGGTGCCAACTGATTTTTGGGTGGAATGCAAAAGAAGTGTTGACTGGCCAACAAGAGAGCCTCCACGAGATCCAGTTATAGGTGCACCAGCTCCTGATGTAGTGAAATACTATTATAAAGTGATTGAATTTTTAAAAATGAGAATTTCCCCTAAAAGTATTGATTGGCAGAGAATCAATAGGACAGCTCATGAGGAAAAGGAATAAATACATGCGTATTATGAGAGATTGTTGCAAGCATTTACGCACTATAGAGGTACAGAAACAATTGAGCCCAAGGTCATGATTAATTTTGGGTTCAGATTTGTTGAAGGGTTGAAACCTGATGTTGGTAGCAAGCTTAAGAGTGATTTGAATCATTGGCAAACAAAACCGGTTGATGAAGTATTACAGATTGCAAAATACTGTAATGATGAGATTGAAATGAAGCAGAAGAAATCAAAGGAAAAATCAATGGTGATGCAGATTAAAGCGGCACAATCCGGAATGCAGGGAATTTTTCCACAACAGGGAAACATGTAGGTGTTTCAAAATCAGGGACACGTAAGAGGTAGAGGTTGTGGTGTTAACGGATATGGAAACTGTGGAGTCAATTCGAATACTATTGTTAATCCCAGTGATGTGTAGACAATGAAAAGGATGTTACCTTGTGACACTTGCTGGAGCCTCGGGCATTGGAAATGGGAGTGTCCAATGATAGTGCAGGGAGGTGTTGTTACACAGATGAATGAAAACAATCTTTTTCCAAACATTGAGAGGACTGAAAATAAAGGGTCCTAATTTAAATGTCCAGAATATGAATAATTAAATGCAGCTTCCTTAGCAAATGCAAAGTTCCCAACCGATGCAACAGATACAGGTGCCACAGTTAGAGCAAATGCAGCCTCAAATGCAAATGATACCAAAACAAAAAATGCAGATACCTCAAGCTCCAATGGCACAGCAGCAGGTGATGCTTCCTCAGCAGAACACAGGTCAAATGTTAAATCAAATTAATCAGATTGTACAACGGTTTACAATTCATAGTGAGGATGAGTCGAATGATGAATTATTGAGTGAGAGTTCGGAAGAAGAAGAATGTGTGTTAGCACTTTCATTAGAAGAAGATCAAAAGGATCCTAATGTAAATGGAAAAGTAATGGGTCATCGGGTTTCATTCCTAGTTGATACAGGAGCAACACCGTCTACAGTAAAAACTGCAGACGTTCCTAACGTGCCACTTTCTGGGAAAACAGTGCAGATTGTCAGAGTTGCAAATCAATTCCTGACAAACCTGATTACAAAACCGATTCCTGTTAAAATTGGCAATTTTAAAGGTTTGCACAAATTTGTAGTCTGTGACTCAAGTCCAGTTTCCTTACTGGGGAGAGACCTGTTGTGAAAAACAAAATGTTTGATTACCTGTACAAATGCTGGAATTGCTATGAGATGAATAGTGATGATGATAATGATGATGATTCATCTATGCCAATTGAATGTGAATGAGTTAATGAAGAATTTCCACTCATTAGTTTTTATCTTACATTTACAGTACAAGATCTGCCACCTGATCTACAAGGTACAGCTACTTTAAAAGTTTGGGCTCTTTCTGGGAAAGACATTGGTCTGATCAGAGGAGTTGAACCAGTTAAAGTCACAGTCTAACCTAATGCCTTTTTTCCAAAGACTCCTCAATGGCACCAGATGTAATTGATGGAGTTGTGAAGCAGGAAGTTCTCAAGGAAGTGCTGAGCAGCTCATATAATTCTCCAATTATGGGTTTGCGAAAACCAAGTGGGAAATTTATAATAGTTCATGATTTGAGGAAAGGCAATGACATAGTGGTCAAATGTTATCCAGTGGTACCAAATCCAGCAGTGACTTTGTTTCAGATCCCGTGTGATGCAGAATGGTTCCAGGTGGTAGACTTACCACAAGCATTTATCTCAGTGTCTCTTCATAAGGATAGCCATCTTCTTTTCTGTTTCCAATTCTGCAATAGTGTGTATTCCTGGTGTAGGAACCCACAAGGCTTTTCAGAATCTCCATCAATATTTATTCAGGTATTGAAAAATAATTTGGAATCATTGGAAATGCCTTTCCAATCAGCATTAGTTCAATACATTGATGATCGTTTGGTTGCATCAAAGACAAAGGAAGCATGCAGGCAAGATAGTATTGCCCTGTTGAATCATTTGTGTGAAAATGGACATAAAGGCCCTTATTGAGACAACAGTGGTATTGACCGCCTACCACCGCGGCCACCAAAATACCGTTGCCACGGCTTCCTGCCATCTGCCATATTATGACCGTAGCCGGAATTCCACCAGAAGGATGGAGGAATTGCGGCTGTGGCCATGGCGGCGGACGGCGGTAAGGTGGCGCTGCTGCCAGCAGCAGCCCCACGCCAGTAGACCGCCACAGACCGGATCATGCACATGATACGGCCTGGAGGTGTTCTGCTGGCAGATGTTGCCGCTGGCAGCAGCACCCCGTCCTGTCTCCTGACGGAGGACCCCCTGCAATCAGGTAAGTGAGTGTATGTTTGTGTGTGCGTGCATGCAGGTGTGTGGCATGTGGAATGAGTTTGTGCATGCATGGTTGTGAGTGTGCGTGTATGTGGTGTTGTGTGAATGTGTGTGTGCTTGTATATATGTAAGTGGGTGTGGATGTATGTGTGATTGGATGTATGAATGCGTGGATGCATGTGGGTATGAGTGTGTGTATGCATGTGTATGATGGTGCGTGAATGTGTATGTATGTAGTGGGGGGTCTGGAGTGGGAGGGGGAGGGTGTGGGAGGACTCTGGGGAGGGGGAGGTGGCAGGGGAGACACCTATCAGTGACAGGGAAGGAATTCCCTGTCACTGATAGTACCTACCACCATGGTTTTCGTGGCAGTAAGAAAGCCACGAAAACCACGCGGGGTCATAATCCCACGGTGGGGAAAATGACTGCCACCTGGCTGGAAACTGATGTCTCCAGTCTGGCGGAGCGGTACATTGGTGGTTTGGCTTGAGCCATACCGCCAATGTCATATTTTGGGGAAAGGTACCGCCAGCCTGTTGGCAGCACTTTTCTCTAAAATACCGCTGTCCGCCAGGGTAGTAATGAGGGCCAAAGTGTCCCTAGCATAAATACAGTATTGTCAGAAAGAAGTGAAATATTTGGGTCACCAAATAGAAAAAGGTACAAGGAAGGTGTCCAGAGAAAGAGTTACAGTTATTTTGCAAATGAATCCTCCAGTTACAGAAAGAGATGTTAAGATGTTTCTGGGAATTGTGATTTACTGCCTCCAATGAATTACCAATGTTACTATTATTTCGAAGCCATTGCAGAGACTGACCCACAAAGCTAGAACTGGCCCAGTGCCCTCTGATGAAATTTGTATGAAAGCTTTTACTGAGCTGAGAGAGAGTCTGTGCAAAGTTCTAGCTTTAGGTGTTCAAGTCGCAAGGTTTTGCACATTGAACTGCATCTCTTGAGGAAGTAAACCCAAGCTATAAATTAACAGTGATTGATTCATGAGAGGAAATAAAAAGTTTGCAAGAGAATGTTTCTGAAGATGAAAAAAAATAGGATAGAATTGAAATGTTTTCAAAGGGATGTTGATAGCATCAGGCTTTCAAATAAAGGGGAGGTAGTTTTCCAAACTGAATACTGAACCGATGGCAAGATACTATCATGGTCAAGCACACATTGGCAGAGATGCAATCATTCACACATTTAAGCAATCCTGGTTTAATATGAAGTTCAGACAGGTTACTGAAGCAATTTGTCACAGATGCATTACATGTCAACAAATGAAAGTGGGAAAGAGAACTGTTATTAATTTGAGTCACATTGGAAGAGCAGGAGGTCCAGTCAAGAGAATGCAAATGGATTTTATTGGGATGCCTGTGTGTGCTGGTTGAGCACGTGTTGGTGATTGTATTTTAGTCACTGGATTGAAGCCTATCCCACATGTAGAAATGGTAGCCTTACAAAAGCAAAGCTGTTATTTAGGGAGTTGATACCCTCTATCAGTTTTCCAGCCTCTTTAGAATCACACAGAGGAAGTGACTTCAATAATGAGATGATAAAATTACTATGTTCAGCTTTAAATATAGAACAGAAGCTGGCCTGTAGTTATCGCCCTGAAGATTCTTGATTAGTAGAGCAAATGAATGGTACTCTGAAGGCACAACTTTCAAACATGTGTGCATCTACAAATCTGAAATCTGAAATGGCCAGATGCTTTGCCTTTGGTTCTGATGAGGATGACAAACACACCTTGCATAAAGACTGGCCTTTCTCCCCATGAGATCCTCATGGGCAGAGTAATGAGATTACCAGCTGTTCCTGCAAATGCTTTTAAAACAGATGATATGGTGCTGGATTAATGCAAGAATCTGGCTGATATGATTAGCTCTTTCTCTCTCCAGGTGGAAGCTACAGCTGTGCTGCCATCCCAAGACCAGTGCCACAGTCTGCGAGCTAGTGATTAGGTGGTCATCAAAAGGTACATGCAGAAAACCTGTCTGGAACCTAGGGGGAAGGGCCAGTATCAGGTCGTGCTCATAACGGCGACTGCTGTGAAGTGTGCTGGGATCCTGAACTGGATTCATGCAAGCCACACAGTAAGGTGTCATATCTTTGGAAGATGAAGAAGAGATGTTGAGAGCACCAACAACTACTATACAGTCTCAAGAAGCAAGACGAGGGCCTGTGGAGACAGAAACAGAGACAGTACAAACTGGTGAAGATCCAGGCACACCTCCTTGAGATGTAATAGACGTTACTGAAGTTGCTCAAGCATCAGCAAATATAACAGGCGAGTCAAGTCAGAGGAGGACTCTCCCAGAAGCATACGATTGGGAAGATCAGTTGAAACAAATCACTTTACCTCAATCAGCTGAGGAGAGATCTGAGTTGAATCAAAGACATGCAGATTTGACTTATCTTGAATTAGCTACTGTTGCAGCTACATCAAGTCAAAGTCAAAATCCTGCAGAACCAAGAAGAGTTGTAAGTCCAGTTTTGCAAACAACACTGTTGAGAAAAGCTCTGAATGGAGACAGATGGCCCAAATTGCAAGCAAATGAAAAGATTCCAGATGTGCTGTCAACTATAAATGAGGAGCCAGAAACAACAACAACATCAGATACAGATGAAGTTCTGTGTGAAGGAGAAATAAGTGTAAATTGGAGATCAAAAAGAAAAAGAGTTGCAAGTCAAAATACTCCGGGCCTGAATTTTTTCCTTTTGTTTTTTTCGTGAAATTCCTGCTCAATATTTTGGAACTTGAAATTGCTTTTGAACCGAGAATTCAAACAACATTGACAACTGAACAAGAGAGACATTACATGCTACAAGTGATAATTAATGATCAATAGAATATGATCTACTGTAAAGAATTGTGAAAATTGACAAGCTGCTAAACCAATTTTTAACAAATTTTTGAATAAAAGTCTGAAAGCTGCTGTAAATAACTGCAAAGAAAACTGAAGATTCTTTTTGTTTTTAATTTTTGGCTGCATAGTTAAATATTTTCTTTTTCTTTTCACTTCCTTATTCTTTATAGGTCATGGGTAACAATAATCACAATCAAGTTAAAAACAATAGGTGTTGCAAATGTATGTGCATTGGTTTGGGAATTGCATGTATGATAGTAAGTTTGTTATTGATTGTGAGAATGAGTGTTTCTAGCAAAGCTGAAAGTAATTGTACACCGTCTTCAGAGACATCTACATTTTCTAAGTTAGAAAAGTTTTCTTGAAGCATGATTGAAACATGCTGGCTGGTGTCCCCAGGGCTCGAAGAAAGGGAGATCTGAGCGAAGCACCTCCTATCGGTGCATCCGGGATGAAGTACGCTCCAACGAGCATCCCTGGGGCACCAGAAGGCCCTTGCTTAGGCCTAATTACAACTGCAGCCTGGGAGGGAGCATGCTGCCCCCCCAAAATCACCAACCAGCCCCCGGTCTGTGCAGGGAGAGCCTGGGGGCCCCCCTTTTGTATCTCACAGCACTAGAGGTACCTTTTCATCATAAAAACGGGTACTGGCAATAGAAATACACTTTTCTAATGTTCCTGGTATGGTCATTATGGGCTGGTATGTTTTCCTGTTTTCCCTTATGATGTGACATATATTTGCTGATGTTCCTTTTATGGGCATGATATACTAATATGTTTACATGACTTGCCATATGTTTTACAATGTTCATGGTATGGGCTTTTATGACAAGTGCCTTTCTTTAGTAATGTGATTCGTGACTACTGCTTATGTTGCAGAATAATTAGTAAACTGTGTGTTATGTGTGACCACTGCTGGTTTCTGCAGTGTAACAGTATTGTGTAAGGTTCTGACAACTGCTTGGGTAGTAGGATATTACTGACATGTTGTGTTTGGTCTGAAGATGTTGTGTACAATACATTTTATTTTTATATAACTAGGTGTTGTGTTTCCTTTGTGGTGGGGATAGTGAGTCACGTGATGTGTATGTTGTGGAAACGCTTTACACATTGCCTCTGGGTTAGGCCTGACAGCTCATGCCAAACTACCAAAGGGGTGAGCACGGGTTATCTTGGGTGTGTAACTGCCTTGCCCTGACTAGAGTGGGTGGGTTCTGCCTGGCTTAGGTGAATACCCTAGCCAACCAAAAACCCAATTTCTAACACCTATGCATATAGTGAGACTAAAACACAAAGGAAGCTTGTTTTATATTTTCAACAAGTTGGAAAGCATCATATTCACAGACCTCAATCCAGAACAGATACTAAGTTTGTGGGAACATTTGAGTGCAGACATGTATTTGTTTTTAAGAATACATGGGACTTTATGTTAAATGGACAAGATTCTGCGATTCCTGGGGTATATTACATACATGGAACAAGTGCTTATTATCCTCTCCCAAGGGGATGCTATGGGACTTGTTATTTGTGAGTGGTCTTAACAAAGATTTACCAGATTGAAAATATGGATGACGTACACAACATGAATTAATTGCAAAGACAAGATCAAAAAATCAACTTATTCTAAAATAATTGGGGATATATTTGGAGTAATTATTCCTCCTGTAGGAGTTGTTCTAAATGCCATGAAAATTTTAAAGTTGTCTACTATTGTAGATAACATCCTGACAGATTTTTCTGGAGCCATAATTTTAATTGATACTGAAATGGCTGCGGTCCATTCAATGGTTCTCCAGAACCGTCTTGTGTTAGATATTCTTTTTGCAAAAGAAGGGGGAGTCTGTTGGATGCTGAATTCGTAACGTTGCACGTATATACCTGACAAAAGTAAAGAAATTAGAAATGTTATTAAGAACCTAACAGATTCAAATTCAGACATGAAAGGTATGAAAGAACCAGAGCTGTGGGAAAATATTGGTAAAGGTGTTTCTAAAGTGAAAAATTGGCTGGGTAATTTTGGTCAGGGTATTGTTGGAAAAATATTGAAACCATTATTAAATGTGTCATATTAAATAATCTGATTTTACAAACTACACATATTAATGAAAAGACAAAGGATGAAAAATTAACAGAGGAGGGAAGAAATTAAATGAAAAGATGAGAAGCAGTTACTTTCATGATAGGAGAATAATTGAAAACTGGAGAAAACTGATAAACAATAAATATTTTACACAAACATAATTTTAAGCTGACTCATGAGTATTAATATAAGTATTAATAAGTATTTCTCTTGTGACAACACATATAGTCATCACAGGAGGGATAGCTGGACTGCAAACATTATTAATAAAAATTGAGTTATTAAAATATAATGTGAAATAACATATACTAAAAGGCCTTTTTGAAATTGTGTATTAATAAATCAAAACATATAGCTGATATGGTGGACACCATAAACAACATGTATTAGTATGAAAATATAGGCCCTCATTACGAACTTGGCTAGAAAACCTGCAGAGTTTGGTGCTGGTCTACAAAAGACTGCCAGCACGTTGAAGACCCAAGGCGTGGGCAGTGCAGGTGCCCCCAGGGGGGCCACAAGGCACCTATTCCGCCATCCTTTCCCTGGCGAAACCGCCAGGGAAAGGCTGGGGGAAAAAAGGTACATTATCTGGCAGGCAGTGCTGCCGTGTAGAATAAGTAACTCCGCCATCGCCAGGTTGCAGGGGGGTGGTAGCCTGGCTGTGGTGGAGTTACAGCAGTGAAGGTTCTGCCACATTCATAATATGCCAGTCTGGGCTGCCATACCTGTGGCGGTAATTATTGCCATCACCGGCATGGCTTCCCTGACCGCCATGTTCATAATGAGGGCCATAATGTCTAATGAAAATGTATTTTGTTTAATAATAATTAAATGTACTGAAAAATGAATATTAATATGTACTAAAAGGATTAATAGTTTCAGTATCATGAAATGTTTTATTCTTCACGTTTTAGCATTGGTTTTAAAAGGTCTCATATTTTAGCAATTTTCCAGAGGTAATGTTTTAAAAGTGTTAACACTGCACAATGATATTTCTCTAAGCATCCTTGCTCACTGAGGAAAAGTTATGTTCTTCTGCTGTAGCATTTGTCGGTCTTCCTGGTATGAGAAAATGTATACCCAAGAACAACAGTCTTCAGTGCTCATGTATAACCTGCAACGATTGTAATCTACTGAGGAAACTGGTGATTAGTGCAAGAGAAGAAGCCAATCGTGAGTGTAGAAATGCAGAAAGATACTTCTGAAACGTGGATCGGAAGTTATTGGTTGAATACTAAAATGCCCCGTAGTCTGACAGAAAGAAACGCAGCTAGTTGCTTTCTAGGATTTAATAGAGCAAAGTTTAGATGATGTAAGCTCATATTTTCCTTTTCGCAGTTAGTGAAATGATGTGTTATTTTTTTTAGCTAGATTTTATCAGTTCAGATTCATTGAGGCCAAAAATTACTGAACTGTTCCCTATTACTCCTTTGCACAATGAAGACGACCAGAAGATACTCCACTGATGAAAACACTGCTGCTTGCTGATCCATTTAGGAGAGGTATAACCAAATGTGCATTTGTTTTTCCCTCTTTATAAAATCCAACTGCTATTTTGGTTAGTACCATAGTCAGATGTTTTCCAAATTAACTTTTGTCTTCTTTTCTTTTTGCATGAAGTCCAAACATGCTTATGGAATTAGAGCAAAAGTTAGGGATACCAAAATCTGAATTTGACTGTTACATATAATTTGATTGTAAATAATTCATCTAGGATAACTAAATGTATTTTGTTACTATCATTCATCTGTTATTGTTATTATTCTGCACAGTGGTTCCTGAATGTTTAATGGTAAATATTCTGTCTAGTTTAAGATTCTTCAGAAGATTTGGTCAGTCTGTGTGGTTTTTGTATCTCTATCATTTGGTTTTGCATTTGATTTACGTGATCTTAGCATTGTTAATCTGAAGGGCAATAAATGTTTGAACTTCATTAAAGTGGTGTTGATTCATGGCCACATAGGTCATCGTACATATAAATGACTGACTCCAAATTGAAAGTGATGCTTATTGATTTGATATTGTTAATGTTGATTGCTAGGACTTCATCACACTCCTATCTGAGTCCAAAGATTTGTGTCGACCTCTAAGGATAATTGATGGTTACTCTTTACGTGTCACCTTATAAATAAAATATCAAACGAAATATAAGGTTGGACACACCCACAAAATAAGAAGCAAAAAGTCAGACAACCGCCGACTACAGGGCCTGAAAGTTAATACAACATCGTAGCAACATAAAAGTAAAACCCCAAAAAGAGAAACCAGAAAAACATGCGCTGAATTCACAAGGCTGTTGCATCATTAGCGTTTCTTATCCTGATTCTTACTTATCATTGCTCTAACAGACTTCCCTAATATTTAATCCTCTGACAGCTCCAGTTTCTGTCACCAGACAGATAGGTTCTTAAGCACTGACTCATTTGTGCATGAATGCACGCACACACACACACAAACATTGATTCCAGTATCCCCTCTCTTTCTCTGTTTCTACAGGCCACTGAATGCCTCTACTTTGCCTTTTTCTGCTCCTACCCTTGTGTCCAGTCAGAGAGACACCAAGGCTTTTTTTTTATCTTTGGCTACTGCCCTGCTAGAAATATCAGCAAAATCAGGCATAATATAACAATCCCCCCCAGGCCTTACCCTACACATGCACCACTCTTCTAGTATATCTAACATATCTACAATTGAATACCCAACAGCATCGTTCAACCAAGACTCACTATATAACAACTTTCTAATTACATTTTAAATTTGCATTTCTCAAATGGAAAATGCCATGTAGATGCCTTTGTACTATCATGAATAGAACATGGCACCAAAGGCATACAGTAGGTCATGTGCTGCTAATTAAACTAAACTCTCCTACACACCACAATGAATCTCAGTACTATTCAGAATCTACCACACCACCATGAGCATCACATTATAGCTATTTACCCGGCTAGTCCTTCTGTATAGAAAATAATCATCATGGTTTATTTAGACTGTGATCTGCTCGCCATCTGCTCAAAGGAAAATGTCAAGGTCTTTAGCCACAAATTTCTATATACAACACTCTCCAATGCCCGTGATCTGTTTTGAAACTCATTTTTTGTCACATTATCCAATACAATCCAAATACAATTGCTAATATCTACTGACTGCAGGATGCTGGCCTGGCTTATAGTGGGTACCTTGTGGTACTTACACCTTGTGCCAGGTCCAGTTATTTCTTATTAGTAAATTAGAGGTGTTCTAGCAGCTTAGGCTGATAGGGGTAGCTATAGCAGAGAAGCTTAGGCTGAACTAGGAGACATGCAAAGCTCCTATTATACCACTTATATTACTTAGCACTATATCATAAGAAAACACAATACTCAGAGTTACTAAAAAATAAAGGCACTTTATTTTAGTGACAATATGCCAAAAGTATCTCAGAGGATATACTCCCTTAGAAGGTAAGTAATATACACAAAATATATACACACAACCAAAATCAGGTAAGTAAACAGTTAGAAAAGTAGTGCAAACACTATAGAACACAATAGAATACAATAGGGGAAAAAAGGCATAGGGGCAACACAAACCATATACTCCAAAAGTGGAATGCGAAACACGAATGGACCCCAGGCCTAGTGTAGTGTGTAGAGGGTCTCTGGGAGTGTAAGAAAACACTAAGGTTGTCCAAGATACCCCACCACAAGACCCTGAAAAGTAGGAGTAAAGTTACCCTACTACCCCAGAAAGACAGTAAAGTTGAGATAGGGGATTCTGCAAGGACAACAACTGACCGCAAAGCACTGAATATGGATTCCTGGACCTGAGGACCTGCAAAGGAAAGGGACCAAGTCCAAGAGTCACACAAGTGTCCAGGGGGGCAGGAGCCCACTAAACCCCGGATGAAGGTGCAAAAGGGCTGCCTCTGGGTGGAAGAAGCCAAAGATTCTGCAACAACGGAAGGCACCAGGAACTTCTCCTTTGGTCAGAAGATGTCCCATGGCGTGCTGGAGGATGCAGAGTTATTTCCACGCAGAAAGACAGGGCCCAGGAAGGACCAGGAGGTCGCCCCTTGAGGAGGAGACAGAGGGGGCACTCAGCAACACGTAGAGCCCACGCAGAAGCAGGCAGCACCCGCAGAAGCACCTGAACAGGCGTTCAGAAGAACTGAGCACAACGTTGACTCAGCACAACAAAAAGGAGTCCCACGAAGTTGGAGTCCAACTCAGCAAGTTGGGCAATGCAGGACGGGCTAGGCTGTGCATGAAGTAAGTATTTCAAAAGTGCACAGAAGCCCGAGCAGCTGCAGTTCATGCAGTACACAGGACTACTGTCTGGCGTGGAGAGGCAAAGACTTACCTCCACCAAATTTGGACAGAAGGGCCACTGGACTGTCAGAAACACTTGGATCCAGCTCCTGTGTTCCAGGGACACCGCCCATCAAGATGAGAGGGCACCCAGAGGAACGGTGATGCAGAAGTTTGGTGCCTGCATTGGCAGGGGGAAGATTCCGTCAACCCACGGGAGATTTCTTCTTGGCATCCAGTCCAGTGCAGGGTGAAGGCAGCCAGCCCTCAGAGCATGCACCACCATGAAACAGTCGGGAAAGCCGGCAGGATGAGGCCCTACAATGTTTCTGGTAGTCTTCTTGCTACTTTGTTGTGGTTTTGCAGGCGTCCTGGAGCAGTCAGCGGTCGATCCTTGGCAGAAGTCAAAGAGGGAAGTGCAGAGGAACTCTGGTGAGCTCTTGCATTCGTTATCTGGTGAGACCCCACAGGAGAGACCCTAAATAGCCCTCAGAGGAGGATTGGCTACTGTGAAAGGTATGCGCCTATCAGGAGGGGTCTCTGACATCACCTGCTGGCACCGGCCACTCAGAGCTGTCCATTGTGCCCTCACACCACTGCATCGAAGATGGCAGAGGTCTGGGAGACACTGGAGGAGCTCTGGGCACCTCCCCTGGGAGGTGCTGGTCAGGGGAGTGGTCACTCCCCTTTCGTTTGTCCAGTTTCGCCCCAGAGCAGGGCTGGGGGTATCCCTGAACTGGTGTAGACTGGCTTATGCAAGGAGTGCCCCATCTGTGCCCTTCAAAGCATTTCTAGAGGCCAGGAGAGGCTACTCCTCTCAGGCCCTTCACACCTATTTCCAAAGGGAGAGGGTGTAACACCCTCTCTCTGAGAAAATCCTTTGTTCTGCCTTCCTGGGACAGGGCTGCCCAGGCCCCAGGGGGGCAGAAACCCGTCTAAGGGTTGGCAGCAGCGGTAGCTGCAGAGAAAACCCTGGAAAGTTCATTTGGCAGTACCCGGGCTCTATGCTGGAGACCCGGGGATGCATGGAATTATCACCCCAATACCAGAATGGTATTGGGGTGACAATTCCATGATCCTAGACATGTTACATGGCCATGTTCGGAGTTACCATGGTGACACTACATAAAGGTATTGGGCTATATGTAGTGCACGCGTGTAATGGAGTGCCCACACTCACAAAGTCCTGGGAAATTGCCCTGAACAATGTGGGGGCACCTTGGCTAGTGCCAGGGTGCCCTCACACTAAGTAACTTTGCACCTAACCTTCACTAAGTGAGGGTTAGACATATAGGTGACTTTTAAGTTACTTAAGTGCAGAGAAAAATGACTGTGAAATAACGTGGACGTTATTTCACTCAGGCTGCAGTGGCAGTCGTGTGTAAGAATTGTCAGAGCTACCTATGGGTGGCAAAAGAAATGCTGCAGCCCATAGGGATCTCCTGGAACCCCAATACCTTGGGTACCTAGGTACCATATACTAGGAAATTATAAGGGTGTTCCAGTGTGCCAATCAGAATTGGTAAAATTAGTCACTAGCCTGCAGTGACAATTGTAAAACCAGAGAGAGCATAATCACTGAGGTTCTGGTTAGCAGAGCCTCAGTGATTCAGTTAGGCACCACACAGGGAACACATACAGGCCACAAACTATGAGCACTGGGGTCCTGGCTAGCAGGATACCAGTGACACTTCTCAAACACACTGACAACATAGGGTTTCCACTATGAGCACTTGAGTCCTGGGTAGCAGGATCCCAGTGAGACAGTAAAAACACCCTGACATATACTCACAAACAGGCCAAAAGTGGGGGTAACAAGGCTAGAAAGAGGTTACATTCCTACACTGACTAGACAAAACCAAACACATTCAATCAAACAATCAACCAATCAATCGGGATTTGTAAAGCACGGCAGGGTATACGGGCACTTGCAGGTTGCTGGGAAAGCAGTGAAAATGAGGGAAAAGCAAGGGCAAGGCACACTAGAAGGTAAAGCACACATAAAACGGGAGAAAAAGCAAAGAGAAAGCAGCGAAAATTAGGGAAAAGCAAGGAGAAGGCACACAAAAAATGGGGGGAAAAGCAGAGAGAAAGCAGTGAAAACGAGAAAAAAGTAAGAAGAAGGCACACCAAAAATGGGAAAAAAGCAATGAAATGAGGGAAAAGCAAAGAGAGGACACGAATAAACCAGGGGGATAAGCAAGAAGAAAACAGTGAGAATGAAGGTAAAGCAAGAGAGTAGCCAATGAGAGCCCAGGATTTCGAGAAGGGAGCGGTATTTCATGTAATTCCTGTGAGGATTGGATGGCTGACGGGCCTGAATCCTCAACGTTCTTGGCACCGGTCACAGATGGTAATCACTGGCAGCAGATCCCTGTAGAATCCCTACAGAAGTGGCCCAGGCCTGAGTGCGGCTTGTGGGGGGTCTGGGATACAAGGACACAAGGCTCACCGGCTCATTGCCATCACCACCGCCGACCAGCCTGACTGTGCGAGGACAGAGCGAGGTCTCAAGTGCCTCTTAGCACCCCTTCTGGATCCAGGAGAGGAGAGGCGATTTATGGAGGCCATGAGACTGGAAAAGATCAGAAGTCAGAAGTCGGTGGGCTGTGGATCTCGGTAAGAGGCGTGCACCCCTTCCCTCCCCACACAGAGGGCCACAGAGGGCCCTTGGACTAAGCTCTCCACTCTCAGAGCGAGGAGGAACCAGAAGGAACCAAGTATTGCAGCCAGAGCTGGGGTAGTGGGGCAGCGGCGGTGCAGCAGCTGGGAGGAGGCAGGATTGTGTGGAAGGGCAGTGGGGACGTGGGGGCGTGGAAGAGGTGGGTGGCACACCTGAGTGAGGTAGGCAAAGGAGCAGGGCAAGGAGCAGTGCAAGAAGTGACCAGTGCCTGCACCAGTGCCACGCACCATTCCCCCTCCCTCCCTCTCACCTCTCCCCACCTCTCGCCTCTCTGCCCCTCACCTTACCTTCATTCAACCTTGGCCCCACCTTGGCCTCGCCGCTGCCTGAACTGACCCTTCAAGTACCACCTATGCTTCAGGCGGCGTGCTCGTGACCCTCCACCGCACCCCCGTGCTAGCCGCAGGCGTGGAGGTGAGGCGGCGTCCACCACACATCCCAGACTGGCCAAGAGCACCAGGTGCAATGGGTACCAGGTGCATAGGAGCAACATAACACGCACAGCCGGACATACAGATATGCGGAAAGTCGGACAGCTGGCCAACAACTGGGAAGCTTATAGCACATGAGGAGAGGGTTATCAAGGCTACCGGGTGCATCAACCCCCATAGCGTCCCTTGCACCCCCTGTAGGCGATGCCAAAAAGGAAATACATCACTTGTCGGCAAGGGATAGGGGATTGCTCGACCCCACAAATAAAATGCACAGCTTATCTAATGGTTGCTAGAGCAGTTGAAGATGCAGAGACCCTCTCAGACCATGTAACAACACAGGTCAGACCCAAAGGAAAGGACTCCATAGTCTGATTTCTCTGCAAACCCGCAACAGAGGGCCCAGAGTGGGGCACCAACGGAGGAGGAAGCAGGCATCCAATCCATCAAAGTGAGACAAACCCCTTGCATATGGCACAATCTCAGCAAAGATACCTACAGGGGGGATCATTGCTCTCAGATCACTCTCATGCCCCGCATCACTAGCTGGCCATCAGGAGTCCTCTGCCTTCACCTTTTCCCATCCTCAAGTAGGGACCGCACCATCGCCACCTTTAACAGAGACCTTCCCACTATGCCTCTCAGCACCTCAACACTCTAGTGGCCTGCTCCCCTCCTGGGATCGTGTCATCAACACTGTTGGACAAAAGCTTGACTACTTCGACAGACACTGTCACTCAGAACTCTAACACTATCATGGTGTGCTCCCCAGGAGTGGACATCAAAAGCACAAACTGACGACCATCGCCCAGGTTGCCCGCAAACTCGAGTGGTCCCTGGTACAATGTAAGTTGGTGGAGGTGTCCAACACCTTAGATCTATCGTCCACACTTGGTGACAAACTAAAAAGCCTGTCCACCAACCAGGGCAGGTCTAGTCTCACAGATCAGGAGCTCAGGGCTTTGTTTGAGCAGTTCCTCAACAATCTAGAGGAACAGAACAACAGAACACAGCCTCACTACAACAGTAACGGCAAAAGCACCAAAGAAACACTCGGGTGAGGATGAGGATAGAGGTGGACTATCTCCCAGAACAACTCCAGGGTGCTTCACAAATACACAAGAACTGGCAGCTATCAGACCCTCGCAGGACATCATGGAAAGGGTGCTCCTCTGTCAGTCAAGCAAGATGGAGCTGCATCTAGACTTGTTTCCGTTCCTGGCTACACACCTTTTTGAAATTAGAACAAAGGTAACACATATGGAGAATTTCCTTGTTACCACAAGGAAGGAAGCTCAATGTTCTTGCTCACCAATTCCCGACATGCTATGCTCTCTACCAAATATTCTGAGTGAGCTTGTTGAATCAGTCAAGGAGAAATCAAGAAATGACAAAACCACAGTGGTAACCTTGCCCCTCAAAGGTGCCAATCTGCCCAACCAGCTCTAGTTCAAGGACTAAACATCCCCATACCAAGGGCAACCCTGAGCCGTCCATCCCACTCAGAGCCTGGGGATGACAGCCCAAACCCAAGCAGGGACACAACGCCCTGCACGTGTGGAAAATCGGAATCATAATCATCGGTGAAACAACCCTAGCACGCAACTCTCTGTCCAGTTCACCCAAGTTTCACCCACCGCCCTCACAAGGCTAGAGAGGAAGAAACAAAAAAAGCAAGCCCAGAAACACATATGCCAAATGAGATCAGCCAAAAGGTACAAAATAAATATAGCCCCCAAAGTATCGGATTCCAGTAGCACAGCAAAGCTGTTCCCTATTTTACACGTGCACACATCACAAATAGCCCAGCAACCAGATCATGCGGTTGAACTAATATCGGCTCCTCAAGGCAGGGAAGGAAAAGCTGCACCCCGGGCTCAAAAATCGATACCTGCCACATCACGGACACCGCTACCGGCCCAAACACAAGAACAACCAGTAGCATCAACGATGCTGGTTCCCAGGGATCATGACGTAGCAGAAGCCACTGGGCTGTGTTCAACATCAGTCAACAGTAAAAGCAGCACAGTCATAGTATTTGGAAGCCCAGGGGCTCAGAAACCCTCCAAGGATCACAGAACCCAAGATCCAAGGGCCTGCTCAAACTCAATCCTAGTAAAGTCCTCAACAGCCTGCTCCAGTGAGGAAGGCGTTAGAGAGCACTCTAGTCCACACAGCATATCGGAAAATTGCCAGGACCTGCAAAGGGGCATAAGGGGAGCACAACAACCACAGCACATAGAGACATCAGGTAATATCGGCTTTGCAGGTGACAGAGAGAGGGTACTCAACTCAATAGTAAACACTATTCACCACGCCCCTAACGGTAGGGATTCCATTCATTGGGCCAGTTTTGAAGCACAATCAGTAGGACAGGTTACACTAGATCCAGTAGAGCAGGACTCTCTTGACCTAGTGTTCATCCCCCACTATACCTCAAAAGGCCTCATAGATATTCAAAATAGAAGGAACTTGCTGTGCTTGTTTGCTCAAGTGCCAGCTCCTAGGCACATCACCTCTGAAGATATGGAATAAGTTAGGTTCGAGCCCCCCACTCTAAACGCAACAAACAAGATCACAAAAACAACTTGGCAAAGTGCAGCACTGAGGGCTGCAGTCTGGGATGCAAGGGAGTCCTTTGCAGACTGGGGCATTTAACTATATATCCCCCGTCTGACAAATACCCATTCATCCTCTTAATGACTGTCCCTGCACAAAAGCCGAAAACTGTTCTAAAAGGCTCTGGTGGTGGAAGGAACCAGGAGACCCATACAACAGTGACTCCGCAGACCTTAACCATAGTCTGTGTGCAAAACATAAGAGAGGTCCATACGATCACACAATCACTCCCGCAAAGCAAGCAGAGGGAGCTGGAAGAACTAAGGTGACCATAGAGCACCATTCTTTTCAGGCACCGGAATCTCTGACATTCTTGTCATGGAATGTGGCAGGCCTTAGGGGCATCAGTAGACGTAGTCCAGTCCTATTTGAATTCCAACCACATCATCTGCATGTAGGAAACCTGGGAATGCGCTCCATCTCTCCTGCCAGGCTAGCTCGAGATTTTCCAGCCAGCCACGGGTTCAAGCATTTTTGGTTGGCCTTCAGGTGGACTATCCATTTTTATTAAACATGCAGTCCGTTTGGCAACCACAGAGCTCGCTATTAATAGTACGATGGCCCAAGTAATCACCATTAGTGGTGTGAACATTGTTCAACAAAAGGTGGACCTGATACTAATCAACTGCTATATAAACACTCCAAGGAAATCAAAGGCAATAACAATCCTCAAACTCCTGGAGAAATTGGAAACCGTCATCTTCAGCCATCCTGGCCACAAAATAATTATGCTGGGTGATTTTAATGTACATGGGCTTGATGTATAGACAGAGAACCCCCCCTAGGATAGAGGTCATCAACTACTTCAAAACTTTTTTCAAACTTCAGACTAACATCAGCCTGACAGGAGCATATGAATAATTGGAATGGGTACCCCTTTCCATCATCATTCAAGGGAGGCTCAACCATCGATTATCTATACCTCTCTGAAAAGCTCAAGCAGAGACTTAGCGCCCGCCAAGTTGTAACCGAAGGGCGGCCGCCAATGCGGCCGCACTCCTGCGGTGCCCATTTTGACATCCCCGCTGGGCCGGCGGGCGGAAACCGAGTTTCCGCCCGCCGGCCCAGCGGGGATGTGGGTCACAACATGGGAGCTGGCTCCAAATGGAGCCGGCGGTGGTGCGGCCGTGCGACGGGTGCAGTTGCACCCGTCGCGCTTTTCACTGTCTGCATAGCAGACAGTGAAAAGTCGCATGGGGCCCTGTCAGGGGGCCCCTGCACTGCTTATGCCAGTGGCATGGGCAGTGCAGGGGCCCCAAGGGGCCCGCGACTCCCCGTACCGCCATCCTTTTCCTGGCGGTTCAAACCGCCAGGAAAAGGCTGGGGGTTCGGGGACTCGTGCCCTGGCGGATTACTACGCCAGGGCCATTGTGGCAGAAAACCACCGGCCCTTCCGCTGCGGTCGTAATCCCCCAGGAAGCACCGCCAGCCTGTTGGAGGTGCTTCCGTCATTTTAGCGCTGCTGGTCTCGTACCGCCAGGGTCAAAATGACCCCCTTAGTCACTTTGAAATCACTGAGAAGGAAGAGAGTGACCACAATCCCTTGAAATGTATAATTGATTTACAAGCTCAGGCAGCAGAGCAGTATGTAGTGGTAGGGGCCTCAACGTGCATAGGACAAGTACACCTGGTGAGAAGAATAAAATGGAGATCACGGTATTCATCTAAAATAATCCTATGGTCAAAAAATCATCTTCGGGAACCAAACCTGAATCTTAAATGGTGTACAAAGTCGGTAGGTGATCTACATATGTTGCTGCTGGGTAAGCCAAGGTGTGCTCGTGCATTCCATACTGTCCGAAGAAGTATACCACTCCAACTGGACAAAAATGTGTTAAAGGCAAGGCATGCACTTCGTAGATCCTTACGCAGGCACAAGCAAAAACCCACACTGGATACAGAAGCACAGGTAACAAATAGCAGAAGACCCCTCAACAAACAGATATGGGAGCTCAAGGGGGAAAAAGACAGGAAAGAATGGGGTCACCTTATGCCAGCTCCTAAAAGACCCAAACCATGCCCGTTTCTGGGACCATGCAAATAAGTTAAGGAACGGCCATAAGACAAGAGAGAACGGTGTATCAGAGTCAGCATGGATCTCGCACATAACACACTTGCACATGACCACCGAACTAGCAATAGACTTCGCCAGCAATAGCCAGGACAAGATTCAGTGTCCATCCACTCCCTACAGTGATAATTTCCCTTCTAGGGCCAAGGAACAACAAGCGTGAGAAGCAGACCTGTTAGCTGCACCACAGGATGCAAAGGCCACTGTCTTGATGCCTTTCTCAATTAGTATGACAGAGAATGTAATAAAGAGGACCAGGAAGGATAGCGCCCTAGGACCTAACAGCTTAACTGCTTCTCTGTTCAAATGCTCTACATCAGATTGGGTAGAGAGGCTGTCACAGATTTTTAACATTACATATTGCCTGTCCACTGTCCCGGATTCCTGGAGGGGGTCTATACTGTGCCTAATCTATAAAAAGGGGGACCGCTCAGTAGCCGCAAACTATTGATTAATCACTCTCCTGGACGTGGAGGCAAAAATGTACACACAACTGCTGTTGGACCAACTGGAAGCCTGGGTACAGGAGTGTCAAATGCAGCCATTCTTCCAATCCAGCTTCAGATCAGGAGCCCCAACAGTGGACAACATCGTGCCACTAGCATACTTACAGCACCAAGCAGCCAACATCACCTATCGGCCGCTATTTTGCAGCTTTGTTGATTACAGTGCAGCCTTTGAAAGGGTAGATCGCGAAATGCTGTGGAAGAAGCTGTCATCATGGGGCATTCCCACACAGATCTTAAAAGCCATAATTTCAGTGTATTCCCACACTTGGGTTTGGGCTCTTACAGGGCCAGGGTCACTATCATGGAAAATAGAAACTAACAGAGCCATAAAGCAGGGATGCATTTTGGCCCCTCTACTGTTCAATTTGCACACTGCAGACCTGGAGAAATACCTGAAGGTCAGCAGTTTGGTTTTACCCAGGATTGGCCTCACAAGACTCCAAATCATCCAGTATGCTGATGATATCTTGATAATGGACTGCACAAAAACTGGATTACAGCGGGCTCTAAATGCCCTGAGCACCTTTAACAAGGCCAATCAGCTGCAGGTCAATCATGAAAAAACAAAGTCCTTATATTCGGGAGGTATAAGAACAAAAAAATCGTAGCCTGGCAACTGGAAAGCCAGATCATCCGCACAGCCAGGAAATACAACTATTTGGGGGTGTGGTTCACATTAAACAACACAGTAGGGGCACAGAAAAGCATAATCAGACATAAAGCTGCTGCCATCATATATGGACTCGCCAAATTGAACTCAGAAGTGCCTCCGCTGTTCCAATACTGAGAGTAACAAAGGTAATCTTACTCCCTGCCCTGCAATATGGCCACCTTGCATTTCCGGGTCCTTGGAATCCACCATAGAACAAGCTCATTGCAGAGCATATTTAAAAATTATGCAACAACCAAAATATACCCGTCGCACCAGGTTCAGATTGGAAACGGGCCTAATGTCACAGTAGATAGACTGTCAAGTTGCCATCCTGAAATATTACATCAGTCTCAGGAAGGCTAATCCGCTCACTTTAAAACATCACTTGAGAACGATTTTTGAAATGCCTGGCAACCCGTGGCACACATATTTAAGCAAAGCATTGAAGACGTTCAAAGCAGGCGATTCCATTCAGCTAGCAGACACAGGGGGTCATGACCGCCAGGGCCGGGGACCACGGAAGCACCGCCAACAGGCTGGCGGTGCTTCCAGGGCCATTCTGACCGCGGCGGTAAAGCTGCGGTCAGAAAAGGGGAACCGGCGGTTTCCCGCAAGTTTTCCCCTGGCCACGGAATCCATGGGGATACCGACCCCCTTCCCGCCAGCCTGTTTCTGGCGGTTTACACCGCCAGAACCAGGATGGCGGAACGGGTGTCGTGGGGCCCCTGGGGGCCCCTGCACTGCCCATGCCACTGGCATGGGCAGTGCAGGGGCCCCCTAACAGGGCCCCATGAAGATTTTCACTGTCTGCTTTGCAGACAGTGAAAATCGCGACGGGTGCTACTGCACCCGTCGCACCCCTGCAACACCGCCGGCTCCATTCAGAGCTGGCTTCTATGTTGCAGGGGCTTTCCCGCTGGGCCGGCGGGCGGCCTTTTGGCGGTCGCCCGCCGGCCCAGCGGGAAAGCCAGAATGGCATCCGCGGTCTCCTGACCGCGGAGCGGCCATTTGGCGGTGACCGCATGGCGGGCGGCGACCGCCGCCCGCCTCAGAATGACCGCCACAGTGTCCTACAGTGCTTGGAAAACATCAATTAATAGAAGAGGAAAGAAACTCTCAAAAGAGCTCGACATCCAGACAATTAAATCACCAACAACAGTGCCAGTGCTAAATGATTCCTATTTGATCGGAGCCCCCCAACCATACCACCTAGAAGCTATAAATGTAGGAACACGGCATCATATCTTGTACATGAGAATGCTAGTCCTCCCAGTCAAGGATTGTAATCCTTCTTGGCCAGCACACAGGCAAAAAAAGCACCTGTGGGCTCTGCTCTTACCATCAAGAAAGCTGGCTACATCTTCTGTGCTGCTGTCCCAAACTAATAGCCAAAAGAAGACAGCTAGTAATTCCAGTAGCTCTAGCTCAGGGGGCGCGATCTTGCATGGAGGTATCCAATATTTGCTTTTCGCACGTGCCTACCTGGGCCCTGGCAAGATGTGCAACATATGTGACAGCACTCAGGCGGCTGTTCGCCCAGTCAGTTGTGGCTCATAGCAGGGCACAAGAGCCTAAATGTGCGAAAGTATCCCCCGCTGTAAATGTTAATAATTAGCCTATTTTAATTGTTTCCGCCTCGTTTTTTTCATTTCTGATTTTTATGGTACACAGTGTTTTCTTAATTTTTATTTTGGAATGGTTTTAATTAACTGATCAATAAAAATTAACAATGGGTAAAGCAAGTGAAACTGTGAAAACAGCACACAAACAGCTCCCACACCAAGTTAGAAAAATATAGCAAATTTTAATAAATAAAACAAGACCAAAACAACAAACATCCAATTAGTAAAACCGTAGTTATGAATTTTTGAAGAATAAAGTTTAAAATGGCTCCTAAAACCACAAAGCACCAACCACGTTTATCTGGTCATGTTAGATGAGGTCAAAGTCAAAAGTTCAGGTCAACTGTGATGGAGCATGCATTGGACACAGTCTCAGATTAGTCCTGCTGAAGGTTTACCTTTTCAAGTTTTGTGCCATGAGTCCCATTTGCGTTGGTGAGGGAAGTGGGAAGCATGGAGAGCATTGTGGTTGGTTGTCAGTGTGGAGTGAAGAGCAGACCAGGTGTTGTGGACAGGCAGGCTGAAGCTTCATATTGACAGTCCCTCACAGGCTGTTGAAGCTGCTGTGAGAGAAGACAGGCTGGTGATGGCTTGCTCTGATTTGTGGTGCAAGGGGCACGGTCTTAGTGTAAATGGGCCTGTCTGTGGTCAAGAAGACCCCAAAAGCTTGATTTATGAGTCCATAAGCCACACCAAGAGACCAGGACTTGGGGGGTCATGATCTCACTGCAGCTGGGTCCAGGAGCTGGTTTGGGAGCATTTTGTGTCCCTTTGGCTCAGATCAGAAGGCCATCAGACTAACCCTTTGAGTGACTTTGGTGTCCTGGGTTCAAGGTTAAGTTGCAGGTCCAGTTCTCCTTCCCCCAGGCAAGAGGGCAGCAGGCAGCAGGTCAGTACAGCAGCTCCTTTAGAGCAGCAGTCCATAAGAGTGCTGATCATTGTAGCAGCACAGCAGTCCTTCCTTCTGGCAGAAAATCCACAGATCACAAATCGTACTGAAGTGGTGGTGTCTGAGGTCCAATATTTATACAAAGTTGTGCCTTTGAAGTGTTGAGAAGCTTCTAGAAGGATGCCTTTGAAATGCAAAGGTGCCCTGTCCCCCCTGCTCTGGATTCAGACTAACTACATGGGTGTGCAGCCCTTTGTACGGAGGCAGGATACAGGCTATTCAAGTTCAAGTGGGGCTGGGCCCTGCTCCTATCGCCTGTGATGGCCCATCCAGTCACAACTGAGCTTTTCTTTTGTGTGGCTGTCTAAGAGAAATAGACGAAGGCCAACTGTCACCCACACCAAGTCTTGTGTCACAGACCAAGGCTGCAGGCACCAAATGGCTAAGTCAAGAAAATGCCAACTTTCTAAAAGTGACATTTTCAAAACTGCAATTTAAAATCTGACTTCACAGTGTTAGGAGTTTAAATTGTGATTCCAGAGACATTGAACACAAACTGGTTATCTCTTCCCCTTTGGAAATTGCACTTATAAAATGGAGTAATACAAACCCAGTGTTATTCCATGGGAGAGATAGTCCTTGCAATTATGACAACGTGAATTGAGGACTATTTCACCACCAGGACATGTAAAACTTAAAGGTGCATGTCCTACTTTTTAAATATATTTAACTCTAACCTCTGGGCTCTCCAGGGCCTACCCTAGAGTTGCCATATGTATTAAAAAGGAAGACTACAGCCTGGCAAAAGGTTTATTTTAGCAGGTCAAAATGGCAGTTTAATGTGCACACACAGGCTGCAATGGAAAGCCTGAGACATGTTTAAAATGCTACTTGCATGGGTGGCACAATCAGTGCTGTAGGCCCACTAGTAGCATTTAATTTACAGGCCCTGGGCACTGGTAGTGCGACATTACTAGGGACTTACAAGTAAATTAAATATGCGAATTGGGTATAAGCCAGTTCAATCAGCAGTTGTAAAGTTCACAGAGTCCTCAGTCCAATAACAACTAATTCAGCAAACAGAAAGGTAAAGACAAAACGTTGAAGGATGACCCTGCAGAAAGGACCAAGTCCAACAAATGCATTATAAAGAATAATTGTGAGTTGTACAAAGCAGCAAAAACTATGGAAATGTATAGCCTTCACAGCAGAGCCTAATATAGTATTACATTCTTGAGATTTGCATTTAATGTACAAATACATCAAACCTGCTTTTCTTATTAGTTTGGTGTTATATTGCGCTTCATATCAATGCTTGTCATTTCGAATGTCTGTAAATAAAAGATACCATTTCCAAATTGCATTGCTCAGTGTTACCTACTTTGAATGAAAGATAAATTTGCCCATGTAGGGATTTAAACTTTTGGCCCACAGATCACACCAGGTGTGAGCAACTAATCTTTAACTGACTTATGCCATCCTTGTTAAAACGTTCTGTAAAAGTAACATGTATAATCTTGACTCTTTAAACTATTAACTGAGATATATTCTTTCTACATTAATTATATAGCTATTTGTCTTATTCTAAAGCAGGGGCACTGGTAGTCATGTGGCTAACATGAGAACAAAACCTATAATGCAAGTCAGAGCGTGTGTGAGCATTTACTAAAGGATTTCTGATAGATGCAGAGTTACACATGAGGCAGAAGGCTGATGTCTCCTCACTGCTGTTCCCAACAAGAATCTAGTATGCTTCAGACAGGACTGGCATTACTGCTTTTAATGAATGTGACAGGCACTAATCTATTAAACACTCTTTTCCCAACCCAGTCTTCCTGGCATATGCAGAAGATCAGCTCTAATATTTAGATATGGGTGAGAATACTAGCATGGATCAATAAATGGACCCCTCTGTAGACGAAGATGTTTTCATTGAATCTACACTCTTTTCTTGTATAAGTGATGTGACTTTTGGGGCAACATATCAGAAAGAGAATTGAACAGCAGAAGAACAGAACACCAACTATGCTGCACAGATAAAACTTTGTTGTGTTCGCATACCATGCACCAAATGAAGAAAATATAAAAATACATTTTGATGCAAGTTCAAGCTCAACATATGTGAATTATTTGAGCTGCTGCACCACTTATGGCTTAAAATGTTTCTCTGAAATCAATGCAATTTCGAGACAATGCTTGACAGAGAGCATTAATTATAGCGGGAACGCTGTTGGAACCATTGAAAAAAGAAAGATCGAACCTCACCCAGTCGCAGCTCTTGGGGATTCCTGGTTGGTGGGGCAGCACGCAGTGGGGGGGATATGTGGGGCATGGGAGGAATTTATAATAAAATAAAATTTTAAGAAACTTACATCTGCTCCCGCGCCACGCCGAGCAGCTCCTCTTCTCGCCTTCATCCGGATGCAGCAGGCACAGGCTCCCACACTGCCCTATAGCCAGTCCTGGTGCTGCTCAAAGCAGTGTTGGATTAGCTGGGAGCCCGTGCAGGCTCTCTCAAGTCTGGCAACTGTGTTGCTGAGCTTGAGAAATCCTACTGTGCATGTGTGTTTGGCCGGCCCAAGACGGCCGGACAAACATACATGCGCAGTGAGGGGAAGTGATGTGCACTCCCCCTCAGAGTACAGCACCCTCGTGACCCTGCCCCTTTCAAACAAAAGGATAATATACATGGGCCCATATTTATATTTTAAGCACCACATTTGAGTCATTTTTTTACACAAAAGCGGCGCAAACTTGAAAAATACAATTGTATTTTGTAATTTTGCTCCGTTTTTGCGTCCAAAAGAGGCACAAATGCGGCACTAAAAAAGTATAAATAGGGGCCGTAGTTTATCAGCCTTTTGTTTAAAAAGTTTTGCAGGTGCTGCTGCTGGCAGGGGGGCAACGCTCCTCCACCCTTATGGAGGAGCCACCTCTGACCTCACCATCTGCCTTTTGAAATGCACCACTAGCAATTATGTGGTTCCCTCGCTGGAGCCATACTGAGGCCCGTATTTATACTTTTTGACGCTAAACTGCGCTAACGCAGTTTAGCGTCAAAAAGTTTAGCGCCGGCTAACGCCATTCTGAAGCGCCATGCGGGCGCCGTATTTATTGAATGGCGTTAGCCGGCGCTAGCAGACCGGCGCTGCCTGGTGTGCCTAGAAAAAAACCACGTACACCAGGCAGCGCCGGTGTTGGGGAAAATGGCGTTAGGGTGTCTTAAAATGGGGCAAGTCAGGTTGAGGCAAAAAAATCGCCTCAACCCGATTTGCGCCATTTTTAACGACGCCCAGACGCCATTTACATGACTCCTGTCTTAGTAAAGACAGGAGTCATGCCCCCTTGCCCAATGGCCATGCCCAGGGGACTTATGTCCCCTGGGCATGGTCATTGGGCATTGTGGCATGTAGGGGGGCACAAATCAGGCCCCCATGTGCCCAAAAAAAATATTTAAAAAAAATATATATTATACTTACCTGAACTTACCTGAATGTCCCTGGGATGGGTCCCTCCATCCTTGGGTGTCCTCCTGGGGTGGGCAAGGGTGGCAGGGGGGGTCCCTGGGGGCATGGGAGGGCAGCTGTGGGCTCATTTTGAGCCCACAGGTCCCTTAACGCCTGCCCTGACCCAGGCGTTAAAAAGAGGCGCAAATGCGGGGTTTTTTGCCCCGCCCACTCCCGGGCGTGATTTTTGCCCGGGAGTATAAATACGACGCATTTGTGTCGCAGTCATTTTTTTAGACGGGAACGCCTACCTTGCATCTCATTAACGCAAGGAAGGCGTTCACGCAAAAAAATGACGCTCATTCCTCATACTTTGGCGCTAGACGCGTCTAACGTCAAAGTATAAATATGCCGTTAGTTTTGTGCCGAATTTGCGTCGAAAAAAACGACGCAAATTCGGCGCAAACGGAGTATAAATATGCCCCTGAATGTCTTACCTAGGACAGTTCTGCCAATGTGTGCACACTCGATAAACAGCTGGACACGACAGTTCACCAGAGTCTCACCCTTGTAGGATAATTCCCTCTTTGTTAAAAGGCACACATAGATCCCTGCTGCTGCTGCATGATTAATGTAGGAAGGCTTTCTCTGAGTGAAAACTAGAGATGCACTGCCGTAGATTTGCCTCCCCTGTATGGAATATTCCAATCTGGTAAGCATGAGAGGGGCGGAATAAAGGGCCTTTTATGACTTGGAGTCTATCACGAAAAGCCTCAACCTGCAAAGCTTGACAACGCTTGCTTTTAGCAGTGCCTCACACCATGATAGAACCGTGTCTCCTTATGGAAATGAAGGGCTGTTAAAAGTGAAACTTTGTGTAATGACATCAGCTCAATGTTAAACCAATCCCATTTGTATCTTCTCAAGCACTCTCTAGGCTTAACAGTACCTGGCTGTAGTGCCTGGCTTTCTGACCCTCGAATCAGGCAGCCAGGCCCTGATGTACTTTACAGGTAATCGTTTAGATCTGAAATAAAAAAATGTATGTGGTCTTGAAGTTCAGCGGGGAAGGGCCCTCATCTGAATCCCACCACTGCTATTTAGCAGGTGGGACTAATAACTTAAGTGGGCAATACATCACATGTAACAATGGCATTTCCAAGCTTGAGACCATGAAATGTTAAAACTAAATGGAAAAACATCTCCTGTTGTGAAGCTAGCTTCTGGTACCTGGCATTGATGCAGATTCATCAAGCCACAGCTCTCTTCCGGGTCCTGAACAATGCAGGGCACACCTTCTCAAGGAAAACCTTGTCCAGAAGGGAATTCAGCCACAGTATCCTCTTACCAAATGTGGCTCTCAGTTTTAGAATGGACTGAAAAAGATATATTCAAGGAAAGTTTTAGGAGAAGGTCTCTTAGTGATACTAGGAAGAACGATCCACAAACTGTAGGCAGGCTAAATAGGCCGTTGCTTCTTTTATTACATCACTCATCTTGTGGAGTGTTCAACTGCTATACAGGCAGGTTCACTACAAATTTTAAATTTGAATTTGAACAACGTAATAATTCATACAGTGGTCCGGATCTTTGTCTGTAAAATGCATATACTTCTATCTGTAGAGTGCAGCACTTGCACTTCTAGGCATTTTTGAAGATGCAATTTTAACAATGGGTTTGCATTTATAAATATATGTTTAAACTGTAATTACAATTGTATTTGTAAAGCGCATTCCAACCGTAGCATCGAAGTGCTAAGAAGAGAGAAGTGACAATGCTAGGCACATACCATTTCAGAGTAGTGCAAAGGTATCTGGACCCTTCAGAATGGAGCGCCTTATGTGTTAGGCAGAGAGCTTTAAAGACAATGCGCTTCTCTACCGGTAACCAATGCAGTTGCTCCAAGCTGCCACTGGTGGATGCCCATCTCAGAAGACTCAGCACTAGGTGGGCTGCAGTGTTCTGTATCAGTTGTAGTTTTTGAAGAGAACCTTTGCTGATATTGAACAACAAAGCACTGCAGCATAGATACAGACCTTTTTATTAAAAGATAACTGTTAGACCTGGCATTCTGGGTGTGGTTACTCTGTCGTTTTGCCTCTGCTTCCTGTATTTTTGACTGTGTGCTGAATTTCTTTTTTGCTGGTTTTGGTACTATGGGCACTTTACCATTGTTGACCAGTGCTACTGTGCTAGTACTCTCTGTTTAAATTGTGATTATGATTTGTAATCTACGATTGGCATATTTGATTTACTAGTGCATCTATAGTATAGTGCACCATGTGTGCCTGTAAATCAAATGGCACTAGTGGGCCTGCAGCACGATTGTGCCACCCACACAGGTAGCCCTGTAAACATGTCTCAGGCCTGCCACTGCAGTGTCTGTGTGGGCCGCATGGAACTGCCATTTTGACCTGGCAAGTGCACCCACTTGCCAGGCCTAAACCTTCCCCTTTACTGTATACAGGTCACCCCTATGGTAGTCCCAAGGCAGCCCCGTGGGTGGGTGTAGTGTATTTAAAAGGCAGGACACGTACTGGTGCATTTTACATATCCTGGTAGTGAAATAATGCCAAATTATTTTTTCTTAGGTTAACATGGGAATTGTCTTTAAATATCTTTTAAGTGCAACACCCCATCGGGAGCAGATAGAGATTTGGAGTTTGGGGTCTCTGAACTCACAATTTAAAAATAAATCTTTTGGTAAAGTTGTTTCTTAGATAATGAGAAAGTGGGCATCTTCTTGCTTAACCTCCCTGTCTCTCTGCTTAACTGTTGAATCCAGTCTGGGTCAGACTGACAATACGGCTGGTTGTGAATTCACTGTAGACAGTGACAAAAAGGGAGCTGAGGTGTCTCCTGAATATCCTGAGGAGTCTTCCTGGGCTAGAGTGGAAGGGAGGAGCTGATATCTGCACTTGAAAGGGCTGTGCCTGACCTTAAACAATACACTCTCCAACCCCTTCGTGTGTGGCCGGGACAGGGCAAGAAAGAGGCAGGGTCATGTGCACTACAAAGACTTTCCTTTGAGGTTTGTCTACTTCAAAGGCAGAAATAGGTATAAGTATTGGACTGCTGACCACTTCTGGATCAAGAGGAACCTCTGCCACGGAGAAGAGCTGAAGAGCTGTGAGGGGCAGTACTGCCCCGTTTCTGTGTGTGCTTTGCTGGTTGGGCTGCAAATGCTGCTTCTGTCTTAGAGAGGACAAAAACTGGACATTGCTGCCTATCTTGCTTGAGAAGTTTCTCCAAGGGCTTAGACTGAGTTTGCCTCCTGTTAAGAAGTCTCATGGACATCAAAGACTTCACCTGCCAGCACCTGGGCTCTCTTACTGAGACCCCTGCCTTGCCAAGTGGTGGCCCCTCCAGTGCCCAGGCCCCTGGAGAAGTTGGCAGAACCTGATTAAAAATCCACGCACCAGAGCCGAGTAGCAGAAAAATCGTCGCAGTGAATGCCTCGCGGCTGCAGAAATTGAATCATCAACAGTTCAGCGCAACTTCACCGTTGCCGTGCGGCCAGGCATTATCCCTGGGCATCAAGGTCTTCAACATCACAGCATGGACCCAAGACTGGAAATCAATGCATCCCTTCCCTCCGAGGAAAGAATCAACGCACCGCTTACCCGGCGGAGAAAGTATCGACACACTGCTTCACTTGCAAATAAGGAATCAACAAATCGCTTGCTTTTCTAATGCCCCCTTGCCTCTGCGGCTTTATTGTTGATAAACACCAGGTACTTTGTGCTAAAACAACACATACATTGATTCTTATTGATTGGGACTCTTTTTACTTAAAAAAATGAATAGCTTTACTTGTGTATGTTAGATTTTTGTCATATTGGTCTTGTTTGATCTATATATATATTGGCTTTGTTTTGAAACTGGTGTGGAGTTCTTTAGTGGAGTTTTCACTGTGTTACTGTGTGTGTTTGTACAAATAGTTTGCACATTGCCTCTAAGATAAGCCTAACTGCTTGTGCCAGACTACCATCGGAGTGAGCAGGGGTTATCTGAGCTGGGTATCTTCCTTACCTTGACTAGAGTGAGGGTCCTTATTTGGACAGGGTGTAAACTGACTGACAAATAGAGACCCCATTTCTAACAGTAACTCTTTAAGCAGGACCAGTCTGCTCCTTGTGCAGACCCACGCTCCATCCAAACTGCTAGAAAGACAGACACAAAGTGACGTTGCCAGTGTATTAATGTATTGGAAGCACAGGAAACATAGGGGGTCATTCTGACCTCCGCGGGCGGCGGAAGCCGCCCGCCTGGCGGGAACCGCCAGAAGACCGTACCGCGGTCAAAAGACCGCGGCGGTCATTCTGAGTTTCCCGCTGGGCTGGCGGGCGACCGCCAGAAGGCCGCCCGCCCGCCCAGCGGGAAACCCCCTTCCACGAGGATGCCGGCGGAGTGGAAGTGGAAGGGGTGCGACGGGTGCAGTTGCACCCATCGCGATTTTCAGTGTCTGCCACGCAGACACTGAAAATCTATGTGGGGCCCTCTTAGGGGGCCCCTGCAGTGCCCATCCCAGGGGCCCCACGACACCCGTTCCCACCAGCCAGGTTCTGGCGGTGAAAACCGCCAGAACCTGGCTGGCGGGAAGAGGGTCGGAATCCCCATGGCGTCGCTGCTTGCAGCGCCGCCGTGGAGGATTCCCTGGGGCAGCGGGAAGCCGGCGGTTTTACCGCGGCGGTAATGCCCGCAGAAGCACCACCAGCCTGTTGGCGGTGCTTCCGCGGTCGTTGGCCCTGGCGGTCCATGACCGCCAGGGTCAGAATGACCCCCATAATGTTTGAATTTTGAAAGATAAATCATATTATCCTCCACTGTAGGACGTATTGGGTTCTATTTAAAAAGGAAAGTAGCAATTCTTCACCCTTCAACTAATAATGGGTACAGATTGCAGCTCCTAAAAATAAAAAAATATTCTCAGAAGTATGCTTGAAACTCTGCAGCTAGGTACACATTTCCAACAATACTACTGAAACTGTCATTTGCCACGTACTGTGGGTTCAGATTTCTCCACTAAGGGTTTCTACATAGTTTGCATTTCTGTCCTGGGGAGAAATACTGTGTGATCTACAATTGTGCAGTTTCTTGTTTCCCATGGGTAAACATTTTTCCCACTTGACAAACCCCTTCTCCTGTACCTCCTCCAAGTTATCAGTTCATCTGTTTTTCTGCCCACCCTTGAAGGGAAAACACTCCACACTGCTAG
Source organism: Pleurodeles waltl (assembly GCF_031143425.1). NCBI lineage: Eukaryota > Metazoa > Chordata > Amphibia > Caudata > Salamandridae > Pleurodeles > Pleurodeles waltl. The sequence continues at coordinate 310,781,724 of NC_090444.1, forward strand.
AGCGAACATGTGACCTGTTCCAAGGTGAGAAAGAGTCAGATCAATTTGTAAATGCGAAAAACGTCTAAGGTAAAACCAAACTGATCCACCCACTCCTTGCTTCAGGTAATATTCCTCACTTCTCCATACTTGTGCAAAGAAACCTGCAGTATTAATATCATTTACAGCTCTCAAAAATCCTTCTGTGAATTCCTGACAGGCAAAAATTGATCCATTTCCATCTGTAATCAGCAATTACTCTGGACAAAGTAATGCTGCATATGCAGCCTGTTACTGAAAAGAAATGACAATTCTGAAAATGTACATTTGAGGTGATGTTTCACAGAAACATGTTAACCAGAAATGAAAAATACATTTCTATTTTAATTGCCCTGTGTTTTTGGATTTGCACTTCTACTGACTTAGTCTAGGTATGACACTCTGATGGAAGTGTTGTCTTTGTTTCCTCTAATTCATTAGCAGGAAAAACAGAGATATTTCTGTTGTCTTTCCGTCTGCTTCCTTGTGCTTTTGTTTTGTGGTTTTGTTAACTTTGTCTCTTTTTATTTTAATAGGAGTGCCACTGCTCATCCTGTGGATTCCAATGTGTCCTCTCAGACCTTTCATTACAGATTTCTAAAACTCCTCTCACTGAAAAAAGCTTTAGAATCTTTATTTTAATTTTGAACTGTCCTATAAAGCAACTATCTGCCAAATACTTGAGGTTGTATTGGGTTAGGTTAGCGTTGGAGGTACTGATTTACTAGATTTTACCAGACCACAACACATTTTTTTGACTGGTTCCATGTCTTGTCCTTGGGGGTAAGTTAAGGCAGTGCTTGATCCAAGCACCTTTCACCATTGTATAATAGAAATAGGATTATGGAGATTGTAATATGTGTACATTTGTTGAGTGGAATGTTCTAGTGATACTGAGTCCTGTGATTTTTCACGCTGCTCTGTTTTCTACTACACTACTGCTATGAGATTGTGTTGAAGTTAAGTTGTTGTGTTCAATTCTGACTGTTTTGTTGTACGGCGTCCTATGTTTTTATTGTGTTGCTAAATTAATTTGTGTATATTATTACATATATCAACAACTGCTGCTATATATTCAGCCAAAAGCAGCACATACTTGAATGTTCCTATGAAAAGTATCCATTGACTACTGTGGTTGGTTGCACAACAGCACTGCTTCAACTCTTCATTTACTTAAGACACCAGAGGCTATATTACACAAAATGGGCATGTGCACCCACTTTGTACACCCCAGGGCACTTTGGTATTATAGATGAGGCCGCAGGCACTTGTGTTGCATCTTCTGTAATACAGATAGCTCCGGAGCACATATAGCGCCAGGGCTATTTCATAAGGGTTTTCCCTCATTTGCCTGGAAGAATGTCCCAAAGGAAGTGAGGAAATCCCTTTACCTCTGTGTCCGAGCCATATTATGGGTTCAGGTGCACAGGTGTTAGACCAGACAGCCTTAGGGTGGTCACCCTCAACTTTTAGCCTGCCTCCCTCCACTGTTTGACACTGTTTGTGCTGGTTTTAGAACTCTGCACAATTTACCACTGCTAACCTGTGCTAAAGTGCATATGCTCTCTCCCTTAAACCATGGTGACATTGGCTCATACCCTATTGGCTTATTTAATTTACTTATAAGTCCCTTGCAAAAGTGCACTACATGTGCCCAGGGCCTGTAGATTAATTGCTACTAGTGGGCCTGCAGCACTGATTGTGCCACCCATCATAAGCAGCCCCCTAACCATTTCCCAGACCTGCCATTGCAAGGTCTATGTGTGCAGTTTCACTGCCAATTCGATTTGGCATTTAAATGTACTTTCCAAGCCTTAAACTCCCCTTTTTCTACATATAAGTCAACCCTAAGGTAGACCCTACATAACCCATAGGGCAGGGTGCTATGTAGGGAAAAGGTAGGACATGCACCTGTGTAGTTTACATGTCCTGGCAGTGTAAAACTCCTAAATTCATTTTACACTGCTGTGAGGCCTGCTCCTTTCATGGGCTAACATTAGGGCTACCCTCATATACTGTTTGAGTGGTAGATTCTGATCTGAAAGGAGTAACAAGGTCATATTTAGTATGGCCAGAATGGTAATATAAAATCCTGCTGACTAGTGAAGTTGGATTTAATATTACTATTTTAGAAAAAACACTTTTAGAAAGTGAGCATTTCTTTGCACTTAAATCCTTCTGTGCCTTACAATTCACATCTGGCTGGGTTAATTGACAGCCCCCTTGTGCATTTCACTCAGACAACCCCAAACACAGGATGCTCATTCACACCTGCACACATCTGCATACTGAATGGATCTTCCTGGGCTGGGACGGTGGAGGAGCTCACACTCACACGTCAAAGGACAGTGGCCTGCCCTCACACAATGGACTGCCAAACCACCTACTGGGACCATGGCAGAGAGGATGGAACTGAAAGGGGACCTTGTGCCCTTCTAAGCCACTCTTGCCACTCTTTGAAGTCTCCCCCACTTCAAAGGCACATTTGGATATTCAAACAGGGTCTCTGACCCCAGCAACTTAGACACTTCTTGACAAGAAAGGAAAGGAAAGGAAAGGAACTCCGAACTAGAACCTGCAACCTGCTAAGAGGAGCTGCCTGGCTGCCCAAAGGACTCACCTGACTGCTTTGCTGAAAAGGACTGCTACATTGCTGTTGTCCCGCTGCCCTCTGGCTCTGCTGAAAAGTTCTCTCCAAGGGCTTGGATTGAGCCTGCCTCCTGTTTCCTGAAGTATCAGGGTCAAAAAGACTTCATCTCTGCAAAGAACTACTTGTGCGGTGAAAAATCGATGCACAGCCTGCAAGAATCGACGCACAGCCTGCCCTGTAGTGAGAAAATCACTGTACGCAGAACCGGAATGATGCAGCCCGGCTCCACGAGTGGAGATCGATGCAGCGCCAGTGTTGAGACCAGAACTCCGACGCACGGCCCATTGGATCAATGCAACGTCGACCAGGAACAATGCAGGCTGACTTCCTGCGAGAAGAATCGACGCAGCGCCTGCCGTGCAACAGAAATTTCCCTGCATCGCCCACCAGATCGATGCAGCTCCTGTGACTTCGTCCTGCACGCCTAGGATTTCTCCGCATCGTCCCCAGGGTGTCCAAATATCCAGCAATCTGATAAGGATCCAATCCTGTGCGCCAGAAATCGACACAAAGTCCTTGCTGTATGGAAAAACATTGTCGCATCGTCTGTGTGTGCCTGGAGAAATCAACGCACACCTCCCTGTTTTTCATGCATCTCCTCCTCTGCGGTCCCTTGCGGATAATTTAGACTGAAACCAGGTACTTTGTGCTTGCAAGAGATACTTATTCCTTTTAAGAACTTAACACTCTTTTATATCATTTTCTAAAGTGATATCTCAATATGTACTTGCCAAATCTTGATTGTTTTGACCTGCATTGAATCAGATACATATTTTATATTTTTCTAAACCTGTGTGGTGTATTTTTGTGATGTTTAAACTGTGTCATTGCATGATTTATGGCACAAATACTTTACATCTTGCCTTCTAAGTTAAGCCTGACTGCTCAGTGCCATGCTACCAGAGGGTGGGCACAGGATAATTTGAATTGTGCGTGACTTAACCTGTCTGGAGTGAGGGTCCTTGCTTGGACAGGGGGTAAAATGACTGCCAACCAAAGACCCCATTTCTAACAACAGGCAAATGCAAAGGCTGTCAAGAGGCACACTGAAAGTGCTACACAAAAAGGTGGGGCACAGTCAGTGTATCCCCTGATGTCATCCCACTGGAGAGGGACATCCCCTTGCAGGACGATGTAGTCACTTACTACGCTCACATGTAAAGGGATCTCTAATCCCTCTTAAAAGTGCAAGCAAGCTGCAGCTTGCACTGTGACACAAGGAACAGGTTTTAAGGAGCTACTCCTTATTTCACTTGAATGTGCTGTCTCCACAAGTTTGCGTCTGCCCTGGGGCAGTGCATTCTCTGTAATAGGGCACACTTTCCCTGTGTGCTCACCTATTTAAAGGTTTGCCATGACGCAAACAGGAAACGTGTGCCCTATGAGTAATAGGGCCCCTGTTAACCCAAAAATGTGACAAATATGATGACATATGTCAGCCTATGTTTTGTCATACAGGCCATAGTCTCTGCCCTAGTTTTGGCTAACAGGTGTCTAAATAAGTTGAAGAGTTGGAGCAGTGCTATTTTACCAACTTGTAGGAAAATAATACTTGTTTTTCATGGGAGTTTTAAAGAAATGCGCATCTTTTAGCTTGAAATACAAAAGCATTTATTTACATTTTTTAAGTAATTACAGGGCACAATCAAAGACTCCACAATAGGATGTGTATATCCTTCTTCTACAGCGAGAATAACAACACAATTAACACAATTAACAGAACAGGTTACAAGACAACATAACAGACAAACAAGAATGCAACACAATAGTAACACGAGGCAATAACAAACCACACCACAAAAACAAAAGCTGATATAACACATTATCATCACACCAAAATGCGCCACAACAAATTTGTAGCATATTAACACCTGACACATCTATTTTGATAATAATACGGTGCTAAAAGATAATTGCACAAAAGCATTACCATGCCTGCAACCATTGACTCGTAAACTCCAGGTGAAGTAAATTTAACTGCATAAGCCCTTGCATATTCCCAAGAAGACTCAAAGGATAACTTGCAGGCTAAAGTTCATCTTCAACTGTCGTTTAAAAATAGCACAGCATGCCAGTGATACAGCCATCACAACCTAGCCGAGAAAAGGCAAAACAAGACTGAGTTCCTCAGATGTTCACTTCACAAAGTGACGTTCTATCTGATAATGTCAGTGAAATATTTCACTACCACCACACCTACTAAATGCAGTTTTAACACGTACTCACTTTTCTTTGGTACAGTTTATGAGAGGAGTATTTGGCGAAAATATATCATTTGACAACTAAATCATTATCTATGGCACGCAATGATGTGATTTCAAGCATTAATTATATTTATAGAACATTTGCTTTAGATATTATCAAGCACAAAATAAGAACATACCAGAAAAGAACTGAGAGTTTCTTCTATTCGGGTCGATCTGCAGCCATAAAAGTCTGAACTTTAAACTTCAGAACTGCTATAAAAATGAGCCATCACAGAAAGATTGATGGTCTCCCAGTGGGGAAAGAGAAGCTAGCTGAGGATTTTGAAAAAATCATCCATTATGAAAAATCTGTAACATTTGTACCATTTATAAAACAAAATACTGCGCACACGAAAACTGTGCTTTATACTGGAACTTATGTCTGAAATTAATAGAAAAATTGAATTAATTTTAGTCAGTGAGAAAACCAAGATAAGCTGAAAAGTGTCCCAGGCCTTTCGTTGTGCTCTTACTGGGACCTAAAGACCAAGAAGTGTGGAGTACCCTAAGGCAGATTTCATGAGGGATCTTTGCTTAGTAACCCCTTCCCCATTTTGAAAAAACATAAAGATAGAAAAAAAAAATTATACTGAATGAAGCAAAAGGCCATACATGAAGGGGTACCACTAGGCCCCTGAATAGGCTAATTGGTTGTAGTGAAATGCAGAATCTGTTCTGTAAAGCTGGAATAGGGGGTGAAGGGGTCAAAGAGTGTTCAAAGGTCAATTGTCAGCAAGTGCACATTAGACCTTTCTTCAGTATGGTTGATCTTTTCTGATACTTCGTTCGAATTACCATGTTGAACCAGTAAGCAACATCGGGTTAGCTAAACTTAACTCCTGAAATGGATGTTCTAGTTTAACACTTTTGTTGAGACACGAACAAATATTCTTATTACAATACTCAAACATTTAAAAAGTAAGACAATTTGCATTTGTTTTTGCAGAATGTGATTTTGGAAATGCTTGATTTGTGACTGGTTTCATTCAACTGGCTACACTTGGAGCAGGCTTTTGTGGTAACCCATAAATGGTATTGGTCAACAAAGACTCCAAGTAGTGTACAAGCAATTGGAATGTTTCCACCCAGTCTAAAGCAGTGCTTAATTTGGACCGGTGGTTTCTGGTGCTAGACACCGGCCCTTAATTGTCAACACAAGCGCTTATGGCAACTGCCACACGGTGATCCTCTCTGTGCAATTAAGGGATAAGAAAAACAGTTTTTTAATAATTTAATATACATTAAAAACAACTAATACCAGCCAGCCAAGCCACTCTTATTTGGGGGCCTCAAACAGTCTGAAATGTCACAACTGTAGCAGTATAATGGTTATTAGTTGTATAGGTACTGTCATTGGCACCCCTGGCAGTGGCAATGGCTGGACAAGCCACAGAGACCCCCTGACAAGGGCCCTGGCACCTATTTTCTCAAAAATTAACCAATGGTCAAAAGTCTGTTTCCTCAGCTTTGAGAGTTGAAACACATCCAAAGCAGGACAAGACCTCACTGACAATGGATATCTGTTCCAGAGATTGCCATATACAACCCATGAGCAAGTTATTTAAAGGAGCAATTCAGGATATAGTGTGCAACCACTCACAATTTCTTCCAGCAGACAAAGAACAAATTCTTGTTCAACCAAGCAGGGAATTCGTTCACCTGCTCACCTTTTACTTTTACTTTGCATGGTTCCTACAGGGATTAGGCAAATATGTAATTTGTTGGTATCCCTAGATCAAGAGCTAGTTACATTATAATAAGTTCACTCCCTCTTGCTCAACACATTGATCATATTTCAGGTCTTGAACAAATGGCTTAAGACAGAGGAAATCCTACAGTCCTTTTTAGCAAAACTCAAAACAGTGGAAAGAAAAAATCTTCCCAAATGTTTAATCTCAGAACAAGTTAACTAAGGCAAATACACGACAAAAATAATCATCCAGTATCACCAAAGACAGCTTCTCACAGTTATTACTGCAATTAAGTGTAGAAGGGACCTAATTCAAAAATAGAAGAATTTGGTGGAAAACAATTCACACGTATCTGTCAGGGTGTGCCCAGTGCCCTTAAACCCTCAATCGGATTTGCATCTATGAGGAGAAATCTTGGGCAAGCCACATAAGGTCATTATGGCTACTACAACACAATTTATATGAATCTTAAAGAGACTCTCCATCCAGGAACATATGATAAGCACTAGACGGGAAACATCACTTACATCACGGTGAGTGCAACGAAAAGCATTTACCACAATGTATTTACAATGCATAGGCCTTTACCATGCATTACTTTACCATGCATGCCTTCACCACTAATATACCTTTTCAACTAATTTAATTGTAAAGGCATAAATGGTAAAGGTGTATGCGTGGTAAAGGTTTTAAAGGTAAGTATTAAGTGGGTTGAATGATATATATATACATATACATACCTATATATATACATATATATATATATATATATATATATATATATATATATATATATATATATATAAATATGCACCACGAATGAGAGTATTTGATAATCCCAAGGAGGCAAACATTAACCATACAACATAAGGGCAATCTCCCACTTGTCATGACCAGATATTATAAATCATCATATTGCTAGTAAAAATTGGTACAGAGTATAGTGTACCTTATTGATATTTAATCTGGATAACCTGGCTATCCTCGTATCAACAAGTGCTCCAAATTTCAAATCTCATCCATATTAATATATATACAAAAATAACACCAGGACTAGTAGGTGGAATAGTAATGGGAATCACTTTCCAGTAGTGGCTACGAGATATAAGAAAGAGAAAGTCTTAAATAGCCACACAGGATCCCTCGGATAGGAAATTCTAAATCAATAGAAAACCCCATTGAGTGACTATAACTCTATATACTTTGGGGTGACATCATAACTCGTATCAAACATAGGTGTCTCAGTCCCAGAGAAATATGGAAGAAAGACTAGCTAAACCTTATTCAGAGAGCCAAATCAGTCTTTAAAACCACTGGCAACGTTCGCAACCATGGGCAACCATCAACAAGCGCAGGAACGGTTCCGACAAACAATGTTAAACAGTTATTTTTGCAATTGGAACACCTTATGAAAAAAGAAATTTCACAAAGCTGGGAAATAATGACATTGCAAAAATATATACAAGTAGGGAGAGTCCCAAGAGGACTGAGGATTTTCATTTTACCAAATCACTCAGATATAAGTCCTGAAAGCTTGAAGAATGGGGTATGAACACTATGGAATGTTCAAAATATATGATGGAAATCCTAATTAAGTATGCCAAACTTGACATTGAAAAACTAAGACAGAATATTAAAGTACTTGAAGCACAAATCGACAAGTCAGATCAAGAAGAAGAAAAGGAAAAATGCAAAAATACATGAATACTTTCCTCGATAAATATGAAAATCAAATAGAAGAACGGGAAAAAAGTATGTTCTTAAGAGACACTCAAGATTATGAATCAGGACGGATTCTAAACTTTGCAAAAAGATTCGATATATTGAAACAACAGTTACAGGCGGGACATATAGATTTGGACCAAACTAAGAACACAGAGACAAGTGGATCGGAAACAAATCTAAGCGAAGGTGAAGGTACTGGAAAAAACATAAGAAAAACTACTTTTTTAGACAAAATGAAATTGGTATACCTGGATCAAACAACACCGAGGAACAGAGGAAGTGGAGGAAGAGGCCAGGGATGGCAAGACCCTACAGCAAGAGGAAGACGAGGAGGGGTAAAAGGAAAAGACTATGGGGGTCATTACAAGATCTGACCGCCATGCGGCCGCCAATGCAGGCGCACCCCCGCTGTGGCCATTTGGAGATCCCCGCTAGGCCAGCGGGCGGAAACCTGGTTTCCGCCCGCCGGCCCAGCGGGGATCACGGCCGCAACATAGGAGCCGGCTCCAAATGGAGCCAGCGGTGTTGCGTCCGTGCGACCGGTGCAGTTGCACCCGTCACACTTTTCACTGTCTGCATAGCATACCAGCCAGTGAAAAGCTGCATGGGGCCCTGCCAGTGGCATGGGCAGTGCAGGGGCCCCTAGGGGCCCCACGACTCCCTGTTCCACCAGCCTTTTCCTGGCGGTGCAAACCGCCAGAAAAAGGCTGGCGGTCGGGGACTCGTAATCCCCTGGGCAGCGCTGCAAGCAGCGCTGCCCAGGCAGATTATCACCGCCGGGGCAAAAGTGGCGGAATACTGCCAGCCCCGGCGGTGCGACCACGGCGCTACCGCCGCGTTCGTAATACGCCTGGAAGCACCGCCAGCCTGTTGGCGGTGCTTCCGTCGTTTTAGCCCTGCCGGTCCCGTACCGCCAATATGTTACGCAGTCGGGAAGAACAATGAACTTAGAATCATCAGTTGGGCAATCTGAAAACCTGATCGTTAATCTCTCAAGTTATGAACTAAATAAAGTAGAAACAGCAGTGTTATCAAAGGGTTTGAGCTTTTGCCCGGAAAAACATCAGGACTTTGTCCAAACAAGGATTGACCTTTACAAGTTTGTAAGAAAATTGAAATTGGCGAAATACTTTTCCAAAACAGGTCCCATTGTGGTATCGGAAGGAAGCTCTGATATTAGGGATTTAGACATAAATATTGAACAAAGTACTGATTTAAAAACAATTTATGATTTGACCCATAATTTAAGAGATGAAGAGCTGACTGAAACACAAATATTGGCCAAACTGGGCATTGAGATAGATTCTAGTGTAAGAAAAAAATTTAAACCTAAATCTAAGTTCTGCCCCTCTCTCTCCCCAGGTAACAAAATGTATATATTCCATGACTTGGTAGTGAGTGATTTAGAGAAATTACAGCCCTCTCAAAAACAAGATAAAGAAAATTTGACAAAGGATCAACGTGAAGCGTTAAAAGGTCTGATGGATAATCAGACAATAGTGATTAAACCTGAGGACAAGGGAGGTAATATTGTAATTTGGAACAAGGATGACTATGTAGAGGAAGCACTCAGACAATTGAACAGGAATACAAATTACTGTAAACTGATGCAGAATCCCATCAATGATCGAATATGGGATTTGAATGAAAGATTAGAAAAATGATGGATTGATCAGTTGTGATGAAAAACTATATATGATGAACGACAATCCAATTATGCCTACAATATATTTCTTGCCGAAATTCCATAAAACCTCAGATAAACCTCCAGGCAGGCCTTTAATATCAGGTTGTGGCTCACTATATGAAGGCATTTCGAACTATGTAGATTATTACTTAGCCCCAATGGTAAAAGATCTAAACTCATACATACAAGATGCTGGAGATTTCCTAAGAGCATTGGATGGCGTAGTATGGCAGTCTGATTATCTGCTAGTCATGATAGGTGTTGTGTCATTGTATACCTCTATTTCACATCAGGAGGGGATAAATGTAGTGAAATTCTTTCTGTGGCAAAAAAGTATTAATTTTTGGAAACATTCCGAGATGTTATTGGAGATGATAGAATTATGTCTCAATAACAATATTTTTTTGTTTAACCATCAGATTTACAAACAAATTTGTGAGACAGAGATGGGAATGTCCTTTTCCCCGAGCTATGTGAATCTCACGATGGGATGGTGGGAGAGAAACATAGCTTGGGGTCAAGAGAATGATATATACATGGACAAAGTGATCATGTGGCTTCGTTACATAGATGATTTGTTCTTGATTTGGCATGGAACCGTGCATGAATTTGAGTAATTCTTTTGTGTTTTGAATAATAATGATGTAGGATTACAGTTTACATATAAAACAAGCAACAGCTCGATTGAATTCTTAGATGTACAAGTGTACATTGCAGCAGGAGAATTACGAACCACACTACACAGGAAACCTACAGCAGCTAACAGTATCTTACATGGTACTAGCTTTCACCCTAGATCTTTGATTAATAGTGTCCCTTAAGGTGAGTTTATTTGTATTAAAAGGAATTGCTCAGATGAACAGGATATGAATGAAAAATTTAGTGAGACCATACTGAGGTTTACGAACAGGGGATACGCACTGAAATCAATTAGGCAGGGGGAGATGAAGGCAAGGGCAAAAACCCGGGATCAGGTGCTGGCTAAGAAAAGGAATGTATTGGAACAGCCAGAATGGGAAAAGAATGAGATTAGATTAATCTTAGATTATAGCAAAGAGAATCAACAAATTGTAAGAATTTTGAAGAAATACTGGCACCTGATTCAGAAAGACAGGGATATTGGACAACAGGTGGGCACCTGCCCTCCAATCACATATCGGAAAGTACCATCTTTGAAAGATATGTTAGTAAAAAGTCACTTTGAAATGTCTAAAACTCTTAATAGGCTATCAGCACAGAATAATGGTTTATTTTGTTGTAGAAAATGCAAAGCCTGAAAAATTGGATGTGACAAAAAGTCTATAATTGACTTTAAAGGCACGCAAATATTGATCGAAGAGAGAATTACATGTGAAACATCTTTTGTTGTATATGTCTTGGAATGTCGATGTGGCCTCAGATAAGTGGGTAGTACTGTATGTCCCCTAAAAAACGTATCTTAGAACACATAAGGGCAGTACAAAATGAGGACACCACATATGCACTAACCAAACACCTGAAAATCCACTCAGATTTGAATTGTCTGTCCATGAAATACTACGGTATCGCAACAATACAAAAACATGAACGTGGGGGGCGATAGGATTCAAAGATTGAAATGGTTGGAATCTAGATACATTATTAGATTAAAAATGAAGATGCCATACAGGATTAATTATGACGAGGAGTTATATTGCCATCTCTGATTTCAAATACAAAGTCAAAATGTAGGTTTCACTGTCTTTGGGAAATTAGCAATTAAAATAATTTTGAATAATTTCAATCCAGTAAAAATTGGGAGCTGTCTCCCTATAGCAAAAGGAGGATGTATAGGCTTAAATACCGACAAAGATGAAAAGTATGATCTTGAGTAGAGCATTTGTTGTAGGAGTTATGATTTTGTGTTTCTTTTTTCTGTTTGATTGCACTGATGTGGTATATTGATGCATATGTATTTTGAACACCTTTTGTTATAGTAGTAACACTTATGGGTAGTATTTAAGTTATGGTGTGGTGCACAGTATTATATAATTTGTGAAACACTACACATCCCAGAATGCCACATAAAGACATGGCTTAGAGGAAGGGTATAAGTAGTGCATGTAATGGATTAATGATTTACCGTGATCAAGACCGGGAAGGTCGAAACGCGTTGGTGTCAGTTGGTGGAGTTTTCGTGTACTAAATAAAAGAAGATTATTGGAATCCTGTGAGTGTGGCATCTTTAACTTCAATGTTAAATTTGTACCAAGAATATATATAAATATATATATGGACATTTTTAGACTTTAGGGCTGGAATGGGTTTTGGGGCGGTTAGGGCATTTTTAGGTTTTAGGGTGGGTTTGGGTTTTGGGGTGGTAAGGGCATTTTTAGGTTTTAGGGTGGGCATAGATTTTGGGGTGGTAAGGGCATTTTTAGGTTTTGGGGTGGGTAAGGGTTTTTGGGTGGTAAAGGCATTTTTAGGTTTTAGGGTGAGTTTGGGTTTTTGGGGTGGTAAGGGCATTTTTAGGTTTTAGGGTGGGCATGGGTTTTAGGGTGGCAAGGCTATTTTTAGGTTTTAGGGTGGGTATGGGGTGGCAAGGGCTGTTTAGTTTTTAGGGTGGGTATGGGTTTTGGGGTGGTAAGGGCATTTTTAGGTTTTTATGGTGTGCATGGGTTTTGGGATAGTAAGGTTATTTTTAGGTTTTAGTTGGGTATCGGGTTTGGAGTGGTAAGGGCATTTTTAGTTTCTAGAGTGGGTTTGGGTTTTGGGGTGGTAAGGGCATTTTTAGGTATTAGGGTGGGTATGGGGTTTGGTGTGGTAAGGGCATTTATTAAGTTTTAGGGTGGGTATGGGATTTGGGGTGGTAAGGGCATTTTTAGGTTTTAGGGTGGGTTTGGATTTCAGGGGGTAAGGGCATTTTTAGGTTTTAGGGTGGGTATAGGTATTGGGGTGGTAAGGTGTTTTTTAGGTTTTAGGGTGGGTATGGGTTTTGGTGTGGTAAGGGTATTTTTGGGTTTTAGGGTGAGCATGGGGTTTGGGGTGGTAAGGGGTGTTTAGGTTATAGGGTGGGTATGGGTTTTGGGGTGATAAGGGTATTTTTAGGTTTTAGGGTGGGTATGGTATTTGGGGTGGTAAGGGGTGTTTAGTTTTTAGGGTGGGTATGGGGTTTGGGGTGGTAAGGGTTGTTTAGGTTTTAGGGTGGGTATGGGTCTTGGGGTGGTAAGGTAATCTTTAGGGTTTAGGGTAGGTAGGGTTTTTGGGTGAAAAGGTGTGTTGTTGTGTGTATATGTATATATATATATATATATATAATATATATATATATATATATATATATGTATATATATATATATATATATATATATATATATATATATATATATATATATAAATGTATATGTATTACATATATATCCGGAATTCAACAGGCAGTATTTATCCAATATTACCGTTAAGGTCTTCAAGTGGGGCCGCTCACAGTTCCCAAACCAAGTTCATCAAAGGCGAACTCAACGATCAATCTCTCCTTGATCTCTCGTCCCTTTTATCTGATTCCTTGAGCGGTGTTGTTAAGGAATCTAATCATGTGGCCTCCCCTACACTCACGTAAACCAGTTCTGCCTGGCCTCAGCTTCTGCAAACCCTTCATTCGACCGTGCTGGCATTGAATTACCATTCTGATAAACTGGACGTCCAAGTTGATCTGCTGAACACATTGCCTTCTTATGTAGCTGGTATTGAATAAAAAATTGAGAACCTCAATCAGCTTATTTCCAGAGCACAGACAAGTGCCAATTATGTTCAACCGACATGTCGCTGTTCCCCAATCATTGAAAGTTTGTCATCTCTCCATACCTTTTTAAGTTCAGTTGTATGTGAAATTAAAAGACTATCTTCACCGCCTGTGCCATCGGCACTCCTGTCGAATCCTATTGATTTGGTTCAGGGGTCCACCGAACTGAAAATATTAGACAAACTTTGTCCAGTTATGAGTGTAAATTCGATCAACCCTCCCCGGTCAGCTGTTACCGGAGCTCTGGAGCTGGTCATCGAGGCCAAGGGCGCCTCTACGTCTCCTCCCTCCTCCGCACCTGAGCTTGTGGTGCCTGCTTCTTCTCACCCATCTTGCACCCTTGTACAACCTGTTTTAGTTCAACCAATGTCCTCAGGATTCGACCCTGTGGCTCAACCTCCGTTGAGCAAGAGGGAAAAAAAAAGACTCAGCAAACAACGGAACAGCGAGCGGAGCCAACTATCTCAAAGACCCTCGATTGACGTCCGATTGTCAGCGCATCCTGAGGTGCAGCTGCCTTTGCAGTTTCAAGGTGCACCTAGGGAGGCTTTACCCCCTAATTCCCTCCAGCCTGTGCTTATTAACACCCCCTTGGTGGGAACAACTGTACAGGAGACTGACTCTCCCCTTAAGGATTACTTGATTTCGTGTGAGGAAGGCAATCCTGACAGTGTGTTGGTTTCGGCAGCCCCACATTGGGGTAGTGGAGGTTCTGCTTGCCCTGCTACCACACTGTTTATATCCAAAATCGCCCATGGGAATATGAACGGCGATGCTCTGGACCTTGGTTCCTCTAACTCTTTTTTGCCACCTGTTAATAGAAGCAGTTCTTCTGCAATCCTGCCATCAAGCCCTCGGACCGCTTCTGCCGAAAATCAGGTCCCGTGGTTCTTACAGGTTTATTGAATGCAGATGAACAGTTACAGCCTCCAGTTTACATGTACCCCTCCATGACCCCAGTGGATCGTTCAACTTCAAAACTTGTATTCACTCCAGAATACCGCTCTAGGGGTCTCCATGATATAATGAATAGGGGGAATATTTTAAGACTTCTTAATGCCATTTCGGATCTTAACCATATTGGTTCTAAGGACATTGTGTCCATTGAATTTTTAGACTCTATGGGGCCTTACTCAAGTGACTCTACTCTGGTTACACTAATTGCTCTGCTACAATAGCTCAGTCTATTCTCCATAGGAGAGATTTATTTTTCTCATGGGGTATTATAATAACTCCCTTTAAGGAGCCTGGACACCAGCGTTATTATCAGAATCTCAATGTTTGACGGCTCCTACAGTTTTGAAACCATTTTCAATCTTGAAAAATGCCCTGGGTGGCTCCTCTACTTTTGATGGCATTCTCCCTACTGGCTCTGGTTTCAAGGGGTCTTCTAACTGGGACTGGCTGCCATCCACTCTCTTGCATGGTCGCCACCATTGACCTCTACGGGTGGGCGGTTCTGTTCCAACTTCTAGACATCTGTCCCTATGTTCATAGAACATTAATGGGGTTGCGCATAAGTTTGCTTCGGCCAACCTTTTAACATTTTTTAACAGTCATGATGTAATTGCCCTTCAGGAAACCTGGGCTGAGCATAGTTGTCCACTGCCAGGATATTTAGAAATATGGATATCTGCTCACAGAACGAGCAAGAATGGCCCTGCCAAGGGTGGCCTGGCCATTTATGTGACCGTTAAATTAGACGGGAGTATACTACCTCTGGTTTGGGAAGATAATTGGATCCAGGGAATTGTTATAAGGAATGGGCATGCACAGCAGTCCATTATAATAATTAATGTTTACATTGCCCCTGGAACCAAGGAAAAAAGGGGTAGGTTGTTGCGATTGATGCAGATTGTAGCCAATCTAGTTGGAGTTTACCCATGTGCTAGTTATCTTATAACCGGTGATTTTAACACAAACCTGTTTCAGGATACAATGGAGGCTCATGAGGGTCCAGACTGTGTTTACCGCCAGCTAATTCCTGAACAATTAAGGCCCCAAGGTTGTCTGCACTGCCCTATGGGAGAGTACTTAGTCATGCATCTTAATAGTACGGGCTTTAAAGTTTTGAATGGTCGCTTATGTGACGATGCCCCCCCCACGGTGGACAAGGTCCGATAATCGAACTTGCTCCTATTTAGATTATGCCATCTGTAATATTGAACTGTTTCCTCTCATTGAAAGGTTTCAGATTTCCCCTCGGAGTGAGAGCGACCATTGTCCACAAATTGTATTTATTAAATCAAGATTTCCTGTTCATGATGTCATGCTAGTTGTGGGTGGTGGCATTTGTTTCGAATCACTAAAGCGCATAAAATGGAATGCTTCTATTGGTGGCACAATATTGACTGAATGCATCAATTTTTTAAACTCTGAGAGTTTGGGTTGTGTGCTCCCTATTGAGTCATGGGTCAAACTTTCTTGCCTCCTATTGTTAAAGTTTCACCAACCCATGTGCAATTGTGCTCCACCCCAGTCCTTTGTTGTCTCCAGGGAAACTAATAATTTAAAGAGAGCACGGAATAGGCTAGCAAGGGCAATCAGGAAAAGTCCCAATTCAGAGCGTTTATTCATGGAATAGAATCAATTAAGGAATGATTATAGGAAGGCTGTTTATGATGACCATCAGACCTATCTCGGTCAGTTTTGTGCTAAACTTCTAAGCGCAAGCAAAGATTCAAACTCCACGAACTTTTGGTCCCATATTAACAATCTAACTAGTAATCAAAGGGGCACGGGCGTTGTTGACATTTCAGAAGGAGCATTGGCGTCTTATTTGACCAACCATTTTTCTGATAGTAAGCAGGATGGGAAACCATTGGATGAGGGGGCCCACAGATCTACTCCTGCTTTGTTTAAAACATGTTCTTCGTCTATAGGGTCTCTAATTCCCATGCAGGGAGTAAGGATGTCCTTCCAATCACGCCTTCCCCACATCATCTCAAGGGCTAAGCAATTTGGAGCCCCCAGACCCAGTGGTCTTCCACAGGCATTATTTAAACAGGATCCTCTCTTTTGGGCTAATCATTTCGCACATTTGTTCGAACATTGTTTCCTAACCTGAACAATACCTGAGTCCTGGCGTGGTGCCATCCTCTACCCTTTATATAAAAACGGTTCAAGGTCTGATCCTGTGAATTTTAGGATGATAGCCGTGCTGGACAATGAGGCTAAGTTTTATTCCAGCCTTTTGTTGCAGGATCTTCGAGCTTGGTCTGAATCGAGGGCCTTAATCCCCATAGTTCAAACGGGGTTCTCAGCTGGCTCAGGTATTTCAACCAATTTATTAGCCCTTTCTATTTTGATTGATAGGGCGGTTTCATCAGGCTTGACGCTGAATTGCTGTTTTGTGGACTTCAAAGCAGCATTCGATCCGATCCCCCGGAGTGCTCTATGGGTCAAATTACAAAGCTGGGTCATCCCTCCAGTACTTTTGGGTGCTATTATAGAACTCCACACTAACACCTGGGTCCGTATTAAGCTTGGCGATGGGTGCTCCCTTTCTAGGAAAATTTTGACCACTCGTGGTGTGAAACAGGGCTGTGTACTCGCTCCTCTTCTTTTCAATTTGTTTATTGCTGATATGTCAACATCTCTTGACCCCGTCAATTCTCCTCCCCCTAAGATCGGTGGCCTTAGGCTTAGTCACTTGCTTTATGCCAACGATCTTGCTTTGTTCAGTTGTACTAAGATCGGCCTTCAACGGTTGCTTACTCAACTTGCAACGTATACTTCCGCTAACCAATTAGAAGTTAACTTGTGTAAAACAAAAGTGGTTCCCTTTGGGAGGAAAAAACATTTGGGCTTTAGCTGGTACTATAGGAACCGCAAACTTGTTTCTGACCAGTCTTACAAATATTTAGGGGTACATTTTGATTCGAGGGGCAGCTTTGTTAATCACAAGAAGGCAATTGAACTTAAAGCTGTGGCTTTGCAGGTTGCCTTTTCCAAATTAGCAAAAGTGTTAAAGGGGCCGACCCTCATTCCTTTAATGAAAGTCATGAAAGCAAAGATCACCCCCACGTTGGTCTATGGTCAAGAAATTCTGTTGGGCAAAGGCTCCTGCCTATCAAATAGGTTGGTTAATAAAATCTATAAAAGAGTTTTTCATGTTCCGCACATGGCTTCACCGGCGCAGGTACGGTTGGAGTTTGGGCTTCCGGATCTGGTGGCAGTTGATGCTGGTGCTTTGCTGAAGTTGTGTCATAAACTGCGTCAGGCCTCAGTTGGCCATCTGGAGGCAGTCCTGTGGCAAGAAATTAGTGAGCTGAAATCGAAGTGCACTTACTCCCAATTTTTGGTTGACTGTAAACAGCGATTGGATGCCGGGGATCTCTGGGAAAGCAATCCCCTCTATTCCTTATTTAAATCAGAGATTAAAAGGCTTATTCAATTGTACTCTTATCACTCAGATTGCTCTCTTCTTGCTCATCGGAAGCATGCCTGGGCAGTAATTGGCTCTTTCAAACCAGGTATGTCCTCCAGTTTCTTCTCCTGCTCATATGGGTTCTGGTTGAAAAAGGCCTTTTTGGCTCTAAGGATGGGTGATTGGGGTTTTTTAAAACATTTGCCTCAATGGCAGCTATCCCCTGGAGACAGTGTGCTATGCAGAGGCTGTAGCGATGCGGAGGAAACCATTGATCATGTGGTCTGTCTATGTCCAGCCTTATCAAAGGAGCGTAGACTTTTGCTCCGGAGTAAATGGAAGGAATTAGGAATCCGCTCTTGCCAACAAGCAATCATTCAGTCTCTGGACCCAGGCAATCCAACGTTAAATGTGTTACTGACCAAATTTATTAAATTTGCACAATCTAAATTTAATGGCACTGCGAGCAATGAACACGCCTAGTTGATATTTTTCCATGCTCTTGCCATTTTGCCAGTTATTGGTTAGGACGAGGAATTTTATTGGTAAAATAAATTTTATTGGTGAAATTATTATTTTATGCACCGTGCACTTTAGGGCTGTGCCAATGTGTATTAGCCTGTGTCTATTGGGGCTTTGCGTCAGGTGGCCGGTATTGTACTGTATTATTTCATAATGTTTTTAATATGTTGCATGCACAATTTATGGTGTGCTTTTAGTTTGAGAGCATTTGTTTTTGATTGTTTGTTTTTCTTTTTTCCTTTTTCCTTTTGTCTTGATTATTTGTATTGGATTTTATTATCTGTACAACAAATTATTACTAACTTACTATATATATATAGGACCAGTTGAAGGCTTTTGCCGAAACGCGTTGACATTTGGCCGGGACAGCGTGTGTGTATTTGGCTTTTTTCCAATTTTTTTTCCTATTTTTGTTATTTGCTTCTACAAATTTATTTAATAAATGGAGCTGTCATTCGCACATAAATGACTTTTTAATGTGTTCATTCTCCACTTTTCTACGAGCTATCGGATATTGTGCAGCCTTTTATGTGCTTTACGGAGTTGCACCGTTCTTTGGAATATTTATTATATTTATATATATGTATGTGTGTGTGTGTGTGTGTGTATATAAATATATATATATATATATATATATATATATATATATATATATATATATATATATAAAATGTATGTTATACCTACCTCTAGTTTTTATCATGCATGTGTCTTTACCAACTATGCCTTTACTATGAAGGTTTCGTGGTAAAACCATATGCATTGTAAAAACATTTCATGGTAAGTGCATGCGTGGTAATGACCATGCATTGTACTTACCGTGTTGTAAAGGCACGCCTTTACCACGAATATACCTTTACCACGCATGCCTTTACAACAAATTTCATTGTAAAGGCATGAATGCAAAGGTGTATACGTGGTAAAGGTTTCAAAGGTAAGTACAGGTAAGTATTAAGTGGGTTGAATGATATATATATATATATATATATATATATATATACACATAACTATATGTAAGGGCATTTTTAGACTTTAGGGTGGGCATGGGTTTTGGGCCGGTAAGGACATTTTTAGGTTTTAGGGTGGGTATGGGTTTTTAGATGTTAAGGGTATTTGTAGGTTTTAGGGTGGGTATGGATTTTGGGATGGTAAGGTCATTTTTAAGTTTTGGGGTGGGTAAGGATTTTTGGGTGGTAAGGGCATTTTTAGGTTTTAGGGTGGGTTTGGGTTTTGGGGTGGTAAGGGCATTTTTAGGTTTTAGGGTGGCCATGAGTTTTGGGGTGGTAAGGGTATGTTTAGGTTTTAGGGTGGGTATGGGGTTTGGGGTGGTAAGGGGTGGTTAGGTTTAGGGTGGTTATGGGTTTTGGGGTGGTAAGAGCAGTTTTAGGTTTTAAGGTGGTTATGGGTTTTGGGGTGGTAAGGGGTGTTTAGTTGTTAGGGTGGGTATGGGTTAGGGGGTGGTAAGGGCATTTTTAGATTTTAGGGTGTGCATGGGTTTTGGGGTAGTAAGGTTATTTTTAGGTTTTAGTTGGGTATAGGGTTTGGGGTGGTAAGGGCATTTTTAGGTTTTAGGGTGTGTTTGGGGTAGTAAGGGCATTTTTAGGTATTAGGGTGGGTATGGGTTTTTGGGTGGTAAGGGCATTTTTTAAGTTGTAGGGTGGGTAAGGATTTTTGGGTGGTAAGGGCATTTTTAGGTTTTAGGGTGGGTTTGGGTTTTGGGGTGGTAAGGGCATTTTTAGGTTTTAGGGTGGCCATGAGTTTTGGGGTGGTAACGGTATGTTTAGGTTTTAGGGTGGGTATGGGGTTTGGGGTGGTAAGGGGTGGTTAGGTTTAGGATGGTTATGGGTTTTGGGGTGGTAAGAGCAGTTTTAGGTTTTAAGGTGGTTATGGGTTTTGGGGTGGTAAGGGGTGTTTAGTTGTTAGGGTGGGTATGGGTTAAGGGGTGGTAAGGGCATTTTTAGATTTTAGGGTGTGCATGGGTTTTGGGGTAGTAAGGTTATTTTTAGGTTTTAGTTGGGTATAGGGTTTGGGGTGGTAAGGACATTTTTAGGTTTTAGGGTGTGTTTGGGGTAGTAAGGGCATTTTTAGGTATTAGGGTGGGTATGGGTTTTGGGGTGGTAAGGGCATTTTTTAAGTTGTAGGGTGGGTATGGATTTTGGGGTGGTAAGGGCATTTTTAGGTCTTAGGGTGGGTTTGGATTTTAGCGGGGTAAGGGCATTTTTAGGTTTTAGGGTGGGTATAGGTGTTGGGGTGGTAAGCGTTTTTTTAGGTTTTAGGCTGGACATAGGTTTTGGGGTGGTAAGGGTATTTTTAGGTTTTAGGGTGAGTATGGGGTTTGGGCTGGTAAGGGGTGCTTAGGTTTTAGGGTGGGTATGGGTTTTGGGGTGGTAATGGTACATTATACTTACCTCTAGTTTTTACCATGCATATGCCTTTACCAACTACGCCTTTACTGCAAACGTTTTGTGGTAAAGATTTTCGTTGTAAAAGCATATACATTGTAAAAACATTTTGTGGTAAGTGCATGCGTGGTAATAACCATGCATTGTACTTACCGCGTTGTAAAGGCATGCGTTGTAAGTGCATGCGTCGTGTCATCACACATCAGCCTTAGACCACATTGGCTCTTTAAAATGTAACATCTATCATCTCTCCAAGTGGAAATATATAGTCGATTTGTCCATTATAAAGCCACTAAATGTCACAAGGCCTGCAAAGATGACAAAGGCTACATTTTCTATTTTCCTATTGTGATAGATACACCGGTAGCAGGTATTTCAGCAACCAGATCACATAAGCCATATTTGGATGTGAAGAAAAATATCATGAAAGTCACAAATTTCCAAGCAAAACACTGGTCACAAAGACAACTGAACTAGTGACCAAGGGGCATATTTATACTCCGTTTGCGCCGGAATTGCGTCGTTTTTTTGACGCAATTTCGACGCAAAACTAACTCCATATTTATACTTTGGCGTTAGACGCGTCTAGCGCCAAAGTCCATGGAGTTTGCGTCATTTTTTAGCGTGGACACCTACTTTGCGTTAATGAGATGCAAGGTAGGCGTTCACGTCTAAAAAATCGACTCCGAGGCATGTGCGTCGGATTTATACTCCCGGGCAAAATTCACGCCCGGGAGTGGGTGGGTCAAAAAAAATGACGTACGGCCGCTTTTGCGCCGTTTTTTAGCGCCTGCAAAAGGCAGGCGTTAAGGGACCTGTGGGCTCTGAAGGAGCCCAGAGGTGCCCTCCATTGCCCCCAGGGACACCCCCTGTTACCCTTGCCCACCCCAGGAGGACACCCAAGGCTGGAGGGACCCATCCCAGGGACATTAAGGTAAGTTCAGGTAAGTGTTTTTTTTTAAAAAAATGTGTGGCATAGGGGGGCCTGATTTGTGCCCCCCTACATGCCACTATGCCCAATGACCATGCCCAGGGGACAGAAGTCCCCTGGGCATGGCCATTGGGCAAACGGGGCATGACTCCTGTCTTTGCTAAGACAGGAGTCATTTCTATGGGGGTTGGGAGTGAAAAAAAATGGCGCAAATCGGGTTTAGGCGAAAAAATTGCCTCAACCTGACTTGCCCCATTTCTTGACGCCCAAGCTCCATTTTCCCCTACGCCGGCGCTGCCTGGTGTACGTTGTTTTTTTTAACGCACACCAGACGGCGCCGGCGGCTAACGCCGGCTAACGTCATTCAATAAATACGGCGCCCGCATGGCGCTTCAGAATGGCGTTAGCCGGCGCTAATTTTTTTGACGCAAAACTGCGTTAGCGCAGTTTTGCGTCAAAAAGTATAAAATGGGCCCAAGTACCTGAAACCATACCTTCTTTTGTGCTGGGTATTGATATTTGACTGTGGAGTGACAATTTAAACGTGCATTCTGAAGCTACCAGCGCATCCTCGGAGTTACCAAAGCAATATAATTTAGAACAGGTAACCATGGCTGAGATCTGTCAATCAGACCACAGACAACAACCATGTCAAAATTCAGATATTCAAATTGCCAAAAGAAATTGTGAGGGGAAGCTTGACTCCTATCCCATTAATAAACTTTAGATGCAATATAAAATCACACTCTCTAATTACCGTATTAGGCGGACATAGCCACTGCTGTCTAATGACACAAAAATGAGGCTGGGGTCATGATCTTCATCTCCGCTAGTGACCATGTGAATAAAGGGTGACAGCCTCCCTCCAGGAAATTACAGACATGGTCTCAGGATGTGAGCTGTTCACCTGCAAAGCATGGATTTCAAGTGAGAAAGGGTCCGATTAAGCATTTGGTAGACAGGGTATGATGTAGCAAAAATTATGGAGTATCCTGTCCACAGAGCCCTGGCTCCACCCACCTTATTTAGAGATTGTCAGACCTTAAGTTTTTAGTTAACATAGCCCCTATTGGCTCCATCAACAGCAAATGTCTGCCAACAGACTGAAGAAGTAGGGGCTGTTGGAGGAAGGACATTATATTGCCCATCCTATTTAGTGTACGGAGCAATGTCGTCTTTTTCTTTCAGTTACTGCCAGGAAGAAACTGGCAGTGCAGTACTGAAAAAATATAGTGACCCCACATTCTGGGGAGAGAAACTCCAAAGGTGAGGGAGTCATAACTTTTTTTGTTTGTTTTTCTCTCAACAAACTTCCACTTTTGAAGTTTGCTTTAAAAGAACAAAAGCTTTTGAAAAGTTTGGTGAATGGCTGTCAAAACTGATTACCGTCATCCACCAATATTTTTGAACACCTAATGGAACCGCAATGACAGTGATTCCTTTCAGTGTACAGAGATGGCTGCTGGGCCAGTACTCGTCTCTAAAGTTGAGACAGTAGCCCATCAGAATAGCAGAGGTAATGTCCTCCACCTCCCTAACAGATGGAATATTGTCCAATCAAGAGCTAAATTAGGCCCAGAGTATAATTATCTGGATGTAATAGCCTCTTAAATCACTAAATTAGCCTGAGTTCAACTCCTTGGTAGCTATGGCATAGAGCAGACAGGTTTAATTTAGAAGTAACTTTAAGTGTAATTATGCAGTAGCATAGAAGTAATAAAGTTAAAACACAACACAAGAAAAATCACAACTGACCTTTGAAAAATAAAGAATAAACAATATGTTAATAAATAAAATGACACTTAAACAAAAAAATGCAGTAATGAAAGCCATAGTCATGAACTTTTATAGTTTAAATATGAAAATGGCGGCAAAAAGCGCTAAGGGCCAACTGCAGGTATCTGGTTGTGCTTGATCAGTACTTAGGTGCAAATTAAGACTGACTATAATGGAGTACAGGTCGAACAGAGAAAACAAGTCCACCTGGTTGGAAGTTTATCATCGGTCTTAGGGCCTGATTTAGATTTTGGCCGATGGGTTACTCTGTCACAGCGGTGATGGATATCCCATCCGCCTCAATACAAATCCCATAGCAAATAATGGGATTTATATTTCAGGGGATGGGATATCCGTTACTGTTGTGGCAGAGTAACCCTGCCAAAATCTAAATCAGGACCTTAATCTCTGAAAAGGAAGTCAAAATCCTCAGAGGAGTAAGGCAGCACACTGTGGCCAAAGAAGACTACACATTCTCTAATAGCTGCTGGATAAGGTCTCAGTGATGCTAGTGCCATTTTAGCAGGAAAGCACAGAGCTGGATAATTTTGTATTTTGCACCCAGAGAATATCCTTTGCTAGGTGGATACTTGTTGCACCTTCACTCAGTGAAGTATTCTACCTTAATGCCTATTCAGCCTTTGGTGCTTGGATTCCATTATGCAGCAACCTTTTAATGCTGCCCCAACATGCAGCCCTTCAAAGAACAACAATGCATCATAAAGCTTTATAATTTCCTGACAATATTTATATCCAGTGCATGCAGTCATCATCCTCTTTTATTGGCTGCTCCTTTACAGACAAATACTCCTAAAATTACTTTTGTCTTGATATTTCTTAGATTATTTCTTAGATTGGTTAGACCATACCTAGCTTTTTTAGGATAGCATGGTACTGCTCGTCCAATTTATGATTGGTCCTTGTAGGTATTAGGGACCCAACTTTATTTCTTTGTTTCATTTTACATTGTCTAATTCTTATTATGTACTTTTTTGGTTACATCAAGAAATTGTTCCAATGAGCAGCTCCTTTCTGATAATTAAATTACCTTTTGTTTTATCATATGAAGTAGTGATTGCCCACAAAAACATAATCTGTGCACTTGCTGAAGCGGCCTAGGTGTATGCACGCCTTATTTTTTCCCCCTGTTTGGGGAGAGACTTGTTTGTGAAAACTTCGGCTCCAAGACCGCATGGTCAGCTGTAACTGAAAGAGGACTAGGTGTACGCCATTATTATTTGGACAGGTTGCCTGGTGGCGCGGAGGCAAATGTATGTTGCCAGGTAATCATCTTAGCAATTACAACTATTCTGTTAGGATTAGACTTCTTCTTTTGTTATTTTTCATTTGGGATCACTTGGTAATGCGCGTGATCATTGAACATTGCCAAGCAACCACCAGTTTGTAATTACTTTATTTCAGCAGCAATCGGCAGCGGTTCCTTGATTTTAGCCCTGTAGCAAAATGATATTATTAACAGCTTCTTGAGTGCCCGTTTTTTGTACCCGGACCTTAAAATAGTTTGAGCTCCCCATCCTGGCCTCATTAAGGTATTTTTAATAGAAATACTGGATGATAAAAGACACTTTGGTGGTCATTATGACAATGGCGGCGACTGTTAAATTTTAAAGTGGCTGTAATACCGCCAACACGCTGGCAGTAATTGCCGCCAAATTATGACCATGGTGGTGATAACTCCCATAGACAGCCAACTACACCAACCACCAGGGTGTTAATACCACTGACCACGGTGTTAGTGATCAACAGCCAGGTGGCAGACAAGGTACCACCCACCATTTTATGACATAGCAAACTGCCACGATTCCGGGGCTGTAAGAACGCCATCAAAAGCCTGGTGGAAATAGAACACAGTAGACAAAAGACTCACCGTCAGAGACACAGAGAAGATCAACACCACCATTGAACCGGAAGTTCAAGTCTTCCCGATGCTCATCTACTCCATGCTCCACCTGGAACACCAACGCCGACGAAGACGACAAAGGTGAGGACAGCCGCCTAGACCACAAGGGAGGGAAGAAAAGGAGAGTGACACACACACGCACAACACACACCATTCACACACACACCCAGCTGCAGAGGAAAACCAATGTCACAGAACCCACATCATAATAACACAAGGACTACATTTGGGTATAACTGATATTGTAATTTGTTGCCAACAGCCATCATATTGTCTATGTGAAAAAAATCAGTAGGAGTAAATGTCCAGAAAGGGCCAACGGCCAGTCCAAAGTACAGAAGGCCCACATGGCCACAGGGCACAGTCCAAGCCCCAACTTGTTTCCTGATGAAATCTGCACCACACTGTGGAGGGGCATCATGATAGGAATGGCCAGGAACCTCAGGGGGAAGGGGGGCGGGGGGCACCTCAGTTGAAGTGGGTCACGGTCTCTGAGGTGGGGAACTTGTCAACTGGTTCTGGGGGAGCTCCATGGCCATTTCTCTTTGCTGGGGAGTGCAAGGTCACAGTCTCTGAGGTGGGGAACTTGTGCACTGGTTCTGGAGGTAGCTCCATGCCCATTTCTCATTTCTGGAGAGTGCAAGGTCACAGTCTCTGAGGTAGGGAACGTGCCCACTGGTTCTGTAGGGGGCTCCATGCCCATTTCACATTGCAGGGGAGTGCAAGGTCACAGTCTCTGAGGTGGTGAACTTGCCCACTGGTTTAGGAGGGGGCTCCTTGTACAAAACTACCTGAAGGGTGGCCTATATGCTCTCAGATGGAGGAGAAGGCTGCTGTGTCCAAGTTGGAGGTGAGGGCTGCTGTGTCCCAACTGGAGGAGAGTGCTGCTGTGTCCCAGTTGGGGGTGAGGGCTGCTGTGTCCCAGTTTGAGGTGAGGGCTGCTGTGTCCCAGTTGGAGGTGAGGGCTGCTGTGTCCCAATTGGAGGTAAGGGCTGCTATGTCCCTGCTGGCAGTGAAGGCCGCTGTGTAGCAGTTGGAGGTGAAGGCTGTTGGAGGGGGCCTCTTGCCTCTCTTAGGTGGTGGAGTGGGAACTTTCCCTTTCTTGGTTGGTGGAGTGGGATGCTTCCCTCTCTTGGGTGGTGGAGTGGGATCCTTCCTTCCCTCTCTTGGGTGGTGAAGTGGGATCTTTCCCTCTCTTGGGTGGTGGAGTGGGATGCTTTCCTTTCTTGCCTCTATGACTAGGAGGTGCCTCCACTGTCCACGTGGACTGTTTGGCTGTGGTGCTGGGCTGGGTCATTGTGACCCTGCTCTTACTGGCGGGATGGGGGACAGAGGGGGAGGAAAGATGTCGAGTTAGGCAAATAAAAGCTTCTTAGAGACGATGTGGCTGATGGGGGAGGATGGATGGGAGTGGAGGTTGAGGGAGTGGTTGTTGGAGGTGTATGTCTGCTGGACCTGGGTGCAGGTGCATGGGCAGAGTCCTGATATGAAGTGGATGGATGTTGGGTGTCTGAATGCATGTATTTGTGTCTCTTAGGAGGGGGACAGAGAGGGTGGGAGAGGACACAGGGGACGCGTGGATGGATGTTGTGGAGGTGTCTGCAAGTCAGGTATGTGTGCAGCTTAGTGTGGTGATGGTGGTGATGGTTGTTGATGCAATGCATGCAGTTGTGAGTGCAGATGTGACAGTGAGGGAGGAGGAGGAGGAGGGGAAGGGGAGACAGTGGAGGCAGTGGATGCCATTGTGTCTGTTGTTTGTGTGAGTGCTTGTGGCCTGAAGTGTGCTGCCTGTATTTGTCTGTGCCACTCTTGTGTGATGTTTTGTGTGCATGCTTGTCTGAATGTGTGCATGGGATGGGTTGGGGTTGAGGAGATTGGGACTGGGAAGTGGTAGTTGGAGGGAGGGTGATAGGAACAGGGACAATGGCTGCCATCACAGCGGAGGCCAGAGCCTGGAACGATCTCTGTTGGGCCGCCAATCCACTATGAATGCCCTCCAGGAATGCATTGCATTGTTGCATCTGGGGATGCCAGCCACTAGATGGCATTCACAATGGTTGACTGCCCTACAGCGATGGATCTCAAGAGGTCAATAGCCTCCTTACTGAGGGCAGCAGGGCTCACTGGGGCAAGGCCTGAGGTGCCTGGAACGAAGGAGATGCCCACCCTCCTGGGTGAGCAGGCCCGGGCAACTCGGTGAGGGGCTACTGCGAGGGCGTTGCTGGTACAGGGAGTGGCAGCTGTACCTGTAGCTGGGGTGGTACCAGAGGTGTCCACCACCACCAGGGAGCTTCCATTGAAGGAGTAATCTGAGTCAGTGTTGTCACCTCCTGTCTCCGCCGTAGCACTCCGCTCGCCCTCCATCCCACTGGTCTCCTCAGTGTCAGTGGACTCTGCCTCCTGAGTCCTGTGGGATGCAGCTCCCTCTGTCACTGGTGCCCCTGCTTCTCTGCCAGATGATGCTAATGCACACATGGGCAGGATGACAGAAGAAAAAAGGGGGAGAGAGAGAAAGGGAGCACTGGGTCAATTGCAGCACCAACACCACAGATGGCATACACCTTACTGTCACATACAGGGATCAGGATTGAGCACCATGCATCACACTGTCATTCCATTGGCTAGGTACCGCAGCAAGATGTGAACCAATCCCCGCCAATTGAACCCCTCCTGGGAGTCACTAAGCCCTGTCTGACATGGAATGCAACCTAGCTAGGTTACCAGATTTAGCAATACAACCATTACCCTTGAGCTGGATCATGCTGCGATCTCTGACCTGCTGTTAAGGGGCACCCACTAACTGACACCCACCACCAGAATCCTATGGCACCTACCAATTATATTTGTAACACCCAATATACTCACACCCTTGTGGCTCCTGTGAGGCCCTCAAGCGCCCATCCAGCTCTGGGTAGGCCACTGTCAGTATGTGGGCCATCAGGGGGGGTCCGGTTCCAATGAGCTTCCCGCCCTCTTTGGGAAGCCATCCCCAGCTGGGCCTCTGTGGTCTTCCGGGTCCAGCATCTCAGGTCCTCCCACCTTTTCCAGCAGTGGGTGCTCCGCCTGCTGTAGACCTCCAGGGTCTGCATGTCCTTGGCGATGGCACGCCGCAATCCCTTGTTCTGATGGGTGCTGACCTGCAGAGGAAACACAGACAGGAGGGTACCATTACACATACAATCCAGCCTGTCACACATATGGCCCACAAATACCATTTCCAGCTCCATGGACACACACATCCCTCAGCGCCCACCATATACACTACCACCAGCCATACCACCCCCCAATTAACACAATGCTTTCACAAACATCTCCTTGCAACCTTGTCACATGCATCGTGCCCAAGGTGTACTCACCTGTTGGTCTGGAGGGCCCATACAGCTGTCTATACTGGGGTAGGACCCCATCCTCCAAGTGCACCAACTCCTCCAAAGTGAAGGCAGGGGCCCTTTCCCTGGTCACACAGGCCATGGCAGGATCCAGACACAGGTCACAGCAGCATATGCAGTGTAGGTGTTGTCCTGTGGAAAGTCAGGAATCAATTGAGGTTATAGACAGAAAATGGGGTCACATCCTCGTCAGTGTACACGGTCACTGCCGCCGGTGATCCCTAGTGCCCACGGTACTCCATAGAGCCCCATATTAGCAAATGAGGAATAGCACGGTGCTGCAAGAACGCCTTCCGCCATGACGCCCAACGCTAGCGTGGTTACCTCACTTCCACCTGTCCCTACATACAGGCAGTCACCATTTTATGGTGGTGGATAACATCCAGATAATTGAGAACTGCGTCATTTCTATAATTTGCACATACATTTACATTCCCATTGTCCCATCACATTACTGCTCTATACACACTGAGGAGGTGGTTCCATCATTCAAATTGTGACACCCTACTCACTCTTGTGTCCCTTAAATACCTACCACTGCGGTGGAATCGGAGGAGGAGACAAGACCTCGTGTACAGAACCCTTGTGGACTTGGCTACACTGTAGGACAGACACATAGTACTCACCTATAGACTGGACAGGGCCACTATCACAGAGCCTTGTGCTCAATTGGAGCCTGGTCTGAGATCAGCTATCTGTCATCCCACTGGGATTCCTCCTCTTGTGCTGGTTCTATCAGTGCTCCATTTAGTGGCAACTTTCCAAGTGACATTGGGCTTGGCAGCAGGAGTGTCACAGCCAATGTTCTCAATAGTGCTGACAAGTGTTCTGTCTGCCATGGTGAAGCACATGTGCTACATTGCTTTCCCCCAGGTGGAAGATTTGGCCACTGTGAAGGCAGGATTCTATGTAATGGGACATATACCCAACATTATTGGGATGACTGACGGAACACATATTGCATTTGTCCCCCCCATGCCACAATAAAGAGGTGTTCAGGAATCGGAAGAGTTTTCACTCACTCAATGTCCAAATTGTGTGCCTGCCTGACCAGTACATCCCCCAAGTCACTGTCAAATATCCTGGGTCAGTGCATGACGTGTTCGCCCTGATGAATAGCAGCATCCCAAATGTGATGGCACAACTACAGAGACACAGCGTGTGGCTAATAGGAGAGCGTGAGTCCCCATGCAATGTATGTCAGTGCATACCTTCAGGAGTCGTCCCCATACCATTGTTTAAGGCTAATGTTTATCCCTCAATACTTGCAGGTGACTCTGGCTACTCAAACATATCATGGCTCCTGACCCATGTGAGGAATTCCATAACAGGGGCTGAGAATTGGTATAATGATGCACATGGGCGAACCAGGCAGATCATCGAACGTACCTTCAGCGTCCTGAAGGCGAGCTTCAGATGCCCCCATATGACAGGTGCATCCCTGTGCTACTCACCCAAGAAGGTCTGCCAGATAGTAGTGGCATGCTGCATGTTGCACAACCTGGCCCTCAGATGACATGTGCCATATCTGAAGGAGTAGGAGACTGGAAATTGTAGGAGGGCGCCGCAAGAATCCCAATCCTGGCGCTCCTCGAACGCCTCGCCAGATCTACAACCCCGTCGTCATGGAGACGCGTGGGGGAGGAGACGGAAGTCGGCCCCGGAGTTCCGGGTTGCCGAGATTGAAGAAGGACGCAACGGGATGAGACGGGACTCCTCCTCGGGACGCGATACGGAGCCAGAGGGAGAGACCATCGGACAGCGCGAGAAGGAGAGAAACGCCGAGCCAGACCACGCAGAGGAGAAGGAGAGAAGCGTCAACCCGGGATACCCAGGAAGGGAGAGGGAAGAAAAGACTGAAGAGCCGCCCCGAGAGGAGACGGAGGACGCGACAGCCTGCCACGGCCCAGGAGGGTCGTGGCTGGACAAGGTACGTGCTCTAATAAAGGGCCGTAGCAGAACCCAGGGAAGGGGAAGGGTAGGAAGCGAGGGGAGGATTAGAAAGGGGTGGAAAGGGGAGGAAGGGAGACAGGGTGACTACCTCTAAAAGGGGAGCGCCTGAGGTGGGACAAGTTCCCTGGGCACCATAACAATCACGTATATTGTGCTGACACTAGGAAAAGAAACCCACTCACCTCCCCACTAAAAAGAATAGAGTAACCCCTCCATCACATCCCCCCCCCCTTTCGTATTTTTACCTCCTCTCACATACCCCTATACAGAAACAAAACCGTGCTTACCCTCCCCACTTACCGGCTGCCACCTTGTTTTTGTTCTTCCGAGGAAACCTGCCGCCAGGATACCGGAACACGCCATCTGGAAGGGAAAAGGAAAGGGAAGAAATAAACAACCCACCTGAGACGGATAGAGACCAGAGCAGGAAGAGAAGGAAAGAAAAAGGGAACCCAGAACCATCAGTTACTAACAGACTGTTCTAGGTTATTTCCCCCTTTTACTGCCGCCAAGAACAATAAAAAGCACGTAAACCCCTGAAAAGGGTAGTTAACCTCAGTGTTTGTGTCCTCTATCACCCCTACACCGCACCCATCGCCTACAGTGGTGTCAGAAGTGGGATTGGACGGATACGGGATAATGGAGGACAAGTCCAGTCTTGAAGAAATGATTAAACAGTTGGCCGAAGGACAGCGCCATCTCCAGCTAGTCTGGGAAGCCCAGCAACGAGAGGCCAAGGAGGATAGAGAGGCCCTACAGTCGGCATTGAAAAGCCAGGCCACCATTATGGCCAGTAATCAGCTAGTTCATGAGACTGCCATACAAAAGCTGACCGACACTATAGCTGCAAGTAAGGTACATCCCAATGTGCCAAGTTCCGTCCTACAAAAATACCGAGAAGGAAAAACAGAAATACGCCTGGCAACAGGACCAACAAAACAAAGAAGGAGTCATGGCCCTCCTAGACGCAGCCCCCATATCGTTTAGGATGAGTCAGCACGAGGATCCCACCTTACAACATGCTTGGAAGAATGCTAAAACCGCCTCAACTGGAGAGGTAGGTCCTTACTTCTTGACCTCAAAAGATCTGTTGTATAGGGTCACCACCAAAACAAATGGGGAGAAAAGACAGCTTGTCGTTCCCGAACCTTACCGAACCCAGGTACTCTTCCTAGCCCACAACCAACCAGGGGGAGGACATTGTGGTAGGGAGAAAACGGAAGAATACTTACTCAGGCGGTTTTACTGGCCGGGAGTATATGCCCATATCAGAAGATACTGTGCTCAATGTCCTAAGTGCCAACTTGTGGAGCCAGGAACCCTCCGTAAAGCACCGTTGCGACCCCTACCTCTGATTGATATACCATTCAAACGGGTCGGTATGGACATAGTTGGTCCTCTTTTACCGTCTAGTAAAGGGCATACCCACATTCTCGTGCTCGTAGACTACGCAAATAGGTACCCCGAGGCCATTCCCCTTTCCAGCACCACTACGAAAAACGTAGCACAAGCTATGATATCTTTTTTTTCCCGGGTGGGATTCCCCGAAGAACTCCTTATGGACCAGGGAACTCCATTCATCTCAGGGCTAATGAAACAAATCTGTACATCCCTAGGGGTCCAACAGATAAAAACATCTGTCTACCATCCACAAACGGATGGATTGGTCGAACGGTATAATCGCACCATAAAAACCCTTTTAAGGAAAGTGGTGAATGAGACAGGTAAGGACTGGGATCAGAAGCTTCCCCTAGTATTGTACGCGATAAGGACACATGAACAATCCTCTACTGGGCATAGCCCGTTTGAACTTGTATTTGGGAGACAACCAAGAAACCTTCTAGATATGGCAGTGGAACTCTGGGAGGAGGAGGAGAACGAAGAACGTCCTATCCTAGACTATGTCCATAAGTTAAAGACCCAACTCCAATCAGTATGGGAGGACGTAAGGCAGCATCTAACAGAAGCCCAAAATAACCAAAAAACTTACTATGACCAGGGTACCAAACTCAGGATCTTACAACCCAATGACAAGGTGTTAATCCTCAGGCCCACCTCAGAGCACAAATTAATAGCCAAATGGCAGGGACCATACAAAATCTTAAAAAGAGTTACCCCCGTTACTTATTTATTAGAATTAAGAAATAATCCGAGACGAACCCAGATTTACCACATTAACCTATTAAAGAAATGGGAAGAACCCGCAAGCGATAACTTAGCATTAGCGAGGGGATGTCTGATCACGCCGACTCAACCTTTAGGGTTGGAATTGTGCCCCACCTCACTGTATGACCCTCAACAGCTCCCCAAAATCAATGAGTCCCTTTCCGAGATAGAGACCCGGCAAATGACGGAGTTAGTCCACCGTCATGCCTACTTCTTTTCTGAACTACCGGGGAAAACAGCACTGGTCCAGCATCACATTAGAACCCCGGAAGGAAAAGTAGTACGCCAACGACCTTATCGAATTCCCGAGGCAAGGAAAACCCTCATAGAAGAGGAAATCGATAAAATGTTGCGTTTAGGAGTCATTGAAACATCTACCAGCCCGTGGTGTTCTCTGATTGTCATAGTGCCGAAGCCGGATGGCTCTATCCGCTTCTGCATTGACTTCCGGAAGCTCAATGAGATATCCCTTTTTGATACATACCCCATTCCTCGGGTAGATGAAGTCTTGGAGAAGATTGGGCAGGCCCGATATATGACTACTATTGATCTGACAAAGGGGTATTGGCAGATCCCCTTAGCACCCACTGACAAAGAAAAAACGGCGTTCGTATCCCCTTCAGGTCTGTATCAATTCACGGTGCTCCCTTTCGGGCTTCATGGTGCCCCAGCAACGTTCCAACGACTAATGGATCAACTACTAAGACCCTACCATGATTTTACAGCCGCATATCTTGATGATATTGTTATTTTTAGTTCTACCTGGTCTACCCACCTCCTTCACCTGGAAAAGGTGTTCTCCGCACTATCCGCAGCCGGGCTTACCGCCAACCCAAAAAAATGTGTACTAGGTCAGACCCAGATAGCCTACCTAAGTTACGTCATTGGGAATGGGCTCTTGAGTCCCCAAAAGGATAAAGTAGCCACCATTCGACAGATTCCCCTTCCTACCACAAAGAAGGAACTTCGCTCTTTTCTGGGGCTAGTTGGATACTATCGAAGGTTCATCCCTCAATACTCTACTATAACAGCCCCCCTTACGGACCTCTTAAAAAAACAATACCCGACTGTCCTACCTCCCTTTTCCCCCTCCCAACTTCAGGGATTCCAGTGGCTCAAGGAAGCCCTTACAACCGAACCAGTGTTGCGTTGTCCCGATTTTACCAGGCCTTTCCATCTCTTTACGGACGCATCCAATGTCGGGTTAGGGGCCGTGTTGGCACAACCTGACCGCCAGGGACATGAACACCCGATAGTCTACATCAGTAGGAAGCTATTGCCTAGGGAAACGAACTACCCCACTATAGAGAAGGAATGTCTAGCCATTAAATGGGCAATCGAATGTTTGCAGTATTACCTCCTGGGACGCCCATTCATCCTCTACACCGATCATGCGCCTTTAACGTGGCTGGCTTCCCATAAGGACACCAATTCCAGAGTACTCCGCTGGTTCCTTGAACTACAACCCTTTACTTTTCAGATCCGCCATATCCCTGGGGCTCGCCAATGTCCCGCAGACTTCCTCTCCCGCTGCCCGGACTCCTCGGGCCTATACCAGTCCCGTTCATGGGAAGGGGTGTGTAGGAGGGCGCCGCAAGAATCCCAATCCTGGCGCTCCTCGAACGCCTCGCCAGATCTACAACCCCGTTGTCATGGAGACGCGTGGGGGAGGAGACGGAAGTCGGCCCCGGAGTTCCGGGTTGCCGAGATTGAAGAAGGACGCAACGGGATGAGACGGGACTCCTCCTCGGGACGCGATACGGAGCCAGAGGGAGAGACCATCGGACAGCGCGAGAAGGAGAGAAACGCCGAGCCAGCCCACACAGAGGAGAAGGAGAGAAGCGTCAACCCGGGATACCCAGGAAGGGAGAGGGAAGAAAAGACTGAAGAGCCGCCCCGAGAGGAGACGGAGGACGCGACAGCCTGCCACGGCCCAGGAGGGTCGTGGCTGGACAAGGTACGTGCTCTAATAAAGGGCCGTAGCACAACCCAGGGAAGGGGAAGGGTAGGAAGCGAGGGGAGGATTAGAAAGGGGTGAAAAGGGGAGGAAGGGAGACAGGGTGACTACCTCTAAAAGGGGAGCGCCTGAGGTGGTACAAGTTCCCTGGGCACCATAACAATCACGTATATTGTGCTGACACTAGGAAAAGAAACCCACTCACCTCCCCACTAAAAAGAATAGAGTAACCCCTCCATCACATCCCCCCCCCCCTTTCGTATTTTTACCTCCTCTCACATACCCCTATACAGAAACAAAACCGTGCTTACCCTCCCCACTTACCGGCTGCCACCTTGTTTTTGTTCTTCCGAGGAAACCTGCCGCCAGGATACCGGAACACGCCATCTGGAAGGGAAAAGGAAAGGGAAGAAATAAACAACCCACCTGAGACGGATAGAGACCAGAGCAGGAAGAGAAGGAAAGAAAAAGGGAACCCAGAACCATCAGTTACTAACAGACTGTTCTAGGTTATTTCCCCCTTTTACTGCCGCCAAGAACAATAAAAAGCACGTAAACCCCTGAAAAGGGTAGTTAACCTCAGTGTTTGTGTCCTCTATCACCCCTACACCGCACCCATCGCCTACAGAAATGCCCCAGTGGCAGCAGTGGACTCTGAGCACAGTGAGAATGAGGAGGCAGAGGATGAGAATGTGGACAACAGAACATCAGTTATACGTCAATACTTCCAATGACACACAGGTGAGACAGTGAAGCTGACCATTCCTCTGATTATTGATGTTTTCTGTGTGGCTGTAGCAGGGCAAAATTCACTTCCTTTCCATCTCTACTTAATCTCACCTATGGCTTCTCATTTTGCAGATGTTGGTGATGTAACAACTGTGTACTGATATGATGACTACAGACAGCTAAAGGTAATGAAATATATGCTCTCACATTGTTCAGATAATTTGCAAATGATGTAACTGTTTCCATATATGCACATTTTCTTCACAGAAAAAAACTTTCACTCAAATTGTGTTCAAGGATGTATATTGTAGTGCAAATAATTGTTGGAAAAGAGCAAGGGAATGGGGTGCTGGTTGAGGAAAATCCAGGGTATTGTAACAGTCTGTTTGTAGCACACGTCCAGTGTCCAAGGGGCCATAGGAAGGGGAGCAAAGGAAATTCAAAGTGGGCAAGGTGACAGGGTGGGACGTAAGGGGGACATTAAGGAGGGTCCAATTTCCTGGCAGTAGTCTTGGTCTTGGCAAGTGTCTCTGGCTTCTGTCTGGGTCGCAGAGAACGTTTGTGGGGTGGATCACCTTCTGCAGGGGGAGGCATTCTGGTGGCCTGTGGGTCCTGTGGCAGAGCCTCCTGCCCACTAACTGCAGTGGAAGTGGTGAGCAGGTCAGTAGACTGGCTAGTGGTAGGGGCCTGCTGGTGTGCTGTCAATTCCCTCATGATGTTGGCCATATCACCCAGCACCCCTCCTATGGAGACCATGGTGGTGATGAGGGCCTGCAAATCCTCCCTGATCTCCTGATGGTATACGTCCTGCAGCCGCTTGTTGTGCTGCATGTTGGTGAGGATCTGGCCGATCTTGTCCTGGGATTGTTGGTAAGCACCCAGGACATTAGTGAGTGCCTCCTGGAGAGTCGGTTCCATGGGCCTGTCCTACCTCTGGCACACAGGGTCCTCCCAGTGTACCTGTTCCCTTGTGTCTCTGTCCCCTGAACGGTGTGCCCACTGCCACTGACCCCAGGTCCCTAGTTGTTTTGCGGGTGAAGTGTGGACTGGGGTCCCTGTACAGGTGGGCACACTGCTGATTGATGTGTTCAGGGGACAGAGGTGTGGGGACTTTGGGTGGGTGCTGTGGTGTTGGATACTGATGGGGAGGCTATGTGGTGGACTGTGAGTGGGCTGGGGTGGCCGACTGACCAGTGGTCCCTGATGGGCCAGGGAGTTCATCCAGATCCTGAATTCCAGATTTACTGTCATCACTGGGGACATCTTCTGTTAGGGGACTAGATAGTCATAGCCCCTCCTCGCTGCTGAGATTGGCTGGGGCACCTGTGGGGATGTAAGTGGTATATTATACTTCATGTCTGTGACATACTGTACATTCCTAGCTTCTCCTCTATTGTTGCTGTTGCCCTGCCACCTTTGTTTGTGTATGGTGATGTATTGTGGGATTGTTAGTTCTCCATGCTGTGCATGCTTTGGTGATGGGCGTACATGCAGGGCTGGGAGGGCTGCCCATGCATTGGTGTGCATGCAGGGCTTGGCATTGGGGTTAGTCAGATTTGTAGGTGCAGTGTATGGGATGGAGTGTAGTGATGGGATTGAGGTTGAGGGGTGTGATGGAATGCAGGTATGGGGGTGATGAGTAGTAAATATTGACTCACCAGTGTCCAGTCCTCCGGCTACTCCAGAGAGTCCCTCAGGATGAAATATTGCCAAGACTTGCTCCTCCCATGCTGTGAGCTGTGGGGGAGGAGGTAGGGGTCCACTGCCAGTCCTCTGGATGGCGAGCTGGTGCCTTGCTGCCATGGAACAAACCTTCCCCTGTAGGTCGTTCCATCTCTTCCTGATGTCGTCCCTTGTTCTTGGATGCTGTCCCATGGTGTTCACCCTGTCCACGATTCTCTGCCACAGCTCCATCTTCCTGGCAATGGATATTTGTTGTACCTGTGCTCCAAACAGCTGTGGCTCTACCCTTACTATTTTCTCCACCATGACCCGCAGCTCCTCAATACTGAAATGGGGGTGCCTTAGTGCAGACATAGGTGTTGTGTGGTGTGTGTTGTGCAGAGGATGTTAAGTGATGTGGTGGAGTGTGGGATGTGGGGTGCATGATGGATGGATGGGTGTTTGTGGTGTGTAGTTGTCTCAGTGGTCTTCGTGTTAGTCTTGTAGCAATTTTTGGTATTCATAAAGTGTTGTGTGTAATGTGGGTGTATTTTATAGTGCTATGGGTGGGTGTGTGTGGTGTGTGTTGTGTGTGTGTCAGTGTCAGGTGTGTGTTTTTGGTATTGGGCAATGTTGTGTTGTTTTGTATTTGGTCGGCCATTCTGAGTGCGCCGGTGTGTACCGCCAATGGTTTAGCGCCATTGAATGTCCGCCATTGTGATTTGTGGGTCATAATGTGGTGGGTGTTGTTTTATTAGCATAATGGTATGGGTGTTTATACCAACACTTTAACACTGCCCTTTAGGTTGGCAGATTTGTGTATGTGGCAGTAATCTGTCGGTTTGGTGTGTGTGTGTCATAATATGACAAACGGATATTCACCACCTCGGCGGTACATTGGCGGTATTTACCACCAATGTCATAATGAGGGCCTTTGTGAATTAAACCTTATTACTCTGACCCTAAAGGGTGTATTTTATATATATTACTGTTGAAAGCCTGATTTTTATTTAGAGCGATTTCCTGGCAGTAGTCTGTGTCTTGGCAAGTGTCTCTGGCTTCTGTCTGGTTCGCAGGGAACGTTTATGGGGTGGATCACCTTCTGCAGGGGGAGGCATTCTGGTGGCATGTGGGTCCTGTGGCAGAGCCTCCTGCCCACTAACTGCAGTGGAAGTGGTGAGTAGGTCAGTAGACTGGCTGGTGTTAGGGGCCCGCTGGTGTGCTGTCTATTACCTCTTGATGTTGGCCATATCTTCTAGCACCACTCCTATGGAGACCATGGTGGTGATGAGGGCCTGCAAATCCTCCCTGATCTCCTAATGGCATACCTCCTGCAGCCGCTTATTGTGCTGCATGTTGGTGAGGATCTGGCCCAGCTTGTCCTGGGATTGTTGGTAAGCACCCAGGACCTTAGTGAGTGCCTCCTGGAGAGTCGGTTCAATGGGCCTGTCCTCCCCCTGGCACACAGGGTCCTCCCAGTGTACCTGTTCCCCTGTGTCTCTATCCCCTGAACGGTGTGCCCACTACCACTGGCCCCAGGTTCCTGATTGTTTTGGGGGTGAAGTGTGGACTGGGGTCCCTGTACAGGTGGGCACACTGCTGATTGACGTGTCCTGGGGACAGAGGTGTGGGGACTTTGGGTGAGTGCTGTGGTGTTGGATACTGATGGGGAGGCTATGTGGTGGATTGTGAGTGGGCTGGGGTGGCAGACTGGCCAGAGGTCCCTGATGGGCCAGGGAGTTCATCCAGATCCTGAAGTCCAGATTTACTGTCATCACTGGGGACATCTTCTGTTAGGGGACTAGATAGTCGTAGCACCTCCTCGCAGCTGAGATTGGCTGGGGCACCTGTGGGGATGTAAGTGGTGTATTATACTTCATGTCTGTGACATACTGTACATTCCTAGCTTCTCCTCTATTGTTGCTGTTGTCCTGCAACCTTTGTTTGTGTATGGTGATGTATTGTGGGATTGTTAGTTCTCCATGCTGTGCATGCTTTGGTGATGGGCGTACATGCAGGGCTGGGAGGGCTGCCCATGCGTTGGTGTAGCATGCAGGGCTTGGCATTGGGGTTAGTTAGATTTGTAGGTGCAGTGTATGTAATGGAGTGTAGTGATGGGAGTGAGGTTGAGGGGGTGTGGTGGAATGCAGGTATGGGGGTGATGAGTAGTAAACCTTGACTCACCAGTGTCCAGTCCTCCAGCTACTCCAGTGAGTCCCTCAGGATGAAGTATTGCCAAGACTTGCTCCTCCCATGCTGTGAGCTGTGGGGGAGGAGGTTGAGGTCCACTGCCAGTCCTGTGGATGGCGAGCTGGTGCCTTGCTGCCACGGAACATACCTTCCCCTTTAGGTCATTCCATCTCTTCCTGATGTCGTCCCTTGTTCTTGGACGCTGTCCCATGGTGTTCACTCTGTCCATGATTCTCTGCCAGAGCTCCATCTTCCTGGCAAAAGATATTTGTTGTACCTGTGCTCCAAACAGCTGTGGCTCTACCCTTACTATTTACTCCACCATGACCCGCAACTCCTCATTACTGAAACGTGGGTGCCTTAGTGCGGACATAGGTGTTGTGTGGCGTGTGCTGTGCAGAGGATGTTAAGTGATGTGGTGGAGCGTGGGGTGCGTGACGAATGGATGGGTGTTTGTGGTGTGTAGTTGTCTCAGTGGTCTTCGTGTTAGTCTTGTAGCGATTATTGGTATTCATGAAGGGTTGTTTGTAATGTGGGTGTGTGTTTTATAGTGCTATGGGTGGGTGTGTGTGGTATGTGTGTCAGTATCAGGTGTGTGTTTTTGGTATTGGCCAAAGTTGTGATGTTTTGTATTTGGGTGCCCATTCTGAGTGCGCGGGTGTGTACTGCCAATGGTTTACCGCCATTGAATGTCCGCCATGATGATTTGTGGGTCATAATGTGGTGTTTTTTTTTTTTTGGGCATAATGGTATGGGTGTTTATACCGACACTTTAACACTGACCTTTGGGTTGGCGTATTCGTGTATGTGGCAATCTGTCGGTTTGGTGTGTGTGTGTCATAATATGATGAACGGATATTCGCCACATCGGCGGTACGTTGGCGGTATTTACCACCAATGTCATAATGAGGGCCTTTGTGTATTAAACCTTATTACACTGACCCTAAAGGGTGTATTTTATATATATTACTGTTGAAAGCCTGATTTTTATTTAGAGCAAAAATGGAATCTTCTAAACCCCAGGTTCCCCCTGTGGTTGATCTAGTGGGGACTCCATTAAGAATTGTTTTTAAAGAGAAACTTAGGTCCTCAGAGTGGGAGGCCGTTCCGAAGAGGAAGAGGGACAGCCCTTTGGGGGAAATTATTTTTCCTTGTCTTTGGGGGACTCCGATTCTACCTCTCATGTCTGTAATAGGGGTAAGGCTTCACAAAAGACAATGAATCTTGATAAGGTGCAAAACAATGCCTATTGCACTGGTAGCCTGTGCGCTACAATTGAGAAAGGTATTCACAGCAGCACAAAGAGTGGAGGCCACCTTGACGGGGCTCAGAGAAATGTTTCCCATAGCAGCATGCTAAGAAAGAATGACCCCGATGGCATAGAGGAGTCACACGACTGTCAGAATTCCTTGTTTGAGGAAGAAGGTATAAAATATGATGATTTAGAGGGACAAATATGTA
Organism: Pleurodeles waltl; assembly: GCF_031143425.1. Classification (NCBI taxonomy): domain Eukaryota; kingdom Metazoa; phylum Chordata; class Amphibia; order Caudata; family Salamandridae; genus Pleurodeles; species Pleurodeles waltl. Next base: position 310,822,926 of record NC_090444.1, read on the forward strand.
TTTGACCCTTCGGAGAGCTCAGAACTCTTTAAGAGCCTGGTGGATGATTTGATTCAAGCATCTACCTCTGCAGAAGTGAATGGGATACGCTAAAGGCTGAGAGCCCCAGACCGTCCACTGGAGATAAGACCTGTTCCAGACCCTGAACTTATAACCTTTTTGATTAAGTTTGATAAGGACCCTAGGAAGGGGTTCGAGAAGCACCTGAAGCAGTGTCCTTGGTAAGCTAGGTCTTTTGACTTGCCTACTGAATATGACCAAGGAGGCATGAAGCAGAAATACCAGGGTCAAAGCGGACCTATTTAGGGTTTAGGTGCAGCAGGACATCTGTATGTTGGGGAATGCAGATGCGGCTCTGATTACTGAGAGGAGGAAAGCAGCCCTTATGAGGATGAACCCCAAGTTGGGCAATTTGTCCACTTGAGAGGACATGGGGATCCAAAGGGACTTCTCTTTGGGGAGAGCCTTGTCAAATGCCTAGGGAAGTATGTCACAAAATGTACTGCCTTCAGCAAAGCTCAGACCAATAGGAGATGCATATTTGGTTCAAGGGCTGTTTCTGGAAGGGTAGACAGGAGGGGACTGGCTGCCAGCTGTGTATCCTTTAGTTCCCAATTTTACTTCCAAGAACCCAAAAGTAATGGGAATTATGGTTGGGGTTACTACCCCAATTCAAGCTCCTACCTTCATAGAGGGGGAAATTCAAGATCCTGTGGTGGAAGATCAAAACCTCAATCTACAGGATCATACGGTGAGCTCAAACCCCGCAGTTGGTTTTTCATATGTAAAAGTTTGGGGAAGATTGCATGTCTGCAATTGAAAGAGAATAATAGGAGATGGTTGGGTCTTGGAGACTGTAGCTGGCTTCAGCATAGCATTTGGAGGAACACCAGTACAACACAAACAGCCAAAGAAATTGGTCTTGGATGTATAAAAGATGGAACTGATAGATGCAGAGGTGGCTCAGATGCTAGAGAAGGGGGCTTTGATTCAAGTTGCATAATCAGAACAGATGGAATACATCATGAGCACAGTTTTCTGTGTAAAAGAAGGACCAGAGTTGGTGTCCCATAATAAACTTAAGGGATTTAAACAAATCTCTAGTCTGCAGACATTTCAAGATGGAGGTGGTCCATCTTTTGAGAGACGTTTTGCAGGAGAAAAAATATTGGCTCGTAGAAATTAGACTTAGAGGATGCATGCTTCACACTACCTATGGAAGAGGACAGTCAGAGATATTGGCGATTCAGATGGAGAGGTATCATATATCAGCTCCTTTGCCTTCCTTGTGGGCTGTTCTCAGCCCTTGATGCTTCATCAGGATGATGCACCCAGGGGTAGCCTTCCTCAGAGTGAGGGGCATCCGATTAATAATTTATTTGGACCTTATTTTGCTAATGTTCCAGGACAGGATAGAGTTTCTGAATCACATAGCTTGGTATCGGGACCCTTTGGAGAGTTTGGGATTTATAATAAATGTAGAAAAGTCTGTTATGGTCTCTGTATAGAACTTAGAATTCCTGGGGTTTCAGGTGGATACTGTTTATCTCAATAGTTTCTACCATAGAAGAAAGTATCAAAGATAAGGAAGGAGATAAGGGCGGTCTTGCATGGAGTGTGATCGCTTTAAGGCACCCTGCAAGACTTTTGGATCTACTGTCATCGTCCGTTCAAGAAAATTACCCGAACCTATACATTACAGGGGGCTTCAGAGGCTGAAAGCTTTAGGTCTGAGGAAAGGCTCATGGTATGGGGACACTCTTTTCCTGTCAGTGGATACTTGAGAGAATCTGGAATGGTGGGTAAAAAATCTAGAGGCCTGGAATGGCAAAGCTATGTTTGGGAATGGTCCAGATTTGGTTCTGGAATCAGATGCTGGCAATTTGGGCTGGGGAGCATGTTTGAACATTTTAGAGGCAGGTGGATGACGGTCCAGGGAGGAACAATCACTTCACATAAATTGCTTAGAGATGATGGCAGGCCTGAATACCTTGATGAGCATCAAGGATTTGTTGGTAAACACAGTGACACTGATTTGCTTAGACAATTGTACAGCTGTTTTCTATATAAATTAATTGGGCAGTTTGAATACAAACGTCCTGGCTGATATACCGAAACAAATTTGGTATTTTTATTTATTGGAATTACAAGATACTATTGAGAGCAGAGTATATTCTTGGTCAGCAAAATGTAAGGGTGGATTGAAACTCCAGATACCGCAGGGACTACCGTGACTGGAACATTAATCCAGAGGTTTTTTAGTATGATTCAGAGTCTATGGTTCTGTTCAGGTGGACTTGTTTGCAAGTAGGTTAAGATACCAGGTACCTAAGTATTACAGTTGGAGACCAGATCCTAGGGCAATGGCAGCAGATGCCTATCTACAAAATTGGGGAAGAGAGGAAGGCAATGCCTTTCACTCTCCTCACGACACAGAAAGTGTTGATGAAAGTGAGACTGGAAGGTTGCAGTATTATTCTTGTGACACCCTTTTGAAGGTGTCAGGTTTAGTTCCCAGGAGTGATGGAGCTTGCAGTTGCAATAACCCAAAATTGTTTCTTTAGGTCTTCTGATTGATTTAGAGGGAGAGGAGCACCCTTTGATTTTATTAGGAAAAATGAACCTTCTTATCCGGAAGATTTCAGGGGCTCCAGTAGATATTCAGACGTTTAGGAAAGAATAAAGATCTAATGGATGAATCCTGGGCCCCAGGAACTAGGATGAGTTACAAGGGGGTTTTAAAAGAGGTGGTATGGTTGGTGCATGGAAAGGAGTTTTGATCTAGTGGAAGCTCCTGTAGTTGAAGTAGTAAACTATCTTGCAAATTTGTACTTTTCTGGGCTTTCATGTATCACTTTTAACTGTTATAGATCAGGTGTCTCTGCCTGACATGCATTAGTTAATATTTTTGATCAGGAGACTTAAAGATTGTAAGATTAACTAGACACCCTAGATATCATTACGAATCATTATGGGATGCTAGTCTCATTTTCAGGTTATTTCGTTCATGGGCAGCTAATAATTACCTCTGTCTTAGACAGATCTCATTGAAGCTGGGTATTTTACTTTGCCTAATTTCCTTTAAAAGGGTTCTGACATCAAAGCGTTGGAAGTTGAGAATAGATTCTAGTCTTCTGAGGGGGTACATTTTGACATTTGGTAAATTATTAAAACTATGTCTGAGATAGTTTTCATCCCTGTTTTCATTAGTATGAGAAGCTATGCATGGCAAAATATATGATCTCATATGAAACAATGTGCTGGAATTTAGGTCAGGTGGTGAGGATCATTTGTTACTGTCTTGTGCCAAACCCTATGAAGCAGTCTCTACGGCTATGTTAGCTAGATGGGTGGGTGTATGGTCACCCCCTACTTTTTTGCCTCCAAAGCTGATGTGTATGATTCTGTAAGTGCACTTGGAGCCTGCTTACCAGGCCCCGGTGCCTGTGCTCTCTCTCTAAATTGGTATGTTGGCTTGGTAGTTACTTGATTGGCAAGGCTTTAGCCCCTTTTCAAGGCCCTAGTGGATAGTACCTAGGCATAGGTGATAAAGGGGTCCCAAGGGCTGTAGGAGGAGTTTGTGCCACCCTGGATGGCCCTCCCAAACTATATGTGGCAGGCCTGTCATTACAGACTGCCAGCGCACTGCAAGGCACTCGATTTCAACTGTGTCCTCACCGAGAGTAGCACAGTCCCATGCATTGCCTTATATGTATATCAGACATCCCAGGAGAAAGGGTACATTATATTTAAGGTCCAGACAAATAGGCACAAGCGTCTATGTCTCTATAGCATCCTTTACATTAAGGTGCACTCTAAGTGCAGGCGGTCCATGGAATAAAATGGGATTTAAGCGTCAGTTAACCAGGGCTACTAACTCCATTATGGTACCACCTGGATATGTCATGTTTGGTGTCAAATAAATTGCCTTATCTCCCCCAGCATGAATCCCTTGTTAAGGAACATCTGGCATGCACCAAGGTGAAACACTAGAGGTTGCCCACCTGCTTGCCACTTTCCTTTGTGCTGTGGCCAAGCAGCCCATGCTTTTTCCCGTGCTTGCTGCTGCCAAGACAGGTTTCTTGCCTCCTGGATGGCAGCCTAGGTGCTCTCAGAGATCAGAAACAAAAGGTTGAGGCACGAAGGAGGTCACACCCATGCCTTCTCAGCTTCTTTAGTGAATAGAGCAATAAGGGCTGTGAGCTTCAAAGGCTTTACTGCCCTGATAGCCATCAGTGCTGTCCTACAGTGAGGAAACAGCCCTCCCCTGCCCCAAGGTACATTTGTTTGTGGACTAGTGGGAAATTAGGCATGCAGGACTGTGCATAGCAGTCTGAGCACCCCTCTAGAGTGAGCAGCCCGGTCTGTGCACTACATTTGTATTTCTGCCATCTTAGGAGTGGCAGAATAGAGGGTTCTAGGTAGCTAAAGGTGACCTGTCCCACTGAATGTGGTCACCTTAGGAGCAGAATAGCTGTAGGAGCTAGCTGCCCATTGAACGCTAGTCTTCACGCCCCTAACTCCCCTAAATACAGGATTTAAGGGCCATACCTGACACCAGACCCTCAGATCTAATCGAGCAAAGAAGAACCAAGAGACCGTCTGCATCACTGACAACCAGACTCTGCCTACTGTTCCACAGTAAAAGAGGAAAACTTTGTCCGTGAGGCAACAGACTGGGAACTGCATGATCACTCCCTCCCAAAGTGACACATGTGGAAGCCAGAAGCACCTTCAGTCTCTTCAGTCCCCTTCAAACTGCAGGTAAAAAACAACCGCAGGATCTGAAGTTTCACTGGCAATCTGTCCCACAGTAGGATCATCAAAAACTAGGTGATCCAGTGTCTTCTGGGAGTTGTAGTCCAGCCTGCCTCCAAGTGTCAGGCTGCTACATCACTCCCTCAGACCCTGGTAATTTCCTAAAGGATTCCTGCACCTTTACCACTGCCAAGCCTGGGTAGTAACCTCTTCACTCAATGAAGCAGGTGTAGGGCACAGCATGCAAACTATCCAACAACTGTAACCCAGCCCCAGCTGAGATTTTGCATCCCCTTGTCAGCATTGTTTTACCTCTGGTAAAATCAGCATCGGCCTGAGCCCCGCCCAGCAGCACAGACAGACAGGACAACTCTGCACCTGGACCCCATGGACCTGGTAGAAGTGAACTCTAATTCTAAAATCAATATCTCTGGTTCCATGTAACCTATACTGTTCATTTTAGTTTTTAAATTAATATCAAAATAAGCTCTTTTTTTATAAATTGGTGTCAGAGTTCAGAGTTGAGTCAATTACTTATCGTCAGTGTTTGTGCTGTGAAATGATTAACACATGCTTCCATAAGTAAAGCCTGACTGGTCTTTACTACACTACTAGGACTGAGATAAAGATTTACTAGTGTGAATCCAAGGACCATCTCTGGGGTATTATGAGACTATTACATGGTGTGTACTAACCCCCACACCACATTGTACTCCACTTTCCTACCGTTAGCTAGATGGGTGAGAGTAGTAATGAGGCAGACAGGAGTTGATCTTTCCACTATTTTACCCATTCTTTGAGATGCACTATGGCTATTAAGGTTTTCTGGGCAGGAGGTTCACTAACAGATATTTTTAAAGCAGCAGATTGGTCTGATGTGAATAAGTTCACAAAATTGTATTTAAGACCTGTGGAGCATGTGAGTTGTGTGGCACTGAATTGCTTTAAACATGTATAAAGGTAACTTCTAGTCAAGTAATGAAATGACGATTATTCAGTTAACATGCAGAAACAATCTTGATTTCAATTAAAGGAAATGGAGGCTAACATAACCCCACCCTCATAACTCCCGCTGGGGAGACAACAGTGAATTAATAAAAATAAGATAAAATGCATATCATTTTAAAAAAGAAAGTTAATATTTAAGTTTGTTTATAGGTTTATAATGGTTAGTGTCACAGCATCACGTTGTGGTTGATTTATTTAAAATTTTCTATTTGTAGACAACTGATTACAGAATTTGACAGTAAATAAAGATGATATCCTGTGTCTTCACAGCTTAAAGATGACGACGACTGTGTGCCAAGGATATATATATTGTCTGGACATTCCAAGCCTTTTTTGATGTATTATTGTTCTTTAAAGGGCTGCATGTGAGGGTAGCAATAAAAGGTTATTGCATAGTGTTACCCTCCATTGTCTTTATTGAATTCAGTATTCTTGTTGCATGTCAATTGGGCAGTAAGGCCTACTTAGGGGTGGCTTATTAATATTTAGAAGTAAGATTTAGGGCTGTTCAAAGAGGTTATTTTGACACATTGAAATTGCAGATTAAACCTGTCCAGGCAGGCTAGTGATGACCACCCTACAGTCACTCTAATGGATGGTACAATAGGTGCTGAAATCCAATTGTGATATTTAACTTACATGCCATGGGTACACTTTTGGACCATATACTAGGGACGTATAGGTAACTTAACTATGCCATTCAGACGTATACCAATGCAATCTCTTTAAAAGGAGAAATTCAAGCATTTTAGCCCAGGTCAGAAGGGGTAAAGTGGGCAGAGTTCTATAACCAACAAAAACAGTCAAGTCCAAAACGTAAGGGTACACACCAGGCAAATGATGGTCATTTCCAACACAACACAATACAGTTAGAATGCAAATGTCCAAGACTGGAAACAATGTCCGTAATGACCTGGAGGGAGGTGCTCACTAAAAATCAGGAGCAATTTGTCAGACTGTGACACAGCTCAACATGAACGATAAGGGCCTTATGTACCACATTATAACTAACTAGCATACCTGGCAGTGGCTATACCTACTACTTTCAAACCATAGCTTTAATAAAGTGTATTTCATGAGGCAAATTTGAAGTAGTTGTTTACTTTTTATCAGACATTTCCAATAACGATTCTTTAAGCTTTCTATGTGAATAAGAAAGGTTAGCTTGTCTTTGTTCAGGCTACATTTGCACTTCATTTTGTCAAGATTTCATATACTGGAGTTTCATAAGGGCCTTTTTGGGTTTCCATCTAAATAACGTTCATCTCAGACCAAAGGCATGCAGAAAAGGCACATATGCACACCTGTCCTGGATTTATTGGCATGAGACACTCTACACTTAACTATCCAAAGCAAAGAAGGCAGCTCAAAACCTACATATGCTTCAACAGAGCCCACTAAAGAGAAGAAGTTTAGCATGGCAGATTTTGTCTGCATTCTCTGGTTATGATACCAAACGTAATCTTTGGACAAACACTTTGTGGCCTTAAAATATATAATAACACTGAGAAATGTTTAATGTTTATTGTGTCTGGCTATGCTCCATTAAACTGTACCTCTTTGGCAGTTCCTATTTCACAGTGGAAATAAAACACTTACATTTATTTCCAGATCATCGTGATGGAATCACTTCAAGTAGCTTTACTGAAATCTTGGGCCCAGTTACTTCATCAGATTCATCATTGGTCAGCATTTAAGAAGACCTGTTCTACATGGTCTAAGTGACTATTATCACTATGGGCACCTAGGTGAGACTTTTGTTTCACTTTGTTATGGCTGTTGAGGCAACCAGCAGTCCGAAGTTACTGAGAGTTATCTATGACCAAACGCTGAGGAGACGTACCCGATAGGATCACATGTGTTTACAATTTTTTGCTGAATCAAAACAGAGGTCCTTTTGCTAGGGAATGACAGCTCTCTCTGGGACCAAACATGATGGCCTGAGGATTTGGACCGTCCCCTCTACCAGTACAAAAAGTGAAAAACTTGGGGATGGTCTTTGATGAAAAACTGAATTTTGAAGATCAGGTCAACATGCTAGCTTTCACCATCTTTTTTGCCCTAAAGTTAAGTAGGAACATTTGTCAGTTTATCCCTGTTGAGTTCCAAAAGACTGTAATCACTGCTCTGGTCTTGGCTAAATGCCTTGTATTTAGGAATGAGGAAAACACTTCTACTAAAGCTACACATGCTAGAATGCCTTCGCTCGGCTTCTTACAAATGTTCCTAAATACCAATTTGTCTCACAGGCTATAAAAAAATTACATTGGGTTCCTGTGGCAAAAAGAAGGGAATTAAAGCTCTCTGTATTACCTTTAAGGCTTTACATAATACAGCTCCCAAATCTGTCCAGGATAACCCTACATGGTATGTACCGTCACGCAACTTGAGGTCCGCAACTTCTAACTGGCTAAGATTAAGAGAGCCTCTTGGGGAGGTAGAAGCTTCTTTTTAAAAAAACATAAAAATATGGAATGCTCTTCCCATGAGGATGAAAAATTGTACAGATATTCTGACCTTTAGACAATTTCTTATAAAATGGCTTTTTACCCACTGGAGGTGTATTAAATCCATCTCCTTCTCCTGTTGACAGTGCTAGCACCAAGACGCCTAAGGGCCTTCAGGCACTCTGCGCTCTACAAAAATAATAATACATAGAAATAGAAAAATTGAAGGCAGTGCCTAATGCAAAAGAATGATGGAACTAATTTTCTATTAATGCTAAATTAGATTGACAAAATCACAATCTAACCCATTTCAATTAGTTAGCTATCAAATAAGCCTGTTTGGAAGATTGTACATGTTGAATAAGCCCATTTGCTATAACAGACTTGATTTGATGATCCTAATACGGCCAATCTCTTCAAAATCCCACTTATTGACACAAGATTCTATCAGAAAGCTTCAACCGTTAACATATGTCTGCATTCATTCACATTACTGTATCCTTATCTCATAAGACTCTGAGCTTCAGAGTGCCACATATGTCACCCGAACAAGAACAACATGCTTTACATGGATTGAATCAATTTATCAGATTGATTCTGTCCGTAACTGTATGACTCCTAAAAAATTACTGCTTTAAAAGGTACTGAAAGTGCAAATATATAGTCTGATTTTTTTTAAATGAGTACCCAATCAAAAGGATTAGTACTTGTGATAGCCAAATGTCCATGCATCATAAATCACTGACAATCTTAGTTTATCGATTAAACATTACACTTAATGCTAAGCACAGAATTATAAATTCAGGCCTGATTGTTAAGTAATGCCATGCATGATCTGAATAAACAAATTTCACTGCCATCCTGGCCAACAATAGTAGAGTTGATGAAATTGAACTGAAATATTCATATTTAAGAGTGCCAGTTAATGAGTTTTACAGGCTCCAATGCATGTGCTGTGGCCCCTTAAACATGTTGAAATTGTCTGTACTTACATATAAGTCCCTAGCATGTGGTACCAAGTTACCAGGCACTGTAAGGTAAATGTTACTAGTAGGCTGCAGCACATATTCTGCCACCACTCAAGTGATAATACAAAACATGACTGCATGCTTTCTTCTGTAGCTTGTTTGTGCATATTTAAAGCTAAATTCTCAATCTGTCCCAATAATTCCTTTTGACAGGCTTAAACCTTTCTTTAAATATTATTTTCACCCTCTAAAAAGGACTAAAATGTCCAAAGGCCAAGCTGCATTGTTTTTAAAAGTAGCACATGTAAATGTTTAGGGTGAGTGCACTTTGACAGTCAGTATATATTTATTTGTGTTTCAATGTCACTTGAGTACTTCACATGAGAGCAGGACTTAGATGATGATGAAACAATCTACCTAAAGGGCAGTAGGCAGCAAAATAAAATAGACAGGTTAAAACAATTGAAAATTAAGCAATAATGCTCAGAGAAGGGAATGTGCTGGGACAATCAGCGTCTCTGGCTAAAGTGCCTTTCAAACTGAGGAGGAAAGGTGATCATGGTCTTAGCCGTTGTCTCTATCAAATAGGAGAAATTCAAGTTTCTTTTTAAAAGTAAAGAGAAAGATGGCAGGAATAGAGTTACAAATCATTACAGCTTTTCCTCAGAAGGCCTTTTTCAAAGAGCTTCTATGTTTGGATAAGGGAAGCTCCAATAGAAGGGATTCTATTTTCTTGATCCTCAAATTACACCAGAGATTTTCAGTTTTTCAGAAATGAGAGGAATTGTGAAGGTCTTTGTTAGTGATACTAGCAGTATTTAAGTGACCTCTAGCTTCAATAGAGAACCACTGAAGAGACAGACGAATAGGAGTATTGTGGCTGAATTTCTTGTGTCCTTACATTAGAATGTGAGGATCTTGAGCAGAATATTGAGGTATAACAAACACCTCTGGGATAGACGGGGCAGAAACTCTTGATGCAGAGATATAGACATATAAGGGATAACTTCCTGGGGCCCCATATGAGAACCTGGAGGTCAGACACTGCCTGGAAAACATACAATGGAAGAATATGGCTAGGGGATAAATGTGGAGTGGGTGGGGGTATGACAATATGCCCCTTTGTTCCTTTGGTTTCATTTTCTTTCTGTTTACCTTCACTGTAGACACATTCACTGTGGATGCTCCCAATAATAAAAGGTCAATAATGTGTTACAAAAAAGTATGTCCTCTAACAGGTGGCACCATTGCATGTAGCACTGCTCTGAGAGGAGCCAAATGAACATTTGGGAAGTGGAGAAGAGTGAGTTCCCAAAGTCAAGTCTGGAGTGAGCAAGTGGTTGCATGATGACTACAATTTCAGTTTGGAATTAAACATCTGATACCTCTAAACAGGTATCACTTAAGGTTGAGCCACTTATCAAGGATGAAACCCAAAGATATAGGGTTCTCCATAATGACTGTTTTTCAGTCCAGGCAAGGAAAGGGTCCTATGCACTCTTGAACAAGAAGGGTGCTTTTTTGGTGAGATTAAAAGTAAGTTTGTCTTATTGAGATGGTGAGGATTGGTAAAGAATTTTGATAGTTGAAAGTTGCTACCGGGGAAGAGATCTTCAGATGGATCTGGGTAATACCTGCTTCCACATGGTAAAGAATTCACAGAGGTATTGAGAATCTCTCTAAAAAAGTTCTAGATATCGGTTGATCAGGGTCCATGATAGGATCAAGTTCTGCGTAATCTCTTACTGTAAGTTTACTTTGTTAGAGAAAGATCTTCTGACTTTCACTATTTGTGAACGGTTCACTAAATATGAGGTGTATCTATTTAGGACTACCACATAAATGCCCATCTGATATTTCAGGATGCTAATCAGAGAAAGGTGATTACCTGTATTGGAGGCAGTCAAAAGTTTTAGGAAGAAACGTAGGTAGGCCATACCAGAGTGAAGAATGCGGAGTAAGTGGTCAGCAATTTGCAAGAACACCGTATTTTGAGTGCAGTCTTGTCTACAAACGGATTGGGAGACATCAAGGAGGTTGTTTGCTTTATGTGACAAAGGAGTTTACTGGCTACACAGCTATCAAAGTTTCTAAAACCTTTACTAATTACAGGAGGCTGCAGACAGGCAGGTCAAAATGTATTCATGTCTCTGGCAAGTTTTTATTCAAGAAAGGGGATATTTCACTGATTTTTACGCTGTCATGGGAAACACCTTGTTTGAGAGAGGAGTTTATCAACATGATCCAGTCAGGTAGAAATTGTTTGATAAAATGTTTATTGAAGGAGCTAGGCATTGTGTCAAAACAATGCTTTAAAGGTCTAAACTTGGCTTTTGTATCCAGTAATTCAACCTAAGAAATTAAGTCAAAGAAAGAGTAGCACCATTGCTCTTTATGGGACACCTTGATATCATCAGGGATGTCTGATTTTTTGAGGGAGTGATAGGTGAATTAACCATACTTTCTTATCAAATGAGTTCAAAGTCTTCACACTTGGCTTCTAGTTCCTTGAATGTGATCATAGGTATCTGGTTGCTAGACTGCTTAATCACTTCAAATAGGAGTTTTGGTAATTTCTTCAAATTTTGTAAGAGAGATTTGACGTGTGAGGACTTAGCTTGGACAATATCTCACTGGTAATTGCACCTGTTACCTTTCTGTCTTCTTAGTTGTGATGGGGAGAGTGGACATTTACATTCTTTCTTGAGTTTTCTCATGCATTTTCTTTCAGTATAAAAATATTTTGCAAATCAGGCGAGAGGTAATGCAGGCACGTTCATTTTGCTCTTCATTGTAGCAAATTCTTCGCTTTGCTGAGAACATAGGGAGGGAAGATTCAAGTAAGCTGTTTTTGTGTTTGCATTAATTCAATGCTTTTTGTATTGTGAACCATATTTTCTTTCTGTTTTGGTTGAAATAAATGATGGAAAAAGGTCACAGTGGAACCTTGCAGCTGATAAGATCAATAAACTGGGATGGGGCTTTCAGGCGTCAAGAGTGTATCTTTTGAAAAGAGCAAATCTCAATGGAAGCTCTACAATGAGTGGGTCTCTGGTGATATTGAAAAAGGCCATTGTTGCATAGGAATCAGATAAAAGAAGACGCCACATCGAAATGTTTGCTTTTCTTATTACCCAAAATATAGAGATCAAAATCCTCAAGGAAGGCAATGGATTCTGATAATATTATTTCAGACAGGATAAATTCCATACAATCTTCAACGAATGTGGAATTTTTTCAGTGCGTAATGTTAGATAACATTGAGTCTGATATTGGAGGCTTTCTGGGTGGAGATTTCACGTAATAGAATGAATGATAGTGAATAGTAGGAAAAGATATGCATCTTAGAGTGTTCTTCTGAGTAACAGCTACTGCTCCCCCATGTGTACCCTGAAAGTCACAATACGGGATGGATTACTGAGTGTGAGAAAACCGGACTGATTGCAGAGGCCCCCTAACTTTTTGCCCCCATTTTTTAACTTTTTGCTGGTGTTTGTCTGATTCTGATGGTGCCCTGGGTACTGCTAACCAGTCCCAGGGCCTGTGCTCTGTGTAAGATCAGTATGCAAATTAGGCTAATTATAATTGGCTAAGTCAACCTACTTAAAAGTCCCTAGTATATGGTAGGGCATGTAGGTTTAGGGACCCCAGCACAGGTAGTGCACCCATAGGTATACTGCTGAGGAACCCAGTGTCATTTTAAAGGCAGGCCTGCCTTGCTGGCTGCTTTCAAATTAAAGTTACATTACAAATTCAACTTTGGAATTAAAAGTAGTTCCAAAGCCTTAAGCTACCTTATTTTTACATATGTCACCCCTAAGGCGTGCCCTATGTTCCCCTAGGGCTGGATGCCATGCAACTATGAGCAGGGACCTTATAAAAATAGTTTTATAAGCCCTGGTGAGGTAAAACAGCCAAATTTGTTTTTCCCTCATTGTAGTGAATGGCCTCCATAAGCTAGAATGGGGAGACTTTATTTTAATTTTATTAATCTCCTTAAGTAACAGATACTACAAGTTTGGGATCAAATTAATTGTTATAATACATCCCACAACTTCCAGTTGTTGGATTTAATATAACTTGTTCAGGTAAATAGTTTTAAATTTTACCTGAAAAGTTGCCAACTTCCGCCCTGCAGTGTTTTTGCTGCTTTGCTCTGATTGGCCAGCCTCTGGCAGCTTGTCCAGGCTGCCTGATAAGGTGTGAAGTGGCCTGGCTCCACACAAAGAGATGTGCCTGGGAGAGGAGATCTCCCCTCAGCAGATGGGGAAGCAGGAAGGGGGGAGAGCTGCCAAACTGGTCTTCAAAGGCAGGACGGACATTTGGAGCAACCCAGTAACACCCTCACATTCTGCAAACCAGACAATTAGGTGCCCTCTTGATTAGATTAGGAGAGGGCAGGAGAGGGGTGTGTTTAGGATTTTTAGCCACACCAGTGGATGGGTTCAGCCAGATGTAACCTTCAAAAATCACTTTAAGCCATGATGGATTTTTGAGAAATGTTGCTCCAAATGTTACGACCATGGTGGACGTTAGACAACAGGAAGTTGTTAATGTTTATCTGTAATGACTTTAGTATTAGAAAAGTGCTTTGTGGGAAAGGAAGATCAGTTTTGAGGGTCTCTTTCCAAGTGCAATGATATTGATTGGCCAACAGAATTTCTGGAATTTTGATGTTTTCTTTCTCAGCATATTTTGTTAAAATTCATGATTTAGGCAATCTTACAGAAGTCGACGCCTGTTTTGACGTTAGAACTAGGGTTTCTGGTTTTCAGAGTATGCAGCATATAAAAGCAGGAACTATCACTTCTAGTCAAGGTAAGCTAGATACACACTAAGAGAGAATCTTTGGTCACCTTTTGGTAGCTTGGCACAGAGCAGTCAGGGTTTTCTAAAGAGGCAATGTGTGAGGTATTTGTGCAACACACACACACACACACGCACAGTAAAACAATGAAAACAGCACAAAAAGTACTCCACTCAGGGTTTGAAAAGTAGATTATATTTGTATGAGTAAAACAAGGCCAAACAACAAAAATCCAATCAGTGGAAGTCAAGAAATGAATTTATAAAGAATAAAACAAAAAATAGTGTTTAGAAGTCAATAATGCTAAAAGGTTACTTGAGGTCACGCTAGACTGGGGCAAATCCAAACTCCAGGCTCACCTTGATGTAGGGCAGGCTGGCTACAGGGCTATCGCAGAGAATGCTGAAAAAGTACTTTGGAAGGAGCAAGCATCGACATCGAGCAGCGATATGGAGATGATGCTTTGATTCTGAGCTGTGCAATCGGGTAGATTGCAATGATGTCGAGCCTCACAGTTGGGTCCCGCGCTGAACTCCGTTGAGATGAATGTAATGTGTTGCCATCGAACCTCTCAGTCGGGTCTTGTGTCATCATCGAATCAGCAATGCGACGGAGGGCATTGCATTGGTTCCAAGCAGCGCAAAGTCTCAGATATGTCAATTCTTGTAGAAAAGGCAGCTGCAAACCCACTTCCAAGGCCCAGGACTGGATTGGCACCTCAGGCAAGGGTAGGGCTCACAGATGGGTGGTCTCTTTGGACAGACAGAATCTCCCTGCTTGTGTCCTAGTTGGGTACACCCAAAGCAGGGGAGTTGGAAGTGGGACGCCCTAGGCAACCACCCACCAGAACCTCCCATCTTCTTCTCAGAAGTGACATGGGAACCCTTTCCTTCCCTCTTACCCTTAGGCCCATCTAGGTCTTTCTTGACCTCCCTCTCACTCGCCTGGGTGAATCTGAACCAACCTTTTTTTGGACATTCTCTGGTACTTTTCTTGACACTCTGGTGCTGACCCAGATGTCTGCCTCCTCAGCAAGCTTACTTGGGTCAGAAAACTTACCATCCACTCATTTTTGACCTAGCTCTGTAAAACAAGGATCAAGTATGTGGTCCTTCAGAGACAAGCTGTACATCCTATCATAATCTTCTGCTTTGCTGCCCCGAACCCAGCTATTCAGTGACGTGCTAGCATAGTCCAAGCAATCCACCCAGCTCTGTGATGCAAACTTGTGACTGGCCTGAACTTATGTCAGTATTTTTCTGATGTCAGCGAAAATATTTGCCTAGTATGGCGTTCATAGCAGTGTAGTGTGTCTGGTCTCCCACCTCTATTATGAGAAGTGTAACCCTTCCCACTGTGGGTATGGAGCTCCACAAACTACCACCCTGGAGCTCAACTGGGACCTTTTGCACTCTCAGTACCACTTCATAGCATTTATCTATGTCATCTCCCACCACATAGCAGCGCACCACATCCTTGAGTATCCGGGCCCTTCACTAACCAGTGGACACATTTCCATTACTGGCCCCTACATCTAGTGCTTTTATGTCCAGCTCCTTCAAACTGAGCTCATGGGCCAACTTTGTCTCCTCAAGAGTCAGTTTCCTTTCCTTACAAGCCTGCTCTAATCTGAGCTTTCTTTCCTCCTCCTGTCTGCCAGCTATTCTGGGGACAAGTTCATGGAGGAGATACTGATCCCTGGTCTGGGAACAACTCCTGCTCCCACATGCAGTTCTAAATCCACACTGGACTCCAGAATCATGCCATTTTCCTACTCAGTAATTTCCTGCTCCTCCTCTAGGATGTCATCCCCTGCAACCTATGCCTCTGCCAAGGCTCTCAAGGGTTTCTGCAGCTCCATCTTCCTGGCAAAGCCTTTTGTAGATACATGATAATCCTTGCAGAAATCTTCCAGCTGACGCACAGTGTTGGATTTCAAACTGACCAGCTCAGACTCCATTGCTGCAGGTACTGCTTTTCCAGGTTGAGTCATAATTTAACAAATAATTAAAAAACAATTAGGGAGAATCATACGGTCTTGCACAAAGTCCTATCCTCACCCCTAAAGACTATTGTTAGAACTGAGGTTTATGGTTGTCAAAGTATGCACCCTGTACAAGCAGGAACCACCACTTCTAGTCATGTTAAGCTAGATAAACACTTAGAAATAACCTGTGTTCACCCTCTGGTAGCTTGGCACCGAGCCGTTAAGTGTATTTAAAGAGGCAATGTGTAAAGTAGTAATGCAACCAACACATACACAGTAATATAATGAAAACACCACAAACAGTACTCAACACAAGGTTAGAAAAGTAGATTACATTTCTATGAGTAAAACAAGACCAGAAGTACGAACATCTAATCAGTGGAAGATGAGATATTAATTTTTAAAGAATAAACTGTAGTAAATCCTAGTAGTAAAGCCTTTGGCTTGCAGACTCGTGCCCCCGTCACCTACTGACTTTTACCCTACTTAGCTTCCTCTTAGCGCATATATTTAATGATATCTTTTAAGATGGCTGCCTTGTTTTTAGTTAGGCCTATGTTTTAGTTTCACGTTATCAGTGCCACCGTGCTAAGGCGTCATTATTAAGCTACAAATTTAAACAAACTGTAGGTGTTCACATTAGATATTTTCCCTCTTCACACCTTCGAGGGAATTGTTCATATAAATGACCATTTCAAGCATGTCTTGTTATCTATTGTTTGGGAACAGACCTACGTCAGGGGTCGAGCAGATCTGTAAAAATGCATCTCACTTAGACAGACAGTCAGAGTGATTCTGAACAGATGCCATTGCTGCTATCGATGCTGCACGTCTCCCTGATGCTGACCCAATCTTCGTGTCCCTATAGAATCTGAGCTAGAGACCTCATTCCAAGGTAAGGCGGGTTGTGAGGCTCTTCTCATGGACATGGCATTGCAAATTAGCTTTATCACACCTAGCTCTCTTTTAGGTTAGAGATTAGGTAAATGATATTAGGGTAGTAGGTCATATATTTTGTTGCATGTCACTTCAAGTCATTGCAGGATGGTGGGAGTCTTTGTATTAATTACTCTTGCCTTTAGCATTCTGTTTCTTGCACTGTTCATTATCCTGATCATTGCAGCCCATGCAACTTATCACAGATTGCAGTTTTGTTAAATAAAATCTATTGAAACCTTAATGCATCTTCTTCATTGCCTGTGTTTGATTGAGACATGTTGTTCATGTGAGAAAGGGGTCATCTCCGTTTAACCACAACACTACCCGAGATGTCACTCTTGAGTCCATTTGTAAGGCTGCCACAAATCAGCTTATACAGTTGGGGTTTTTGGTGAGGCGCTGCTTGTAAGCTGGGAGGGCTGGGACGACAGTTGCGACTTGTTGTAGGACTGCATAGTTACCTATAATAATAAGTACTGTTGTCTCTAAACCAGCAGTCTTGCCTAGAGCAAGAGTCAAACTACGACAAAACCAAAAAGAGTGCTTAAAAGTCAATAGTGCTAAAAGGTTACTGAGGTAGCGCTAGACTGAGGTAAATCCAAAGTTCAGGCCAACAGTGATGAAGTGCAGACTGGCTAAAGGACTCGCACAGAGCCCACTGAAAAAGTCCCTTAGATAGAGAAAGCACTGATATTGAGGAGTGATGAGGAGGCAATGCTTTGGTTCTGATTCGATCTGGTGGATGCGTCAGTGTCGAGCCTTGCGGTCGGGTCCTGCGTCAAAGTCCTTTGAGATGAATGCAATGTGTTGCCATTAAACCTCACAGTCAGGTCCTGCATGGTCTTCTAATCAGCAATATGTCACTGTTGGAGGGCACTGTGTCAGTTCCAAGCAGGGCAAAGGCTTGGATGAGTCGATTCTTGCAGAAAAGGAAGCTGCAAACCCACTTTCAAGGCCCAGTACTGTATTGGCACGTCAGGCAAGGGTAGGTCTCACAAATGGCAGAGTTCAGCAGCAAAAGCAGAGTTTCAGGCAGTCTTTGATGTCCCTGAGACTGCAGGAGAACAGGGGGCAAAAGAGCAGGCCCTTGGAGTCACTCTGGGTCAGATGAGAGGGTCCAGTGTTTCTTCAGCAGGGCAAAAATCAGCAGGCAACAGGGTAGCTCATCAAGGCAGAGAGCTGTCCTTGGAAAGCAGTCTAGCAGCATGGCCTTTCTTGTGGCACTCCAGTCCTTACTCCAGGCAGAGTTCTTCTTAGGTCCCGTAGTATACTGATCTGGTGGGGTCAGAGACCCAGTTTATATACCCAAATGTGCCTTTGAAGTGGGGGTGACTTCAAAGAAGGGTCTTTGAAGTGCACAGACATCCTTTCTTCCTATCCCTGGCTCCAAACTATCAATAGGGGGTAATCATCCCTTTGTGTGAGGACAGGCACTTCCCTATTCAAGTATAAGTGTCAGGTCCCATCCACCCTTCCTACCCAGGAAGAGCCATCAGAATGCAGATGAGTGCTCAGACACACCTAACTCTCCTGTGTCTGTGGCTGTCTAGGGGAATACGCAAAGTGTAGCTGTCACCTACCTCAGACGTGATATTGGAGACAGGCTGCAAGGCCCACAAAGCAGTAAGAGCAGTGAAATGCCAACTTCTAAAAGTAGCATTTCTCAAATGGTAATGTTAAATCTGACTAGTGAAGGGGATTTATCCTTCCCATTCCAATGATGTGAAACATGATGCAGCTACTCTTTTCTGTTCAGGAATTGCAGCTTAAAAGTATATTAAGGAATTCCCATTGTGGGCCTATGAGAGGAGTAGGCCTCAGAGTAGTGAAAAATTACTTTGGGAATTCTTCACTTCGAGGACATGTAAAACTTTAAAGTACATGCTCTGCATTTTACTTACATAGAACCCTACCCTATGGGATACCTAAGGCATACCTTACGGGTGACTTTTATGTAATAAAAGGGAAGTTTAAGAGATTTTAAATGTCAATTGGGAGTTTTAAAGGACGACTTTAGTGGTTGGCATAACCAGTGCTGCAGGCCCACTAGCATTTGATTTAATTTACAGGATCTGGGTATATGGTATATTACTTTACAAGGGACTTATAAGGAAATTAAGGCCCTCATTGTGACCCTGGCGGATGGGGGAGAAGTGGCAGTAAAACCGCCAACAGGCCGGCAAAAAAAAAAATGGAATTATGACCATGGCGGTTACCGCCATGGTCATCCGCCACTTCTCCACTCCGACCGCCAGGGCGGTGATGACCGATGGGCTGGAGACTTCGGTCTCCAGCCCAGTGGCCATCACCAGACTGCTGGCGGTATCAGGACCCTGCATACCGCCATGGATTTCAGGTGGTTTGGAACCGTCACGAAATTCATGGCGGTAGGCACTATCAGTGCCAGGGAATTCCTTCCCTGGCACTGATAGGGGTCAACCCCACCCCCTTCCCCACCCCTGAGTTTTACCCCCACACCCCTCACCCCCCTGCCACACTCCCAACAGACACATACCTCCTCCCCAGCTCCAACCCCAACATGCACAGACACACACCCCTACACGCACATATACACTACAACAACACATACCTGCACACATACAAACAGACATGCACACAGACCAACCCGCAAACATTTCCCATACACACAACACCCCCTGCATGCATACACGCACTCACACACCTCCTCTACATACTCACACGCACACCCCCATGCACGCACCCAACACACAACACCCCCCACCCCCCTCCCCTAACGGACGATCAACTTACCTTGTCTGTTGATCCTCCGGGAGGAGACGGGATCCATGGGGGCTTCTCCGCCACCAGCACCCCGTCACCAGCACACTGCCACACCGAATCATGGAACGTGATTCGGTGGGCGGTGTTCTGATGACGGGGCGGTGGAGGTGGAACAGCCTCCACTTCCCCGCAGACCGCCAGTATGGCTGCTGGCGGCTCTCCATCCGAAAAAGGACGGAGGGCTGCCAGCAGTCATAATACGCCGTGCGGAAAACCGCCTGCACTGGTGGTCTTCAGCACGGCGGTACCTCGGCGGTCTTTCAAAAAGACCGCCAAGGTCATAATGAGGGCCTAAATATGCCAATTGTGAATTTATTTATGTTACCATGTTTAGGGAAGAAGCACATGTACTTTAGCACTGGTCAGCAATGGTAAGGTGCTCAGAGTCCTAAGCCAACAAAAAGGTACAGCAAAATATGGAGGATGAAAAGCAAATGTTTTGGGGGTTGACACTGCAGAAAGGGCCGTTTCCAGCAGGCAAGATCTAACTGGAACAGGAATTTAAGCTGTTCAGGTCGAAAATACCTCTACTGTGGTAAGTGATCATGTTGTACGCTTTTGGCCATTAAAATATACGCTGATTAAAGTTTGAGGGACATTGAATTGCTAGTGTGCTCCCCTTTACACCGTGTATTTCTTCTACTAGTTGATCAGGAGGCAGGGGAGCTTTGTAGAACCTAGGTGTAATGGGCCAAGATATAATAGAATAATAATGGGAAACTGCTGGAAAAAGTGGGTACAAAGTCAATACAGTCATAGACAGTAAGGAATAGACAAGGCAGTTGATTTCAGAACTCAAGTTCTAACAGCAGTGTATAAACTCTCCAAACATTGTTTCTAAATTAATTGAATGTTGTGAGTAGACACTTGTGAAGCACAAATGTTCAATGATAGTCATCTTTAGCAGTTTATTTTAACTTGGCAAGATATTAGCACCATATGTACAAAGCCATTTTTCATTTCCTACTGGTGCAAATAGCTCTTTCAGATAATTTCTAAATACAAAATGGTGTTTTCTTATGGACAGAAGGCATTTTCAATCGGTGCAATTTGCTAATTCCATTATGTAGAAATCACATTTTTTGCATTTTGCATTTGAATCACAAATTGGTACTACCAAATAGTGATTCGCTAACACTATGTATAAAGGATTTCCTAATTGTGATCAGTCTCAAAATAGGCATTTAGAAAATGCAAATACCATCAATGTGTTTCAGGTGGTAATCAGGTGCAGACTGTAAAAAGTCACCTAAAATGCTTCAGGCTCTTTCAGATTGGCAGCTCTGTATGTCTTGTTGAGGAAGATAAGGATTTTGGCTGGTAGGCAGAGAAGGAGAAGGGGACAGTAGAGGGTATTTGGGGTGAGGGTTACCCTATTTGACCAGTCAGAGGAGGAGCTGTAGGATACATATAAACTGAGGTAATCAAGGTAATTCTGGGTGTAATTGCTGAGTAACTTCTGCAGATACAAACACCTACAGTCAGAAGGTACGCAATTCCACCACATGGCAGGTGTTAGCAATGGGGTCTTTGGTTGGCAGTCAGGTTACCCCCTGTCCATGCAAGGACCCTCCCTCTAGTTAGGGTAAAGGAGAACCACCCTCAGCTAACCCCTGCTTACCCCCCAGGTAGCTTGGCACGAGCAGTAGGCTTAACTTCAGAGTGTTAGGTTTAAAGTATTTGTACCAACACACACAGTAACTTAATGAAAACACTACAAAATGACACAACACGGGTTTAGAAAAATAGAAAATATTTATCTAAACAAAACAAGACCAAAATGACAAAAACCCACAATATACAGTTTATGTTATCAATTAAAAAGCAAAAAGAGTCTTTATGTCAGTCAGTCAGTCAGTCAGAAATCTTTATTCGGCATTATGCCATAAAAGCACATGCACATTACATACTATTACATACTAAAAAAAATATAAATAATTAAAATGCAGTACATATAAATTAAGACAATAATAACAGAACATCTTCAATCAACTAAATTGCAAAGTTTTATATATTGCCTTTATTAGTCTATTCAACGACCCATAAATATAGAAATATAATGATTTACATATAGTAAGATCCCAACATCAAAATAAAATCATAAATTGCCGATTTATGTTAATATGTGTCTACTTCGACCAGTTCATATCGGTTCCTAATGGCCATGGCAGATTTGATAAAACTTAAGACAGAATGACACATTTGTATTGATAAGAGTCTTTGGATGATAGACAGCACTTCCTTATAGGAAGTAGTTTGCAAACTGTGCAAAATTGGCAATATAAAAACTTGTCTAGGAACAGAGTAGAGCGTGCAGAATAAAAGAAAATGGCAATTGCTTTGCTTAGAAAAGTTATCGCAGGGACAAGTTGGGAGCATTTTTTGCCATGTACATTTCTTTGGAAAAGCCACTCTAAAATGTATCATATTTAATCTAAATAAAACAGGTAAAGAATATAATGAGAAGTTCGGGAACCAAGTTAGATACGGTGCTTTCAAAGTCGAAGTTGAAATCTGAAGATAAGAATCAAATGTTTTCAATTTTACTGCCCCTTGATATCTGAGGTTTGCGGCGTACTCAATATATTGTGTTTTAACCAGTTCCTTAGCATTAATAGACAGAGACTCTGGTTTAGTAAACATATTCTCCAAGCCTAAGTTCTGAAAAGAATTATGCACAAAAGTGAGCCAAAGAATTTTGTTATGGTTAGCTGATTGAATACAATCGATTAAGCAGTCTTATATCAGGCTAGCCGCCGGGTTTGACCATACTTTTAACCATAACAGGAGTGCAGCAACACCAATCAAATCCTCAATGTGCCGTACTCCCAATTCCTCATGGCAGATGATATTTGCCACGTTCTTAGATACCAAAAGCAGAGTCTTTATGTAGTTTAAAACACACACTAACACTGTTAGCGTGAAAATGTACCTTGGGTGCGTAAACGATAACCCAGCACGGGTGAGTGTGCATCAAAATGGGATTGCAATGTGTTGATTTCACACACAAGCAAGAACTTGCGTTGTTTCTCCTTTCGTCGGGTCGGGCACGTTGTTTCTTCTCTCCGCATGAGAGCGATGCGTCGATCCGGACGGCACCATTGGGTCCGGGCAGACCTTGCGTTGTTTTTACATGCCCAGCGGTGTTTGCGTCAGACATCCAGCCGCACGATGATCCAAAAATCACGCAGCGCTGGTTGCGATCGCCCAGCCTCCGTCAGCGTCCGTGCGTCATTCTTCGGTCACGTTACAGGCAAGCATCTATTTTCAGTTCCAAAGCCAGTGGTGCATCGATTTTTCAGCCACAGATCAGAGTTGTGTCAATCTTTTCCCCGCACGGCGTTCTGTGCGTGGATTTCTTCCTCTTAGGCTGCTAGATTCTCCTTTCAGGGTCCCAGGAACTGGATGCGCACCACTTGGCAGAGTAGGAGTCTCGCGACTCCCCTTCCCGCCAGCCTTTCCATGGCGGTTCCTACCGCCATAAAAAGGCTGGCGGGAAGGGGACTCGTAATCCCCTGGGCAGCTCTGCAAGACCAACGTGGCTGAAAACCGCCAGTCCCGGCAGTGTGACCGTGGCGCAACCGCCACAGTCATAATCCCCAAGTTTGCACCTCCAGCCTGTTGGCAGTGCAACCTCCAAAACAGCCCTGGCTGTCTTTGACCGCCAGGGTTGTAATGAAGCCCTATTTATTTTTAAATTGTGAGCTCAGAGGCCCCAAACTTCACATGTCCATCCGCTCCCAAAGGGAATCTCCACTTTAATCATATTTAAAGGTAGCCACCATGTTAACCCATGAGAGGGACATGCCTTGCAACAGTGAAAAACAAATTTTGCAATATTTCACTGATAGGACATTTAAAACACATTGCTATATGTCCTACCTTAACCATACACTGCACCCTGTCCTGGGGGCTACCTAGGGCCAACCTTAGGGTTGTCTTACATGTAAGAAAAGGGAAGGTTTAGACCTGGCAAGTGGGTACACTTGCAAGTAGAATTTACAGTTAAAAACTGCACACACAGACACTGCAGTGGCAGGTCTGAGACATGATTACAGAGCTACTTATGTGGGTGGTACAACCAGTGCTGCAGGCCCACTAGTAGCATTTGATTTACAGGCACTGGGCACCTCTAGTTCACTATACTAGGACTTACTAATAAATCAAATATACCAATCATGGATAAGCCAATTACATACACATTTTGTAAAGGAGCACTTTCACTTTAGCACTGGTTAGAAGTGGTGAAGTGCCCAGAGTAACAAAAACAGCAAAATCAGAGTCCAGCATACATCAACAACATGGGAAACAGAGGCAAAAAGTTAAGGGAGACCACACCAAGGATGAAAAGTCTAACACGTGTCCCCCCTAGCTGAAAGTGGGGAGCAACTACCCAACCTCATGGGAGTTCTCATCACTAAGGCAGAAGAACCTGGACAGACCATCAGCATTGGCGTGCTCTGTACCAGGACGGTGTTCCACCATAAAGTCCACCCCCTGTAGGGAAATGAACCACCTCAACAGTTTTGAAATCTCACCCCTCATCTGCATTAACCATCTGAGGGGCCTGTGGTCGGTCTGAACTCGGAAGTGCATCCCAAACAAGTAGGGTCTTAGCTTCTGCAGTGCCCAGACCACAGCAAATGCTTCACATTCTATGGCACTCCACCTACATTCCCTGGGAAGTAACCTCCTGCTAATGAAGATTACGGGTTGATCTAGGCCCTCTTCATTAAACTGTGAAAGTACTGCTCCAATACCGTGCTCTGAGGTGTCTGTTTGTATCCTGTGAGACCTAAGAAGGCTCTCACTTCAGTCTGGATCTTGGGAGGCTCCCAAGCCAGAACTGTATCAATTTTTGGCAGTAGGGGTGCCACCTGGCCACTCCCCACCTGGTGTCCCTAGTACACCACAGAACCCTGCCCTATTTGGCACTTGCTTACCTTCATAGTGAGGCCTGCCTTCTGCAGGGTCTCTAACACTCTTCAGAGGTGTTGCAGGTGTTCCTCCCATGTGGAACGAAACACAATATTGTCTTCCAGGTAGGCAGCACTGAACTCATCCAGCCCAGCCAACACCTGGTTGACCAACCTCTGAAAGGTGGCAGGGGCATTCTTCATCCCAAATGGTGTGACTTTAAATTGAAAGTGTCTATCTGGGGTAGAGAATGCTGGCCTCTCCTTGGCCCCCTCAGTTAAGGCAATCTGCCAGTACACAGATGTTAAGTCAAACGTGCTGAGGAACTTGGCAGCTCCTAACTGGTCAAGGAGCTCATCTGCACGGGGGATGGGGTGTGCGTCAGTCTTACTGACCACATTGAATACATTGATAGTCCACACAGGACCTGAGTTATGGAGTGGCACCAGGTGCAGCAGCCTTTGGGACTGGGCTGGCCCAAGGACTGCTGGAGTGCTCAATAACCCCTAGGGTAAGCATTTTTGATACTTTATCCTTAATGCATGCCCTGACCCTGTCAGTCACCCTGTAAACTTTTTATTTAATGAGTGTAATGTCCCCAGTGTCCACATCATGTGTGCACAGGTGTCTGACACCTGGGATCAGGGAAAACAGAGGCAAACTGTCCCAACATGCGGTGACAATCACCCTGCTGCTCCTCAGTCAGGGAGGGGGGAGAGGATCACTCCCCCCACTGACCCATCTTTTTCTCTTGCAGGCAGGAGGTCAGGAAGAGGCTTACTCTCTTCCTCCACCCCATCATCTGTTGCAAGGAGCATGGACAGTTTAGTCCGCTCAAAGTGAGGTTTGAGGAGGTTGACATGCAGGACCCTTAAACGGTTCATTGGAGACTGCAAGTCCACCAGGTAGGTGACTTCACTTTTGTGCTCCACCACCTCAAAAGGCCCAGTCCACTTATCCTGGAGCACCCTAGGCTCCACTGGCGCCATCACCCATACTTTCTGACCAGGTTGAAACTCAACCAGAGTGGCATTCCAGTCGTACCACCATTTCATATCCTTCTGGCTTGCTTCTAGGTTCTCCTGAGTAAAACTCCTGAAGTGGGCAGTCTGGTTTCTCAAAGCCAGCATGTAGCTAAAAACATCCTGGGGGGGTTCACTAGGAGCTTTTTCCAAAGCCTCCGTCACCAGACTCAAAGATCGCCTCACAGTGTGGCCATAGATGAGCTCAAAGGGACTAAACCCAAGACCCTTTAGAGGCACCTCCCTGTAAGCGAACAGAAGGCACGGCAAGAGGACGTCATACTTCCACCTCAAGGGCTCTGACAGGCCCTGAATCATGCCTTTCAAGGTGCGGTTGAATCTCTCAACCAGACCATTACTTTGGGGGTGGTAAGGTGTGGTGAACTTGTAGGTTACCCCACACACTTTCTACAGAGACTTCATACACGTGGATATGAAGTTGGTACCCCTATCAGATACCACTTCCTCAGGGAACCCCATGCGGGTAAAAAAAAAAAATCAGTGCATGGCCCACCACAGGGGAAGTTACTGACGTCAGAGGAATGGCATCTGGGTACCGGGTGGCATGGTCCACCAAAACCAGGATGAACCTGTTGCCCAAGGCTGTCTTGGGGTCCAGAGGCCCCACAATGTCAATACCTACCCTCTCAAAGGGAGTACTAACCACAGGTAAAGGTTAGAAGGGAGCCTCACATTTCCCCCCACTCTTGCCACTTGCCTGACAAGTCTGGCAAGACCTGCAATGTGCATCTGAGTGCCTGTGCATTAGGGGCCAGTAAAAGTGGGAGACAAGCCTCTCAAAGGTCTTGTCCTGCCCCAAATGTCCAGCTAAAGGCACGTCATGAGCCAACCCCAGTAGGAAGGCCCTGAAGCACTGGGGTACCACCAACACACAGGCTGACCCGGGATCAGGAACCTTAGGTTCCCTATACAGGTGTTTATCCTCCCATTAAACCAGGTGGGATCCTGGCTCCTTGCCAGCCGCCTAGTCTGCAGCCTGCAGCCTGCTGCCGCAAACCCTCCAGAGTAGGACATGTCTTCTGTGCTGCATAGAATGCTTCCCTGGTGGGCCCCCCTTCTTGCTGCTACTGCGACAGCTCCGGGACCTCACCCACTTCAGCCACCTGTTCCCTTGTAGGCTCTGGGGTGTCAACCTCAGGTTCTGCCTCCTCCCAGACGGTGGGAACTTCTGGGGCCGGTTTCCTGTGCCCCCTGCTCTTCCTCTTTGTGGCGTTACCCTGGGCCACTGTTTCTGGCTCCAGGGGCTCTTGACTACCCTGACAGGCTGCCATTGACTGGGTGGATACGCATACCCACCCAGGCAGACCCCACATCTCCAAGTAGGACCTGTGTTCCACCACCTTCCAAGGGGAATCCTCCAGGTCATTGCCTAGCAAACAATCGAAAGGCATAGATGTACTCACAGCTACCTTCAAGGAAACTGAGCCCCCTCTATTAAAAGGGAACCTGCACCACTCTGCAAAGGCGCTCTGAGTTGTCCACTGCAACTACTTGGTGAAGTACCCGGGGATCAATCTGCTCTTCAGACACAAGGTGACTCCTCACTATAGTCACACTGGCTCCTATGTCTCGCAGAGCCTCCACCCTCTCTCCATTGATGGTCATCCACTGCCTGTATTTCTTAGTGTTCTCAGGCACGAGGGTTCTCTGGACCATCTCACTGTCCCCTAGTGAGACTAGGGTCATCTCAGCTGGCTCCCACCCACCTGGAACCAACTCCTCCCCAAGCGCTACACTGGCCAAACCCTGGGACGGCGCACCAGTGTGTGCTGGTGCACTTTTGGGGCATTTGGGTTCCCCCCTCACAAGACCCACCTGGCCACATGCATAGCACTTATGTGGGGGACCACCTGCCACTAACTTCCCTTTGGAGAACCATGGCTTCTTCTCACTGGGGGGTTGAGAATCCTTGCCCTGGGAATCAGTTTGAGGCCCTTTAGAGAATTCCCTGTTTACCCTTACCCTCCTTTCTTCTGAGAGAGACCTGTGCCCACCCTTGGCGTGGTCTCCTCCATAGCTCTCTTGGACCCTGGTGCTCTCCCAGCGGTCTGCTTCCTGCACAAGCTCCTGGGGTCAGTCAGCTTATTGTCAATCAGGTGCTGGCGCAGCTCTGGAAAACATAAACTGTACAGGTGCTCCCAAGCAATCAGATTGTAAAGCCCCTCATACGTAGTTACCTTACTGCCCTTCACCCAACTATCCAGTGACCTGCAATAAGAACTAACACATTCCAACAATGCTTGGGATTCCTTCTTCTTGTAGGATCTAAACATATCCTTGTACTGCTCAGGGGTGAGGCGATACCTTGTGAGTAGGGCATCCTTCATGCTAGAGTAGGTGAGATTCCAAGCATCCCCTAGGGCTGTCAGTGTATCCCTCCCCTCTACCTCAAAGTGCTTCCACAGACCCGCCCCCCAATGAGCTTCAGGGACCAGATTCATATGGACAGAAGACTCAGACCCCTTTAACGACAAGTATATGTCATCCTCGCTTTAATAATCCTTCACAAGATCTTTAGGAATGTGCACCCTTCTCTCAGGCTGCACTGTGATGTGGCTGCTGCCATCCCTACTAGACTGGCTCCTCTGATCCAGCTCTCTCAAGCTGAGCTCATGAGCCATTAATAACTTTTTCTCTTCAATGGCCATCCTCATTTTCTCCAACTTCCTCTGGTCCTCTCTCTCTGCCTGTCTGTCCTGCAATTCTTCAGGGGGCCCGACCCTTAGATAAGACACTGCTACCTGCCCTGGAGATCCTCTCCCTGGACATATCAGGCCTACCCACAATACCATTGTGTAGGGAATGCCCTTCCTCCTCCTCATCCTCCTCATCCTCTGTGTGCCCTTCAGTGCTCTTGGCTGTCACCCGGCCCTCTGCGCCTTTTGAAACTACCCATTCTTGAATGAGCTCTGAATGGGACAGTCAAAACTTTTGCAGAACTGCTTTAACTGAGCCTTGGTATAGCCATCCAAATTCTCTAGGTTAAAAGCAGCTCCAACTGATGAATCTCCAGATTGGGACATGATAAAAAGCCAACAAAAGTGCAAAGTTCCAAAAGGCAGAAAACAAGTTCCCAAATGAAGTTCAGAATTCAATCAAAGATTACCACAAAAATAGATGTAGGGAAAAATCCAAGCAAAAGAGAAAAATCAAAAATCACAAGACAAGCAGGATGTGGTCATGTAGTGGTCTGCACTCAAAACAGTAGAGTACACTTAATTACTGTATGTCAAGTACAAATACAAGTCCAATCCCACCCACTGATCACCAATGTTGGAAATGGGGTCTTTGGTTGACAGTCAGGTTACCCCCTGTCCAAGCAAGGACCCTCACCCTAGTCAGTGTAAAAGAGGATCACCCTTAGCTTACCCCCTTGGTAGCCTGGCACGAGCAGTAGGCTTAACTTCAGAGTGTTAGGTGTAAAGTATTTGTAACAACACACACAGTAACTTAATGAAAACACTACACAATGACACAACACAGGTTTAGAAAAATAGAAAATATTTATCTAAACAAAACAAGACAGTTATCAATTAAAAAGCAAAAAGAGTCTTTATGTAGTTTAAAACACACACTAACACTGTTAGCGTGAAAATGTACCTTGGGTGCATCAAAAATAGCCCTGCAGGGGTGAGTGTGCGTCAAAAAGGGCTTGCGATGCGTCGATTTCAATCACGAGCACGACCTTGCATCATTTCTCCTTTCATCGGGTCGGGTGCGTCATTTCTTCTCTCCGAAGAAGTGCAATGAGTCGATCAGGTCAGCACTCTAGGGACTGGGCAGGCCATGCGTTGTTTTTACACGGCCAGCAGTTTTTGTGTCAGAAATTCAGCCGCACGACGATCCGAAAACCACGCAGCACGGGTTGCGATCTCCCAGACTCCATCAGCAATGCTGTGCATCGTTTCTCTAGCTCCATGCGTCGATTCTTCGGTCGCGTTATAGGCGAGTGTCGATTTTCAGCCGCAGAGCCGATGGCGCATTGATTGTTCAGCTGCAGATCGGAGTCACGTCGATCTTTTCCCCGCACGGCATTCTGTGCATGGATTTCTTTCTCTTAGGCTACCAGCTTCTCCTTTCAGGGTCCCAGGAACCGGATGGTCACCACGTGGCAGAGTAGGAGTCTCTCCAGAGACTCCAGGTGCTGGCAGAGAGAAGTCTTTGCTATCCCTGAGACTTCAAACAACAGAAGGCAAGCTCTAAATCATGCCAGTGGAGATCTTCACAAGATGGAAGGCACACAAAGTCCAGTCTTTGCCCTCTTACTCTGGCAGAAGCAGCAACTGCAGGAGAGCTCCACAAAGCACAGTCACAGGCAGGGCAGCTCTTCTTCCTCAGCTCTTCTCCAGGCAGTGATTTTGGGTGTCCTTCTTATACCCAATTTCTCCTTTGAAGTAGGCCTACTTCAAAGCAAAGTCTCTCTTGAATGTGAAATCCTGCCTTGCCCAGGCCAGGCCCCAGACACTCACCAGTGGTTTGGAGACTGCATTGTGTAAGGACAGGCACAGCCCTTTCAAGTGTGAGTGACCACTCTTCCCCTCCCTCTTAGCACAGATGGCTCATTAGGATATGCAGAGTACACCCCAGCTCCCTTTGTGTCACTGTCTAGTGTGAGGTGCAACCAGCCCAACTGCCATGTTAACCTATGAGAGGGAAAGGCCTTGCAACCGTGAAAAAATAATTTAGCAATATTTCACTGTTAGGACATATAAAACACATTGCTATATGTCCTACCTTAACCATACACTGCACCCTGCCCTGGGAGCTACCTAGGGCCTACCTTAGGGGTATCTTACATTTAAGAAAAGGGAAGGTTTAGGCCTGGCAAGTTGGTACACTTGCCAAGTCGAATTTACAGTTAAAAACTGCACACACAGGCACTGCAGTGGCAGGTCTGAGACATGTTATGTGGGTGGCACAACCAGTGCTGCAGGCCCACCAGTAGCATTTGATTTACAGGCCCTGGGCACCTCTAGTGCACTGTACTAGGGACTTACTAATAAATCAAATATGCCAATCACAGATAAACCAATTACATACACATTTTGTAAAGGAACACTTGCAATGTAGCACTGGTTAGCAGTGGTAAAGTGCCCAGAGTAACAAAAACAGAAAAATCAGAGTCCAGCATACATCAACAACCTGGGAAACAGAGGCAAAAGTTAAAGGAGACCACGCCAAGGATGAAAGGCCTAACAGCAGCTATTGTGTTGATTGCACCTTTAAGCTTCTGGTAGGTGTGAGGGGGTCATAGCAGTAGCAGGAGGGGTATCAAAGAGTGCATTTTCTATGTTTTTTCATAGTTTATTGAACTTCATGGTTGGCAAATTGAAGCAATTTGATTTTTTCTAAACACTCCCAAAGATATTGTTTTATCAGGAAGCACAGTTTCCAAATGTTATTGGTTGTGGTGATGGTACACATATTGCCATATCTCCCTCATCTGCTTGAAAATGTATTTATAGAAAAAGGGAAAACATTCATGCACTCAGTGTTCAGTTAGTGTGTGATGCCTAGTGTATCATTACTGACCTTTTTAGCCAGATTCCCAGGCAACACACATGACTCCTTTAAGTTCTGCCACAGTTGAATAAATCACTGGTGAATTTGGCAGTGGTTATTTACTTGTTAAGAGGATTAAAAACTCAGTTCATATAGTGTTCAATAGCATGTTTGTTAAATAACCTAGGGCCAGATGTAGCAAGAAATGAATTTGCGAATCGGAAATTGCGAGTCGGTGCGACTCGCAATTTCCGATTCGCAAATTCATATGCAGAATGGTGTCTCAGACACCTTCTGCTAATCGCAAAGGGGTCACAAAGACCCTCCTCCATATCTGTGACTGCTTTTTCAACAAAGCAGTTTTTTTTTTGTATTGCAGCCGGTTTTCCTTAAAGGAAAACGAGTTGCAATACAAAATAAAAAATGAAACCATTTAGTTTTGTTTTTTTAGAGTAGGCAGTGGTCCATTGGACCACTGCCTGCTCTGAAAAAACATTTTGTGCGACCCCTTCCCTTTTGCGAATGAGTTAGCACCCACTTCGTGGTCACAAAGCAATTCTGCATTGCGGTGCGAGTCGCAAATAGGAAGGGAACACCCCTTCCTATTTGCGAGTCGCATTCCCATTTTGCGAGTCGTACCGACTCGCAAAATGGAAATGTGCAGCGCAATGGCTGTTTTGCATGGCGCAAACTGCGATTTTTGCAGTTTGCGCCATGCAAACCGGTTCGTACATCTGGTCCCTAATTCTTTCTTCTTCGCATACTATTAGGGAAGACAGTGTATATGCTTTGCGCCCTTGGATACTGACACAATACTTGAATCCAAGAACCACAATTTAAAGGCAGTACCACAAGGCACATAAAACAACGCAGTAATTGAAAACACTTTTGAAATACTGAAGTCACGTTTTAAATGCCTACATAGGATTGGAGGAACACTCCTTTATTGATCAGAGACCTATTGCAAAATCATTGCCATGGGTGCTATTCTTCACAACAAACCCATGAGGAAGGGTCTTCACAAAATCAACATAGAGCCAGAATGAGACTTAGATGACGAGCTACTTCCACTACATATTCAGCAGAATGGAACACGTGCAGCAGAGGGTCAGGCATGATGCATAGAAATCACAAACAACTATTCTGAAGGTAAGAATATTGACCACATCTATAAAATAGGCAACACACGTGATGACAATGTTTTTCCATTACAGAAAGATAACCTTTTATTCGGGTAGTAATGTTGTTTTGTAATTGTGTATCATCAAGTGTCATTGTTTACACAAAGCAACACAGTATGAGACCACAAACATAACAATCTCAGAACATACTTCTCAGTGCATACAAAAGTTAATTTTTATGACCTCTGGTGTTGGTAGCCATCTCAGCAGGACTTGTTTGTGGGGTTGGTGATATATATGTGCCAGATGTGTGTCAGTGTGTGTGCCTTGTACAGCATCCATCTGGCACAGATATGCCACTGAATCTAGGGCCGTCTTTGCTTTTAGGTAGTGGTAATATGTTTGGTTATTTTCTCAATGTTCTCCAGAGTTGTAGTCACTTGGATTAGACCATGTGCTACATCTTGGCAGCAGTGCACCATGTCATTTTGTATGTTCAAAGTTATTTTGGCAAGAGTACTAGTAGCTACTGCCAATCAATTACTGATTTAGAAGATGCATCATAGTGTGACATGTGTTGCTTGTGCCTGCTGCTTTGCATGTGTTTCTCCTTTTCCATGACAGAAAACCAGTACTCTTGACCTTTATAATTTCAGCACTGAACGTGACATACTTTGCAGATAGCTATTCACTGTTTTTATGTGTTTGGCTTGTAGGCGATGTACTGTGATGGTAGATTTCTCAAGCCTACCAAACAATTGTGAACTGTCTGACATGTCATCAGAGACATCATCGTTGTGAACCGTTCTTTGTTGCACTCTATGTTATCTGGGTGTCCTGCACACAGATGAAGTTGTGTTCCTGCCTTTTGTTTTCTCTTCATCAACTACTCAAAGTCTCATCGTGGTACCACGTTTGCTTCCCAAATAGTTTGACTTTCAATTATTGGTGTAAGACTAGCAATTTTGTTGTCATCACTTTCCATTTGTTGTTCACTTGCCTCATCAACCTCAGTGTTTGCAGCTATACCCTGGGTGTATACCATCCTATACCATGGAAATGTATCGTAAATACATTGTTTTTAAGTTTGCATAATATAATTTACATTGTGATTTATGTATTTTTACATGCAGATTACACATAGCTATATGTAGTTTATACTCCAACACCTACTACACCATATAACTTAGTTGTACTACAGCTCCCATAATGCATTGCTAAATGACAGCAAACATTTAAATGGATTTTGTGTTGCAAATATGTTGTACTTGAAGACTACAAGGCTGGAGCCCACAGGATTGGAGCTGTCAATCTCTGACAATCCCACAAACATTAAAGATCAAGTGTCCCCTCAATAAGTGATTCCACTGGAGTCAGAGGAGGATCCTGCTGGACACCTCTTTTGTACGGGATCTTAGGTCATCCCAGAGTTTCCTTATTTCTGACACGGTTCTTTGGGTGATACCAAAAGAGTTCACTTTGTCAAGGATGCTGTTCCATATATTTTTTTTCTAGGCCACAGGAACAGAAAAGGATGATTTGCTAAACAGTGGGTTTGGGTGTACCATACATTTCTTAGTCAATCGATCCTGCCTCTTATCAGAAAATTTAACTTTTCTCATCCTGCTGCTCAGGTCCTTATCCTCCTCATCCTTCGACCTGGGTCCTGATTTAGATTTTGGAGGAGGGGTCGCTCCGCCACAAAAGTTAGGGATATCCCATCCGCTGCATTACAATTCAATAATATCCTATGGAAATTGTACGGGATATCCGTCATGTTTGTGATGGAGTAACCTATCCACCAAACTCTAAATCAGGCTCATGGTGGTGTAGGCAAATGTAATTGTCACTACCAGTAAGCACAAAGGAACATACCTTTCTTACAGCACCTTTCTAGGCATCTGAGTTGTGGCCACAAATTGTATTTCTAAACTTCCAGATTATTACATCATCAATCTCCATTCAAAATGCAACATTTCTAAATAGCGATTTTCTATTTGGAAATCTAATCAGTGCGAATT
The DNA here is from genome assembly GCF_031143425.1 of Pleurodeles waltl. Lineage (NCBI taxonomy): Eukaryota > Metazoa > Chordata > Amphibia > Caudata > Salamandridae > Pleurodeles > Pleurodeles waltl. The sequence continues at coordinate 310,857,246 of NC_090444.1, forward strand.
CCATATAGGAAATTTACCAATTGCAAATTTAGGGGAATCGCTAACAATTAAATACTTATCTTCTTACATATCATTTTGCGATTTCCAAATAGCATTTTCAATTAAATCGCTATTTGAAAACACAAACAGTAACTTTTATACATGTAGCCCTTAGTTTCTTATGCCAAGATGTTCCTCTGGTTCACCGTGGTGTGAACAGCGGAGATCAGCAGAAGGCTTTTTCCAGATCCACTCTATGTATTAATGCAAAGGTCTTTCTTCAACTATTATGAGATACTTTGATCTGGTGTTGTCATTATTCGGCATACCCAGCGGTACTCATCTTTCAATTTCTGTTGAAAGGATGGGTCTTGATAAGTTGTTTTTCGTTTCATGATCATCATTGCTGCATTTCTTCAGGATGGAGAATTAAAAGGGAAAAGGTGCAGACTCCTGATCTCCAGCACAGCATCAACACCAAGACTTCACCATGACATGGGCGGCCGCACATAAAACACCAACAAAGACTGGCAACACTAAACAACACACGGCTAATCCAGTTGGTCAAAGCTTGGCCCCATGCAGGATCAATTCCACAGAGTCCTCTTCAATGTTACCAAAGCACTGGTTAGGGTGCCAGCCGCACCAAGGGGCATATTTATTTAAGGAAATTGGCGCGCTTAGCTAGTGCAGCGCCACTTTCCTTGCACCCTTTAGCGCCCCCCTACTGCCGCCATGTGTGCACCATATCTAAGATATGGCGCACCATGGAGCAGTGTAGGGGGCAATAACGTCATTTTTATTGAATATTAATAATAAATATTGGTGCTACTCCTGCAGAGTACTTTGGGGCCCATAATAAATAATGGAAGACCCCTTTTAACCCCTGCTCTGAGCAGGTGTTAAAAGTGCCATAAGAAATAACGCAAGGAAATCTCTTAGAATTCCTTGCACCCTTTTTCTCTGCCCTCCTAATGGGGGAACACCCCCTTTGCATACATTATGCATGGTGCAGGCATAATGTAGAACAAGGGGTTACAAAGTGGTGCAATGTATGCATTGAACCACTTTGTAAATATGGCATGAGGATTTTGGCTTCGGGCCACATTAGCATAAAATAAATATTCTAATGTGGTGCAAGGTGGCACTAGGGGCTTATAAATATGCCCCCAAGTTCTCCTGGCAATAAGGTAGACTATCGGGTGCAGCCCGTCCTTACAACAGGAAGCAGAACAGCTTTTAGGTCCTTCAGCTACATCAGGTCCACAGGTGGTGGGTTCGTAAATAGACTACCCCTGTACCTGATCCTCTAGCAAGGGTCAGCCAAAGACCAGAACAACTGACCAGATCACCAAAACAGACCAGCCAAGAGGTGATGGATCATAACCCCAAGTAGAGTTTGAGGATAGGGGCAAGGTCCATACTGTAGACCACAAACTCAGGGAATACAGATACCTCAGTCAGACAGGATCATCATAATCAGAGAAGAGGAGAAAGGAGATTATGTGCTGAGTGATGTGACAAGGGTAAGCAATCACTAGGACCCACATCAAACTCTCACTGACTCAGCACACCACACTGCACTACGTTCTGTGCATGATTGCAGTGTAGGGATTGCTGTGGGTTGCACAAGAACTGCAGTATATTAGTCAATGCTGAGGAAGCTCTCTCAAAGAGCATACATGCCAGAGCCCATAAAAAGAAAGATGACTGCTAAACGGTCAGAGTGATAACAGGGAATGGTATGGAAAAAATATGTTTCAATTAGGCAACAGAAAATTAGATCCTTTGGGTATTTCACTGACAATGTCATAGTCAAAGAGGGTTTGTGTGATTTTATGCAGTCAATGCACAGACTATGTAGGCTGGACTCAAATGACTGCAGAAACTCCAAAGCCAAACAGTCTTCTCTTTTGGGAGACACTGATCATTGGCATGACAACCATTATAATTAGACATAAGTTAGACCTGGCTAGTCAGTGGATCCATCTCTAAAAATGGACAAAAAAGGCATAGAAATTGTTCCAGAGTAGACTAAATTATATCAAGTGGATTTTCTGACCGAACATGTGGTGTACTAGAGTCTCAGAGGGTGAAAACTATTGTATGTACTGGATAAGAAACGGTACAAATTGCTGGAAAAAATATGAAAACATTGCACATGGTAGAAGTAGAAACAAAAATGGCCATCGGTTGATGGTGGTATTTTTGGAGATCTTTCCTCGTTTTCATTTACGTTGGGCACCATTACAGGCCATGGGGCATATTCAAGTTATTCGCATTTGTTTACTGAGAAAGACCCTCAGTTATTTTAATTAACTGATCTTGACTTAGATTTTTTCTCTAATGTTGTTACTCTAAAGTGGGGTCTCCATATTTAATTTAATTTGCTGTAGCGTTTTCTGAAATGCTTGGTGTCACATGCTTTCTTTACTTTCTTTGAGTGAGCCCAGAATTGTCTTTGTAAGCCCTTAATATATTTGTGACTGATTGACAAATAAGAACAATGGTTTCATAATTGGCAGACTTACAACAGCATAATTTCTGTGAGCAGTGCTGAGCTTATTGATAGGAGGTCAAGCACATGGATTCCCTTTGGAAGACAGTAGGAGAGGTGCAGAAAAAACATAAATTAAATAATGGGAAATTACAGATATATCGCGAAAGAAAAGAAAATAAGGAGATATTAGTAGCCGGTATAACTACAGAAAAAAAAGTAAAAAATCTCGGTTCTATCCATCTGTAAAAGGCAATTAGAGGAAGGAATACATAAATTGATTGGCAGAATGCAGGAATGTTTATAAAGTAAAAATAAAGCTATAAATTGGGAGGGACCACATATGTGGAATGAGAAATACTTTACAATTCCCACAGTAGAAGCATGTTGAAGTCAGGCTCCCTAAATGGGAACATGAAGAGTGATCAGGCCACTGGATGCAGTTCTGCTCACTTGGCTTACAAATCCGACTTTGGAGGTGCACATTTTTTGTTTCACATGGATTCAAGAGCATATTGATGCAGACACACTAATGGGAAAATATGAAAGAAGAGAAAGGCTGCATCACTATTTCAAATTGTGTAAAAAGCAAAGCACTGGTTTGAGAGAGGGAGCAACTCTTTAAAAAAAAAAAAGGTCTGAACCAGAAAGGAGGTGTCCTGCAATGTGAAGACGTTGCGGTTGGACAGTGATTGATACTGATTATCCCTGAAGTTCTATTCCAATTCTCAAAAAATTTCTATGTCTTATTCCAGGTTTAGCGACCCTTTACTCTTAAACAATTAAAAGTAAGACTTCTTTCTGAATCGGGCCCTGAGAAATTTATGTTTTACTAATAGAAATTAATTAGTAGGTAATAACTAAGCCTAGGTAGACACAACCAGTAATTGTGTAGGCCTACTACTAGTTGAGGGGATGTGATTTTATAACTTATTACAGTGTGTTAATTGACTTCAGCTGGTCAGATTCCCCTTATACAACCACTGCTTCATTTAATATGCCTAAGTTACAAAGGCGGAGGAATTTTGATGCATTACACGCTGAAAGCGAAGCATCATAAAAATGCGTCACTCATTGCAAAACTTGTAAATTTCACCAGTGGTGGGCAGTGAGCTCAGCTCCAGTTAACGGAGTTTTTGGCACTCTGTGCTCAGGTTGGAGCATGGAGTTCAGCCAAAAACTCCACTATCCCTGGCAGCGGAGCAAAACTCACTGGTGTGACCTACAGCCCAGTTATAAGCCACACAGCGCAAGCGCAGAAAGTCTGCGCTTACGCTGTGTGGCCCATAACTGGGCTGCAGTGCGCACTCAGCCGAAAAAACTCAGTGTGGAACTGCTGCAAGCTGCTGCTGAGGGGCTGCACCAGTGCCAGTTCTGGATCCAGGCCTCCCTTGTTTCACTGCCATGAAGGCAGAGTCAGGCCGCTGGCAACGGGGACTGGGGAGCATCAGCTGCTGAATGGCAGTCTGGAAGCCTCCACCAGACAGAGATGTGTGTGGCCTAAGGAAGTGCCTGAGTGCCCAGTGGCAAGCAAGGCTAGGCACTTTGTAAAAATACCAGGCTGCTGGTGGTGTGCTGGTATGCTTCTGCTAGTCCTGGGCCCTAAGGAAATGGTGGTCTGAGGCTGTGTGTAAGTGCTAACAAAGTGATTGCAAGGCTGGTGCAAGACAGGGGTGTGCTTGTCCCTCTGTAGCAAGTTGGTGTAGGAGGGCAGTTGGTAAAGGGAAGCGTGCAAGTGTGAGAGCAGCAGGCTACAGGTTCGTGGGCTGTGTCAGCACAAGTCAAACAGCTGCTTTTGCTGCCTACAGCATACCATTGGCCTGAATGCGCCCGACCTCAGAAGCAATAAGTAGGCTCCGCCCGCCTGCCACTACTTAGCGCTTCTGAGATTGGACTCATTCAGGCCAGGGTGGTGGGGCAGGCAGCACTCTGCCACACATGGAGCTCCATAGAATTCCACAGAGTTTTTAGCCAGCTCCACGGAATTCCACGTAGTAGAACTCCATGAGCTCTGCCCCCCTAAATATCACTGCATCAGTTGTAAGTGAGAATTTATGAGGGAACACCTACCCTGCATACATTTTAAACTACATGGAGCAGCCGGTATTGTTTGATGCAGGCCTACAAAAACTGACGCATTGGGCCTCAAGCGTCGCTTTGTAAATATGGAGCCAAGAATGTGCTGCTAGAGTGTCAAAAGTAAAAAGCAACAGTGGAGCATGCTCCTTGTAAATATGTCCCATGCATGCAAGTTATCAGTGTTTTGCAAGTAGAACACTGTTTCACCTTACAGCTTGAAACACAAGAATACACTTTAAAAGTGCATTCACAGCTCCTATAAAAGTGTTAAAATATTGTTTAAAGAGTATAAACAGGTTTACTTTTCACCACTATGTAATGATGTAACTTCAAGTCTTGAAGCAGGGTTGCTTCCCAATGTGAGTTGATAGAGCTTTCCATGTGGCTCAAATTTGAAATGTGATTTTCGGTAGAAAGCTTGTATATGTATATATAAAAGCTGTTTTACAGAAAAGTAAAACATTATATACAAATTACAAAATGTTGGTGATGTCTAAGACTATCCAATGGTAAAAGATTTTGTTGTCTAGACAAAAAATTTCAAAACCAATTCAGGGGAAACAGTGAAAAAATAATCCCTAAGGAATCAGTGACTAAACAGCCTGATTTGATATCTAAATGATTTAATTAACGTGGGTTACACCCAATTGACACGTTTAATTTACCTCATAGTCCCTAGTAAAATTGTGTTACATGTAACCAGGGCCTGTAAATTAAATGCTATTGCTCCACTTATTTTGCCACCCACTTTAGTAGTCTTTTAAAACATGTCCTAGTTCTGCTGTTGCAGGCTGTGTGCAGTTTTAAACTGCCACTTGGACCTGGAAAAAAACCTTTTGTCAGGCTTAAACCTTTCTTTTTCAAACAAACAAGTTACCCCTCAGATGGTCCCTACAAAACCCAGAGGGCAGGGTGCAGTGTACTAAACAATCTGGACATGTATTTTTAGATTTTGCATGTTCTAGTCATAAAAAACTGTTGAGTTTGGTGTCTAAAGGAATGTAATTTAAACCTTCTTTTATGATCAAGCCAGATTGTAGTCAACAATTCTGGACATGCCTCTTTCAGAAAGATGGCATTTTCTTGTTCCGACCATTTGGTAGCTGCAATGTGTATTCTAGGTCACTTGACTAGGTAAGCCTGGCAGTTGGTCTTTGTGTATTGTTCCCAGACAGTCAGACAAAGGGGAAATAGGAGTTGACAGGATGGGCCATTTCTGACTTAATAGGGGGCTGAGCTATTACCTATCACACTTGCACATCACAAAACCTCTGCCTTAGTACTATCTCACAGGGTTTAACCTGAGTGAGAAGGACTGCACCTACATCTAAAACCCAGGACTACCAGAGTGTCACCAAGGGTTAGTTGGCTGGTCTCCTGGTCAGAAACGGGGGGACAGAAAAGGCTCCAACTTTCTTGCACCCCAAATTTGGACCGACAGCTGTGAGTCCTAATCCACAAGTGGTGCCCCTCCTTTGGAAGGGGTGATAGTGGTGCCTTGCTAGCCCAGCTGTGATCCTCATTAAATCTGGTGCTAAGCCTGCAAAGCCTCCCTGCACAATTACAAGCTTCATCAAAAATGATGTAGAGCAATGTAGAGCACAGCAGAACCTCACCACACAGCTGCCAGTCTCAATGGAATTGATGCAAAGCCTCACCAAGCCTTACAAACCTTCGCTGTTCAGCCTCAAGCTTCATTAGAACCAATGTGACTCAACCCAAAGCTCCATGAAGCCTCACTGTGCAGCTTTATTGGAACCAACACAGCATAACGCAACCTGATGCAGGACCTCGCATTGTGGCCCTTGCTGCCACTTGGAACTATCGCTGGATGATGTGAAACCTTGCCAAGGGACGTCATGGAGGCTGTGCACCCAGATTTAAGGTATTTTGTACAGCGGTATAACTTGGTCACTGTATCTGGCCAGCTCTCCATCACAGTAGTCCTGAGATTGTGAATTTGTCCCAGTCTGGGGTGAACAGAGAACCACAGCTGCCTCTTTAAGCTTTTATGCACTGTTTTCTTTTAAATCTTTAAAATTGTATGTCTACAGTTCTACTAATTGGATTTTTGGCATTTTGGTCTCAAATAATATGCTAAATTTTCCTCTGGGATTGTGTTGTGTTTTCACTTAATTACCATGGGAGGTGCTGCATAAATACTTAACATCTTGCCTCTAAGTTAAGCCTTACTGCTTTTGTGCCAAGGTACCAAAGGGTTCAGCACAGGTTAACTTGGGGTTTGCTTATTTTTCACCCTGACAATAGTTGTGGTTGGTGCTTGATTAGGGTTTCACTTCCTTCATCCAATAACCCAATTTCCTTCACGCCCGATCCCCAGTTCTACTCTTTCATAATGTTTGGTGAACTGGTGTTAGAACATTAAACGTAACCCCTAATTTATACAATTTCTTCAGTGTTTGTTGATTGAGAGTTAGAATATTATATTTTTATGACCATCACACAAATATAAACTTTCCCCAATGTTTGATGAACTGAGTTTAGAATAGCAAATAGCAAATCTTCCCTACAAACTATGCACGTTTTTCAATGTTTGTACTTATAATAGTATATTTAACTTCCCCCCAAATTATACATTTACCTTAATGTTTGAAGGACTAGAGTTAGAATAGTAAATCTACCCCTCTGAATTATGCATTCTCTTCAACGGTTGAGGGTTGCAGGTTAAATAGTATTATTTCCACCCTTCCCAAAAATATACTTTGTAAAATGTTTGTTAAACTTGAAATAGAAGAGCAAACCTAACCCCTCCAGATAACACACTTTCTTCAATGTTTGGGGGTTTTGGTGTTTATTATTAGATTACATCCCATACCAAATTATGCACTTCCAATAATATTTGCAGAGCTGAAGTTACAGAGGTAGACCTAGCCTATCAAAATTATTCACTTTTTTAATGTTTGTGTATTTGGAATTTTATAGTTAAACTAACCCTCCTAATTATACACTTGCCCAATCTTTTCTACTGTTAGAACAGTACATCTAATCCCTATGAGTTGTGCACTTATTCCATTGTTCATTTGTGTGAACTTAATATAGCATAATTGATCATCTAACTCCAAATTAAATACTTATCGCAATATTTACAGAACTGTGTGTTTAAGTGAAAATCCAACTCCTGCAAATGATGTACTTTTTCAGAGTTTGGAGATTAGTGTATAAAATGTGCCCTTCCCCACCAATAATGTACCTAATCTATTTAGTTCTTATAAGTACATTTACACATTGTATAAATACATATTATAATTAATAACAACAAAAGTATTGATTGCTTGTAATTGTAAGTTTATTTACACAATAAAACCATTTCCAAATAATGCAATATAAGCATGGGGATTCATAATTGTTAGATCTAGCAACCTTGGTGTGTTTTCCCCCAACCTATTGCCTTCAGACCTCCTGTTTTTGCTGACTTTGGTTTTTGCCGGACCCAGGACTCTGCACACTTTACCTTTAGTAACGATTGCTAAAGTGCTTTTGCGCGCTGCTCAAAACATGCTAACAATAATGTATTCCCAGTTGGCGTATTTAATTTACTTATAAGCCAATAGTTATGTGCACTACATGTGCCCAGGGCCTAAAAGCTAAATGCTACTAGTGGGTTTGCAGCATTGATTGTGCCACACTTTTAAGTAGCCCTGTAAACCTGTCTCAGGCCTGCCATTGCAAAGCCTGTGTGTGCAGCTTAAGTTGCCATTCTGACCTGGCAAAATAAGTCTTTTGCCAGGCCCAAACATTAGTTTTTTGCACATAGAAGTCACCCCTAGGGTAGGCCCATAACAGCCCAGAAGGCAGGGTGCAATATATGAAAAAAACAACACATGTCCTTTTAAGTTGTACATGTCCTGGTAGTGAAACACTCTTAAATTTATTTTTCACAGCTACAAGGCATTTTCTCTCCCTTAGGATAACATCGGAGCTGCCTTATTACATTTAATAAGAATAACTTCCAAAAGGTATGAGACAACCAGGTCATGTTTGGTGTCCCTGAAATCCAAATTTAAAATCCCAACTCAGTATGGAGTCAGATTTTAAATTACATTTCTGAAAATACCACTTTTAACTGTTATCTTGCCTTAGCCATTTGGTGCCTGCAGCCTGTCTCTGGTCACATGATTGGTTGTAGTTGGCAATTAGGATTTGTTTATTCCTCCTAGACAGCCACACAAAATGGGAGCTTATATGTGACTAGATGGGTCATCACTGGCAGGATGGGAGGGAGGAGCTGGGCTCAGCCTCACTTACACTTGAATAGGCTTTAATCTGTCTCCACATAAAGGCCTGCATGCCCTCCTGTAGTTTGTCTGGAGCCAGGGCAGGAAAGGCAGGGCATCAGTGTACTTCAAGGGCATGCCTCCAGAAGCTTATTTCCACTTCAAAGACACAACTGTGAATAAAAGTAGCACCTCAGACACCCTTTCGAAAGTACACTTCTATATCTGTTGATATTCTGCCAAGAAGAAGGGCTGTTGTGCAACTACAAGGATTTCCACTCTGATGGACTGATGCTGTGAAGGAGCTGCTTTCCTGATGTGCCGACCTGCTGTCCCCTTTCCTGGGTAAGAAGGACCGGCCATGAACCCAGAACCAGAGTGACTTCAAGGGCAGGTTGGCTGGCTATCTGATCTGAAGTCTCAGGGGTAGAACAGTCTTCCAACATCCTTTCATGTGCACCTGAACTTTGCCATATGTGAGTCTACTGTGCCAAGTCCTGCCACCCAGCCTCTGTGGTACCAGGATAACTGATGCATATCCTCTGCTGTGCGGAACTACCCTGAGCAGAACCAATGCATCTCAATTGCTGCATGGGTTGGATCTGTCTCAAAGACTTGCATCACTGCCATATCCTACATTCCATTCTCAGACACCACTGCTTGCTGTATTTTTACTGCAGGCCTTCACATCTTTCATCAATGGCAGTCTAAAAAATGACATAGGTTTCTGCATTGCAGCCTTGCAGTTCTTCAGAACTGACACATCACCCAACTGAGTGTTGCATCCTCAATGCCAGACTTCACACTGCAAGCCCTATTGAAGGGATCGTCTATGACAACACAAGCCCCCACAACAAAGCCTTGTCGCATCTCAGAACCAATGCATCGCTTTGTCTGCACAAACCATCTTTGACGTTGACTCTTGCAATGCTCAGCAAAACAGGATTTAAGGTACTTTGTTCAATTGGCCTAACTGGGTCCCTGTTGCCATCCCATACACCATTGTGGCTGGCTTGAACTTGCGACTTTGTCCCACTCCCCGTCTGGCATAACCAGATGTCCTCAGTTAGGAGCGTTAGATCCTTTCGTGCTATTTTCTCTAAACAATATAAGAATTCAATATCTTTGGTTCTATTAATTGGATTTCTGATGTTTTGGTTTTGTTTTATTTATTAAAGTAAGCTCTATCTTTTTAACCTGGTGATGGATCTTTTTATGTGGTGTTTTCACTGTTTTTCAGTTTAAAGTATTGCACAAATACTTTATATATTGCTTTTAAATTAAGCCTGACTGCTCTGTGCCAAGCTACCAGGGGGTTGACCACAGGTAAATATGGGGTTTGCTTGTGCCTTTCCCTGTCAGGGACTGTGCTTGCTGCTTGACCATGGCTCTCACCCCAGACAACCAGTAACCCAATTTCTAACAATAATTAGTCCTGTTTCTAAGGTAATTTTTTTAACTAATTAGTTCTGTTTCTAAAGTAATTTTTAAACTAAAATCTGATAATTCATATTAAATTTATTAGCAGTAGGTATTAACAAATAACATGTTAGTGTTATGAACCTTTTTTAAGTATACTATCCTTATATTTAGGTATCTGAAAATTATTTTTGCGCATTGTTCAATAAAACATATATTTATAACACTTCACTTTGATGAACACCCTTTCATTAAATTACATAGTTTTGTACCTAGTTTATATGCATTCTGATCTTTATTACAGTGCATAAATCTCTTAAACTTTTCATTATTTTTCAATGAAAACAGATAGCATTACACCTTTTATACTGACTGCAATGTATTTGTAGTTTTGTTTTTATATTTAATTCTCTACCATTTTTGTTAACCATTATGTCTATTGTTGAGTCTTTATTTCAATTCACAGCCCAGTGGACGTCAAGGACAGCAACAACAGGTTCAGATACCAAAACATAAATTTAACATGTATTTAAATTAAGTAGGTTGGTTAGGTGTAGTTTAAGTTTCTTTTAGTGAAATGTGTTGCTAGTAAATATATTGGTTACTATTTTTAATATACTTTAGCACATGTTCAACATTTTGTGCCAGAGATGTTTAGGAGTTAGCATTTGGAAAATGCATAGTCACTAACAAAGTCAAATATATATATATACAGATAGAGCGTTTGTTGAACTTAATAAGATTTAGGGCATTATTTAGAACTTGGCAGGTGGGTTACTCCATCACAATGGTCATGGATCTCCCATCCACTGAAATCTAAATACCATTCTATTCTATGAGATTTAGATTTAGGTGGACAGGATATTCATCATTGTTGTGATGATGTAACCCTTCCGCCGAGTTCCAAATCAGGCCCTTAGTTCTTTGGTGGTGGAGGTGGGACTATGTAACATTTTAATTTTTTCAGGTACAGAATAGCTTTACAAACTGTTCTATTGTTTTCAAGGAAACATTTTCTGTTTATATTTTTTTTGTATTTTGGCAGATGTTCTTGGATGGGATATGGAACCTTCTTGTTTATTTTTTTGGATATATTTGTTTTAAAAAAATGTTTGTGAATGATGGAAGATGGCCCTCTCTGAAGGGGCACCCCTAACTTTTGTCTTCTTCCTCCTCATTTTCTGACCTTGATTTGCTGGTTTTAGGACTCTGCACTTTACTACTGTTAAGCAGTGCTAAATTGCGTGTGGTCTCTCCCTTCAATCATAGTAATGTTATCTTAACCTCAATCGCTATCTTTATTTACATATACTTCCTGAGTAAAGTCCCTTACCTATGCCCAGGGCTAGTAAATGAAATGCTGCTTGTTGGCCTGCAGCACTGATTGTGCCACCCACCTAGGTAGCCCTTTAACCGTGTCTCAGGCCTGCCATTGAAGAGCCTTTGTTTGCAGTTTTGCATTGCCATGTTGGCCTGGAAAGGCAAACCTTTTGCCAGGCCTAAAACATCTCTTTTCATACTTATAAGTCACCCCTAATGTAAGCTGTATATGGCCCACAGGTCAGGGTGCAATATATTGAAAAAGCAAGACACGTATTTAAACGTTTTGCGTGCCCTGGTGGTGAAAACCTCTGAAATTCATTTTTCACTACTACAACTCCTATCTGTCCCATAGGATAACATTTGGATTACCTCATTACATTTTATACGTGCTCCCAATCTGGAGTTAAGTATGTTGCGTTTGGTGTCCCTGGTCTCACAATTAAAAATCACAGCCTAAGGTGAAGTTACATTTTAATTTGCAAGTCTAAATTGCCACTTTTATAAAAAAAGGGCATTTTCCATATCTAAACTATTCCGTCCCTTCTGCTTGTCTAATTTACATGTGTGAGGTGGGTGACAGCTGGACTTTGTGCATTCCCTCCAGACAGCCACACACAAAGGGAGTTTAGGTGTGCCTGATGAGCCATTCTTGAGGGATCATCACCAGGCTGATGGGTCTTCCTAGACTGGATCCGAGGGAGTAGCTGACACTTGCACTTGAAAGGGCTGGATGTGTTTCTACACAAAGAGCTGCATATCCCCCTGTAGTTAGTCTGGAGCCAGGGCAGAAAGTCCAGGGACCTTGTGCACTCCAAAGCTTTTCTTTGAAGTACATGTACAACTGGGTACATGTACTGGACCCCTGACATCACCAACTTAGTACACTTTTGGACCTGTGAAGACTCTGCCAGGAAGAAGGTCTGCGGTGCTGCTGAAAGGACTGCTACTCTGCTGGATCACTGTCTTATTAGACCCTTGCCTTGCTAAGCTACCTTGCTGCCTGCTAACCCCTGCCTGGGTGAGGAGGACTAGACCTCCACCACTTGAACCCAGAGTGACTCCAAGGGCTTGCTGTTTGGCCTCAAGAAGCCTCAGGGACACAAAAGACTTCCAATAATCATTTTACAGCCAGTGTCCTACCCTGCCAAGTGGTGCCAATCTAGTCCTGAACCCTGAGAAATGGGTGTTTCTGGCTGGTCCTGCAAAGAAGTATGCATCAACCTTGTGGCATCGATCAGAACTGCTGCATTACATTTGACGCTTCACTGCTGCATCACTGCTGCTGTCAGTATCTAGGACACTGCATAACCGTCAGCATCAACGTTCAGCTGCTGTAAGAATTGGAGCATAACATTACTGACTGCGCGAGGCATCATCCCCTCTGCATGGCGTAGAACTGATGCATTGCTTTCAACTTCCTTTCTTCAGCACGGGCCCACAACTAATGCATCTCAACAACCAAATTACTCTTGTGTGCGCTTTGTAGCCAGCCTGTAGTCCATCCTGGTTGGCCTGAAATTTTGACTTTTGCCTGGTCTAGCATGATCAGATAGCCCTGGTTGGCGCTTTCTGCTTCTAAAGACTACAGTTTCATTTATTCTTTGAAAATTCATATCTCTACTTCTACCTAATGGATTTTTTGTTGATTTGGTTTTCTTTTGTTCATAAAAATACACTTAATTTTTCTAACCTAGCTCTGGAGTGTTTTGTCGTGTCTTCACTGTGTTACTGATTGGTTGTTGCACAAATACTTTACACATTGCTTCTTAGTTAAGCATGACTGCTCAGTGCCTAGCTTCCACGGGTGAGCACAGGATAATTTAGGGTGTGTTGTGACTTAACCTGACTAGGATTATGGCCCCTACTTGGACTGGGTGCACACCTCCGCCACATAGAGACCCAATTTCTAACAGTGAACATATATTAGAAATTCTAAGCACCTTAGTTAGCATATGTTTCTCATTTCATGCTAGGACATGTGGTTATAGTTTTAAGTACATATAAAGGGGAAAAGCCCAGAATATAACGAAATGTGTTGCACTGGGTAAGTTATTTCAAATACATTAAAAAAATAACAGTTCTTGTGGAAGAAGATTTTTTTTGTTGTTCAAATTAGATCACATTGTAGGCTATTAACTCCAGGTAATCTAGGCCTTTAATCAAATAGTCTCACTTTTTCAAATATAATTTAGTGTGTGTTTAGTTTGTCTGGTTACTTTATGGTGGAGAGTAAGGGCCACATTTTATTTTTTATTTGTATAAGCTTCTCAAGGCTATGGTGTTTTTTTTTTACTTCAGGTCATTCATAAAATGAAGGCTAGTATCTTCTAGAGGTGGCCTGGACAGAGCTGTGTCACATTTCAGTAGCAATATTTATTGTATCTTCACACATATCCCACCATGTGATATGGTACCTGAGTTGCAGCTGGTGATCTGGATAGCGAATGCAACGAACCCAAGTATCAAAATAGCTGAAATAGTTTAGGAAAGGGGCAATAATATCTTTATTTGTTTTGTGGCATTTAAAGTCTATTAGTGGGTGTAAGTGTAACTTTGTCAATGAGGTGATGGGTGTTAGAGCAATTTTTATTAAAGCAAAAGAAAATTTGTGCTCTTTGTGATTCTGTTGTGAAATCTGTGGTTAATGTTGATTCTTGTAATTAGTGCCAAATATCTTCAATGAAAATCAAAGTAGCAGCCTTGAATATCAGTTGCAGGGCAGATTTTGCTTAGGGGTTAATCATTTGAAATTGAGTATTATTTTGAGAGGGGTATAATTATTCTTTTTTTAAAGTATTACTGAAAGAAATTCAGACTATTTTGTAGGCTTATTTGTTTCGCAGAAGGGGATAGGGTAAAGGAATATTGTACTTCTGATATTATCTGTACATAATCTAGTTTTGGTTAGAAGGGCATGTAGCATTTAAGCACCTCCGCAATTACCAGCATTGAGATTGGGTTAAGGATAGCATGTTACTTGAGGTGCAGATTTTTTTTTTCTTCTCATTATTGTTTTTGAAGTGGATGAACTGCTCTTTAGTGTGGGTAACAGTAAGAAGTTGTTGATTTCTTAGAAGGGTTTTGATGCTGGAGTGGTATTTTTTGCCATTGTTTTTCTGTTGATGCTTCTTTTAGGTTTTGCACTGGAAGCATCCGTCCAATTACGTGGCCTGGAATAGGGGGCATAGTCTTTCATCATTGAGCCAGAAGATGCTGTACAAATAAATGCAACACTTTGAAGGTCATGAACTAAATCTATTGTTTCTCTTTAAGCCATCAGGGATGCAATAGAGTAGGGCATTATCATCATCCAGATGCAAAAGTATTGTGCTTGAACAGCAGTGAATTCACTTTCTACAAGAAACAGTCTCACTTTCTGTCTAAGGGAGAGTTTGTACCAGGCAATTTTTGTTTTTCAGCCGTGTAAACTGTATACAATATTTCTTGCTTGTTGCTTATTGCAAATAGCAGGAGTTCTGTCTTGGTGGGACTCACCAGACAATGTTTGAGGCATTAACTATCTGTAGCAGAGAAGACTTTTAGGTGGAACTATATATAGTTGGAATGTAGTGGATTTGTATGCTGCTTTCTGTGAGGAGATTGCCAAGGGGATCCATGTAGAGATTGGAGATGACAGGAGACATTATGGAACCATAGGGGGATTCTCCAGGTGGTCTGAAACCTTTGAAACCTGGAATGTCCATGTGAATAAACTGGTGTTGGAGATAAAGTTAGAAGGAGTACCAGTAAAGGACAATCTGCAAACACCTGTTGTGGGTTATCACATCAACAGCCACCAATAAGTCTAAAAGAATGAGCACAGAGATAGAACCATTGCTCATCATGGAGTGGAAGCCAAAGTGCTTTGAGGCTGACTGTTTTAGAGGTACAGCTAGGGAACAAACAAGCTATTGCCTTCAAAATCTGTATTCAACTGAGCACTGGAACATTTTTCAAGGATGTTTCCTAACCATTTGAAGAAAAGTCATTGGATGTTAATTTGAGAGATTAGTTTGATCAAGGTTTCTTTAAATGTTTTGTTCCCTTTTTTAACAATGCTCTAATTGATCTCTACCAAAGACGAAAAAATAAATTAAAGTCTTCTTTATCAGTATTAGAAGGAATGGCATCATTGTGATAGTTGATCATTTAAGATTGGCAAGAATATATATGAGGGAATTACATGACATAGTGGATGATATAGTAGAGTTGCAATATTTGGTAAAGGGATGGTTCTTCTGTTCTGTTCTATTTTTGTTGGCAAGTAATTCTGTAAAAATAAGCTCTATTTCTGAGGATTAGTGGAAAAGGAGTGGTGTCTGAGCATGCTTGATTAGGCTCCACCCAAGTGTGAAGTGTTCTGGGTCTGTTTAGCAAATTTAGAGTTACATTTTGGACAACATCAAATTTGAATGCGCCAACACTCTCACTCCACTCAGGAAAACCACCAACACCCGCACCAACAAAAAAGCTCCCTGGTTCACCACAAACCTTCAGGCCTCCAAACAGGAATGCCGGAAAGCCAAGAAGATCTGGCGCCAAGAACAAAAAGAATCAACCACGCCGCCCTCATATCCGCCATCCGCTAACACCACCGGCTCATCCGGACCACCAAAAGATCTTTCTACAAAGAACGAATTGACAACATTGCGCACAACAGCAAGGAGCTCTTCAGCATCATCAATGAACTCACCAACCCCAAGTCCTGCCCTGCCGACCCCCCCACTTGCAAGACCTCTGAGACGCCCTTGCTACCTTTTTTCACCACAAGATCACAGACATCAATGGCAGCTTCGCACCACCACCCCCCACCACCATCACTGCCAAAGCCGAACCCAACGCACCCAACCACCCCAACTACCGGCCCATCTCCCTACTCCCCTTCCCTGAGAAGGTCATCGAAAAGATAGTCCACAACCAACTATCTCATTTCTTGGAGGACAACAGCCTCCTTGACATATCCCAGTCCGGCTTCCGCAAGAACCACAGCACCAAGACTGCCCTTATCGCTTGCACAGACGACATCAGGAGCAGGCTCGACAAAGGTGAAACCGTTGCCCTCATCCTCCTTGACCTTTCCACAGCCTTCAACACTGTCTGTCATCACACCCTTCGCACACACCTCCACGATGTCGGAATCCGTCCCAGAGCACTGGACTGGCTCACATCCTTCCTCTCTGGCAGAACCCAAAGAGTCCGCCTCCCCCCGTTCCTGTCTAAAGCCACCAAGACCATCTGCGGAGTTCCCCAAGGATCCTCACTTAGTCCCACCATCTTCAATGTCTACATGGCACCGCTCACCACCATCGTCCGATCCCACGGCCTTAACATCGTCTCCTACGCGGACGACACTCAGCTCATCCTCTCTCTCATGAAGGACCCCGCAACCGCCAACACCAACCTCCACACCAGACTTCTCGCCATCGCCAATTGGATGGAGGAAAGCCACCTCAAACTGAACTTGGAGAAGACCGAGATCATCATCTATGGCTCCAACAGATCAGCATGGGACGACTCCTGGTGGCCTGCCACCCTGGGATCTGCCCCAACACCCACCACCCATGCACGCAATGTCGGCTTCATACTGGACTCATCGCTCTCTATGACCCAGCAAGTCAACGCCGTCAAATCCTCATGCTTTAACACCCTTCTCATGCTTCGCGAGACCTTCAGATGGATCCCTGTGGAAACCAGAAGAACAGTCACTCACGCCCTCGTTAGCAACAGACTGGAACACGGCAATGCTCTATATGCTGGAACAACAGCCAAGCTCCAGAAGAAACTACAGCGCATCCAGAACGCCTCAGCACGACTCTTCCTCAACCTCCCTCGCCACGGACACATCTCAGCCCACCCCAGAGACCTCCACTGGCTCACCGTCAACAAAAGGATCATCTTTTTAAACTCCTGATCCATGCTGACAAGGCTCTCCATGAAGCCGGACCTGCCTACCTCAATGAGCGTCTCAACTTCTACATCCTGACACGCCAGCTCTGCTCCACCAACCTCACTCTTGGGACCATCCCACGCATCCACCGTACCACAACCGGCGGCAGATCCTTCTCCCACTTTGCCACCAAAACCTGGAACTCCCTCCCCGTCAACCTACATCTTACCCAGGACCTCCTGACCTTCAGGAAGCACCTCAAGACCTGGCTCTTCGAGCAGTAGCACCCCCCCCCAGCGCCTTGAGACCCTACCGCTTGAGTAGCGCACTTAACAAATAACCGATTGAATGATTAATTAAAATTTGCCTCCTGCCAATATTTAAGTGATAGACTGAACATGAGGAATGGTAACCGATAGACTAAAAAAGAGGTCCTACTAGGTAGTATGGCTGCTGATGGGGAAGTAACTTATTTTTGTGATGGTGATAAACTAATTGTGGGCATTACCTCTGCCTCCCTGATAGACAACCTGCTGCCAAATTTAGAGATGACAATTGACCCAGTTGTAATATCTGTACCTTGAAAGAATCCACCATTGTGTGTTCCCTTCAATGTACAATAGGTTTTGTCGATGACTGCTGTCATTTTTGACAGCCATCCAAAGCTGTCCACCAAACTTTTGAGCTTCTTTTGTGTTTTTTAGAAATTAATTCAGAAAGTGGGTGTTTGTTTCTGAAAAACACAATACTAAGACCACTAGACCCTGGGGGCTCTCTCCCAGGGCGTGAGTGACAATATTGTTTTTGCTGTTCCTCAACACCAGATTGTATATTGCAGTGTCAGACAGAAAGAAATGAACATTACACCATCCACCTTAATGCCCTGACAAACCCTACTCCTTGAGGCTGTCCAAGGGCAATTTACATCCACAGAGGCAACAGGGGCTCCGGTTATGAAAAGCTTAGGGTTAGCCTATGTCTAAATGAGAAGGTGGACCCAGAGTTTGGCAGACATGGTATCTGTGTTTGCAAAGAAAGGCTTAGCTTCTCTGCCAAACTCTAAATTAGGCCATAAGGCAAGAAAATTATTTCAGGAGATGAAGACTAAAAGCTTCGCAAAAGACAAAAATAGACACTTTGCAAAGGTTTTAGAACGAAAAGACTGTGCACACCACAATTGATATTGTCAATATTTTCCAAGACCAATCATTTCCACAAACCCCCAAGCTCGAAGCAATTCGAGCATAAATAGCAGTAAAGACTATATTTTTCCAAGTCCTGTTCATATGTTTACAATTTGCATTTGGAAAATGTATGCCAATTAAACTCGTTTCTTAAGGGAGGCTGGGCATTAATAATGCATACTGTAATTTGTTTTGATGCACTTCTTTGAAAAGCTTTATCCTCAATAAAAAAATTAAAAAAAATTAAAATACAAATGTTTACAATTTCACCAGTCCGATGAATTGATAAGATGTTTTACTACATAAACCCTTGATTCCATTTATGGATCTGAATTCAAATAGCAGTCTGAGAAGCGTAGCTGTAAAACACACACATTTGAAACATTCTTGGTAAGAATATAGAAAAGATAAACCTGAGTTCCTCATTAATCCACCTACAGAAATGCACCTCCTCTGAGAGCCAATGTTTACTGTGAAAAGCTAATAAGCTTTTACTTGCTGCAAAACATATTTATTTTGCAATTATGTTTAAATTGCTGACAGAAAAGACAGAGAGTTCTAATTAGGTTGCAGTGGTTTAATAAACTGCACCTATTTTGTTTTCTCTTCAAGCCTGCATACATTTTGTCCTCTGAATTACACTAATGATCTCACACTGTTTTCCACCAGCATCTTTGCTTGAGAAGCTCTCAAAAAGCCCACACTGAAATTTCTCCACAATACCTATTGTACATGATAACCTACAACTTGATTCTCTATAAATGTATTTAGTACTCGAAAAGATTAATTGGGAAAACTATGCTATCGGTTCCTAAAAACAAAAGCAACGGTTCTAGGACATTCCTGAAGTGTCATTTTGTTTAGCCACATTTTGTGTGTGCTTGAATATTATAAACATTTATGACATACTGTCCTCAAGTCTAATAATGTACACAAAAGATAAAAATAAATGACTTTTATGCAAAAATAAACTGTCAGTTTTTGTTTTCAGTGCGTTTTCCTGACATACAAAACAAGATATTTCATATAAAACAGTGTTTGCCAACCTTTTGACTTCTGTGGACCCCCACTTTATCAATACTGGAACCCCACTTAATCATTATTGGAATCCGGGAAACCCCCAATAAGTCATTGCTGAAAGCTGGAGAACTAATCTGTTAATATTATTACATTTTGTAAGCAGTTATGGAACCCTTGAGGAGGCTTTGTGAAACCCCTAGTGGTACCCGGACCCCAGGTTGGGAACCACTGATATGAAGGATGTATGGTACTTGACTGCTCTTCGCCAGTATTTATTTCTTCCTCTCCCTCCATCTTTCGTTCTCTCACTGACTGTACCTCGGTCATTCCTACTCAGTTACTCTTGTTTACTTTGGTGATGTCTATGTGTCTTTTCTATTCTCACTGTCAAGCCATCTTTACAATCTCTAATGGCCCCCCTCTCACTTGGTTTCGCATCATTTTTTCCTCATTTCGACTTCTTCATTTCATTGACTCCTTTCATCTCTCATTCCACATTTTTTTTGTTCCCTTTAGCATAATTTCTTTTTCTTGTTCCGTACGTTTTTCTATACCACCTCTCCCAGTGTTCCTCTCCCACTCCTGGTGCTAGCCCTTTCCTTTTTTATGAGCGAGCGCAAAGCACTCCATCCATAAAGTAATCTCTCTTTGGGCTTCAAACCATGCCCAGGTCAAGTAAGTCTTTTTCATCGGTTCCTGGGCTTGCTCTTTAAAATCTGCTTGCTTTCATTTGTGAAAGGCATGCATACATCATGCCTTTTCCGGTGTTTACCCTGCCTACACAGCACCGGTAAACTACCAAAAACATACGAGGCTCGATGTTTTGACCCTGGGGTCCGGACTACTGTATCTGTTAATTTTCCCCACAGCGCGATCGCGCTGGGGTTTACATAGCACAATCGCACTGCGTTTTTTTCCTTTTCATTTGTGTGGCAAGAAAAGTTAGGTTAGGCATTTACAATGCAAATAGCTCCAACTCAAATGCGAGCCCCGTTGCATTGAAAATGCTTGCTTTCTATCTTGTCTCTGTTACCATTCTCACTCTGTTTTGATGGTTTTGTTGTAGTCACAGCTGTGATTCAATTCAATGAAAATTATTACTTCACTCACTCACGTACTGTTAATCCTCATAAATCCAAGTCGTCCTTGTCACAGTCCTGGAATTCTGTCTCCTCATCCAGTAGCTTTATCTTTGTGGCTAACCTTGTGCCTCTCTTCTCAGACATCTGTAGTACATGAGTTTAAACTCTCCCAAGGGAATACATGTCGATCCTGATGCTTGCTCCTGGTGGACGTATAATTGTCCGAAAACATTCTTACTAGGCTATATCCTAGTTTTTTGGTCTCTCTTTACACTTTACTTTCTCTGTGGTCTTTGTGGAACCTTATTTTCTTTCTTAGCGAGTTTTTACGTGTCAATTTGGAACACAAATTAGTGTTTGAATTATTAAACTAGGTTCCATTGTATGATTCCTTTTTTAACTTTCGAGGAGCCTTATTATCAAACTAAAGTTGCCTGCCTTTTATTGCACTCTTATTATCTGGCTTCTCTGAGTTGTCTGTGCCGGGTAAGAGTTATCATTGGACTTACACTCTAGTCGGAGGGCACTGAAATTGCTTTATCGGCAACAGAACCGCTTGGTGTCTTCCTGGATCAATACTGAAGGTAGTGGCAAGGGACATCGTTTGAAGAAAGACTCGTTTATAGAACGGGACTCAAAAAGGATAATTCTTAACCTTCTTATTGCTATTCTTGCAAAAAGTAGAAAGAAAATGAGGCAATAAATGCAGAAACATAGCCCTTTTGAAGAGTTTGAGCTTGTGGGCTCTCTGTGTTTTTTTTCTTAATTCACGTCTCTCGTTTCAGGAGTTCAGTGTTTATGGTAATCTGTCACAGGAAACTGAATTAAGTGTCTACTTTTTCTTCACTCTTTCCATGTAGAATGTCACTCAGGGCCTCGTGTTCAAGGTTCTAACATCGTAAAGATGGGACTAATAATGAAGCAATATTGTAATTAAGGGTCTAATCTCTGCCTGATGAGCTACTCTATCTCGATCATGCTTCTCTGGTCACAATTTGAGCACATTTGGGAATTCTCTAACCACTGTCCTCCAAAACCTAATTTCAGCTGTAGCAGGAAATGTACAATAGGATGACCTTTCTCAAAGGTCCGGACATTAAGTAGTTTTTCTTTTTTTCCAATTTAGCATTTAGGTGCTTGGCAGGTGGAGTCATTGTAGGAGGCTGGCCTGGCTTATAGTGGGTACCAAAGGTACTTACACCTTGTGCCAGGTCTAGTTATCCCTTATTAGCGGAGTGTAGTAGTGTTCTAGCAGCTTAGGCTGATAGAGGTAGCTATAGCAGAGCAGCCAAGGCTGAACTAGGAGACATGCAAAGCTCATGCAATACCACTTATATCATATAGGTACTATATCATAAGAAAGACAATACTCATAGTTACTAAAAATAAAGGTACTTTATTTTAGTGACAATGTGCCAAAAATAACTCAGAGGATATACTCACGTAGGAGGTAAATAACATACACAAAATATACACAACAAACCAAATCAGGTAAGTAAAACAGTCAGAAAGTAGTGCAAATACTGTAGAATACAATAGGATGCACTAGCCTAGGGGCAACACAAACCATATACTAAGAAAGTGGAATGTGAACCACGAATGGACCCCTAGGCTAGTGTAGTGTGTTGAGGGTCGCTGGGAGTGTAAGAAAACACTAAGGGTGTAAAAGATATCTGTTGGACTTTTTTGCTTATGCAGGGTCATCCCGAATCTTTTTGCCTCCTGCCTCCTAATTGTTTCTGACCTGTTGCTGTTGGCTTTTGAACTCTGAGCACTTTACCCCTGCTAACCAGTTGTAAAGTGCATACGCTCTCTGTGTAAATTGTATGTGATTGGTTTATCCATGATTGACATATCAGATTTACTAGTAAGTCCCTACTAAAGTGCACTAGAGGTACCAGGGCCTGCAAATCAAATGCTACTAGTGGGCCTGCAGCACTGGTTATGCCACCCACACAAGTAGCTCTGTAATCATGTCTCAGACCTGCCATTGCAGTGTCTGTGTGTGCAGTTTTAACTGTAAATTTGACTTGGTAGGTGTACCCACACACCAGGCCTAAACCTTCCCTTTTCTTACATGTAATACACCCCTAAGATAGGCCCTAGGTAGCCCCAAGGGCATGGTGCAGTGTATGGCTAAAGTAGGACATATAGTAATATGTTTTATATGTCCTGACAGGGAAATATTGCTAAATTTGTTTTTCACTGTTGCAAGGCCTGTCCCTGTCATAGGTTAACATGGGGGCTACCTTTAAATCTGATTAAAGTGTAGATTTCCTTTGGGAGCGGATGGACATGTGGAGATTGGGGTCTCTGAGCTCACAATATAAAAATACATCTTTTGGTAAAGTTGATTTTAAGATTGTGCGTTTGAAAATGCGACTTTTAGAAAGTGAGCATTTTCTTGCTTATACCATTTCTGTGACTGTGCCTGTTTGTGATTCCCTCTCTGGGTCAGTTTGACAGTTGGGCTGGTTGCACCTCACACTAGACAGCGACACAAAAGGAGCTGGGGTGTAGTCTGCATTTCCTGATGAGCCATCTGTGCTAGGAGGGAGTAGAGGAGTGGTCACTTACACCTGAAAGGGCTGTGCCTGTCCTCACACAATGCAGTCTCCGATCCCCTGGTGACTGTCTGGGGCCAGGCCTGGGAAAGGCAGGATTTCACATTCAAAAGAGACTTTACTTTAGGCCTACTTCAAAGGAGAAATTAGGTGTAAGAAGGGCACCCAAAACCACAGACTTTAGATCACTTCTGGACATCAAGAGGAACCTCTGCCTGGAGAAGAGGTGAGAAGAAGTGCTACCCTGCCTGTGACTGTGCTTTGTGGAGCTATCCTGCATTTGCCGCTTCTGCCAGAGTAAGAGGGCAAAGACTGGACTTTGTGTGCCTTCCATCTTGTGAAGAAATCTCCAAGGGCTTGATTTAGAGCTTGCCTCCTGTTGTTTGAAGTCTCAGGGACAGCAAAGACTTCTCTCTACCAGCAACTGGAGTCTCTGGAGAGACTCCTGCTCTGACCAGTGGTGCCCTATCCAGTCTCTGGGCCCTTGAAAGGAAAGCTGGTAGAAATCCAAGGGAATCAACTTTGGACAACTTCGGGCCCACGCCGCTGCTAAATCCGGTGACGCCACCTGCAACCGACTCCATGATCTTCGCTGGAACGTGACGACCTTCGCAGGCCCGATGCCGCTGCAGCCTCGCTGAAGTCTGCGACTCCATGGAAGTTGCTGCACCACGTCGTGACCGACGCTGCTCGTAGTGCGTGGATTCAAAGTTTCGCACAGATGCCGCGATCCCCGACTTTGCGCATCGACTTGTTTTCACTCTTCACCAAAGGTACTGTATTTGAGGATCTACGCGACACCATGTCTGGCGCGGCTGGTGTCGGCTTGTTGGGAACGACTCCGTCACGATGCCGTGTTAACACCTCATCAAAGCATTTTGGGGGTCATTCTGACCTCGGCGGTAAAAGGTGCTTACCGCCGGTCAGAAGACCGCCATAACACCGCCGCGGGAAACCGCCACGGTCATTCTGACACTCAACAGGCAAACCGCCAAAAACCCGACATCCACTAAAAGTCCGCCACACCAACGGCCAGCGAAAAACTGGCGATGACCAAACCTCCACCGTCACGCCAACAGAAATACGCCCATTCCATTACGACCCACGAATCCACGCGGCGGTCTTTCAACCGCGGTATTCCATTGGCGGTACACACTGCTGCGGTCAAAATACACACACAGCTCCAAAACACTGCCACATTGGTCATTTTGAAACACACACACCTGATACACATACAAACAACACTCCCACACACCCAACGCAATATAAAACACACACCCACATCACCCACAAACCCATACGACCACCATTTATTGACTAAGGCAAGAGAGGGACACCACCAGCTAGTACAGAGCATTCACAGGCACATAACACTATCACTCACACAACATCCACGCACAAAACACCACACACCACCACACTCATCACCACAAACGCCACTCCACACCTCATCCACACCACCCATGGCACCCCAAAGACACCCCAGGTTTTCAGACGCTGAACTCAGGGTCATGGCGGAGGAAATAGTTCGGGTAGAGCCCCAGCTCTTCGGGGCACAGGTGCAGCACACCACCATTGCCAGGAAGATGGAGCTATGGCAAAGAATAGTGGACAGGGTCAACGCTGTGGGTCAGCATCCACGAAATCGGGACGACATCAGGAATTGGTGGAACAACCTACGGGGGAAGGTGCGTTCCATGGTATCCAGACACAACATCGCGGTGCAGAAGACTGGCGGCGGACCCCCACCTCAACCCCCAGAATTTACAACATGGGAGGAACAGGTCTTGGCGATCCTGCATCCTGAGGGCCTCGCAGGAGTAGGCGGAGGAATGGACTCTGGTAAGTCTAATCTCAACTACTTCATCCCCCCCACCCACCGGCATGCCAAATCATACCCCCACCCTCCCCCCCAACCCCCATCACACATCCTCCTTGCTAATGTCTCACCATCACAACCCACCCATCCCAACACCAAGCCCTGCATGCGACCACAAACCATGGACACCCATCACCTAAGCATGCCCACTGCACATACCCATCCCCCCCCAAACCACCGTCACAACAGCCCCCACAAGGGAATGCCATCACTGGGGTACATGGGCACCCACCCATTGCACGCTATGGCACACACAGAAGCAATAACCATACTCTTATACCCCTGCAGGACCCGAACGCCACAACACCGCCCAGGAGGGTCCAGAAATGTCCATTCCACCCCCAGAAGAGGCCCACAGTGATGACAGCAGCTCTGTCTCACTGGACCCAGATGACCAGACCGGCCCATCGGGGACCTCGGGACAGTCGGTTCCCCTCAGACAGCCTCAGGCCACAGCAGACCTACCCCCCTCTGGGAACACCAGCACAGCACCCACCCAGCGGTCCCATGCCTCTGTCTCCAGGAGACGTCAATCAGCGGTGTGTCCACCACTACAGGGCACCCAGGTTAACCCACCACCCCAACAACAACAGGGACCTGGGGGCAGTGGTGGTGGGCACACGGTCCAGGGGACAGAGGCCCAGGGAAACAGGGGAACTGGGAGGGCTACTGTGCGACAGGGGGGGGACAGGCCCAGGGAACCCACTCTCCACAAGGCCCTATCCTCCATCATGGGAGCATACCACCGCTCCCAGGAGACGATGGCGACGGTCCTGTCCAGGTTCCAGGAGATCCAGGTACTGCAGGAGGAACAGTTTATGGGGTTCAGGGAAGAACTCAGAAACATCAGTTCCGCAATGGGCACCATCGTTGTGGCTCTCAATCAGATTGTCAGCACATTGCGGGACCATGTGGCACCACAAAGGGCCCCTGTCACTAGCATGGACCAAGAACAGGCTACCACCTCCGCCGGCGCTAGTGGACAGGAGGCCCTGACACAAGAACAACAGGCCACCAGATCCCCACCCCCTGCAGAAGGAGAACCACCCCGCAAGCGGTGCCTGAGATCTAGGAAGAAGACAGAGTAGGATGCAAAGTCCCCCACCAGGAAAGGATACCCCCTGATTGTCATCCCACTGTCCCACATTGTCACCCTGTCCAACCTTAAACTGCCCCTGCTCCACCTTCCACAGGCATATGGACAATGCACCTGTGAGACTGAAAATCTGGACTCTGCCATGGACATTCCTCCACCATCACCCATCACCGAATTGCAACCATTACCCAAAATTGAGCACTTTAATAAACACACTTATTGCACAAAAATAATCTGGAGTCTGCCTGTATTTATGAACAAATGTATTACACAGAACCGTGCCAAAATGTCCAGCTACATTGTGATGACAACATACCACTGTCACACAGCTGTAGTCCATGGGGAAACAAAGCAGAGGTCACGGAGTGGGGCCCACATCTCTGAAATTGGAAGGGAAATGCACAACTCAGTTAACATACACTGGGGGGAAACTCAGACAGTAGAGAGGCAGGAGACTTTAAGTAAATGTAAAATGCCGGTGTTGATTCTTACCTGTATGTCATTGAAAATACTGCTGTATCCCTGTGTCCCTGTTGTCTGTGTCGTCCTCTTCGTCTTCCTCCTCTTCACTCTCCGCAGGCTCCACAGCTGCCACAACACCACCATCTGGACCATCCTCCTGCAGGAAAGGCACCTGGCGTCGCAAAGCCAGGTTGTGAAGCATACAGCAGGCCACGATGATATGGCACACCTGCTTTGGTGAGTACATTAGGGATCCACCTGTCATATGGAGGCACCTAAACCTGGCCTTCAGGAGGCCGAAGGGCCGCTCGATCACCCTCCTAGTACACCCATGGGCCTCATTGTACCGTTCCTCTGCCCTTGTCCTGGGATTCCTCACTGGGGTCAGTAGCCAGGACAGGTTGGGGTAACCAGAGTCACCAATTAGCCACACACGGTGTCTCTGAAGTAGTTCCATCACGTAAGGGATGCTGCTATTTCGCATGATGTACGCGTCATGCACTGACCCAGGGAACTTGGCATTTACATGGGAGATTTACTGGTCAGCCAAACAGACCACCTGGACATTCCTGGAATGATAACTTTTCCTGTTCCTGTACACCTGTTCACTTTCTCTGGGGGGTACCAAAGCCACATGGGTCCCATCAATGGCACCTATGATGTTGGGGATATGTCCAAGGGCATAGAAGTCACCCTTCACTGTAGGCAAATCCCCCACCTCAGGGAAAACGATGTAG
The DNA here is from genome assembly GCF_031143425.1 of Pleurodeles waltl. NCBI lineage: Eukaryota > Metazoa > Chordata > Amphibia > Caudata > Salamandridae > Pleurodeles > Pleurodeles waltl. The sequence goes on from NC_090444.1 coordinate 310,884,689, forward strand.
CTCCGCATGTGTTTGAGCAGGGCAGACAACACTCTGGACAACACCTTGGAAAACATAGGCTGAGACATCCCTGATGAAATGGCCACTGTTGTTTGAAATGACCCACTTGCCAAAAAATGGAGTACTGACAGCACCTGCACTAGAGGATGATCCCTGTGGGTTGGCGGATGGGTGACATCAGGTCTGGCTCCAGCTGGGCACACAGTTCCTGTATAGTGGCTCTGTCAAGCCTGTATGTCAGTATGACATGTCTTTCTTCCATTGTCGACAGGTCCACCAGCGGTCTGTACACAGAAAGATTCCTCCATCTCCTCGCAAGTCCCAGCGGACGGTGCCTAGGAAGGACAACATGGAGCACAGAGTCAATAAACCCACAGGTACGTTCCCACAGCTTGCACAGTACACGATTCTCAATGCATTGAATGGCTTGTATGAGTGTTGATGCAAGGCCTAGGTATGTGTGACGCAGTAGAAATTAAGATATGGGGGCCCTTGAAATGGCGGCTGCCTGACCTGTGAAATGCGACAGTGGGATGTGAGGTCAATGCGCTGGCGTGGCACACCGTGGCGGTAGGCGGTCGAAGACCGCGGCGCAAAGCCGCATTGGTTAACATTGAACCCTATGGGTTTCAGGAGCCAATGAGGATGTGCGCCGGCGGTCGCGGTACGCACCGCCGCGGTACGCACCGCCGCGGGCGTGACCGCCATTTTCTATCTGCTTAATCACTCTATACCTGATCATCCACAGGAGAGGACCTATACTGCAAGTGCTGCTGTGACCTAGGTCTGGAAGAGACAATGGCTGCTGCGACTGGGGAAAGGGCCCCTGCCTTCACTTCTGAAGAATTTGAGAAACTCGTGGATGGGGTTCTCCCCCAGTATGCGCTACTCTGCGGTCCTCCAGACCAACAGGTAAGTACACTGGGACCATGCTTTGTGGCCAATGCCTGGGTTGAGTGGGGTGAATGAAAGATGGTGGGGAGGGCAGCGAATGAGGCATGCATCAAATGAAAGATGAGAGCATGTGCCACATGGCAAGGGTGGGGATGGGGGGCCACTCACATCGAGCATGCAGAAGGTGATGTTTGTTTCATTTTCTCCCCCTGCACATGTCACATAGGTCAGCGCCCATCAGAAAATCGACATTTGGCGTGCCATCGCCAAGGACGTCTGGACCCTGGGGGTCCACAACAGACGGGGCACCCACTGCCGGAAGAGGTGGGAGGACATCCGCCGCAGGAGCAGGAAGACCGCGGAGGCTCTGCTGGGGATAGCCCCCCAACGTAGGAGGGGTGCCAGTCGTGCTTTGACCCCCCTGATGTCCCGGATCCTGGCGGTGGCCTACCCAGATTTGGATGGGCGCGTGAGGACATCACAGCAGACACTAGGGGGTGAGTACAAGCACATTCTGCTGATTTAGCGCACATTGGAGGTGTCTGGGTGGGGAAGGAGGGCTGTGGGTATCCCTAGGCCAGGGCGTTTTATGTAGGCTAGGCCCCTCCGTTAGGCATGGCCCTGTACCCCCGCCCCCCACTTCTGTAGGTTGCCTAGTACAGCTAATCATGGCCCTGTGTCACCTATATGTGGAGTTGTCGTCCATAGGCTTGTAGGGCATGTCCCACGGATTAAGTAGTGTACCCCAAGTGCGCGGTGTAGTGCAGGGGGCTTCTGTGTCTGTCCTCTCCGCCAACGATGTCGCCAATGCATGCACTCAACATGTCTTTGTTTCTCCACCCCCCCCCCTGTTTTTTTGTGGTCTTCCTGTTCGTGTGTGCATTAGCATCATCAGGCGGAGGAGAAGTGGCATCGGAGCACGAGGGAGCTGCATCTCAAATGCCCATGGAGGGCCATGCAACTGACTCTGATTTCACCAGTGAGACGGAGGGCGAGGGGAGCTCCACAGCAGGGACACGTGGTGACACCAGCGACACAGACACGTCCTCGGAAGGGAGCTCCCTTGTGGTGACGGCAACATCCGTGCCCACCGCAACAACAGGTACAGCTGCCACCCAGCGCACCAGCTCCGCCCTCCCAGCAGCCCCTCAGCCATCGCCCCGTGCCCGCTCACCCAGGAAGGTGGGCATCTCCTTCGCCCCAGGCACCTCAGGCCCTGCCCCAGTTACCCCTGCTGCCCTCAGTGAGGAGGTCATTGACCTCCTGAGGACGCTCATTGTTGGGCAGTCTACCCTTTTGAATGCCATCCAGGGTGTAGAAAGGGAGGTGCACCGGAGTAATGCATACCTGGAGGGCATTCATTCGGGTCAGGCTGCCCATCAGCGATCGTTCAACGCTCTGGCCTCAGCACTGACGGCAGCCATTTTCCCTGTCTCCTGCCTCCCTCCTCCAACTTCCTCAACCCAGTCCCACGCCCCTGCACCTCTGCCTATCCCAGACACACCTACAGACCAGCCTGCACACACCTCAACACCCAAGGGAAGCTCATCCAGACATAAGCACCACACATCACACAAGCATTCACACAAGCAACATCCACATGCAGACATCCCAACAGCCACTGCCTCCTCTGTGTCCACCTCCTCCTCGTCTCCCTCCTCCCTTCCTGTGACGTCTCCACTCACACTTGCATGCACAACATCTTCAGCCACTACGTCCATCACCAGCACACCCACCAGAACACTCCGCACACGTGCAGTCACCACCCCCACTACCATTTACACGTCCCCTGTGTCCTCTCCCAGTGTGTCTGTCACCCCCTCTTCCAAACCACACAAACGCAGGCAGCCACCCACCCAACAGCCATCCACCTCACGACAGCCTCCAGCACAAGCACCTGCACCCAAAGACACCAGACTTCACTCTCCTACAACCACATCCTCTTCCTCCACTCCCATACCCACTACAACTACCCGTCCCTGTCTTACTAAATTGCTTTTCCTTTCCAACCTTGACCTCTTTCCATCAACTGACCCACCCCCTCCATCTCATAAGGCTCCAATCAGCACCTCAGCCACCACAAAACCTGGACCTACAAAGACAATAGTCCAAGGATTTTGGAGTCCACCACCTTCAAGCCCAGCTACTTCGGCTAGGAGTAAAGAGACGGCCAGCCCACCCCCTGCAAAAAAAGCCAAGAAAGCCAGTGCCCGGCGCGAGAGGCCAAAGACAGCAGGCTCCAAAAGCACTACCCTGGCTCCGTCTGGGAGTGGGGTGCCACCTGGCACACCGGCAAAGGGAGGAAAGGGCCACAGACGAGCAGGGAAGGGTGGCAAGGGCAGCACGCCCGACAAGTCCAGCCACAGCCCAGCTGCACAGGAGGGCCCCGCCAGCCACAGCCCAGCTGCCCAAGAGGGCCCCGCCAGCCACAGCCCAGCTGCCCAGGAGGGCCCCGCCAGCCACAGCCCAGCTGCCTAGGAGGGCCCCGCCAGCCACAGCCCAGCTGCACAGGAGGGCCCCGCCAGCCACAGCCCAGCTGCCCAGGAGGGCCCCGCCAGCCACAGCCCAGCTGCCCAGGAGGGCCCCGCCAGCCACAGCCCAGCTGCACAGGAGGGCCCCGCCAGCCACAGCCCTGCTGGGCAATGAAGGAGCGCCAGCCACAGCCCAGCTGGGCAATGAAGGAGCGCCAACTCAAGCAACGCTGAACATGGCAAGGACTGCCAAGGCAAGCACCGCTGAACAGGGCCCTTCAAGTCAAGAACGGCTGAACAGGTCACCACCATCTCAAGCACCGCTGAACAGGGCCCTTCAAGTCAAGAACCGCTGAACAGGGCACCGCCATCTCAAGAACCGCTGAACAGGGCCCTTCAAGTCAAGAACCGCTGAACAGGGCACCGCCATCTCAAGGACCGCTGTACAGGGCACCGCCATCTCAAGAACCGCTGAACACGGTACCGCCATCTCAAGAACCGCTGAACAGGGCACCGCCATCTCAAGAACCGCTGAACAGGGCACCGCCATCTCAAGAACCGCTGAAAAGGGCACCGCCATCTCAAGAACTGCTGAACAGGGCCCTTCAAGTCAAGAACCGCTGAACAGGGCACCGCCATCTCAAGCACCACTGAACAGGGCCCTTCAAGTCAAGAACCGCTGAACAGGGCACCGCCATCTCAAGGACTGCTGTACAGGGCACCACCATCTCAAGAACCGCTGAACAGGGCACCGCCATCTCAAGAACCGCTGAACAGGGCACCGCCATCTCAAGAACCGCTGAACAGGGCACCGCCATCTCAAGAACCGCTGAAAAGGGCAACGCCATCTCAAGAACCGCTGAACAGGGCCCTTCAAGTCAAGAACCGCTGAACAGGGCCCTTCAAGTCAAGAACCGCTGAACAGGGCCCTTCAAGTCAAGAACCGCCGAACAGGGCACCGCCATCTCAAGAAGCGCTGAACAGGGCCCTTCAACTCAAGCACTGCTCCGCTGGGCACCGCCGTCTCTGCACCGCTCCGCTGGGCCCTTCATCTCAAGCACCGCTACGCTGGGCACCGCCGTCTCTGCACCGCTCCGCTGGGACCTTCATCTCAAGCCCTGCTCCGCTGGGCCCTTCATCTCAAGCACCGCTCCGCTGGGCTCTTCATCTCAAGCACCGCTCCGCTGGGCCCTTCATCTCAAGCACCGCTCCGCTGGGCACTGCCGTCTCAAGCACCGCTGGCCCATTGGCAGAAGGGGCAGGCCCGCATCTGTGTCGGGCAGGGCTGCACGAAGCACTCTGGGCACCATGCCTCCTCCAGAACCAGTGGAGTCAGTAATCCACTTGTGAGACTGTGGCTTTGCACTCCCTGTGATGGCACAGTGGGCAATCCACCCACTGTAGAGACTTGTGAGACTGTGGCTTTGCACTCCCCAGGATGGCACAGTGGGCAATCCACCCACTGTAGAGACTTGTGAGACTGTGGCTTTGCACTCCCCAGGATTGAACAGTGGCCATGGAGGCCCCTCGTGGATCTGGCGTCGTGGACTCATCTGGCTGAGGTACCCCCCTTCCCTTCCCCTGAGGTGCCTGTAGTTTTGCTATCTGATGCCCCTGCAGTGTTCTCTCCATTGGAGCCGGGTATCCTGTGTGGGCTTTGCCCATGTGTTTAGGCCCATTGGCCCACGAACAATGGCTGATACCCTATTTGGACTGGACAATTTACATATGTATATATAGTTATAGATGTTTGATATATTTTTTTACTTAGCCATACAATATACTTCAAATTTCCTGATCATTTTTTTTTGTCTTTGCATTCTTCCGGGGGGTTTCGGGGTGTCATTCTGAGTTGTTGCTCTGCATTGATGTGTATGTAGTTGTGGGTGAGGGTGAGGGTGGGTGTGTGTCGCGTATGTGTGTCCCCGTAATTTTTTGCCTCCCCTGTGTCGTAGGTGCAGTACTCACCGTTGTCTTCTGCGCCGGCGTTCGTGCTCCTGGTTGAGGAGCAGGAAGACAATAGCTGGTAGGATGTGTAGTTCGGGTTCCATGCTGTCCAGATTCCTTGTGGAGTGTGTAGAGGTGAGTATTTTCCGTTCGTAATGTCTGTTTCCGCCGTGTTTTTATCGGTGGGGCTACCGCCCCGGAAAAGGTGGCGGATTGGTGGGTTGTGATAGGGTGGGTGGTACATTGTCTCCCGCCTGTCTGTTGGCGGTGACCGCCGCGCTGTTTGTTTGTCCCGCCGTGGCGGTCAGAGTGTTAAAGTGGCGGTCTCTGTTGGCGGTTTCCGCCAGGGTCAGAATTCCATTTTTTACACCGCCTGCCTGTTGGCGGGTTGGCCGCCGCTTTAACACCGACCGCCAGGGTTGGAATGACCCCCTTTGTGTTTCTAAGTGCTATTTTTGAGCTTAATATTTTAAAATTCATAACTTGACTTGTGTATGTCAGATCTCTGTCGTTTTGGTCTTGTTTTGTTTAGATAAATATTTACTATTGTTCTAAACTGGTTTTGTGTCATTTTGTAGTGTTTTCATTAAGTTACTGTGTGTGTTGGTACAAATACTTTACACCTAGCACTCTGAAGTTAAGCCTACTGCTCTGCCAGGCTACCAAGGGGGTAATCAGGGGTTAGATGAGGGTGATTCTCTTTTACCCTGACTAGAGTGAGGGTCCATGCTTGAACAGGGGGTAACCTGACTGTCAACCAAAGAACCCATTTCTACCAATACCCCACCCCAAGACCCTTGAAAGTAGAAGTAAAGTACCCCAGAAACACACTAAAGTTGTGATAAAGGATTTTGCAAAGACCACAACAGACTGCAAAGCACTGAAGATAGATTCCTGGAACTGAGGACCTGCAAAGTCGCAAAAGTGTCCAGGGGGGCAGGAGCCCACTAAACCCCGGATGAAGGTGCAAAATGGCTGTCTCCGGTTGGAAGAAGCTGAAGATTCTGCAACAACGAAAGGAGGTAGGAAGTTCTTCTTCATGCAGAAGATGCCCCACGCTGTGCTGGAGGATGCATAGTTGTTTTTTTGGCAAAATACTGCAAACAAGCCTTGCTAGCTGGAAGTTTCATGGCTGAAGAAAAAGGGTGCTGCCCGGGACCAGGAAGGACCAGGATATCGCCACTTAGGAGAGGAGACAGAGGGGGCCCTCAGCAACGTAGAGAGCTCATGCACAAACAGGAAGCACCCACAGAAGTCCTCAAACACAGGTTCAAGAAGTCTGAACACGGCGGTGGTCTCAACACTGCAAAGAGAGATCCCACGACACCGGAGATCAACTCAGGGAGCTGAGCATCTCAAGACAGAGTGCTGGGGACCTAGGCTCGGCTGCGCATGCAGGATTTCTTGGAAATGTGCACAGAAGCCCTTGTATCTGCAGTTCACGCGGTGCACAGGATTACTGTCTGGAGAGGGGAGGCAAGGACTTACCTCCTCTAAATTTGGACAGTTGGACCACTGGATAGTCTGGGTCACGTGGGTCCACCATCTGTGTTCCAGGGGCCACGCTCGTCAGGATGAGAGGGGTCCCAGAGCACCAATGAAGCTGAAGTTTGGTGCCTGCTGAAGCAGGGGGAAGATTCCATCGACCCACAGGAGATTTCTTCATGGCTTCCAGTGCAGGGTGAATGCAGGCAACCCCAGGAAACAGTTGAGAAAGCAGGCACTACAAGGTCGCTGGTAGTCTTCTGGATACTTTGTTGCAGTTGTGCAGGCATCATGGAGCAGTCAGAGGTCGATCCTTGGCAGCAGTCGAAGAGAGAAGCGCAGAGGAGTCCTGCTGGATTCTTGCAAGTCGCTATCTGAGGAAAAGCCCGCTGGAGAGACCCTAAATAGCCCTCAGAGGAGGATTGGCCACCTAGTCAGGTAAGCACCTATCAGGAGGGGACTCTGACGTCACCTGCTGGCACAGGCCACTCAGAGTCCTCCAGAGTGCCCTCACACCTCTGGAAACAAGGTGGCAGAGGTCTTGGACACACTGGAGAATCTCTGGGCACCACCCCTGGGGTGGTGATGGGCAGGGGAGTGGTCACTCCTCTTTCCTTTGTCCAGTTTTGTGCCAGAGCAGTGACTGGGGGTTTCCTAAACTGCTGTAGACTGGCTTATGCAAGGAGGGCACCATCTTTCCCCTTCAAAGCATTTCCAGAGGCTGGGAGAGGCTACCCCTCCCCAGCCTTTAATATCTATTTTCAAAGAGAGAGTGTGTAACACCCTGCTCTCAGAGGAAATGCTTTGTTCTGCCTTCATGGGACTGGGCTGCCCAGACCCCAGGAGGGCAGATCCCTGTCTGTGGGGTGGCAGAGCAGTAGCTGCAGAGAAAACCCCAGAGAGCTGGTTTGGCAGTACCGGGGGTCCACAGTGGAGCCCCCAGGATGCATAGAATTGACTCCCCAATACCAGATTTGGAATGGGGGGACAATTCCATGATCTTAGACGTGTCACATGGCCATATTCAGAGTTACCATTGTGAAGCTACATATAGGTATTGACCTATATGTAGTGCACATGTGTAATAGTGTCCACGCACTCACAAATTCTGGGGAAATGGCCCTGAACTATGTGGGGTACCTTTGCTAGTGCAAGGGAGCCCTCACACTTAGTAACTTTGCACCTAACCTTCAGTAAGTGAAGGTTAGACATATAGGTGACTTATAAGTTACTTCATTGCAGTGAAAATGGCTGTGAAATAACATGTGCGTTATTTCACTCAGGATGCAGTGGCAGTGCTGTGTAAAAGTTTGTCTGAGCTCCCTATGGGTGGCAAAAAAAAATGCTGTAGCCCATAGGGATCTCCTGGAACCCCAGTAATGTGTGTACCTAGGTACCATATACTAGGGAATTTTAAGGGTGTTCCAGTATGCCAATTGAAATTGGTAAAAGTGGTCACTAGCCTATAGTGACAATTTTAAAGGCAGAGAGAGCATAAGCACTGAGGTTCTGATTAGCAGAGCCTCAGTGACACAGTTAGTCACTACACAGGTAGACACATTCAGGCCACAAACTATGAGCACTGGGGTCCTGGCTAGCAGGATCCCAGTGAGACAGGCAAAAACAAACTGACATACATGTAAAAATGGGGGTAACATGCCAGGCAAGATGTTACTTTCCTACAGTCATCTTTTGCAGTTTAGGCTTTAGCTCATCTACAAGCAGGGACTGTACCCCTCATTCTCCTGTTTTTGTATTTATAATGGGTTCATGTTCAGTTGCGGCTCGCGCTTCATGGAAGGGGTGGGGCGGCGCAGCTCAGGGGGGCGGGGTGGCTCAGGTAAAAATGAAATAAAAAAAATATTTTTAAAAAACCCACTTATTTTGCTCCTCGCCGCTCTGCTCTCCCTCGTCGCTCCAGGCAGGCACAGGCTCCCAGCCTGCCTGTGCGTAAATCCTGATGCTGCTCAGAGCAGCGTCAGGATTGGCTCAGAGCGCCCTGGCTGGGCGCTCCCAGGCAGACTGAGAACCTGTGCAGGCTCTCTCCAGCCTAGCAACACATTTGCTGGGCTGGAGACAATCCTGTGCGCATGTGTGTTTGGCCTGCCTGACATGGCAGGACAAACACACATGCGCTCTGAGGTGGAGTGCACAGCACTCCCCCTCAGTGCACATCACCTCTGTGGCCCCGCCCTTTACATAGTTTATTATCCATTTTTTTAAAGATTTTGCAGATGATGCCGCTGGTGGTGGGGGGGCTACAGTCTCCGCCTAAATGGACAACCCACTCCTGTTCATGTTTCACATACTAGATGTCATTTACTACAACTGATATTCCTTTGTTTCGGGGACCCTGAGTACATTCCTGTGCAAAGCGATAGTTGTTTATCATATTATTTAGTTGTTTTCTTTTCTTAGTTCTTTGCTGCAGGGGGTCTTACAGCACCAAAATACATTCTTCTTGAAGGGTGATTGGAGAAATTATGTTTTTTCACATAGGTAAATTTTTAGGATGTTTTTGTTTGGGATCACTGCGATGGGAAGACCATGCATGGGTTCCTTTTGGACTTTCTACTACCTTTTTGTTTCACTGTCTTTTTTCTTTTTAAGTGTTGGGCCTGCATGATATCTGTTTCTCATGTGGGCAGTTCCACTCATTGATTTTCAATCCCTTTTATACAAAGGACTGAAGGGATTCATGTCCTTGTGGCTTGTCTGTTAGGAAACATACACAAGGGTGGACAAGAGAAGGGGCTATTAGAAAATGCTCAGTTGAATGGTAGCAGACTGCCAATGAAGAAAAGAACTTGGAGTAAGAGGCACTGAAGCAAAGCCACTTGTAACGCATTCATTATTCAAAGACAATTCTAATATGGGGTGTCATTCTTTGGATCAGAGGTGTCTGATGTAGATCACCCTCTCAATAATGAGTATCTGCCGGGTTACATAGCAAATGTTTTGGTTGTTCGTGCTTGCCAGTGCTAGATCAGGTGTGTGCAGACTGACAGTGTTTGACAGGCAGTGCATGCAACGTATTAATAGGGCTCATGGTAATTTCAGGTTTTTGCTCTGCACTGGCTGGTAGCCAGTGCTAGTGGCCCAGTGATATGACAAAATGCAACATGGAGAGTAACTGCCCATGTTGAGACAACTAATATGTGCAGTCTCATCATCTTGCCCTGTCTCACACACCGTAGTGGTAGTTTCTGTCATTGATTCATGGGGAGGGGGCTCTATTTATGTTCTTGGGGGTGTAGGATAGTCTCCGACCTGTCAGAGGTGGGTCTAGGGATCTGTGGCTGAGACATTCTGCTCAGCCCTTCCTGGAACCCAAAGAAGTGGAAGTTTCCTGCTCCACAACAATGCAACATCCAGCCAAGTATCCCTATCATTGTGGCACTGCTCTCTAAACGGTCACTGAAACTCTCACACTGTAAATAGGTAGCTTTTACGAATGAACAGTGGGCCATGAGTCTGTCAGGTAGTGCTTTCAGATGATAAGATTTGGCAGCTGTCTTGCTGTCAGATATATAATGTAACCTGTAAAGTAAGCGAAAAAGGTTTTGCATGCTGGCAAAGTGGGTGAATCCATGCATGTGTTTGTGTGAGAGAGTGTTTGCCTTTGAGAGAGGGGAAGTGTGTGCATGAGTATGAGAATGCTATGAAAGAGTGTGCAAGACTGCACATGATAGTGTATGACTGTGTGAGTGCCTATCTTTGTGTGTAAGTGAAAGTGCACATGCATGCATTAATGAAACGTAATGCAGCTACTGGTGGATTGTGAGTGATACGGTAGTGAGAGAGATAAAGTTTTAATAATAAATTAGTGTCATAGAAGTAGTATATGGCAGCTAATAAATCTGCAGTTGTATAAAGCTTGACAGAGAAAATAGCGTAGAAATTAAAATGTGCACGTTTAAATTGTGGTGGACATTGTGCCTAGCAGTCGTAATTTTATATCACTTTTAACATGAAGACATGCATTTGTAATTTGAGTGAATTATTAATAAATATTAACCTGAGAGAAGTAAAAACATAAAAATAAAATACATTATGAATATTAATTGAATATGAATTAAGCACACTTACATAGATGAGTTTTTTCATCATAGTGTTAACTGCCCCATTCTGTTATGTGTCTCATTGCTAATAAGAGCAACGAATTCCGAACTGCTGATCTATCCTATGGGCAGCTTGTGTTTTGCACTAGCCTGATGCTGCTGTCAACTGACACCGGAAGATGGTGATTGCTCTGTCTTGATGAACTATCTGCTGTCCCATGAGGAGAGGTATAACTAAATGTGGTTTTCTTGTTTTCTTTTAGCTTAGTCACTTACATCAGCATATTTTGGTTAGTGTCAGGAATGGCTCAGTTCTGAAATTGATTAGCAAAACTATAGTTTGATGATTTACTGATGCCACCATCAACTGCTTCGAATTCTAATAATGTTGTTCATATTGGGCCTGATTCTAACTTTGGAGGACGGTGTTAAACCGTCCCAAAAGTGGCGGATATACCACCTACCGTATTACGAGTCCATTATATCCTATGGAACTCGTAATACGGTAGGTGGTATATCCGCCACTTTTGGGACGGTTTAACACCGTCCTCCAAAGTTAGAATCAGGCCCATTGTATTGTCGCAATTTACATCATTCTTTTGGAGTGTCAAACAGTATTTATGTTTAGATTGAATCTTTTCAGAGGTTTCGGTCCGTCTGTGTTTTTCATGGAAGTTTATATCTTAGTTTTGCGCACCATTTATGTGACATTGTTTTTGGGTTTGTTATAAAACTTTCAAACTTCATTCAGTTTGGAGTTTGATTTGGAGTTAAATTGTTTATGGTGTTCAGAATTGTTTATGGTAAAATGTCATTTATTTGTGATTGAAAGATTCTAACTACTGCAGTCTTCGCCAAGTCCAAAGAATCAGTCGACCTCCAAAGGTAAGAATAGTGATGGTGTCTCACCTGCGTACTGGTGGTTGTTGAACCCAGAACAGGAGAGCAAAAACTCCTTTTTGGGGCCCCGGTGGCGCTCCAGTAGTTTTGGTAGCAGAACTATGGTTATCTCTTGTGAGGATTAGAGTCAGAATTTACCCATATTGTGAGTTGTTCTTTGTGTAGTGTAAGGGTTGATGAAATCTCAGCGTTGTGTTACAAGTGTACGGTATGTGTTTTGAATAGAGTTTTGTGCTTGCAGTGCTTTGACAAATCACAGTGAAGTGTGATGTATGAAGTGAAGAAGGGAGTTTGCGTACTCTAAGGTAATTGAGTAGGGAGTTTATGTACTCCAAGTAAGAGAGTGGGGGCTTAGCAAGCTCCAAGTCAATGCTGCACTTTGTGCTCAAAAATTGCCCATGTGGTTATTGTTGTAATGGGTCCTCTGAGGCCTAAGACTCCCTCCCGAGTATTGTACAAGTGTATGAGACACCTGGTTAATTCATAAATGACGGTAATGTGTTGGTCGATTGAGCTCTGTTGAAAACACCAGTAGTATTTCTTTTGAGTATGTGTGTTATTGGTTGGTAGTAGGTGAATCCTGGATGCACATGGAGGATCCGAACTAATTGGACTGAAGTTTGTGGGTCGTCTCTTACTTGCATTTGTGAGAAAGCCACAGCCAAGAGAGTAGCTGTTTGTGCAAAAGGCCAGATACAATATTTCTGTACAGCTTCCGAAGTGTTTGAGTCCTACCCGTAGTGAGCAGACATGTTTTTGGTCTTTTCTGCTAACAATATTTTGAATTTAGGTTTTGGGTGAGAGGTGTATGAGATGGCTCTGAATCGAGTTGCAGCTGCTGAAAAAAGTGAGTGTGATGTCATTTGGTCCACGCTGGGAAAGGTTGGTTAGTGAGAAAAGCCAAGCACGGATTGGTGGACAAGACCACTCTTTTATAAGTTGAGAACAGCCCATGAATAGGATTGTGGGGCTTAAAATTACTTCCTGGTTTCGTAGATTTTGTGTTTGTGAATTAGATTTGTGTAAAAATGAAATTTTTCAAAGCTTTAAGAAGTGCGTTCAGAGGAGATGTCTTCATTCCAGGGAGGATGAGCCTACTCCATCTGAAGATACACCAGCATTGGAGGTAATGGAAGAGAGAGGAGTTTCAGCATGTCTTTAGGCAAATCAATGGTGCAAAATTACTGAGAAGGAAGGCACCTTAGCTTTTCCTAGTTATGGATTTAATTTTAGAATTTTAGAGAACCTGGGGAGGGGGTTGTATGAGTCAAAGCCCCTTCCTAGAACTGTACAATTTGAAGCACTTGCTGCATGGGAATTAGTTGCAGGACAAAAAGAGGCTGAGGAATTTGAAAGGAAAATAAGGAAAGCAGAAGAGACGCTAGCAGAAGCTAGGTGGCATGCAGAGCAGAGAATGTGGAGAGCAGATACATTACATGCAGTGAAGTAGTTTCCAGTAATTACACAGGAAAGTGATGGAAGTGTCAAGCCTAAAGCCAAAAAGAAATTTGAGTAAGATTTAGAACGCAAATCGGGTAAAAATAAAAGAGTAGCAGATGTCAAATGTGATTCAGATGATGAATTTATAGCTCAGATGTTGCAGAATCATCCCCCACCGTACAATCAAGTTGAATTAGTAAATCAGAATGTAGTCCCGAATGTTGCCACAGCTGCAGTTGTACAAAGCCAGATTCAGAAAATTCCAAATGTGTCTACTGCAAATGTTGCACAGGTGCCAGCAGTTTTTCCGACAGTTCCAAATGTTAAAACAGTTCAGAATCTTCCAGTTCCAGTTATGCCACAGCAAATTCAGAATGCAGAAATGACTCAGTTTGAGTCTACACCTAATGATCAGACACCAGCACAAGTCATGAACCAGAGACAGACAATGTTGGCCCCAGTAAGGACACCGCAAAATGTTGCCCCAAATCAGTCAAATCAGACTTTTGGTACAGTATTAACTGGCCAGAATGAACGATTAATATTCCCGCAAAATCAGTCGAATTTGTCAGGACCACAAGCATTAGCATTTCATGTAATCATAGGTCCAGTAGTCCTGTTGTATGCCCAAGGTAATAATGAGAGTGGTACTCAGATCCCAAATCCAGTATCAGCAATGAATTCACCTTTTGGAATGAATTCAGAAATTTAGAGACTGAGCACTACTGTGCCAGCAATGACCACTATGAATTATTTTGGTTCAGACCAGATACACAATGGAGTGGGTCCACTAACTGACATGACTTGTCCCCCATGCTCATTGGGATCATCTGTGATGGCTTAAGAGTAGGTTATAAGAGCTCTCTGTAACATCCCACAGTTTGTGTCCCAAAACATCAGTAATAACATTAACTTGCAAGGTTTGACAGCTCAACAATGATCTAAATGGTTAGATAACTTGAATGGAGCATCAATACGCCTGAGGGAGAAAGGACATTAAACATGGCTAGATTAAAATTGGAAATAAATGATATGATCGAGGGAACACTTGAATTGAATAGATTAAATTCTTACAATGAAAATGAATTGTGCTTCATGTGCGAGGATGATACTCTTAGAGCAGGACATACATATGAGAAATTAGCTAATTTGGGCGAGAAATATGAAAGCAAAATGAATAAATCCAAACAGTTGAGGAAGAGTTAAAGATTACAATTTGACTCAAGAGATATTGCAAACATGAAAACACATGGAAAGAAATTTGCATCAAGAAATGTATTCAAAGCATTCAACATGGGGAGCATTAGATTTATGGGAAGGCAGATGGGCAAAGAAAAGAGATCAGAAAAAAAAAACTGTGGGGGTCATTCTTACTTTGGCGGGCGGCGGAGGCCGCCCGCCAAAGTAACCCCGTCAGAACACCGCACCGCGGTCGAAAGACCGCTGCGGTGATTCTGAGATTTGCCCTGGGCTGGCGGGCGGCCGCCAAAAGGCCGCCCGCCAGCCCAGGGCAAATCAACCTTCCCACGAGGACGCCGGCTCAGAATTGAGCCGGCGTAGTGGGAAGGTGCGACGGGTGCAGTGGCACCCGTTGCGTATTTCAGTGTCTGCATAGCAGACACTGAAATACTTTGTGGGGCCCTCTTACGGGGGCCCCTGCAGTGCCCATGCCATTGGCATGGGCACTGCAGGGGCCCCCAGGGGCCCCGCGGCACCCCCTACCGCCATCCTGTTCATGGCGGGTTTCCCGCCATGAACAGGATGGCGGTAGGGGGTGTCTGAATCCCCATGGCGGCGGAGCGCGCTCCGCCGCCATGGAGGATTCAGAAGGGCAGCGGTAAACCGGCGGGTCACCGGCCGCCAGGGTCAGAATCAGGCCCTGTATCTTCAAATGATGTGCAGAAGGCTGATGGAGCTGTGAAAATGATGTCAATGAGAGAAATTCCAGGAGGGAAATTTGTTCATGTCCCTAGGACTAGAAGTGACAAATTGTCATTTACAAATGATTACCCAAAGTTGAGGGAGAAACCAATGACGTGGCACCAGCAAACTGAGAGGTTTTTCAAGCTTGTGAAGTGTTTGTGGGAAAATTTGAACACTTTATTTGAGATTGTGATTCCAACAGATTTGTGGGTTGAGTGTAAGAGGAACAATTAACTGGCTAACGTGTGAGCTGCCAGGCGATGCAGTAACAGGTGCGCCGTCTGAAGAGGTGATGAAAAACTATTACAAAGTGATTGAGTTTCTGAAAACTAAAGTTTCCCTTAAAGACATTGGCAAAGAATTGACAGGACATTTCACTTGTTTTCACTGTCAGATCTGCAGAAGTCCCAAATGTGCCTCTTTAGGGAAGAGCAGTTCAGGTAATAGAAATAGCAAATCAGCACTTGGTGAACTCTATTGCATAGCCCATCCAAGCTAAAATAGGGACCTTTAAAGGTTTGCACTGATTTGCAGTTTGCGATTCAAGTCCTGTGAGACTGTTAGGAAGAGGCTTGCTATGCCAATTAAAACGTTCCATTACTTGTACACAAGAAGGAATAGAAATTCAGACGAACAGTTATGATGAGACCTCTAGTCAACCCTGATGAGATGTATCCTAGCATTACATTGTTTCCTGCCATGACAGTTAAAGACTTGCCAGATAAATTACAAGAGATAGAAACTCTGAGAGTCTGGGATCTCTCTGGAAATTATATTGGACTTATTCGAGGTGTTGACCGAGTCAAAGTAATAGTTAAGCGAAATGCAGTTTTCGCCAGAACAGTACGGTATCACATGCCTCCAAAAGTGATTGAAGGTGTTACCCCAGTAATTGCAGATTTTGTTGAGCAGGGTGTGTTAAAAGATGTGATGGGCAGCCCATGTAATTCACAAATGATGCGCTTGCGAAAGCCAAGTGGAAAATATTGCATAGTTCAGGAGTTGAGAAAGGTGAATGAAACTGTATTATCCTGTTGTTCTGTAGTGCCATCTCCAGCAGTGATTTTATTTCAGATTCAATGTGAAGCAGAATGGTTTACAGTTATTGATCTATCACAAGCATTTTCTCAGTGCCACTACACGATGATAGTCAGTTCCTCTTTTATTTCCGATTTGTCAACCATGTGTATTCATGTTGTCGTACTCCACAGGGGGTTTTGGAATCACTGTCCATATTTAATCAGATCCTGAAGAAAAATTTAGAATCTTTGAACATGACATTTCAATCTGCTTTAATGCAGTACATTGATGACCTTATGGTTGCATCCAAAACACGTGAAGCTTGCAGGCAAGATACTACAGCATATCTGAATCACTAGGGTGAAAACGGACAGAAGGTTTCCACCGCTAAATTACAGTACTGTCAGAAAGAAGTAAAGTATTTGGGTCACCAAAGTGAGAAAGGTGCAAGGAAAGTGTCCCGAGAGAGAGTTACAACAATTATGCAAATGAATACCCCACTTACACAGAGAGATGTCAAAATGCTTTTGGGCATAGTGAGTTACTGCCGCCAGTGGATCCTGAATTTTACAGTAATCTCCAAATCGTTGCCGAAATTGACACATAAAGAAGTCACAGATCCAGTCCCCTTCAATGAAGAGTGCATGAAAGTTTTTACTGAGTTGAAAGAGAGTTTGTGCAGAGCTGCAGCTTTGTAAATATCTGATTGCATTAAAGGATTTGCACTGTTTTGTCATGAACGTGATGGTTGTGCTCTTTCTGTTTTGAAACAATCACATGGAGGAACAAACAGGCCAGTGGTGTATTTTTCAACCATATTGGATCCTGTTGCTGCTGCTTTGCCCAGCTGTTTGAAGGCCATGGCCAGTGCTAGTGTGAGCATTAGTCAATGTGAAGGTATTGTGATCGTGATCCTTTAACTATCTACGTGCCTAACTCGATCAAAATACTCCTGACCAGGTCGGAAACCTAATATTTGACCAGTGCCTGACTTAACCATTATGAGTTAATATTTCTGATATCTACCAATGTTGTGATTAAGAGGTGTTCAGTATTAAATCCTGCCACATTGATGCCTCTAAATGTTGATGACTCAATTGATGTTAATGAAATGGAACATGACTGCCTCGATGTCACTGAACTGTGTACCAAACCCAGACCTGATATTCAGGATACTTCTTTAGAGAAGAATGACCGAGTTATCTTAGCTGATGGCTCCTGTTTAAGAGACAGTGAAGGTATTCTGAGAACAGGGTATACAGTTTGTACCCTCTCAGGAAATGTCAAAGCCTCAGTGCTTCAAGGAGTCAATTTTGCCCAAGTAGCCAAATTAGTTGTTCCAACAAAAGCATGCTGCTTATCAGAGCATCCCATAGTGACAATATTCACTGATAGTCAATATGTATTTGGTGCTGTGCATGATTTTGGGCAGTTATGGCACCAGTGAAGTTTTATGACCTTGTCTGGATCACCCATATGAAATGGTGAAAGAATTCATGATTCATTAAATGCACTAGAGTTACCTGAGAAGATTGCGGTTGTAAAATGTACCACAAATGACTATGTGTCATTGGGTGATGCCTATGGTGACCAAATTGCCAGCTATTGTGCACTGAATTGTTTCACCTTCTATGAAGAGTGGAGTAATGAAAGTGAAACCAGTGAGACAAATTAAAAATTCCTGATGTTAGTGGTTGATACCTGGGATGAAACTAAGAGGATGCAGGGAGAGGCAACAGAGGAAGAACACAGAGGTTGAATAAAAGCAGGTTGTGCCCAAAGAGATGGAGATGATGTTTGGATTTCAATTGAAAGTTGACTGAGTGTTTATTGAATTAGATGGTGAGGTATTTTCATGGTCAGGTTCATCCTAGTAGAGATGCAATGATTTGCACTTTCAAACAGACATAGTAGAACCCCAGATTTAAATTGGTTGCAGAAGCGGTTTGTCACAGATGTGTTACATGCCAACAAATGAACGTAGGGAAACACACAGTGGTTAATTTAAGCCATATAGTGAGATCAGGAGGTTCATTTAACAGGATTCAACTTGATTTAATTGAGATGCCTGCTTGCAATGAATTGAAGTATGTGCCTGTCATCATGTGTGTGTTTTCCAAGTGGATTGAGGCTTATCCAGCATGTAGGAATGATAGTCTCACTGTAGCTAAGATACTGCTCAGGGAATATAGTCCACTAATTGGATCAACTGTGCCAGACTGCCAGACCTAGTCTTTTCTCTCAGACTAACTGAGCAGAAAGCAATCTGAGTGGCAAATGTCTTGGATCCTTCTCCTTCCACCTGGCAGCAGTTTAGATTTGACTGCACTTTTAAGTTTGAAGTGTGTCGACCTATTGGCAGAAATCATTATGTTTAAACTGTCATTGCTGTTTACATTAATGAACTATTATTGACGAGGCTGGTAAAAAACATACAATAAAAGAGTATTCAGCAGGAGAGTTTATGTTTTATTTTTAACACAAAACAAAAAAATGTACACATGACTTCAACATACACAGTGGACTAAAGCAAAATGATGACCCACTGCTGGCGGAATGTGGTGGGGTCCTGGGGTTTCCATCCGTCACAGATATTCCTAGGACTTACGCCAATAGGGGGCTCCTGAAGGGAGGTGGCCCTCTGACCCAAAAGGCCCTGAGTTACCCTTGTGGACATGTAAACAATGCTGCCTTCTCACAAAATAGTCACGTTTTGGGAGCTGAATCTTTAATTATTGTTCTTCCATTATCATATTGCTCAGTTCACACAATCTAATATGGATATAATTAATTAATCAAGGGGCTGAGTGGGAGAATTAAGCATTGGAAATTGAAGTTCCCACAAGGTTTCCCATTTGCTTTAACTGAGTTGGGACTGTGTAGTGGAGTATATAGCGTTCTATAAAGTACAGTGGTATATGGTTTATAATGGCAATCTGAAGCTGTACGTCACATTTCTAACTTTTAGGTGTTTCCTTTCAAATCAGTTTTTATATCTTTTGATTGCTATACTGACTAACTGTATAGGTACTGGAATCCCCCTTCAGATTTTTTTTGTGCATCACAATTTTTAAGGATGTATTTAGTTGGAGGCAGATTTAATATAACACTTTGCACTGGTTTGTAAATCAGTGCAAACTGTATTTTGGGAATCATTTTCCAGCACAAATCTTAAAATAATTCAAGGTATCACTTTGTGTCATTTCACATCAAGGTTGTGTTCTATCATGAGTATAGGAGTGTTCACATGCAACCACCACTGGATTTTGACGCAAAGCCCAATCTACTAAAAATGGTAAACAGGACTATGGCAAAAATTAATTTCTCCTTGAGGCAGGTGTAAAGTTTGAGAAAGGTTTTTTATAACTTTCTTCTGACTTTGCAGGCGTGCTGCTCTGTACAGCACAAATACTAAGTAAGAAAGCATTAAGCAATGACTCAACTTATTTTTTTTAACCAGACAGGTACCCTTCCAGTCTGCACAAAATGTATGCTTAACTTTACATATGTGCACCCTTACACAATTATGCAAGATTGTGTGCATTAGAGCATTCAACCGCAAGATATCTAGCACATAGAGACAGAGAACTGCTCAAATTGTAATACGCATGGTGTTATTCTTCTCTTTCCCTTTCATGCAACACAGCGCAGTGTGAGAACTTACTAAATGTGCCCCTTTGTTTCTCTGATTATAATGTGTCTGTTGTGGAGCAGGTTTGAATGCTCATTCCATTTGAACTGGAACTCTGGATCAGACACAAAGTGGAATTAGTGCCCATATGAGGATTCTTAAATGTGCGATAATCACCACATCACACAGTCATCATCCTACATGCATGAATTAGCAGTGAAAAACTGGCAGAATTTGTGTGGAAAAACCTTGAAATGGGAGACAAAACAGTAATACAACCCTGTGTCTTCAATCTGTGCTACATAACTCAGCTTGATGTAGCAATATTGTATCCTGGAAATATTGCACCCCAGGCTATCACTATTTACCTAGCATGGCACTACATCACCAAAATAGCGGCCTAGGACAAATGAGAGTCTCAGCATCTCTTGAGAAATGGGTATGTTATGCTTTGTTTAGATTATTGTCCTATCAGATACCTCGTTGACATAATTCCTACCTTCTATTTTTCATGACAATATATTTTTTCTTACACCCATTACTAATTCCTTCCATTATTTTCAAATGAATTTGAACAGCTTGAATAAAATAAAACAGTAATGACTAGTGAAGTCAGCAAATACACACTTCATAGTTGTTACACTGCAGTTCATGATAGGCATCCTTAATTTGTAATCAAATGTCCAATTCCTGTTTGCATAATACATGTTACATACTATAAGTATGTGTCTCGTTATTTTTATTATTTACAAGTGTGTGCCAATGATCAAGGCTATCTTACCATTTCAATAGAATCATTATTAACTATTTAGAGCCAGACATGTTACATACTACTATTATGTGACCAGTTGTTGTAATCACTGCCTGCCCAGGCACAAGTGTGTGCCAATGATCAAAGACATACTACCATTTCGATGGGGACATTCTTTCCATTTAGAGCCAGGCATGCTTTTGGACGATTGAGTTTAATCTTTGCATTAGAGCGTGATTGTCTAATGCTTTGATACAAGTTTCCAGACATAATTAAAATCACCCCACAGAATGAGTGTACGTGAATAAGGAAGGAGAATTAACTCTATGGTTAACAGACTTCTTGACGCTCCCTTCACTCTTTTCTATAAAAAGTGTTTGTAGGAAAGTCCAACTTTTTGCCCTGGTCACCCCCAAACCTTTAGGACAGATACTGGTGGTTACTGACTCTTGGCTGTGCCCTGGGTACTGCTTACCAGACCTAGGGCCATTGCTCTGTGTAAAGTGGATAAGCAAATTAGGCTAATTATAATTGGAAATATCACCCTACCTATACGTCCCTAGTATATGGTAGGGCATGTAGGTTTAGGGACCCCAGGTGCACTGCTGAGGTGCCCAGTGTCATTTTAAAGGCAGGCCTGCCTTGCTGGCTGCCTTTAAACTAAAGTTATATGCAAATTTGACTTTGTTATTAAAAGTACTTCCAAAATCTTAAACTACCTTACAGGTACATATAAGTCACCCCTAAGGTGTGCCCTATGTGCCCTTAGTGTTGGGTGTCATGTACCTATAAGCAGGGACCTTATAAGAATTGGTTTATAATACCTGGTTAGGTAAAATAGCCAAATTTGATTTTCCAGAATGTAGTGAATGGCCTCCATAGGCCAGACTTTATTTTAAATTACAAACTCTCCATAAGTGTCAGATACATCACGTTTGGCATCAAATAATTATTAGAATAAATCACACAACTTACAATTGTTGGATTTAATATAACATGTTCAGTTGAAGAGTTTTAAACTCTACCTAAAAAGTTGCCAACTTCAGCCCTGTAGTGCCCTTCTCTGATTGGCCAGCCTCTGGCAGCCTGGCCAGGCTGTCTTGATGAGGTGTGAAGTGGCCTGGGCTGAACACAAAGAGATGTGCTTGGGGGAGGAGAACTCCTCTCAGCAGATGGAGAAGCAGGAAGGGGGGAGGGCTGCCAAACTTGTCTTCAAAGGCAGATAAGGACATTTGGAGCACCCCAGCACGTACCTCACATCCTGCAAATCCAGACAATTAGGTGCCCCCTTGATTAGATTAGGAGAGGGAATGAGAGGGGTGTGTTTAGGATTTTTAGCCACATCAGTGGGTGGGCTAAGCAAGATGTAACCTCCAAAAATCTATTTCAGCCATGATGGAATGTTGCTTCCTGGGATTGATTTTTGTCGCACTTCCCAGGAAATGGTCATCATGGGGGAAGGACCCTGAAACTGATTGGAGAAACAGGACCCCCCTGTTTTTCACCCAGGATCAAGGACACAACTGGAAGAGCTGCACCCACACCGCAGATCCCTACAAGGAAGAACATCAGAAGAAGGACTGCCCTGATGGACTCCCGATCTGCACCTGGACACTGCACTCAGAAAGACTGCACCAGCTGCACACTTGGTCTTCACCACAATAAGGACCTTACCTCACTTCAACTGGCTCAAGGAGGGACTCCATGTTTACTACAGCTGAAAAACCAATAACCAGAGTCCCCTGCACCAACGCCTGAAGAAACTGACCAACAGTTTGTGCCAGGTGCATTCTGGGAGTTGTAGTCCGCACCCTCAAGGAGCAACTCAGAGCTTCTGGAACCTTGGGGTGAGTTGTGGACACCAAAAGAACCTTAAAAGACCTTCTAGAAGAAGATCCAAAAGTTTGGAGAACTTTGGAGAACTTTTTGAAAAAGCTCCATAGAGAGACGGACCTGCCGCAGCAAATCTAGCCGGCTTGCCTTAACCGCGGCCCGGCCTGACTTGCAGGTTCGTCTCGGTGAACAAAATCTCTGAAAAAGTGACTAAGTCCGAATGTACAAAGTTGACCAGTACCTCCTGCACAGGGTATCTGAAGAGTGCTCCCAGGATGTCAGTTCAAGATTCAGGTTTGCCCCGGTCAAAGGATTTTCATCTTGAAAAATCATCTAAGTCCGAATGTAGAAATCTTCGCCGAGGGCTCCCCCCGACGCCTACCCGAGGAAGGGCTCCAGGAGGTCGGATCGGACTGACGCCTTCGTCCAGCTGAAGAAAATTTTCAAGAAAACGACTAAGTCCAAAGGTAAACATTTGACCCAGGCCTTCCACTTGCTGTAGCCAAGCAGGGTTCCATCTCGGTTGGCCTTAAACTTTGACTTTGCCCCGGACGAGGTGCGACCAGACCAGATTGGTGCTATTTGTTTCTAAGCATTAAGGGCCAGATGTAGCAAAGGTTTTTACCTATTCTGTGTCTATGGGAAAAAGTGTTTGTACATATGGCCCTAAGAAACATTAATTAAAAAAAAATCATATCTCCGGTTCACTTTATCTAATTTTATTCGTTTTGGTGTCATTTTTAAGCTACAAATATTTACTATTTTTATAAATTGGTTTAGGATTTTTAAACTGTTTCCTGTGTTTTATTTAATTATTTAATTACTGTTTTGTGATACTTGAATGCTTTACACTTTGTCTCCTAAGTTAAGCCTAGTCGCTCGTTGCCAAGCTACCAAGGGTTGAGCTGGAGTTAATTTATTGAGACCTAACTGAACCAAGTGGAGGTTAGTGGCCTATTGCTAAGTGTATGTACTTACCTGCCCTTACCAATAATCCATTTTCCAACAGTGAGAATACATTGCAATCAGCTTGCAGTGTAAAGGCAACCTTACCCTTTCTGATAATTAAAAGCAACTTTACACAAACTGGTGTCGTTTATTTTTAAATTTTTCAAGCTCGCGTTGGTGTTCAGGAGAAATGTATGTATTTCTTTTCAAATTATGTTTAAAATGTACTTTTACTGGAAAAGCAATGTAGTACTCCTTTCAATTTCTGTATTTTTATATTACAGAGTGCAGGAATGCTTTATTCCTGCGTAGTGTATATGAGGTAGAATCTTTATTCCTGCACTTTAAAGAGCAGCGTGCCTTTGGTAATATGCTTTACTGCTATTGAAAAGGCAGCGTGTTTTATATTTTAGGCATGCATCTTGTTCGGGAAGGGTTGTTTTATATTAGAAACAGAGCATGTGGGGACATAGTTTTATTAGTTATTTTATGCGTGCAACAATGTAGCAGGGCTTTATTTTAAAGTTGCCTCTGTTTCATACCACTTCATCTTAATCACAAAGGACCTTGGAAGGTTAATATATCTGTTTCAGTCGGGAAGACAACCTGAAAAGAAAGTGCGGCTACATTTTAGCATACACAAAATAAGTATTAAAATTTGCAAACATGCACTGTTTTGGATATATATTCCGTCTTCCTGAGCAATTTGTTTTGAAAATGCCTTAATATCAACAATAAAAGGCTTTGCAGCTTACGTTGCAAACTCCCATCTGTGTACTTCCCAGTAGTCAGGTGGGGCACCTTCTGGCAACTGTTAATGTTAATAGCGGGTTGCATTCTGGACTTTGTAGTTTTGTTTCATACATTGGCTTTAAAATTCCAGTACGGAAAGGGTATGTGATGACCTTTTACCTCCACCCCTCCTTCAAAGAACTTATACAATAAACACAGCTATTAACTGTCCAAATGTAAGTTAGTCATGCTTTAAAGAGAGCCACAAAAGTAGGAACAGACTTGGGCTCCACTTTTTATGAAGGAAAAAGTGAACACACAAGCATGATTGCATTAAAGTACCACTTGCTGAAAGCTTCACATGACACAAGGAGACAAAGCAGCTGTGCACAAGACAGCTAGCGCTGCGTGTTCTTTAATTGTAGGTATCTATTTGGGTTTATAAGGGTTAATCTTTTAACCAGTATGTCTGGGGACACAGTTTTACACTTATTTTATGTGGTCAACAATGTAGTAGTGATTTCTTGTGAAATTAGCTTTCTTTTATATGCTTTGAAAGCAACAACAAAAGGCTTTGCAGTTTATGCTGCTAATTCCCATTTTCGTAGTTCCCAGCAGTCAGGTGAGGTACCTTCAGCCAAGTTGCTGTTAATGTTAATAGAGGGTTGCCTTCTGGACCTTGTAACTTTGCTTCAACCTCTGTTCTTAAAATCCGTACGTAAAGAGTATGCGATTAACTTTTGCTTCCTCTCCCTGTCCACAGAACTCTCACAATAAGCAAAGTTGTCAACTGTCCAAATGTTATTAGTCCTGGTGCTTTGTGAATTAATAAAATGTCCTCTCATTGCAAAATCCTTAACAAAGCAATGCTGCGAACGTACACCAGTTAATGTTTACCAAGACAATGGCATATTATGTTGCATTCAAAATACATAACTTTAAAAGTACATGTAATAGTGATATGCTCTACTTAACACTGTTATGATGTGCATTGTTAGTGTATATGAGGTAGAATCTTTATTTTGGGTGTGAAAAACACTTAAGAGACTGCCCGACTCGTGCACATATTTATTGAGTGCACACCATGGACGAGTAGATGTTTTGGTATTGGTTAGTAGTTGTTTGCTTTTTGCCAGCTCGTTGGGTTTGATGTCCTAATCCTATTCTGGCCATTTTCTGTTCAATTAGTCCATAGCTTCCTTTTCTCAATTTCCCTGTAATCTGAAAAATAGAAGAGACACCCAATTGCTCTTAAAGTGCACATGATGGATGAGTAGATATATTAAAGGGAACTTTACGAGAAAGCGCAACTACATTGTACCATATGCAAAGTGCATACACTGGAAACTTGTACTTCCACAGCGAAAAATTCCACAACTAACAATTCAAATACAACCCACATAATCCCACTCCATACCACATACATCCCCTACACTCCAAACCATAAGAAATAGATAAAAGGCATTGTAATTTCCAACGCCAATAGCTCTCTCGCAAATGCAAGACCTATTGCATTGCAAAAGGTTGTTTAATCACTCCTGAAGCTGGAATGCCATGAACATAATTCATGTCTTCTGATTTAAAAGTAGACGTCTCACCCATAACACTGAATCACTTTCACTATAGTTAACACAAAGTTGAACCCCTGATCAGGTAAAGAATATCCATTCCGGCAAAAATGTTCAGAGCAGCCCCACGCTGCAAGAGGCCACCATTAGAATGTCCATAAAGAGAGCTTCTGAAGAATGTAAAGTCTAGACAGAGGCCACGACTAGAAGGGCATAATTGGGGGTTTTATGGTTAGGTCATAGCAGCTCATCCAGGCATTACAGCAGCCTCCTACCTTGCAGCCCACTTGGAAAATTCAAAAGTAGAAGAATGGCCAGTCCGCGCTTGCCTGGGGGTAGGTAATATGTACATAGTGGGCCTTGCAGTTCTATACTCGACTTGAAGCATCTTACCAAAACTGGATATTTGTAGGTGAGTGTTGCAAATTTATTATTATTTTTCTTGGTGGATGTAAATCACAACAAAACGAAGCACTCTACCTTAGATATTACATTAGAGATGTCAATTAATCTTGACAGTATACTACAACAGTGGATCAAGGAGAATACTGATCAGACATGATCCCGTCATAAAGGTAGAATATCCGTGTATAACACCTGCTGTGTAACCTTAGGCTGTCCATTACTGCTGCGTTTTATAGTTCATCGCTGTTCAGTCTTTCTATTTTCATGCATGTCTCTTCTCCTCCAGATGTTCTGCTGCAGTTAGAATAATTTCCTTCAGGCCATGAAGACAGTTGAGAACCCCCATGTCATTGATGTAGAACATGATCACTTTTGGGAAACTGCACGAGGATATTGTTTTCAATGATAGATGCTACACTGCCATTAAACCAAGAGCCTCACAGGTATAGCCAACATACGTTTAAGCATTGCTTTTTGTATAACCAATTGGACGTTTAAGTAAACCTAAATATTACAGCGAGCTTTGCAATAGTTGCCTTTTCTAACGGCAGAATAAAAATAGTTTGCTTGACTTATCTATGACTTACTATTTAAAATTACTTCAAAAACAAGGAATTTACCCCTTTCCTAAAAAAAAAAATACACCATGGCCATAGAGGCTTCTAGATGCTGAAACCATCATTTATGACGGAAGTCAGCAAGAAAACCCTACTAAAATGCTACAAGAGGCTGAGTTATATTGCTCACTCCTCTTGAAATGTAGAGCAATAAACATAGCTAGATTTGAAATATACTATTTGAATTATTATCCTGCAGCCAAAATGTAGCTGCATTTGCTACCTGGTTTAGTGGAACGCTGAATCCAACACAGGGCTATAATAAGAAAATGATTAAAAAGATTACAAATAATAACATTACAGTTGAATTCCGATGTCACAGCTGGTGAAATATATTAGTTTGTAGGCACCTGTGGCCCACGCTCGACTTTAAATAGAAATGATAACTTTCGTTTTTTTGCTGCACAACATATACAAACTTTGCAGTTAAGTTTAGTAGCAGTATTTGAAATGCGGATTTCAAAGGAAAGCGAAGAGTCTATTTATGGTCATTGGAAACTTTAGCAATAGGACAGGGAGAGTGAGGGACCTGCTATTTAATTACGCCACGTTGATATATTGGCATCACCCATTAACTGACAGCACTTAGCCGAGTTAATTGTAAACCATGAAACTGCGAGTAATGTAACTAAGAAATGAAGGATATAATTTAGTGAAACCGAACATTACAGGAATATATTGAGTGGACAGACAGATTGCCACCCATGAGCAGGCGTTTGTATAGTTTTGTATGTGAATACGAGGTAGTTCTATGTACCCCTTTCAATGCCCTTTTTACGTATAACAACAACTTAAAATGCCTAGGAATGTACTGAGACCCAGACGTTGAAAGAGTCATTAGAAACCTTGACTATGTCAGTAGCTGTCTATTAAGCCAGATTTGAAATGGTACGGAGGTTCCACGGGCGTCCATTTGCAAGAAACTTAAAGAAGAATGTAATGTCGATTCAGCGGCATAGGGAATACATACTTTAACGGAACTATATCCGATTGGTCATTGCAGCAATGACCATTTGTGTTTCTAGGGCAGAACAGCTCTGGATATTATATTCAGCCTCACTGGCATTTACAATGCATTACCAATGGCAGGTGCAGTAAGTAACTACAGTTGTGTGTCACTGGTAATTGATCCAGCCTAAAAAGAATGGAGAACGTAACCTGGGAGTGACTGTGCTGAAACTTGAAAGAGACACGCAAAGTTAACCAGAAGTCTGGGAAACCAGAGAAATTCTGGGAGTGCTGATGGGGGATTGTTTTGAGTCGGTCTGCGATTCCTCTGACCTTTGACTCCTGGTTTGCAAGTCTGCTCTAAATCCTGAGCAAGAGAACACCAAGGCCCAGATTTAAGAGGGCCTGGTGCCACATTAGCGTAATTTTTTATGCAAATGTGGCCCAATGAGCATGGCAAAGCTAACAAGACCATGGATATCAGTTGTGGGGGAAAGGCAAAGTCCTTCCAGCAAAGTCAGGAAGCAGCAGAAGGGCAACAAGCAGGAGAACAGTACTTCTAGAAAAGCAATCCAGATGAGTCAGTTGGGCAGCACAGCAGTCCTTTTGACAGAGTTTAGTTGTAGATCCAGAAGTATCTGATTTTAGGGGGTTTACAGACCCAGTATATACACACAAATGTGCCTTTTAAGTGGGGGAGCCTTCTAAAAGTGGTTTCAAAGTGCACCAGTTCCCCTTTCAGCCCAGTCCTGTCTGTCAGGACATATGTGAGGGGTTATCAGTTATTTGTGTGTGGTCAGGTCACTAGCCTTTGAAGGTTAAATGAGAGCCCCTCCACCCTTCTTGCCCAGGAAGACCCATAAGTATGCAAATGCAGCTGAGCGTTGTGTGTTTATGGCAGTCTGGCTGAAATGAACAAGTGACTCTGTCAACCAGCACAGACCAGACGTGGATTGCAGATAGGCTGTAAGGCACAGAGAGCAGTAAGTTAAATGAAATGCCTACTTTATAAAAGTGGCATTTTTAAAATAGTAACATTAAAATCAACTTCCCCAGGATTTCTCACTACCATTCCAGGCATACCGAACTTGACAATGCCACTCCTTTCTCATCAGAAATATAACCTAAACCTACATAAGGGAATTTCCAATGCTGGCCTATGAGAGGAGCAGGCTTCACAATAGTGAAAAACGACTTGGGGTGTTTTTCAGTACCAGGACATGTAAAACTTACAAATACATGTCTTGCCTTTTAGTTATGTAGCACACTACCCTATGAGCTACATAGGGCCTAACTCAGGGGTGACCTACATGTAATTAAAGGGGAGTTTAAAGCAAGTAGTTGCAGTGAAACTGCACACACAGGCCTTGCAGTAGCACACCTGAGACATGGTTAAGGGGCTAGTTATGTGGGTGGCACAATCAATGCTGCAGGCCCATTAGTAGCATTTGCCTTACATGCTCTGGGCACATCTAGTGTACTTTAAGAGGGACATAAAGGTAAATTAAATGTGCCTATTAAGTATGAGCAAATGTTATCATGTTTAGGGGATAGCATAAGCACTTTACCACACACTGGTCAGCAGTGGTCAAGTGTGCAGGGTCCTAAATCTAGCAAATACTATATCAGAAAAACTGAGGGAGGCAGGCAAAAAGTTGGGGGAGACCACCTTAACACTGTCAGGTCCAACAGGTGTCCCCCCCAGCTGAAAGTGGGGAGAGCTACCCACCCTCATAGGAGCATCTCTTTACTAAGGTGGAAGAATCTGGAGAGACCATCAGCATTGTCATGGTCAGTCCCCGGGCGATGCTCCACCGTAGTGCCCATTCTCTGTCGAGAGATGGACCACTTCAAGAATTTAGGATGTTTACCATTCATTTACATGAGCCACCTGAGGGGCCTGTGGTCTGTCTGAACCTCGAGGGGAGTCCCAAACAGGTATGGTCTCAGTGTCTTCAGTGCCCAGACTACAACAAATGCATCGCTTTCAATGGCACTCCACCTCTGTTCTTGTGGAAGTAACCACCTGCTAATGAAGGCTACTGGTTGGTCTGGTCCCTCCTCATTCAGCTGTGCGTCCACCTGCATGATGAACTCCTTGGAGTAATTAGGGGCCCTGAGCACAGGTGCTGTGCACATGACTTCCTTGAGAGAATCAAAGGCTTTCAGACAAGCCTCCATCCAGATGCAGCATAAACAAAAGAAGCTCCCACGCCGCCAGAGAACAATTCAGCGAGGTGAGCGTCGCAGGGTGGAGTGCTGGGGACCTGGGTCAGGTTGTGCATGAAGGAATTTTGCAAAGAGTGCACAGAGGCCTCAGCAGGTGAAGAAGACACAATACACAGGGGTACCGTTGTTCTCAGGGAACCTCAGGACAGTCTATGTCAATGATGTCCACCCTCTGTGTCCTTAGGAGCATGCTAATCACTGTGAGAGGAGAGGAGTCCCAGGGTACCGGTCATTGCCTTGGAAGGTGCCTGCTTCGAACAGGGGAGTGACTCCATCACTCCACGGGAGATTTCTTTGGTCCTTGTAGTGCAGGATATAAACAGGGAGTCCCCAGAGCATGCACAATATGGAAACTGTTGCAGTTGCTGACTTGGAGCTGAGGTTGCTGAAGAAAAGTGTCTCTTGTAGACACTTTGATGCACTTACAGTGTTTCTTGGAGGAGGCTGCAGCTGATCTGAGGTCAGAAGAGTCTGAAGTTGTTGCAGAGAATTCCTGAAGGAAACTTGCAAGCAGAATCTGAAGAGAACCTACAGGAGGACGCTAAATATCCCTGAGAGGGGTATTGGCTACCTTATCAGGTATGGACCTATCAAGAGGGGTCTCTGACATCACCGGCTGGCACTGGCCACTCAGATACCTCCAGACTGGATAGACATAGCGAGAGATGGGGCCGTCCTGATCGACATCCTGAATACGTGACACAAAAGAAAGACTCGCCACAGTCTACAATTAAAAAGGAAGAAAAGACTCCTCAGCAAAAGCCACAGTTTAAAAAGAAAAAGGTGGCAGCACTGTCAGCTAAAAATACCAGTACACTTGAGAACACTGTGGAGGAACAAGACGTGGGCAGTGACACTGTTAGACAGTGCAGCAGAGGTGATGATATGTTGCCAGAGTCTGAAAGACCATCTGGATGCGACAGCAACTAGTGATTTTATTGTAGTTGAGACTGCGGATGGCTGCGTTCTCCCACCCGACAGGGTTTATGATTTAAAAATTCAGATAGAGGGAGATGTGGAGCGCACCATTGGTGTGATATTCTGGGATGAACACACTAGTGACATCCTATTGGCCGAAAGAGACTGGCCACCTGAGCACGTCTGTAAGCTCCCAGATGGGGAAGATGTAATTTTGCCTTCTTTCTCTAATCTTGTTCTGGCAGCAGAAAAACAAGCCTATGCCACTGAATGGGCCTTAGCACAGGCACCTGTGTTATACCGCAATCATGTAGGTTGGGACATTAGGTCTACACCCCAACCTTAGCCACAATATCCCGTTAAACAAGAAGCAAAAGCTCAGGTGAGGGAGATCCTCACTTAACTCAAGTACCAGGGAGTAATTGAGCCCTGTACATCTGCAATGAATAACCCATTATTCCCCGTTGCAAAGCCAGACCATTCCTACAGAATAGTAATTGATTACAGACATTTAAATAGTCATACACATACATATGCTACACAAAACTCACATAGCACAGCACTAATAAACAATATAGTGCGTAAAAAATATAAAACAACGTTAGATATTTCGAATGTTTTTTTCTGCCAGAACTTAGCACATGAAAGTCGGGACCTGAGTGCATTCTCATTTGCTCACAGAAATGCTTTTGTTGTTTACCCCAAGGCTATAGGAACAGCCAAGGGCTGTTTTCAACCTGTGTAACATCAATATTACATGATATTGATCCTGAGGCGTTATCCTACGTGGATGACATTTATCTCACGGACGACGACCTCAACATTCATCTTGTAAGGGTCGATCAGATGATTTGAGGATTTGCGGACCTCAGTTACAAATTCAACTTTAAGAAAAGTAAGATTGCCTTTCTCAGTGTATTGCTCCTGGGATACGAGCTATTGAATGAGGTGAAGAGCCTGGCCCGCACTTTCTAGAGAAATGTGCACTATTGCACCCTCCTAACACTCTCAAGAAACTTCAGTCTTTACTAGGTTTCTTCAACTTTGGCAGAACATATATTCCAGACTAAGCACAACGTATCAAGCCATTTTATGACTTGGTTCAGCCCAACTTTTCTAGCAGACACTGGACAGTTGAACACACGCACATCCTTAGGGAATTGCAACAGGACATTATAGAAGCTAAATACTTGCACACACGTGACAATAAAACTAATTGGTCATCAGAATAATTGCTGGTGCCATTGGATTTACTCACGTCACCTTCAATGAAGGCCACACAGTACCCATAGCATATAAATCACATTTATACTCAAATGCAGAACAACGTTTTGCATCTACAGAAAAGATTCAGACTGCAGTTCAAATGGCTGTCATAAAGGAGAGGCCACTTGCCCATGGGAAATGCATTATTGTCGTTACCCTGGTGCCTGCCTTAGAGGCTGTCACCAAAGCAAGCATTCCCAATGTTAAACTGGATTCAGTGGGCAATGTCTCTGACTGCCACTGATGTCGACTACATCTTTGATCCAAAACTTCAGATACAGGAGTTTCTCCAGTATGAACAGGAGTACCGTGCTCCTCTAACTATCTTGCCACTTGACAGATACTACACTGTCATATACACTGATAGTTCAGCACAACCAGCTGTAGGTACTAAACATCAATACTCAGCCACTTGCGTAGCCGTGAGAGGAGTGATGGAGGCTGTTGTGTTCCACCCTCACAACACCTACAGGCAGACCCTAGGGGACTGCACAGCTCAGTTAGCTGAATTTAAAGCTCTTATATTAGCGCTAGAACACACAGAGCCAGGATGCCTGACTTTAATAGTCTGTGACTCATACTACTGTGTCTAGTCATACAATGATTATCTTAATCATTGGAAGCTGAAGGGGTTTAGAGATTCCAAAGGGAATACCATTAAACACAAGACATTGTGGGGGAGGGTGGCTGATCTTAAGGATAAGCTACAGTGTGTCCATGTAGTACATACATTGGGCCACCAACGTGTAGGAGTACACGTTATCGGCAACACTTTGGCTGATGAAGCAGCCAAATCTGCAGTAGGTACGGCTTCTGTAGCTGCAGTGACTCGTTCACAGACGAGATTGGATAATGAAATATTGACTGCAGTGAAAGCCTCAGCTGCAGGCAAATCTCTCCCGAATGGATACACTACAAATTATTCTTACCACATCAGTGCACAGAATGTTGCCTACGCAACAATTCCTGGGGTTGGAGATCAATTGACCCCCTACGAAGACCAGAGATTAGATCCAGTAAAAGCAGCACATGAGGGTGTGGCTTCTGCACATCCTGGTATTTCGGCCACGATTACACTCTTACAGAAACGGTTCTGGTGACCTGGTCTATGCAGGAGGACAATTGCCAGCAAATAAAGGGCTCCAATATCAAACGCCCACCGCAGACATCCCTCTTAGTGTTCAGCAGGCCACTACAATGTATGTACCTGGATCATTGCGGTCCACTCCAACCTGATGGTGCATACAAATACATCTTAGTCGCTGTAGATTCTTGTTGTAGATTCCTGTGGGTATGGCCACAGTGGTCGGCTGACGCTCAAACAGTTATAGAAGACTTGCTTATCTTTATCGGTACATATGCGGTTGCAGTATTCCATTCGGACCAGGGCCATGCATTTGCCTGTAAGGCATTCAGGGACGCCATGGGAACAATGGGTGTTGAACTCCATTACTCCTCACCATACCATCCCGAGGGAAATTCGGTCATGGAGAGGTGGAACCGTGATCTAAAGCAGTCCTTAACAGTGCAGGTATTAGGTTCAGGCCGCAGTTGGCTTCATCACCTATATAGGGTCCAGAGAGCACTGAACAATCTGCCAAGACGGTCCTTGGGGGGACGCACTCTCTATGAGATTCTCTTTGGGATACCTATGTATGTCTCAGATCTTGATGGCTCTGGTTTGGTGGCAGCAGAAAAAGCCATTTGACATAAATGAACGTCTCACTATCTTACAGGAGCTTCAGCAATTTTGTGATGATAAATCATCTACCAGTGCTGCCACTTTAGGAATAAGGGATTTTGAAAAAAAATTGACTGGCTGGATTACTAAAGTTGGGGATCTGGTTTGTGAGAAGATCGCAGCGAAGAAGGAATTCGGTCCATCATACAGAGCACCTGAACCGGTCTTGGGAATTCAGAGTACCAGGACTGTCATCTTACCACAACTGTCTGGTTCCCGAATGAACTGATTCATTTCCATTGATGACATCAAACTACACCATGTGGCCAATCCTTCACAGTAGACCAAGAGATCCTTTGGGTACTTCCTGATCCCCTCTCACTACCCAACAGGACATACCTCTGCATAGTAGAATGAACAACACTACTACGGACTATTCAACAATATCCAATGCTGTCACAGATACCTCCTCGACCATGGGGAGGGCGGAAAACAAACTCTTGCTAGCTCCAGTTACCATTTCAATGACAACACGTGTCCAAGATTTGGCTGTTTTTTACATGAACACTTCAAAGACTGATGACACCGTCTACCATGAGCCTCCACACAAAGTGGACCAATGTACAAGTAATACACTCCAGTGTTTACAGAGACTACCTCTGTCTATTTTGTAGACATTGACAATTTTTCCTCAGACTCATCCACTATTGTGATAAACCATGTTTCTAAAACACGTAAGCTGTGACAGTGGCTTAAAAAGAACTATTTAATCTACCCATGGCACTATTTATGGTTCTGTTTGACATTTTCAGCATTCTTTTTTGGGGTTGGTTTTGTGACTGTTTTCTTTTTGCTTATAAATGGTCACTATTTTCCTGAACGCTCCTCTGTCGTGCCTGTGGATGAGGTCTTAACTCCATATCATTCCTCACATAAGGTCTGAAGAGACTTGTCCCTTGTGAATATTACAGCAATACCGATTTCTGATGGGATTGTATGGGACAATGTTCCCTTTGATATATACGGGCCTACTGAGGTTATTCAAATTCCATATGTGTTCAAAATATCTATGACAGATGTGATTACACCTGATGTTGTATCTGATGATTGGGATGTCCAAACAGTTGATTCCATGCTAACTGAAATGAAGGACTATTCTGTATTTGAAAAAGATGATGTATATAAACATACAATTAATTATGGGGAAATGTTCTGTCATAACAATTGGGGACATTACTACTTACACCATGCTACTAGACACAGGCCAGTATTGAACTATACACAGTGGGAACACTGTTCAACACCACCGGTGGGGAGCCCAAAGCACTATTCAGATAAATTTACATACTTCACTGGGTATGGCACAAGAAGTGCGGAGTCATAATATTTCAAGTTACCTCCACCACAAATTAGGAAAAGCTTGCTAACTAACACAAAACTGATTTATTCAGATCCCTTTGTTTCCCGTCTCGCAGTTGAAGGTTACGAATACTGGAAGAGCACTATTGACTTGAAAGGTGTATGGGGAACACAAGATTGGCAAATACAGGGTAGGCAAGCTTTGTTCAGAGCATGCCTGATGCCTGTGCAAATTATCTTTTTAAATGACACGATTCAACAGACATCCTGTCTGGGGTTAGCATAAATTAAAGATATGAACACACCCAGTATCCCCACAACAGCAAAATGTAATGATTGGCAATATTTCCTTAATATCACTGAGGAAACGCTAGATGCAATGGTTGAGGCTGGTGCCTGTAATTCTTCACTTTCCAGTCCCGGCGGGTGGTTAATATGGCCAACTGACACCAATAGGTGTCAAGCACGTATTTTGAATTCTTCAGGGTTTTTTTCAATTAACAGGCCACACCCTCGCTTTGTATTGGGTCAACATACAGGTATAATTACAACATACAGTGTGGGTAAACTGTGCCAACAATGGGTACAGACTAACACGTTAGCTGCAGTTAAAAAACATCTTAACACTCTTTCTGAAGGTGTAGACTAGCAGGATTTTCTGCTAGGTCCTAGGAAACAGCGCTCTAAAAGGTTCCGATATGCTATGTATAATGAGATCTGGAAACTTTCACAGATAGAAGCTGCTGCACGTTTGAGGCAATTAGATATGGAAAACTTAGAGAAGGCTTTAGCAGTTGTCGACAATGGTATGAACACTCTGTCCAACAGGATTTATTCATTATCAAAGTTGTGTCGTCCGCTATTGATATTACTCAGACAGACTTGTCCCAGTTACATCATGGACAAACACAGCTACGTTCCATCATGCTGCTAGGTTGGACATTACAGACACTGAAAAATGACTGCATTCCATGAAAGTATATTAAAGGTAATGAATTGTTCATTGTTTTTAATCTTTCCATGGAACAACAGACAATGGCTAAAAGGGAAGCTAGT
This sequence comes from Pleurodeles waltl, assembly GCF_031143425.1. NCBI lineage: Eukaryota > Metazoa > Chordata > Amphibia > Caudata > Salamandridae > Pleurodeles > Pleurodeles waltl. The sequence continues at coordinate 310,920,772 of NC_090444.1, forward strand.
TTCACCATGCTTCACATTGAGAAGTTAGATAAGTTGCCCTTCACGGTAGCAGAGATTCCTTCAACTATTCGGCTCTTACATGGTATAATTAACTTGCCCAGTTCGACCTTTCGTTTCTCAAGTTGCTTGAAACATCTTGCAGTGGGCAGGTTCGAGCAACTAGGCAATAGCTATATTAAGGAAGAGTGAGAGCTGCCCTTTGATTATAAATGTTTGAACGGCGAAACAGAGGTTTTTCTGAGCGGAAGAGAAGGTGAGACTAGTGTTAGTCATTCAATGATATGTAGGCAGGTGTCCCTTCATGGCCTTTGCAATGCAGGGGTAGCAAACTTGGCCTGTTTTCTGAAGGGTACTCCCGTCCCTTTGATTCGACCAGTATTTCATGTACTTTCCAATGGAAGTTAGGTGGTACTGAGTGATCAAAGTTGTTGCGGCATGTGACCAGGAATTGCCTACGCAATCTCGGTCTCGAAGGTTGTTACGTGTTACGGACATGTTTCATTCTCCACCACACGAGAGATAAAAGTATCTGATATGTGGCCCCACACAGATACTATTAATGTAAATTATGACAAGCTGAGCAGACTAAAGGTGCTATTGTTTAAAAAACAGGTCGCTTTGACATCCGCTAGAGAGACGTATACTGTCCAGATAGCGAGATCATCACCCGAGATACAATCCCTATTAAATACCAACTTCCCAAAGCACTTTGGAGAACTGGTGTCCAGAATATTCAATGCTTCTAGCACTGCTGGGATTGTCCATTTCTTTAAGGCTGACCAGTGCAATCCATTTTACATTGCCCCTGGTTTAGCATGGCATAAGATGGAGGGTGAATACATCTTATCCACAAAGTGGAAGTGTGTTGCCTACATTCTGGGGGTAATAGATTGGAAACCGAGACACAGAAGTGAGGGAGGATGGACACAAGGCCACATTTAGAAATTTCATGAGGTCCTAGTCAGTAAAGGACTGCTGATTTGTTGGGCCGGCAGTTTATGTTAAATGTGACGAAGTTTCTAGTGAAGGTCTGATTTTTTTCTGCCCCTGATTACTGCTTCTGGGAGGCTGACGACATGCAGATTCAGTGATTCAATACTTTTTTTTGCTCTTGTTTTGAATACTCCTGCTTGGAGCCAGCATCATTGCTACTTGCTGTGAGGGTCATTGCCTTACATGTTGGTTTTTCCTCAGAAACAGCACTTGAAAGAGGACCATCGCAAACGGACTCTGATACCTGCAACAGTGGCTGCACATCCCCTGTCTGGAAAATAACCATAAATGTTGAAAGCTAAGTTTCCCCTCTTTTTTGCAATTACAACTTCTTCTTGACCAAGGAACAGGAGGCTCCACAAAGTAATCAAAGGACTGCTGTGTGACCAGGGCTTTTGTCTGCCTGACAGCCAGTCTCACAGAGGTGTGGGAACAATTCCTGAATTCTACACTTCTTGGGGGAGGAGCAAAGGGTCTGCTTAGTGCCTAGAAGCCTGTCTTCCTGCTGAGAGAGCCTAGGAAAGTGACTAGACCTGTAGGAGGAGAGACTGTTCAGGAGGTGAGGCCCAGTGTATTCCTGTTATTTGTAACATGCATGTGAAGCTGATTGTCAGTGACTTGTGCCATGTGGAGTTTTTTGCTGTATAAAGTGATAACTGCACCAACACTTTCAAGTAAGAAGCAACTTTGTATTAAAAGGTGCCATGGTTTTATTGCTGCTGAACATCAGAACAAAAGCCCTGATCCTCCTGGAGACTACATCTGTTAAGATGACGACTTGCAGAAGAACTGGGCAGGACACTGCAACTTCCCTGATCAAGGACCTGTAAGCATCAGGCCTTGGAGGCTGCAGCTGCTGAAAGGTAGTGCTGTTGTGCTGATTTCCACCCATAGGTCCATAAAGTAATTACGGCTGCTGTCACAGCTGTAGGAAGGTAGCCTCCTTCTAGCCTTGTTACCCCCACTTTTGGCCAGTTTGTGAGTATATGTCAGGGTGTTTTTACTGTCTCACTGGGATCCTGCTAGCCAGGGCCCCAGTGCTCATAATGGAACCCTATGTTGTCAGTGTGTTTGATATGTGTCACTGAGATCCTGCTAGCCAGGACCCCAGTGCCCATACGTTTGTGGCCTAAATGTGTTCCCTGTGTGGTGCCTAACTGTATCACTGAGGCTCTGCTAACCCGAACCTCAGTGTTTATGCTCTCTCCGCTTTTTAAATTGTCACTGCAGGCTAGTGACTACTTTTACCAATTCTCATTGGCACACTGGAACACCCTTATGAATCCCTTGTATATGGTACCTAGGTACCCAGGGTATTGGGGTTCCAGGAGATCCCTATGGGCTGCAGAATTTCTTTTGCCACCCATAGGGAGCTCAGACAATTCTTACACAGGACTGCCACTGCAGCCTGAGTGAAATAACGTCTACTTTATTTCGCAGCCATTTTACACTGCACATAAGTAACTTATAAATCACCTATATGTCTAACCCTCACTTGGTAAAGGTTAGGTACAAGGTTACTTAGTGTGTGGGCACCCTGGCACTAGCCAAGGTACCCCCAGATTGTTCAGGTCAAATTCCCCGGACTTTGTAAGTGCTGGGACACTATTACACGTGAGCACTACATATAGGTCAATACCTATATGTAGCTTCACAATGGTAACTCTGAACATGGCCATGTAACATGTCTAGAATCATGGAATTATCACCCCCATACCATTTTGGTATGGGGGTGACAATTCCGTGCATCCCCGGGTCTCCAGCACAGAGCACGGGTACTGCCAAACTAACTTTCCGGGGTCTCCACTGCAGCTACTGCTGCTGCCAACCCCTCAGACAGGTTTCTGCCCCCCCCTGGAGCCTGGGCAGCCTGGTCCCAGGAAGGCAGAACTAAGGATTTCCTCTGAGAGAGGGTGTTACACCCTCTCTCTTTGGAAATAGGTGTGAAGGGCCTGGGAGGAGTAGCCTCCCCTGGCCTCTGGAAATGCTTTGAAGGGCACAGATGGTGCCCTCTTTGTATAAGCCAGTCTACACCAGTTCAGGGATCCCCCCAGCCCTGCTCTGGTACAAAACTGGACAAAGGTAAGGGGAGTGACCACTACCCTGACCAGCACCTCCCAGGGGAGGTGTCCAGAGCTCCTCCAGTGTGTCCCAGATCTCTGCCGTCTTGGATGCAGAGGTCTGAGGGCACAATGGACAGCTCTGAGTGGCCAGTGCCAGCAGGTGACGTCAGAGACCCCTCCCGATAGGTGCTTACCTTTCTCAGTAGCCAATCCTCCTCTCTGGGCTATTTAGGGTCTCTCCAGTGGGCATCTCACCAGATAACGAATGCAAGAGCTCACCAGAGTTCCTCTGCACTTCCCTCTTCGACTTTTGCCAAGGATCGACCGCTGACTGCTCCAGGACGCCTGCATAACCGTAACAAAGTAGCAATAAGACTACCAGCAACATTGTAGCACCTCATCCTGCCGGCTTTCTCAACTGTTTCCTGGTGGTGCATGCTCTAAGGGCTGTCTGCCTTCACTCTGCACTGGAAGCCAAGAAGAAATCTCCTGTGGGTCGACGGAATCTCCCCCCTGCCAACGAAGCACAAAACTTCTGCATCACTGATCCTCTGGGTCCCCTCTCATCCTGATGAGCGTGGTCCCTGGAACGCAGGAGCTGGGTCCAAGTGTCTTCGACAGTCCAGTGGCCCTTCTGTCCAAATTTGGTGGAGGTAAGTCCTTGCCTCCCCAAGCCAGAGAGTTATCCTGTGTACTACGTGAACTGAAGCTGTTCGGGCTTCCGTGTACTTTTGCAAGACTTCCTTCATGCACAGCCTAGCCCCGGTCCCCAGCACTCCATCCTGCATTGTCCAACTCACTGAGTTGGACTCCGATGGTGTGGGACCCTCTTTTGTGACTCTGAGTCAACCACTGTCCTCAGATCTTCTAAGTGCCTGTTCAGGTACTTATGGGGGTGCTGCCTGCTTCTGCGTGGGCTCTCTGTGTTGCTGAATGCCCCCTCTGTCTCCTCCTCCAAGGGGTGACCTCCTGGTCCTTCCTGAGCCCTAGCAGCACCCAAAATCCTTAACCACGACTCTTGCAGCTAGCAGGGCTTCTTTGCGGTCTTTCTGCTTGGAAATAACTCTGAATCCTCCAGCGCGCCGTGGGACATCTTCTGACCAAAGGAGAAGTTCCTGGCACCTTCCGTTGTTGCAGAATCTTTGGCTTCTTCCACCCAGAGGCAGCCCTTTTGCACCTTCAACCGGGGTTTAGTGGGCTCCTGCCCCCCTGGACACTTGCGTGACTCTTGGACTTGGTCCTTTACAGATCCTCAGGTCGAGGAATCCATCTTCAGTGTTTTGCAGTCAGTTGTTGTTCTTGCAGAATCCCCTATCTCAACTTTACTGTCTTTCTGGGGTAGTAGGGTAACTTTACTCCTACCTTTCAGGGTCTTGGGGTGGGGTATTTTGGATACCCTTAGTGTTTTCTTACACTCTCAGTGACCCTCTACACACTACACTAGGCCTGGGGTCCATTTGTGGTTCGCATTCCACTTTTGAAGTATATGGTTTGTGTTGCCCCTAGGCCTATTTCTCCCTATTGCATTCTATTGTGTTCTAAATTGTTTGCACTACTTTTCTAACTGTTACTTACCTGATTTTGGTTTGTGTGCATTTATTTTGTGAATATTACTTACCTCCTAAGGGAGTATATCCTCTGAGATACTGTTGGCATATTGTCACTAAAATAAAGCACCTTTATTTTTAGTAACTCTGAGTATTGTGTTTTCTTATGATATAGTGCTATATGATATAAGTGGTATAGTAGGAGCTTTGCATGTCTCCTAGTTCAGCCTAAACTGCTCTGCTATAGCTAGCTCTATCAGCCTAAGCTGCTAGAACACCTCTATTCTACTAATAAGGGATAATTGGACCTGGCACAAGGTGTAAGTACCACAAGGTACCTGCTATAAACCAGGCCAGCCTCCTACAACAGCCTACACCACCAAAGCCACTGCTTTAGGAATGGGTGTGCTAAAAGCGCTCACCAGCATCAGCGGAGTAACAGCTCCACTGAATAGATTGAGAGGGGCCTAGGTGTGACAGGACTGATAGACTAAACATACAGAGGACAGTGATGTATGAATATTGAATTATTGTCCATGTGAATTTTGTGGCAGAAGCCGTTTAAATTGAACTACCTATTAGCCAGTGAGGTCAAAGCAAAGTAAACTGCACCTGTGCTTGAATAACATCTTTGCCCATATGACAGCCGTATGACATGCCCGTAAACATTAGAAACTCTATGAAAGTGGAGGAGGCAACTCACTGGAGGTCAGTAGATAAGAGTACAATCATGTAACTGTCCCCCTATTGCACTATTTTGTATTTCATTTTTCAGCAAAATGAAAGCAATTTCTTTTCAAATAAAAGCAAGCAATGGGCTGGACAGTATGTCATTCTCTCTTTGCCCGACTGTTGCATTCGGGGCTCCTGCAACCTACACTTGCGACCCTGCCGGAGAGTCAGGTGTGGAAAGAGTGTACTTGGCCCAGTTTGCTGAGCCATAGTAACGGTGAACCTAAGACAACAGTGCCAAACAACCAAAACCAACAACGTTGTAGCCCCGGAGCCCCTGCATTCCCAGTGGCCCCTCGAACGGAGTCTGGCAGTATGGTTTGAATCCATTCCAATTTATTGTAAAGCTCGAAATGAACCTTTAAGCGGGGAATCTCAGAAATGTGTTTGGGATGTATCAATTTGACAGTGACTGACGTACATAGTGTTAAAGCAATTAACTGATGAATAGCTGTGAGCCCGAGAGGCGCGTGCCACCCTTTTATAAATCAGCAAAGCGGTCGTTCTGCATAGCTGCTGCGAATACGCAATACACGCTGATTTATAATCCTAATTTGATTAATTTAAAAGCGCTAGGAACGTTTGCACATTAGCTAACCTACTTTGGTGCAGATGTAAGGGAACAGCAGACAAGCTCGTTTTCTATTTTCGATATGTCATAAAAAAACTAGCTCAAATGCAAAAGCTTTCCTCACCCTCAATTGCCAAACCCTGCTCAACACTAGAAAAGAAATAAAGTACCCCATTTAATATTGCTGTGTTTCTTGCGGACTCATAAACGCCTAACGTTACATTTATTTTGCAGTACTTCAGCTGTTAATAGACTGCTCACACAGCAATTTTGTAGGACATTATGTTGCATACATACTTTTAAAAGTGAACTTCTGTCCTGAAGACAAACAGTGTGTACATAATAACTTTTGTGATTGGCCTGGAAGTTATTTCCTTTATTTCAAGGAACTGCCTGCATATTTCTCAATGCAGCATGTGTTTTGGAAACTGCTTAGAATACATAAATGCCAATAAAAAAAATATCTCTTACAGCTTCAGAAAATATAAGATTGTTGCTCCCGCTCATATTGCAGTGTTATCCGTTGGAAATTTACAGAACTACACATTTTGTATATTTAAAAATAAAGCCTGATGAAATAAAAATTAATGACAACCAAAAGTCAAACGAAAAATAATTGTCTCATAGGATGATACACAGGAGCATAGCTTCAGGGTGGTGCTCAGGGTGTCACAAAATCCCTACCATGCATTTATTTTCAAGTAAATATTTGGGTGCAGGTGTTTTCATTCATGTATGGGAGGATTCTATTGCGCGCGCACACACACACACACATGTACTCCCCAAACACACGTACACTCACACACTGCCTCTTCTCTCTCTTTTTAAGGTCTTAAAACATGTTAGTTATTTTCAAAACATTGGGGCAGTTTCACTAAAATGTGGCGCAGCACCGTGCTTCGCCAAATTTACAGGGCCGCACTGCGTCTCTTTAGAAATGCAGGGATGCACCATATTTACTAAAATACAGTGCACTCCTGTGTTTCCACCTGTGCTGGCACTAAATTTAAGGTATCCTTGCACCGTGGTGCGAGGGTGTATGCGTTGAGGGAAATGATTATTTAGGTGCAAGAAGGTATGCCTTCCTGCGCATAAACAATCTACAAAGCAATTTGGTGCTTTTATTTGTGCTGCAGAACGCAGCACACTAGGTAAAGGCAAAAACGAGGAGGAATAAAAGTATTCCTCCTCGTTGTGACATTCTAAAACCACCCCTGGGGTGGCATTAGTTTTTGGCGCGGCACGGATTTCAGACTTGCAGTGTCAAAAGTAATGGGTGTTGTGGTGCAAAGCCCACTGCAACACCCATTCCAAGCCCCTCTGACGCAGAAAACTGCATAGGAGGGACCCATATTAACTAGGTGACATTAAGCCACGAAAAGTGGCTTAGCACAGCCTTGTAAATGTGGTGTTTTAGTTTAATTGGCAGTTAAACAGGAAACCTCGACTGTAAGTATGTAGCATTACTGTGTTGATAACGCCCCTGGTGGGTTTATTGTCTACAGGCAACCTAACATTGTCACTTAGTGATAACAACCACAGAAATGTCATTTAGCAATGTAGGCTAGTCAGTTGCAGTATCTGAAATATTCAGAATCTCAAATATTGAGAGCTACCAGTGAAAATATCCAGTTTTAATGACGACGTGGGGTGTTTCAAATGTCTGTGCCGCCCATAGAACAAGGGTAACCCGGTGTCTGTTGCCTAGAGCTCACTTTTTCTGACAGGTCTGATTAGCTACCGGACCTTAGGGTGTTCTGAATACAGCTGTCCAATTGTTTATATCTGCTCGCCAGTGGGATACGGCATCTGAGCTCGCTGGGCCGTTCATTGATTCCCAGGACTTCAGTGGATCCAGATCAAGATTCCATGCTATGCTCATGAAGGCTTGTACGATACAGAACCAAACAACGTTCAGGGCACACTGATTAGAACGGTGCTCACTTTGTTTTACCTGTGCAAACTTCAGACCTTTAGGAAATCACTGCATGGAAGTAATTTGATTACCACCTTAGTTCCCTCATTGTGTAACAAGTTACAGTTGAATCGCCTCGTCAAGAATCACTCTCAAGATACATATATTTTGTTAATTTTGTCTTGATTCTCTTTGATACCTGAGGTTGATTACAGCTGCAGAGCCAAGAAGCCCTGTGGCAATGCTGTGCATCATAAATCGTTCACTCACTCGCATGAATGCTTAAACAATATCTGGCCACTGTGATCTAAGACAATAGTAAAACCCAGAACTGATCAACAAGGCACACTGCAATTGCTAAAAGTGCTATAGAGCCACGCATATTGCAGAAAAATGACATACATACCATTAGCATACATACCATAACCTTACATAATATAACAGTATGGTCCTTGGTAATCGTAACCAAAGTTGTCACAGACCCGCTAGTCAATCTTTGTGAACCATTTACAATAATCTCCACTAAAGGCAGCAGCACTTTTAATGACTTGTTGCATTCAACAAAGTGGCACGTATCCAACAGAATTTTTTTGATTCTATGGTCTCAGTTACAAGTGTGCCGATGTTGAATGTGATAATTATCACACCCGATACTATCTGAAACCAAGGTGTTCAGACTTTATTGGGTGCTGTATACGTCCTTGTGAAGGTTACCTGAAAGATGCAATGTACATTTCGGAACTTACTGTACATGCTCCAATATTTATCTGATATTTTTCTCCCAGTAAATATGAAAATATTGCACCTGTTAAAATGTATCTGTGTAGAATTGTTAGGACGATATTTGCCATAAAATGCATAGTTCTGAAGTGCATTAACAGGAGTTAACACACACGTGGTAATTACCAGTACACTCATATTCAGATCCTCACTTGTTTTTAAGTTTATTTCCATGAAAATGGGATACTGGCTCACATGGAACATCCTCTACAATTTCATTCTTGCTACCTGATCTGTGCAGAGTTAATATATCAATGACTCACACTGGCAAGTCTTTGTTTTTTGCAAGGTCACCACAGATGTGTTTGTCTTTTTCTGGACCCTATTGTTGCAGATTTTCTCATTCTGTGCACTTAACCCCTGCTAAACAGAAGATACGTGCCTGTGCTTCCTCCTCACACATAGTTAATCTGTCTGACTTAGTAACATATTTAATTTGCTTATAGTCTGATGTAAGTCAAATGCCACCTATTACCTGCAACACTCACTGTGCAATCCCCAGATATGGTGTGTAAAATATGGCTTCAGACCTTCCATGTGTAGCCGTGATGCAGTAGCCTAAAAAACTGTTTTTACACCTCTCGAAATAACCTTTTTTGTCAGATGAGGGACCCTGCTCTTATATATGAGTAAGCCACCGCTAAATACACTTTGTCACTGACAAGGTATAATGCCTGATATTTAAACGTGAAACATGCACAAAATTAAATTAGGCAATTTCCTCCAGTACTAACCCCCAAAGCTATTTTTACTGTCAAAGTTGTAGCTTGATCCTAGAAAAAGCCAAAGTATAGAGCATAAACGTTAATCTGTAACATTTGACTAGAAATGGCTAAAGCAGTCATTCAAGGATTACTTTTCATATTTATTCAAAGTCTAATACATCAATAGGATTGGATTTTTATTAAATATTTAGGAAATATACATTTTAGAAAGTTACCATTTCCCTGACTAAAACTTCCTGGAGTCTATTTTCTATTACCCTGCTAGCAGTTGTCCCACAAGTGTTTGACCTTAATGAAGTGAGAAAACTGCTCTTGGAGCAGAACAATGGCTTAGCCCTGGTGACAGGATGCTCTGGGTATGGGCATTTAATCAGCCCAGGAAAGACATCTGAGGTGGGTCCCGGAAACTTCATTAAATTGAAAGGGGCAGAAGTGAGGCCTGAACAGTCATAGTTTAGTTGACCAGAACCAACTGGACCTGAACTGACCTTTCTAGTGACCTCTGCTGGAGTAAGCCCCCCTGACCTCTAAGTGCTGCCTCCACTGCAAAGATGTCCCATTCCAATGCACCTTCCCCTGAAACACTGCCCCACTGAAGGATTTTGACAGACAGGCAGAATACTTTATTTCAAGAAATAAATTCTTGCAGAAATTTTGCACATTACTCAGTTCACTATTATAGATGATTGCAAATATTATAAATCAGCAGTGCGTAGCATACATTTAAAACAGTTCAGCCACACATAAATTCAGCCTATAAAAGATATAACAAAATAAACATTTAAAATTTCACCACACTAAACCTCAATGGTAAGTCCACAACCAAAAATCCCATATATACTAAAAGCATTTAAAAGAGAAAGCATAACAGGTTAACTAGCAGCACACAACATGATCTGCCCAAATGAGACATTATAAAGTGCATTGTGCATAGCAACTTATCATAATCACAAGAGACACAATTAGTAGACCTTGCTGACAGTGTCACATTTCTCACCCAACCTTATCAGATATGATCACCATATGCTTATCAGTTAGCGACCCAACACTGCCAACCAGAGGGAAGCACCAACCTACAGCTTGAAACATTAAAGGGATGGAATCTCTCTTCCAATACCCCATACTTTTAAATTCAGGCCAGAGGCAGGAATATTGTCATTATTAATCAAATTTGGTTGGCTTAAACAAGGCAGACCCTTCCCCTCTACTTAGGGCTTTCAGGAAAAGTATCGAACTCTGTAAAAGCAGATTTTCATTCGAATCCCCCCTACTACCAACAAAGCATCAGGGTAATCACATATCAATTTTCCACATCATTGACCAAGTTCTGAAATTCACACTCAGGCAGGGGACGAATTGGAGGAACATATACTTTTAGACGAATCATTTGCTTGAAACCCTCAACATTAGTAAATAAATCAATTAGACAAGTGAGGACCCATACACAAGCAGTTAGAAGCTTTCTTACATTCCTTTCACGGTGGGCAGATACCAATAATAGCAATCCACCCACTTCTCTTCCTCTTAAAGAGGTCTTAGCTTTTCGGGCTATAGAAACAATCCCCTCAACAACAGGGCACTCCAACAACGAGGTGTCCTGGAGGAGCAGTACAGGAAAATTCATCAACACCTCTATAATTTTCCATTTCTATAAACGTTTTCAAACCATGTACATTCCTTACCAGGACTTGACCTGGCAGTAGATACCCTGACTCCTACCAATTGATTTCCTCAGCACCTCCACCACTCCACGGAGAAATACAACAATCATATATTTGCAAAGGAGTGTCTCTCCATTCTCCAAAGAGCATCTACCTCCAGGGGGCTGGGCACTTAGATTCTTTAAGTGTTGCGCTTTATCATTATGGAACGTTATGGTAACTATTCTTTTTTGCAACCCAGTCCATTCCCACCAGCTCCTTCCAACACTTAGGCCCTCATTACAACTTTGTAACCACTGCGCGGCCGCACTCCTGCGGTGGCCATTTCGACATCCCCGCTTAGCCGGCAGGCGGAAACCGAGTTTCCACCAGCCGGCCCAGCGGGGATGACGGCTGCAACATGGGAGCCGGTCGGCTCCAAATGGAGATGCAGACAGTGAAAAGCTGTGCCAGGGGGCCCCACATGGCATGGGCAGTGCAGGGGTCCCCAGGGGCCCCACGATTCCCCTTTCCGCCAGCCTTTTCATGGTGGTTCCTACTGCCATGAAAAGGCTGGCGGGAGGGGGACTCGTAATCCCCTCGGCAGCGCTGCAAGCAGCGCTGCCCTGGAGGATTAAATCCGCCGGGACCAACATGGTGGAAAACCGCCGGTCCACGCGCTTCTGCTGCGGTCGTAATTCCCAAAATTGCACCGCCAACAGGCAGGTATTTGACCACCAGGGTTGTAATGAGGGCCTTAGTCTCTGCACTACACCCAGGGGCCTATCAAGGAAATAATCTTGATTATGTTTTAACTCCTACCCCCCCCCCCCCGTTCGCATAAAAATGATGTTGCATTGAGGTAATTATCCTCCCTTGGCTTACCAAAAGTTTCCAGCATCACCTTACTTCCCTCACAGAGGCTAATGACATTTGCCACCAAGGCTAAACTAGAAGCTTCCACTAAGTTCTTCATCTCCTCAAAATCAAACAATGCACTACTTTGTTCTTCCCCACCCACCTTTCTAAAACTTACCAGGTCCAGGTCTTTGGAGGAAATGGTCCTTAATATTTTGATGTGAGCAAAAACACTTAATAGTCTAGATCTATTGCGTGGACAACTAACTGCGGCCCCATTTTCTTTTTGGACTACGGCTTTAGGAAAAACAACAGTGGAGCAATTGAATTGTGGGAGCCTCCTACAAGGGCTGCGGTAGTATTGTTTAAACCAGCAGAGGATTTTCTTTTAAAATGCTCACAGCTCCAATAGATGGAGTTGGGTAAGGATATCTTCTTAGTATTTTTAGAATTTGTACACCCCAGGGCCACTTTTATCTCCGTTAAACATTCCCTGATTTTCCCTGTCCCTTTTCCTTAAGATTTCCTTAACCTCCCCGTGTCCTGCTTACCCAGCTTCCCCCTGGCGATTTGCTCATTACCCATCATAGGGAAAGCTTATGAAACTATGCACTTAAGATGTTGTCTGGGGGGTCCGCAGCACACAGCTTAGATTGCCCCAAGTGCTTTGTACCTCCCCTCTTTTCTTTGTTCCTCTTACTCCTCTCCAACCCTGACAACATAGTGAGACTAAATTTTTACCCTTTTTCCCCAAAAATACCCCCCCTTTTAAGGACTAGGTAGGGAAATTTAGAAACAAATGTTCCATAATTTATGTCACAAGTAGTTGCATGAAACCCCTCTTGGGGGGCAGAGGGAGGATTGGAACCAAAAGTAATCCCTTTTGACCCTCCTCTCTTGTCCAAATCCCTAGGTCCATCCTTTAGTGATTTACTAATATTTTCAATCAGTTAGATAAGCTTAACATTTTAGGTGTTCTTCAAGACAAGAGCCTTTAACATTCCCTAAAATGTAACTTGAATTAGGGAAAGAAGATTCAGCATTGACATATCCTCGGTAAAGTCAGAGGTATTTCCTAATGAATTGTTCTTGTTTTTTAGATCCTGCTTGACATCCATGGGCCCCCTTGTTGATCTAACAACCGATTATTCATAATCAGAACAAGGTGTGCATTTATATTGTGCACTGTATGGCTTATTGGTCACAGGACCCATCACCCCTCATGACCACTGGGGAGGATGAAGATCGTGGGGGTCTGGATCCTATGCTCTCTCCCCCAGGTCTTGAAATGCCTCAGTTAGGTTCCAAAAGGTTGACAACGCTAGGTCCAAATCCCCTAAACCTTGACCAGCAGACTCACAAGAGGGAGTTAATGCACTCCACAGCCATCTCTTTATCAAAAAGGACAATGGACTGAGTACCTTTAGAGAGCTGGTGACTAAATCAACAAGAGGGTTATAATTCACTGATTTGATCCCCCAATCAGCCTCAAAACATGTTTGCAACCCACATTTAATCTCTCACTCCCGGGGATCACTGCACATTGTTGGAACTAAAAACTCCTCCTTTCCTATGCCGTTTCCATTTGGAGGGGAAGCAGTAATGCCACCTACTCCAACACCTGCTCTAACATCACCCACAGGGAAGACAACCTCCAAGAGCTGTAATTTAATTGACTCAGAAACATAGGGGAGCATAGCTAAAGGGACCACGTTCCCCTCAGCACCATCTTCAAACCCACATGGGGTGAAAGATCTTTTCACCCTAGCAGATAAATTATCAGGATCATCATCACCTTCACTGCTGATTTTTGACAAAATCGAGTTGCTTTCCTCCTCACTCAGGTCTGATCTTGGACTTCTGACTTTACAATGTTTTGCAACAAGTAACGAGGGTGGCAGCCCCACAACTGACTAGATAGACCTGATAGACTTCTGCCAATACTCTGAACACTAAGGGGCATATTTATACTCTGTTTGCGCCAGAATTGCATTGTTTTTTTTGACACAATTCCGACACAAAACTAACTCCATACTTATACTTTGGCGTTAGACGCGTCTAGCGCCAAAGTCCATGGAATTTGCGTCATTTTTTAGCGTGGACACCTACTTTGCGTTAATGATATGCAAGGTAAGCGTTCCCGTCTAAAAAATTGACTCCGAGGCATGTGCGCCGTATTTACACTCCCGGGCAAAATTCACGCCCGGGAGTGGGCGGGTCAAAAAAAATGACGTACGGCCGCTTTTGCGCCGTTTTTTAGCACCTGGAAAAGGCAGGCGTTAAGGGACCTGTGGGCTCGGAAGGAGCCCAGAGGTGCCCTCCCATGCCCCCAGGGACACCCCCTGTCACCCTTGCCCACCCCAGGAGGACACCCAAGGCTGGAGGGACCCATCCCAGGGACATTAAGGTAAGTTCCGGTAAGTATTATTATTTTTTTTTTGTTGTGGCATAGGGGGGCCTGATTTGTGCCCCCCTACATGCCACTATGCCCAATGACCATGCCCAGGGGACAGAAGTCCCCTGGGCATGGCCATTGGGCAAGGGGGCATGACTCCTGTCTTTGCTAAGACAGGAGTCATTTCTATAGGGGTTGGGAGTCGAAAAAAATGGCGCAAATCGGGTTGAGGTGAAAAATTTGCCTCAGCCTGACTTGCCCCATTTTTTGGCGCCCAAGCTCCATATCCCCCTACGCCGGCGCTGCCTGGTGTACGTCGTTTTTTTCCACGCACACCAGGCAGCGCCGGCGGCTAACGCCGGCTAACGTCATTGATTAAATACGGCACCCGCATGGTGCTTCAGAATGGCGTTAGCGGGCGCTAATTTTTTTGACGCAAAACTGCGTTAGCGCAGTTTTGCGTCGAAAAGTATAAATATGGCCCTAAGTCCTTTTTGACTTACTGAGAAGAGAGACAGGGGTCACAGGGGTCACAGTAGTCTCAGAAGAAAATGAACTTAACAGGAAATTAAGTGTTGTCTCCAACATAGATTCTATTGTGGGAGCAGTAGATCCAACCAGTCGGCCTTGACTATATTGGTCTAGCTGAGAGGAAGACACACCATAAGGTTCTCTCTGGTAGGATAGCGGAACACAACAAGTGAGTTCTGAGTTGGACAGGATGCATCCCCTAGGTGGCCTCCAGCAACCCACTCCGTGAACGCACTTTCAGAAAAACTGTCAACACAATTTATAGAAGTGGTTGGAGAATGAGGACAAAAAATATTGTCACCCTTGATGGCTTCATTAGGGCAGTCTATAATACTGGGCTTCCCTGGCACAATGACCCCTCCTTTTTCTTGGCTGGAAACTGCATAGACATCTGAGAAGGAGGGAACTGGGACTGGAGCCAAAGGTGTGCTATGTCTGGCACTGTGCCATGCTCCAAAGTGCTCTTTAGCCATTCTTTCCCCCCTATGCTGATGGTCCGTCCCGCTTCCTCTGTGTCTTAGTACGTGTTCAGCCATATTGAGTTAATTATTACAAATTCCAAAGTTTATAATGGAAGAAAATGGAAGTAATCGCAATAGGCTCTCAGATCACTCGCTCCAGCAGTTTCTTTAATTAAGGGCAATGACAGATGGCACCAATCACACCAGTCAGAGCAATGGTACAAGCAATGCACAAAGGCACAGCAGTGTACTAACAGACAGTAGATGGACAGTAAGTAAACAGCAAACAGAAGGCAACAATAGTCCAACAAGCAGAAGACCAGCTGGAAGGGAACACAGGTGGAACTAAAGAACACAAGCTGCACTTGTTTTTTAGAGAAGCCGCTTCCGTGTCCTTGGCTGCCCACAACATGAACACCTAATGTACCCCTCCACACGTGTCCACACTCAAGCACAGTTTTGCACAGTCTTTGATAGAGCTGCCCTAAAAAGGCAGAAAACAAATGCAGCAAGAGACAGAATCAACCCCCTAAGTAGAGAGAAGAGCAGGCGAGCTGTAGAGCCAGTTGACGTATGAGGAGCATATGAGGAGCAGAATTCGTGGTATTTGCAGGTCACAGTTACCAGCTCAGAGGGGCTCCGCCAATCCCCCTACACTGCCTCACATCGAGCCTCGCATCAAGCATATGCGCCTCAAACACGAGCACCAGAACTCACAGAGGCTCACGGGCACTTACTGGCTTGCTGCTTGTTGGCTGAATTACTGCCTCGAAGATGGTGAGTATTGGGAGAGGCAGCAGAAAAATGGTAAGCAGTGGCACCAATGAGGATCCCTCAAGGGCACTGGGGGGCACTCCAATCAGCACCAGCCCCCGCACAGGGTTATGTCAAGTAGTAGTGATGTCTCCAAAGCCTCCCCTGTAGCTCCCACAGGTTTTACCAAACTGTGGGCCTGCAACCTGATCCTCGTTGGCACATCCATCTCACAGAGGCAGCAGCTTCTCACCTCACATAGCACTCCCTCACATCACCTCCTCACCCCTAAACGGCAGAGTCTCCACATTTCTGCCTCAGAAGATGTTTGGGCTCCATACAAATGAGTAAGTTAGAAGGTAAAATAGTTAACCGGTACAAATCTGAACCATGCTCCATTTTGGTCAACTTAAAATCACTCCTATATTCTGGTCTACAGCTTTCGTAGACTATCATTGGTGTTCAGTGCTTCTTTGGGCTATGTTTACTTAAAACTTTAAATCTTTAAATCTTAGTTGATTTTTGTTACTTGGTATCATTTTGATATTCAAAATGTACTCTATGTTTCTACTTTGGTTTGGAATTTTCTTTGATGTTTTGACTTTATTACAGTTTTGTTACAAAATAAATACGTTATGCTTTGCACTATGTTAAGCTGGTCTACTTTGTGTCATAGCTATCAAATGGGGGATGAATTCAGGTTAACTAAATGACTTATCAAGTTAGTGTTATTATCACTGGAGGTGAGTGACCTCCCATCCCAAATAATGATCAAACTTTCTTACACTCACAGTGCCAAAATGCGTGTGTTGAAGCTCATGTGAATTGTAGACTTTGTGAACTGAAGGTCTAAAGCCTACCTCATGATATGTTATGATATTGTGGGAAAGCAACTTATCCATCAATGCCCAGTTTCTTTCAAAACTGGTACCTCTTATACACAGGCTAGTCACTGGAGTTAAGCACTATTTAAATATTGAAAAAGTCATTTGGGTTAGAAGCTTTAAATCTGAAAGTGCATCATCAATGATTGGTGAATTTGTAAAATTGGTGAGTGAGTAAAAGTGAGAATGTGTTAATGGCTGGAATAATGGCATCCTACCACCAACTCATCAGATACTGACTATGCTTGGTTAAGACTCAAAAATAAGAATTTCTCTCTGAATCTGCCTGTGAAGAGGAACACGAGGTATCCAGCACTTCACTTTAAACTAAGGAATGTCTTCAAGAGTTGATTGCCTCATGGCTTGCTGCAGGGGAACAACAAGATACATATGGATTGTTTGTTATGTAATATAAATAGGTTTCAGGCTAGTAGTTGACTACATTGGACCCTCTGAGGAATCTTGACATGAGAGTCATCTACATCCTTGAAATTTGCCGGCTGCAGGAATGAGGATGAGTAGATTGTCTACCACCTACTGGAAAGTAAAACTTGGGCAAATAGGAGGTAGAATAGTTCATGTTTACAACTACAGGTTGCAACAACAGGCCCAAGATACATTTTACAGTGCTACTTTAGTGGGTGGTGTATTTATTGTGTGTAGCCAACTAGTAGCACTTAATGTAGAGGACCTAGGTATAGGTAGTACCATTTACTGGAGGCCTATAATTCAAATTAATATGCCCATTGGGTGTTAGCTAATTCTACAATGTTTAAGGGAGAGAGTACAAGCACTTTGCCACTGATAAAAAGCCAAAAGGGATACCACACAAAGGATGCCAGATCTAACATCCATTTTGTAGAAACTTCAGCTGAGTAGCTTCAATCTGCATCTAGGCTGCCTATACAGGGCTGAAATAGTCCACTCCAATGTTCACAACCTTAGATCAGATGAAAATCTCAGACCCTATTTAAAAAACACTATTTTTGGTATTATTGGGTTATCTAAATCAGCCATCAGGAGATGAAGTTGTGGACAAGTGACATGACTAGAGCACAACAAGAGCACATTAGGCCACAATACAGCTGAGCAGTTACTTTATTTGTTGATAAGGTGTAGTAAAGCACTATGAAATAAAACAATGATACACTATTTGCCACTGGAAAATAGATATTATTAAAAAAAAATTATTTATAAAATAGTCTCTCTAAGCACAAAGTAACATACACATAACAACACTTTCACTCCTAAACTCAAACATTCCTACCCACAATACAACCACCACCACTCTATAACCTCCAAACAATCCTAAGCATTCAACATCAATGCACAAATCTCAATGCAGATCTAACTTCTCGATAAACCCAAACAATAGTAAATGTAACTCAATAACTCTCTTATACCAAGTATCTTTCTCACCACCAAATCAAACATTCAACAACTCTCTCTCAACAATCAGTGTTAACAAAAAACAAAGGAAACAGGTGCTTACAGGTGTTCTTCATTTTTTCCAGGCTGGATCAATTGTATTGATTCCAGCACATAACCAGTTGCTTCTACATACTTCAGTGGTGAGAACTTAATTCAATTATGATGTAAAGTAATGAATGCTGTAAGAGATGATATTGTATAGTAGTGCTGAAGTAAATGTTATTCTAAGGAAAAAGAAAAGGGTAGGGCTAAATCAACAATGTGGGGTGAAGGAAGATTAGGTAATGTTTAGCTAAATTATGATTAAAGTAAAAGCATGTGTCAGTGATTGTGTAGGAAGAAAATGCCAGATCAAGGTAGCACAGGAGATAGTCTGGGGATTGCAATTCACCCACAATTTTTACTTATACATTTGTGCATTTTCCACATCAATTCATGCGGTCTAAAACTTCTATACCTGTTCTTTTACTTGTAACATGTGCTACTTACATTCCTTAATTTATAATTCCAAGTAAGTAAAATTGATTGGAGAGTTAATCAAAATAATTTCCACATAAATACCTTATGTTGAAAAATTAAATGAGTGGCCCTGTCAGAAATTGGGTTATTAGCTGCTTGGGGTGAGTACCCACTTCAAATAATAACCACAATCCTTGTCATGGTGAACTACTAAATTAACCTGAACTCAACCTCCTAGTAGCTATAGCACAGAGCAGACAGGCTTAACTTATAAGCCATGTGTAAAGTGTTTAGGCAGTACTCAAACAGTAATAAAATAAAAGATACAACACAAGAACAAACACAAATCAATTCAGAAAAAAAGAAAAAAAGTGCTGTTTAGTAAAATAACACTAGAATGAAAAAAATCCAATCAGTAGAACTGGCGTTGCAAATTTTTACAATTTGAATTTATCATTTGTGACAAAAAGTGTTAGGCTCCAACTGCGGTTATCTAATATCCCTCAAATAGGACTTTAACCTACTCCATCAAAGCACAGCACAACACCAAACTGTAAAACTTTCCTAAACAATAAAAGAGTAAACATGAATAGTTACCTAATATTGTTTTTTAATATTTTTTTTTTAAATCATTATTTTTAATTTTGAAAGAATAGACATTAAAATTTATGAAGCAAAACATAAACAAAATGATCTAAAATAAAATAATATTTGTCTTACTATATTGTTATTATATTATTGTTCTTAAACGTGACACATATAAATACACATAATGCTAAAAATTCAACAATCTTCATATGGAAATTAAATGCATACTTTGAGGAAAACATAACCAAATTAATATAACACAGCACTTTGACCTTTTGAAAATTGAGCATAAAAAATGCTAATTAATACAGTATGCAATGACAATGCACAAATGTATCATTAACATTTAGATTGTAAAATATAATTATATTCCATCAAGCATCATCATTTTTTGTTAATTTTTATTAACTACCATTAGAAAAACTTAGTTTTGTAGCTTGAATATTTTTGAAGTCTAAATCCCAACCCAGCTACAGAATCCAATGTGAAAAACCCAAATAAATTTAAAAAATGATCTCAATTTGAAAACAAAAACAATCAATGAAATGTGGTTAAAAGAAAGATAGATACACTAGGAAAACTAAACTGAAAAAAAGAAAATGAAAATAAATAATGAATGTTTAGATATGAAATATATCAAAACCATTTTTTTTTAAAATATTAAATGAGAAATGAATCATTGACCTTGACATCTTCTTTTAAATCAATCCACTTCACCTTTAATATAATTCATCCCTACCCACTAAACAATAAACCTCCAGAATTAAGAAAATCAAAATATATAAACTTACTGCATAAAATTATTACAATGACATAGTACTATGAGTAGCATGAAATAGCCTGCATTATGCCCTAATGTAAATGCAACACTTACTAAAACAAAATAATAAACACTAATAGCTAGTAGTCTAACTCTTAACCCACTAATGTTACTAAACCTCACTGTAGAGCCTCCCGACCTAGCAGTACACTTTAATTACTGAAAAAGAAATGTCAATACTTGAAATGCAGAGCTACAACCCCTGTTTCACCATATTCTTCGACTGGTGCTGCATACTAAAAAAGAAAAGCAGACTACAAAGTAGAGTGAGTGGTAACAAATGCCAAAATGAAATTAATAAAAAATATCTGTTTTCTATGCGTTTTTATTGAAAATGTATTACCTGTACCAACCGAGCATTACGCATATGGACTCATCTACTCTACTGATACTGGTTCCTTCTTTAATACTCATTACCTGCCATAGCCTCCCTTTAGCTCTTCGCCCTTTTAGGTTTTATGCTCTGTCTTTTTCACAGAGTGTGACTATAAGGGGCCACCATCCTCCATTATCTTCCAGACCAGAGGCTACTCGCCTTTTATCGCAGGGTACGTCCATTTCTTTAAGCTCCCCTTTAGGCTCCCCTGCCTGTTGTTCTCCTGCATGTGTTTGCGTGTGACATCCACGGCATGTTTATGACACCCCTGTGTGCTGTGTGTTTTTGATTGAAGTGGCACCTTCCTTTCACCACTGTTTTCCTTATTTTCTCATTAGGCCTCCCCCAAAACAAAATGTTCAGGTAGGCCTGACATATATTTATTTAATTGGAGCACTTTTCATATTGTCGAACATGCTTTCATGCTCCTTGCCCTATAGAAATCCCCGACCCTGACGAATGCCCCAGACCTTCCAGCTCTTAGTGCAGGCAGAAACATGTTGGTCCCTTACTGTTAGACTCCTTGAGTCATCATTATCAATAGAGTCCTTACCCTGGTTTTTATTCTTACCTAGAAACACCTATATTAAATAATCTCCAAAGGAAACAGGTGATTTGTAAGTTAATTTTATTATTATTTACCAATTCTTTATCTGGATCCCTTGTACTATCGAACTAGATCTAATTTCAGCACTCCCTCTGCAGTTCTTTTAACAAAGAGGTTGAGTCCGCCCAGGTAGTATCATTTTACCTGGGTGGGGCTAGGTGGTCAAATGATGAAGCTTGACACCATAATATGTGTGAGACCACCTAGTCCATAAATGGAACTCCCTCGAAGGCACAGCCACTTCCCACACCCATTCCCTACATGGAGAATATGCGCCCAACTAGCTCTTCCTGAACAGGGCCTAATAGTCCATTTCCCTCCAGTTACACCCCACACCTTTTGTGTATGTATGGTTTTTACATTTTATCACTGACATATTTGACCTTTTGGAATTTGTAAATTCTAGTTGCAGGATCCCTGTTTCATACAAATTTACATTTTTGTTTTGTAAGAGTTCTCCATGAGAGCTATTACTAGTAGATCTTGTCCTTGCAGGTTCTAACTGTGGCTGAATGAAGAGCAGATTCAAGGACGAAACATGGACTTCTGTGGGTAATAGTCTTCCATCATAGTCAGGGAGTTGTAACCTTTAGTTAGAAAGAGTCATCTCACTATATTCAGAGTTTTCATTTCTAGAAGTGGTAGGTCTGTTGCATCTTTTGAGTATGCTGGTAACATGTTTAGGTCCCTCCTTGAATCACTCCACTCCACTTCCCAGGCCCAAATAAGCTGATATTCTGCCTGTTAAACTAGACTTCGAGGCAGACCTTTTTGTGATTCTGGACAAAACAATGTGAGCTAAATCTGGTACTTTGACATCAATACTGTAGTTGGAATTGAACATGGCACATAATTACAGTAGATCAAAGCAGAACTCCCATGAGAGGGTATTTTAGGACTAACACACCAGAGGGTAGGAATGGTGTAATCAGAGGGTTGGCAATAGATGGCATGTTCCTGTGCACCCATATCCCTATAGACCACAAACCTCCAGAGATAGGGGGATGTCTGCAACAGTATTTATACTTGAACTTCGGTGAATTCAAATCATGCTGCAGTCTATATACCTCAGATTCCTAAGCTGGCAGAGGGTGTGAAAGAAAATCAGGATTCCCTAATAAATAAAGTGACATACTGGTTTCAGGAGGTCAGGCATTGTTATTCAATCATTAGAAGTGACTTCATTGGAGCTGAAGATCTAAACCCCTACAGAACCCCTTTATCCAGTGAGGATTATTTTCAAATATAAAGATTTGGAGGAGGGCCATATGGCTGCTGATGCACGTACAATCTGTAATGCTAAAACTCAAATCCTGATTAAGTATAAATTCCATACTAACCTATAAATGCAAGTAAAACCAACAAAAGGTAATGTTTTAGACATGCAGAGGACATACTGACAAAGGGTGCTTAGAGACATGTATTGACTGAGAATAAGGAGTATTCCTAGTGTACACTTGGACAGGAGTGTTAATGAGATGGAATTGAAGGAACCTGAGTACAGGGCTTTAAATCTGCCTCAGGCTTCAGATTAAGGATGGTTGAGTAACCCAATTGGAAAGAGAAATGACAGGGATAGCTTTACAAGGAAAAATGATTAGGAAACTCCTTTGTGTATAGAAAGAAAGCTGCCAGTAGTAGTAAGCATTAAAGAGCCACAAGTACCTGTGACTCTTGAAGTTTACCTAAGGGTTCATCATGTCAGATTACACCATTGTCCTGGATGTGGCTGGGATTGGCACAATAATGTTTGAATCAGATTGAGGGCCATTTAGAGATGCCCATGATATTTGCCTTTTTCCGGAGCCTGGATCCTCTGCTCCTATATTTAGGAATGGGTTCCCATCCTTTTTCACTAATGCTGTTCAGTCAAGTAGGGGAAGACACTCAAGAGTTTTAGCGATCTCGGCCAAGACATTGCTCTCAGGTAAAATCAGTTCTATCCACATCAAATCGTCAAATGTATTGGAAATTAGATTTACCCTTCCCCCAGACCTTCTCTTGAAAATGTTTGATGTAAAAAGCTATGTGGAAGCTCATAATGCTGAGTCCAGGGAGAAAAGTGTGCTAGAGAATATTCTTTCAGAGCTAAGTGGAAAAGGTAATTTAATAGTGGTTGGAGACTTCAAAACAGTGATTGAACCCATGCTGGTAATCCCCTACCCCAAATATGACACCTGAACTAGACAGCCAGTGGATCCCTCAGTTAGAACTTCCTGTTGTGAAGCTGTCAACTAGAGCAATGCAAGTGGTGACCCTGACACTTCAATTTGATCTAAGTGCAGTCAATGGGAGAGCACCCTCAGATAGGGAAGGTAAGATTACATTTAATAAAATTGGCCATTCTAGCTGGATTTCCTATTTCTTAGTTGATTTAAGAGTTTAGCCCTGCTTATCTGACATGGTTGTGTTACGCAGGATGGATAGTGACCATAATGCCCTCTGCCTGACTCTAATGGGTAGCATGGTGTAGATACCTGTGAGTAGAGGTAGTTTGGGTATTAGGGATATTTCCCATATCATTGATGGTAAAGCCATTTGGTGGCAGCGATTATACCAATATATAAGAAGGGACAACATGATGATCCAAGCAACTATAGCCCATTTAGATTAATTGATGCCTTGCAAAAGATTTTCTGTAAACAGGTGCTGGCCCACCTTCAAGAATGGATTCAAGATAATGATGTGCTATCAAATTAGCATACAGGTTTTAGAAGTTGTGTTAGTTCTATTGACCAGGTCTTAAATGTAATTGTGTTTTTTGGAAGACATTTATAATCATCAGCTGCAAATTTGATATTGCTTTTGTTGATATGCGTGCTGCTTTTGGTCTGGCCCAAGGGGCAAGTATGGAGGGTCCTGGAAACAATGGGCATCCCTGCAAACCTACTGGTCATCCTAGTGCGGCTACATTCCGAAAACTATGCACGTTTTGAGTGGGGTGAGCATGGTCAATTGACTCAATCAGGATTAAATGTGGCTGTGCTTTAACCCCGGGTCTGCCCTCTCTGTACATTAATGGGGTTGTGGATTGTCTGAATAAGGGTAAGTGTGGTTCCCAAAAAGTGGGGGCCAGAAAGTGCCTGCCCTAAGTTTTTGCAGATGACACCTTACTGCTTTAGAAATCCCCCCAGGGGTTACAACAGCTACAAAATTGCTTTAATGCCTTTGTTTAAAGCAGGGCCTAGAAAAGAATAGCTCAAAGAATAAGGCCCATATTCATACTTTTTTTGCACCACATTTGCGTAATTTTCTGACGCAAAAGCGGCGCAAACTTACAAAATACACTTATATTTTATAAGTTGCACTACTTTTGCATCACAAAATGTGGTGCAAAAAAAGTATAAATATGTGCCTAAATTTGTGATATTCAGCCCTGCAAAACAAAAAATTATAAGTGTAATATGAGTGGGCAAGCACTCGATTGAAAATGTGTACAATTTTGATTATTAGGGAGTAAGATTAATGCCTAACTTTAACTGGGCTTTGCAACATAATTAGTACTACCCACCACACAGCAAGTTTTTTTAAGATTCAGAAAAGGACTGTACTGGAGACGGTTGCTCTGACCATAGAAATATAGAATGTAAAGGGCCTGGGGGCAGCCTTGAATGGTTTGTAAATCTGGGGGTCTGGGAGACACCAACATTTTATCAGTGGTCGAAAATAATTTCCTAGGATCCTTTTGTGGTTTCCCATTGAGCACCCGTGTGACTCCTGTGTTTTTTAGATCTAGCACTAAGGAGAATAACTCAGCAAGTATGGTGTAGACTTTTGATCTTTTGGTATTGATTATGAACCCCAAAAGTTTTAGAATCAAATTGTGTGGGCTTGAGAGATCTTATGTCTCCAGCCTGTATTTGAAAAATCCGTGGGTGAATTTGTTAAAGGTTTTTTAGAAAATTGGGACTGGAGAGATTTTCGTTATCCCGAGATGAACTTAGCTGAATATCTGAAGCTGGTCTAAAATAATTGTGTTGGGATTTTGTGGCTGCCCACACTGTCCATAATTGCAAAGGAATACTGACCACAAAGGTTATAGATTTTAAACCATGCCCACAGTACAAGCCAAGAGTTGATGAAATCACACCTCCTCATGCAAGCATATTGTGTATTCAATTTAGATATAAATCACTTCCCACCAAAAGGTTTTGTAGCAAGTGAGCAGATTCTGCACCTGGGTGAGATCTTTGCCCGGCCTGCGAAGGGGCACCAGAATCTATGTCTCATATATTATTTTTCAGACCGGCAAATGGCTTTCAAAGAGCAAAATGTATAGTCCTCTTTGCAGCAACTTGGGTACTAACTGGCATATGAAGGCTTTTAGGATTCTCAGCTCAGATACCAGTAGGCTGGTGGTATATGCTGTTGCAAAATTCCTTATGTCTGCCTGGATTTGGTGAGGCAAGTGTATGTATCCAAGCTAGGGACTAGGGCCCATATTTATACTTTTTTAGCGCCGCATTTGCGCAGCTTTTTAACTCAAAAGAGGTGCAAACGTACAAAATACAATTGTATTTTTGTAAGTTTGTGCCACTTTTGCGTCCAAAAATGACGCAAATGCGGCACAAAAAAAGTATAAATATGGGCCTAGATGTTGATACTTTGACTTATCAGGAAGGTGGCTTGCCCAATGCTATTTTGTACTGTCCAATGGGTTTTAAATGTTGAGAGATCTCTGTTGTATTTACTCCCCTTTATGCTGCGTTTTCGAACATTCTTTGCACTCACTTTTTAAATAAATGTGCCTTATGTGTTTGGGGACGCTGTGTTAGATAGATAGGTATATGATGCTATTTGCACTTTATTGCCAAATTGCACAAAACAAGCTAGAGTGATGGAAAATTCGAATTTGTGTGCCATTTTATTGTAAATATTCTCAAGTTAGCCTGAAATCACTGAGAAAAGTGTAGTTAAGCCAGCGACCAAATGTTGCTATTTGGTCCCATCATGAAGGTGGTCCATCTACTGTTATTCTATATTCGCTCCCAGGTCACAAAAATAAGTGATCTGTTGACTAATTTGCACCTCTCGTTTTGCAATTTTGCACATTTATTGAAATTTTGTTTGGGAAACATGGGACAGATTATTTTTGTGATGATATACTGATTCTCCTCACTGCAAATATGCAGCATTCAAGTTGAATAGCTATAAAATAGTTAAACATGTGTTATTGGTAGTGAATACCTTGATATTTAGTGTTATAATATTGAAGATTTAACCCAGGATTTTGTTTGCGGACTGGTGAAATGGAGCACCTCCCGGTGAGGGGCACATAAAACATATGCATTATTTTTTGCTTTTTAGATTATGGCCTTTGGGCTAGTCGCAAGGTAAGCTAATGACTATATACAAAGGAGCACTTTGATCACATTATTTGATGGCTATTTTTTTCACTGTTGTATTATCTTCTATTGTATAATGCTGTGATGTTTTTATGTTCTTATTTGTACTTTGATGATCCTGGTGATTGAAATAAAGATATTATGATGAAGAAGATGATGATCGAAAGCGGATATTTCTTCTAGTCATTCATTATGTTAATTAAGTTGTTAGGGCAGAAGAAAATATCATGAAAGTTGTGTTAAATCCTTCAGGAGTAAGAAGCATAATTGTCTGATAATATAGTCATAGGAAATGGGTAAGCACCAACCTTTCACTAAAAATGCTTTGACACAGATACTAAAGCTAGAGTACTCATGATTACCTTTTGAATTAAGAGATATAGAAGACATTTATCAGAATTGGAAGATGATGACTCAGAATTCCTAATGCAGACTAATTAATTTAAAGAACCAAAGTTTAGACTGCATCATATGTTGAGGTCCAGCATTAAACATAGAGCATACATTATAAATATTTTCAGCTTTCAGCTTAGTTTCAAATACTATTCCGCTCTATTGTAACTTCACTGATCATCTGGGGAGGAGGTGATGCTAAATCTATGCTCGTGGTGGCAGAAAAGTTGATTAATAAGTGAATTAGTGATTCCCTGATAGTGTTTTGGTTACATTTCTTATCATCCCCATGATGAACTTTATTTTAGCTTCCGTTTACAAATTAGAAATGGAGGGTTGTCTGGTAACATTAAGCATCTTTTATGTAGTACTACCCTGATTTCTGCCTTGACTGCTTTTGCTGGCTGTAAAACTTTTTTCTCGTTTGCCCCACTGCCCCCCTGAGTGGCCACAAACTGCATTGTTTATGTTCCTTATTTTATTTTATTTTTTAAATATCTCATCAACGGTGGTGGTGTTTGGGCAGGGTGTTGGCATAGCCTGTCTCATTGACAGGTTACAGGCTTGGGATAAAGTGAAGTGCACATGTCGGGTGGGACAGGTCTCTTACTGTGTCCAGCCTGGCATGTGCACTTCAGCCCCTTGAACCTGTGCTGTGTTAGGCAGTCGGAGAAGGCATAGCTGCCACCTAGTCTCCCTAGGAGTGCTGGCTTTACCTGCTCCAACCAATCCTTGTGTGGATCTTATGCAGTTTACTACTATAATGAGCATGGTCGCAATGCAATGACTGGCTGTTATAATGAGCTTCAGTGGCTGACCTTGCAGCCCAAGTCATTCAAAGGCAGTCTGTGTGATGGTGGGCATATTAAATACCATGGTCAATCGATGTTTGGCTTTATATGTAGCCACACAGTGATTGGTCAACATCACACATAGAGTAGTTGCAAGCGCCCGCAGATGTGGAGTCAGATACTGAGGGTGAGTATTTACATCTTGTGGCTAATGCAGAAAGTTGTTTGTTAATTTCTGCCCCACCACGTTTACCATCCACTTCCACTGTCTCTGCTAACCGGTGGTAAAGTGCTGATACTCCCCTTTCAACATGATGAAACTGCAATCCCCGATTGCCAACTTTAACTTACCTGTAAGTCCCTAGTTCATGGCAGCACAGTGTACCCAGGGCTTTTACATTAAAGGCCCTTTCTACACTCATTGTGCCATCCACTGTAGTGACAATGTAAACATGACTGCAGGCTAGCCACTAGTGGCCTGCTCCTGCAGGTTTAAACTGCATATTTGAACGGGTAAATAATTAATCTTTGACAGTTCTAAACTCTCCTTTTAACTATTAAGGAGTCATCTCTAATATTACCTTATGTGCCAAGAAGGCATGGTTCATGGTATTTAAAAGTAGGACATGTGAAGCATTACTGTTTAATATATCCAGTGTAAGAGCTATCAAAACCATTTTCATTGTAGCAGGTTTAGTTATTGCATAGGGAAGCATTAGGATCCAATATTAAATTTACCAGTGCTATCTCCATTTAGGAAACAGCAGCAGAGTTCATTTTTGGACTTTTTAAAATATGGAATACAAGCCCAATTCATTAGCAAGGTCTGATGTATAATAAATAGTTTAGAACAGGTACTTTTAAAAAGTTGGCTGCTACCCGCGCAAAGTTTGTAGAAGTCCATTAGCATGAACTTCGAATTGCCACCCAAGAAGAGAACAGCCCCTTAATGAGGTGTGAACTTGCTTCCAAAAGTGATGCAAAGGTCTTGGGAATGGGGAGATGTTATGTTTTTCTGACAGGATGACCATCTAGGTTGTGCCCAGGAACTTAATTAACTGCACAGGGGCCTTCCCTGTCACATACATATATAGCTAACACCTGGGCCTGCCACTTGTTTCATCATCTATAGCATGTCAAACACCAGGCCAAGTGGGAGACAAGCTGTTCCCAGAATTGGTTTAGAATGGCCACAGGGAGGGGTTGCTCATTTCCGTGGCCACACCTTGGACTATGGATCCTTGTCAGAATCCAATTGCAGATTTGTGGATCTTTTTCTCAAAGCCTTTGTCCCTCTAACATGTTCATATGTATGTGATAATATGGATTTTGTCAAACAAATAGAAGGCAAACCATTTGACCCCATATCCCAAACCTTAGCCACTGTGGACTTCCAGACTCTTTACACTAACATTACACAATTGGATACATTGTGAGTGATGAAACAAGAGCTGAATACTAGGGACCAACCTCATTGGGTGCCCTTATGTTTCTAGGTCTAGGTCTTCCTCACTGAAATTGCTCTTGAAAGAAACTATTTCAAATTTCTCAATGATTTCTACTATAAAAAAAAAGGCGTAGCAATGGGAGAAGAGTTTGCTTCAGAACAGCTAACCTTTTTATGGATGATTTTGAAAGCACATACTTGTTTAATAACACTAACGCCTTTAAGATCTACGATAAGAATATGGTTCAGGTACATTGATGATATGTTTTTAATTTGAAATAGTCCTGTATCTAGCCTACAGAAGTTTTGTGTTTTGATTAATACTTGTTCCCCTGATATTTAATTTACCTCATACCACAGAACCTCACAGATTTCTTTTCTGGACCATATCATCAAGTCAGAGAATGGAGGTCTATATACCACAATATACAGAAAACTCACAGAAAGGAATTCTTTGTTGTACTCAAGTCACCATCCAGGTAGACTTCGTGACAATCTTCAATATAGACAATTCCCAGTTACAGGAGAGAGGATTACTTTAGTGAATTAGATTAACTCATTTCCCCCTTAGAACAGAGGGGATATCCCAGCACGTTTCTGAGGAGATCAAGAAAGAAGACTTAGGGGGTTATTACAACTTTGGAGGAGGTGTTAATCCGTCCCAAAAGTGACGGTAAAGTGACGGATATACCACCAGCAGTATTACGAGTTCATTATATCCTATGGAACTCGTAATACGGCTGGTGGTATATCCGTCACATTTGGGACGGATTAACACCTCCTCCAAAGTTGTAATAACCCCCTTAGTTTGTACATAGATAACCACACTTATTTCACAAAACACCAAAGGACATAGAAGTATGGTCTTTGTTAGCTTGTTTAATATAAGCAGCAATGATACCTATGACATTATCCTGAAACACTGGCACATCATTAATGACATTATACAATACAAGGATCCACCATTATGTTCTTACAAAGGAGGTCCCAATATCAAGGATAGATTAGCATGAGCAGCTCTACCACTTAAAATGCCCCCTACAATACAGTTTCAGTGTGGTTTACCGTCCACGAAGGGACATTACAAATGTGGTCACTGTTTGGAATTTGTATTATGTATAGAAACATAACGTTGTTTTCCTTGGGAATATGATACACACTCTTAATACATTTTCTAATTGTATCACAAGGTATGTTGTATTTGCCATTTGGTGCCCATGTTAGAAAATTGGACATACATGTCAAAATGTCAAGACAGCCATTCTTCAACATAAGAGTGACATCAACTGTAAAACCACAGAAGCACCATTGGTGGATCACTTAATTGAGCAAGGACACTCTGTGAACCAAATTTGCTGTCATGAGGTTGAAATGTCCCTAAAAGACCCAAGAGCAAAAAGAGACTTCTTGAACTGGATGTATTGAGTAAAGTCCATGGAAAATGGTCTGAACAATCAGAAGGAGTAGAATCAATGTGTAACACTTGTTTATTGACTGTAAATATATTCTGACTTATGTCGCCAGTGTATGTGAAATGGCAATCCTGGTATCCAGATAGGTTATTGTCTATCTATCTTCTATGCTTTCTTGCATGATTCTTCACACATTACATGCGTGGCTCCCATAAACCTTTGTTTTCCTCTCCTCTTTATACATCCTGGTTTTCTTTCATTATATTTTAATCCTAGTCCTCAGGACTTTGCACCCTTTGTAAATATTGAGGAACAACTGCATGTCCTTGTCTGATAGGTGTAGACCTTCTTCATGTGTTAAGTTAGTGTTTTTATGTGGATGTATCGATTTTGTTCACACTCTAGTCTTTTCCATGTACTTTGTGTTACGATGCCACTTCTAGCTCTTTGATTGGCTACGGTCCCAGTCACATGGCCTTGCCAGTCTCCCTTTCAATCGCTCCATACACTGGCTTTATTCCCTCATTTTTCTCACCACCGAGGCGTCCTCACAAACAGGGAGCTTTGGACGTAGATACTAGGTAAATGAGGGATCCTTTAATCTCCCCATTCTTGGTGGCACGTAGTCTTTGTGTCTTCAGTTGTGTGTGCAACCACATGGGAACCCTCTTTCCCCTATGGTAGATGGATTATGTGGGCGCTTAATGTTGCTGCAATGTTCTTGTTGAGGTGCAGCTTTTTTCATGGGCTGTTTGTGCTGTAGTCCATTTGGTATACACAGGTGTTTTTTTTATATTGTTGTAATTTGCCTTTTTGTGGGACTCCTGGTAACCAATGTGATGCTGTTGAAGCGGTTGTATAAGATTGGATTTCCTCGTTCTGACCCCTGCTGCCCCACTGTGTTAATGTGCTGGGTGGGTGTTCCTTGCGTATCACAACTCAGTACCCATATGGATATGGGTATAGGCATTTGTCCAAGAGGATCTGTTTTGAAAAGAATCCTTTTTGTATAATATACTAGCACTCACTTTTCCTTATGTCTCCCCAATTTAGCTTGCAGTGACTTCCTGTTGCATGTATGATGTACTCACCTCCAAAAGGTTGTCCATGCCTTCATTTATTTTTATGTAAGTTAGTTTAGACTAGACGTGGTCATAGAATGCTGCACTGGGAATTGCTTCTGGGAACCCCAGGGGAACTTTTACTCCATTGTTTAGGAGTCCATTATCCCCATTCCCCACAGGTTGGCACTAGCCATAAACACTGCTGGATCTGAGGAAAATTCAGACAAAATGTCCTAATGACCTGAGAAAACTGGATCTGCTTCACTTGTTCCCAGTCTGAAGGATGACCTCCTGTTTGAGCTACAGGGACAAAACACACTCCAAGAAGTCTTTTCTCTGCCTTCCCAGATATGCAGTTCCAAAGTGGTCTGTCCTGGACCCTGCTTCTGGCCTCTGCTGGAGTGAGTCCTGACCCTAAGTGCTGTCCCCAAGATCCTAGACCATTGATAGGTTTCAGAGTGTACTCCTCCTGAAATTGGGATTTAGAAACTGTCTGTGTACCATGTCCCCAGAGAACCACTGGGATAACAGAACCAACCCGGCCAGCCAAACAGGATGAAGATGCATCACCACTGGGCCCACTTTTGGCAGTAGTTCCCCCTACGTTTTCCACTTGATGAAGGGATCTTTTGATGTTGAGCCAGCTTTGAATGTGTCCCACAGCTCCCTCGATGCCAGCGTTGATGAGGACCTGATCAACAAAGATCTTTTGAGTGTGAAAACGTAACCTTCTCCCACCTGAAACTTTTCACACAAACAAATCAATGGGTTTACCAATCCAACACCACAGTTTGTTGAGCTCCCTCTCATCGATGCCAGCCCATTGCCTGCTCTCACTGAAAGCTGTTGACGTCTGAAGGTTACTTTTCTACCTGAGTGAACCTGATCCTTCTATCCAATCTGTACTTCATTGGTGAAAACTTACCCTTGTCACGTAGGTGGCTACAATAAATATTGGGGCACCGCTGAATGATTTCAGTACCGGAAATTGAATTTTAAATTAATATATTTATAAATAGTTTATATTCTACTCTTATTTTTGATGTATTCTTGTGTATATTTTACATAATAAATGGTTTTATTTAATACTTATATTTGTGTTTCTTCATATCAGGTGTGATTTTGATTTGAGCCACATTACAGAGCGCAGCACCACACAGGTGTTTTCTGTTTCTTGTGGTTGGTTTTCAGTTTCTTCACATTTCAATCTGTATTTGAAACATAATAAAAGAGGAAGTGCAATTAGTCACCTTTTTTACTGTGAATGTTTGTTAACTGTTTACGTTTCTTTAGAAGAGTTGTTCTTATGATAAATTGCATAAACTTACTTCATTTCTGGAAGCAGTTCCTTTAGGTATTCAGAGAGAACCTTTAAGGTGCTTGAAGGCTTGCACACAGGCAACAGTTTTATTTGGTTAGGGGTTGTTGTATAGCAGTGTGTTTCTTCGTGATTCTCCTATATACTGTTTATCAATTACTTCTGAAATTGCTAAAGTTTTACAAGGAAAACGTCTTTTGGCATTACTTTATCTGAAGATGGTAATTAAAACTGTTACTGTTTGCTTAAAGTATTTTTTTCATGTTTATTTTATTTTCAACATTTATGTGACATCAATATTTTAGTAACTGACATTTTACATTTACATTCATTACATTCATTACAATGATCTTCAGACATGTTTTATTTCTGATATTGAAATTGTATTATTTTAGATGTTTCTGTTAATGATTTGTTTGTAGTCGATATTTCGAATATTTTCGTAGGAGCTTAAGGAAGTCAATCTTTTGGTTATTGGTGTTTTTAAAATGATATCTTTATAGCACAATATTTTGTAGTCAATATTGTTACTTACAACTGTACTGCAAGATACACAAATGAGCACCACCTAACTTTGGGACGCAAATCCCTTCTAGTTTCCACAGTTTGGTGCAGATCAGCCATATGAAGGCTAAAAGGTCTTCATTTCAAGATGCATCATGAAAAGGTATAAAGGATACTGACCTACCTGCTGTAAACCCAACTGCCTCTTAAACTCCAGTCCAACACATTGTACAAACTCACTCTACTTGGCAAGTTTGAGAATCGTCATATAATTCTGTATTAGTACTAAACGTTTTGAACATTATAAACTATGCTAGGGCTTCATATCTTTTAAAGCACAGATGATGAAGATTAGAATCTAGATCTCCTAAAAGACATATCATAGTTCTCAAATGACAATACAATAGATAGCAGATCAATTTCAGACCTACAATAGCCAGTACATAAAACACTTCTCTCTTGGTCATGATTAATGCCCTTGTCTTTGCAGCATACACATATTTACTCTTTCTTAAGAAACCAGTGATATAACCCAACAATATGATCAATATTCAACAATAAGCAAGTTCTTCATGAAAATATTTGTAAGGTGGTCTGTCAGGGACAAATCATCAATAATTGCTATGCAGAGCTGGAGGTCTTAAAGTTGTATTCTGAAGGTATAAGTAGGAAGCAAGAAGGGCCATTACACGTGCCAGGCACCAATGCTTGGTTTCACCTATGATTCTGGTCTTTGACATTCTGGAAGCAGAATTGTGCTTGCTAAGCTGAAAAAGCACTGATGCAGAACAATTCTATTTTGAGTGCTATGGATTCCAAAGATCTTATCAATTTTTACAATGTTAAATAAAATAGTTTAAACTAAAATACAGCAGCTTACAATGTGCCCATACATAGAAGAAATCCTCATCAAAACAGTTGCACTAAAAATGATCAACACAAACCTGGCACACAACGGCAAGGAAGAAATTATCACATCTAAATGTGAATAAAGAAACCCAGTGAGGACAACTGCAGAGTCAAGATGCGCAAGGGGAATATTTTCTCAACATTATATTCATAATATGCTACTCCAAATAACATATATTCTGTCAAGTAATACAATTAAGATGATTCAACAATTGGCAGCTTCTTCAACGCTTTTAGGCATCATCTCTCTAGCTTTTCTTCAGAAAAGCAGCAAAGGAGTTGAGACGTTTGCTGCTAATAGACTAAGAGTGTCATACAGAGGTAGGCAATAATGTTGAAATGGGGTATCTACCAACATTAGTTCCCCTGACTCTTTAAAGGTGGGTAACAGAGTTGGTTTAGTGGACCCCCAATAAGCTTGGCCATCACAATCCCCTTTAGTAAGGGACATCCAAAGACTTATTTTTCTCCTGTTGACTGCCATTTAAGATAGTCCGGGGCAGCAAAAACACATCAATTACTTCAATGCTGCATTATTGATTGTTTTTGTTTTTCAGAATCAAACTACCACTTTATGGGTCTGTTTTTTTAAAAGAACCTGAAGAGCTGCCTTGCAGCTATAACAATGGTCTGGTTACAATTGGGCAATTTCACTGAAAGTGATCTTGGTGTCGTTGGTTGAGTACTTTTGTTGAAAATACCCTGGCAATCCAGCTTGGCAACCTCATATATTTGGAAGGCTGGTTGTCTCAAGGCTATTGGAGTTTGCTTACTGCTACCCCCCTCCCATCCCCTCTCCGGGACTTGGTAGCCCACTAGTAAGGCCTATTAATGCTGTCCATAACACTGAAGATAAAATCACAAAATGATTGCCAGAGTAGAAATTCAATTACTACAATCAAACAGATGGGTAGCAAAGTTTGTATAAAGCACAAGTTACTTTCACAAAAACATAACTGTACAAACAAAGACAACATCATAGCACATAATTAGCAGACACCTGCATCCAAATGTGACTACATCTGCCAGCACATAAAACAATGAAAACAGTCAGAAAATATGTGTGCTATCAACAACAGGAACATATTGACATCCAAATGCAAATTTGAAAATGATGCCATCGCAATTTTGATACAATGACGTTCAAACACACACAGACACACAGGCACACAAGTACATGTTCATTTGACACTAACTAATTTCATTCCAGTTGTAAAATACAACCTATACATGGGACGCAACCAAAGAACGTTAATATGCAATAAATATAACATACTCGGACTGCCAATAAAAATGCAAGGTATACTTTGTGTAGTAAAGCATGGAAGTTGCCACAAGTGACACTGTGAGGGCAGGATACAATAGGGTGTAAACCCTTCATGGTGTGCATACACATATACTACAGCTGAGGTGCTAATAACCCACCATGGTGCAAAAGATCACCCCTCACGTGCATTCATGAGTTTGTTGTGTGATTGCCCACAAATCCCATCCAGTGGATACATTTCAGTCCCTGCAATGCACAACCCCTTTCTCACTATTAACACCCAAATACATGAGCTGTCAGTAGACAGTTTTTCAAGCAATTGTCAAAGGACAGCAGGTGAACTTTAGGATACAGTGCAATGCGCACGGACAAGTGGCACATCAATTAGTAGAGCTCTCCAACTGGTCCTGCAAGGATACACTTATAAAGCTCAATATCTGCACAGCCTATGCTAGAAAACACATGGCAAGAAATTATGTAACAGGGAAAAACATCAAAGAAGTTACACTCTATGTAATGGCAATGCATGTACCCTAATTGTATTAAAATCAGAGATTCAAATGAAAAACAGGTATTTCTTCTTTGCACCTAACAGCTAAACTTCATAGAACATATGCCAGAGACCCATTCTTCACAAGGTCCCCTGTCATAACATGGGTTTCTAACATATGTGAAGACATATTCACTAATTAATTGATTATACAAGAGCCCCTGAAAGGTCTCGCAAGAAAGTAGTAGGAGCTTGTTTAAGGAAAAGCCATTAGCAACCCCTTAACACCACTATCTTTGTGCCGTAGCTAAGATACGGCACACCATGGTGGTAGTTAGGGAAACTAGAGTAAAAAAAATTTACGCTACTTCGGAGCTTTGCAGGACTAGCGTAAAAAATGTTGATGCTAATCCTGCAAAGCCCATAGAGGCCCATTGAAAACAGTGGTGTGCCTCCTTCTAACACCTGCTGTGAGCAGGGGCCATATGTACAAACACATTTTCTCCTAGACACAGAATGGGTAAAACCCTTTGCTACATCTGGCCCCAGGTGTCAAAAGTACCGAAGAAAATGACGCAAAGAAATCTGGAAAAATAAACCTTTTGCCAATCTCAAACCTTCCTTTTTAAAACACATAAGTTACCCTTAGAGTAGGCTCTGGACAGCCCAGAGCACAAGGTGTTGCATATTTAAAAAGTAGGAAATGGACTTTTAAGTCTTACATGTCCTGGTAGTGAAAAACACATATATTGATTTTTCACTACTGCAAGGCTTATCTCTCCCATAGGATAACACTGGTTTTACCTTATTATATTTTTAGGTGTAATTTCCAAGTGCAAAGAGATTAACCTTTCAAGTTTGGTGCCTCTGGAATCTTAATTTAAAATCCTAACTTATGGTGAAGTCGGATTTTAAGGTATAATTCTGAAATGCCACTTTTAGAAAGCTGCCATTTTCTTCCCTTACCTATTTGGTGCCTTCATCCTGCCTGGGTCACATGACTGGGTGTAGTTGGCAGTTGGGCTTTGTGTATTACCCTAAACAGCCGCACACAATGGGAGCTTGGGGGTGATTTAAAGGGCCACTACTGGCAGGATGGGAGGGAGGACCTGAATCCAGCCTCACTTACACCTAAATGGGCTGTTTCCTGTCTCCACACAAAGGACTGCATACCCCCTGTAGTTAGTCGGGAGCCAGGCAGGAAAGGAAGGGCATCAGTAAACTTTAAAGGCATTCCTGTAGAAGCTTCTCCCCACTTCAAAGGCACAACTGTATATAAAAGGAGAACCTCAGACACCACTGCTTCAGTACACTTCTGGACCTGTGGACACTCTGCCAGGAAGAAGGACTGCTGTGATGATGAAGGACTGCCACTCTGCTGGACTGAACTCTGCTGGACTCCTGCTTTGTTGTGCTGAACTGTTGCCTGCTGCTGGGAGTGAAAAGGACTGGACCTGCATCTCTTCAACCTGGAACTCTGAGCGGCTCCTAGGGCATGTTGGCTGGCCTCCTGATCTGAAGTCTCAAGGACTTAAAAAGACTTCCAACCAACCTGCCTCAGCACCTCAACTGTGAGTCTACCTTTCCAAGTGATGCCACCCCAGCCATGGACCCTTGGAAGTGGGACTAAAGTGCTTACCATCGGAACTGACACATCCTCTCTGCTGAGTGGCGCATCCCTGAGCAGACCTAATGCATCACTGCTGCTGCATGGATTGGACTTGGCACAAAAGTCTTGCATCACTGCTGAATCCGGTATGTTGGGTTCAAAGCATCACCTTGGGTACTGCAACTATGTGATGCCTCCCCATAAATTGTCCTTGCATCTCTTGCCGACGACCACCCTGACGATGATGCCGAAGCCCCACATCACAGCCTCACCGCTCAACAGAACCGACGAAGTGTCCCGACATTGCAACGCAACCCTGGCACTGGCTTTTGCATTTGAACCTCCACTGACAGGATCCTCTGTGTTGACGCAACAGGAACTCATACCTCAGCCCCCTCATCTCAGGACTCGCTCATCGCATTAGATGCACACCTCATCTTCAACACAGACCCACACAACTCTCTGCAACCAGGATTCAATGTACTTTTGTCCAGCTGGTCTAACTGGGTCCCTGTTGCCAGCTCGCACACCATCATGTTGGCCTAAATGTTTGATTTTGTCCCGGTCTGGTGCGACCAAATACCCCTGGTTGGCACTTTTCATTTTTAGACGCTATTCTACAGTTTATTCTTTAAAAATTCCTAACTCTAGTTCTACTGATTGGATTTTCGTTGTTTTGATTTTTTTAACTAAATTAAGTTCTATTTCTCTAATCATGTGTGGGATCCTTTTTGGGTGGTATTTTCACTGTGTTACTGTTCGAATTGTTGCAGAAATACTTTACACATTGCCTTGAAGTTCAGCCTGACTGCTATGTGGCAAGCTGCCAGAGGGTGAGTACAAGTTTGCTTGTGCCATTCTCTGAAAAGAATTGTGCTTGTTGCTTGACCAGAATTTACACCCCAGTCAACCAGCAACCTAATTTGTCACGATATGGTACACCATTGGAAGGAAAAAAATAAATGTCACTTGTGAACTGCAGCACTTGATGTGCTATTCACTGGGCTGAGAAAGACAACATGGTTTTGGACCTAATTGTGTAGTTTGGCCACTGCAGCTTTTACAGCAGAAGGGAACCTATCAAAAAGCCCTACTGACAAGAAGGAACTCTACTTTCAAATATTAAATAAGTCACCACTAATTAGGTTATTTAGCCTGCAAATTAGACAACCTTCTATATAATACTAGTAAATGCAAGAATATGTTGTTGACATGTACCAAGAGTGACTATCCCCAAAAATATATTTTCACTGTGAATGGCTGTAGTTGTTCCTGATATAAAATCTAAAGTTTAAATAAAATATTAATTCTGCTATCTTTGGTTTGAGACAAGCTACCAGAATAATCCAACCACTATTTCTAATATTTAGAAAATCAAATTCACCGGTGAAGTCACATTTTTAATAATAATTTAAGAAAAGTAACTTATAAAAAGTTATACTTTGTCTGTATAAAATTCTAGTAGTTTAACTAGTACGCTCGGTGATTCTCCTTTCTGAGATGTGAAAACTGCTCCCATGGCAGAAACAATGGCTTTGACCTTTTGGCAAGAAGATCTTGGTGTGCAGTACATGGCTATTTAGAGTTCTGGCAGGGCACCTGGGGAGGGTTCAGGAACTTCATTAAACTATGAAATGGATCTTGGTGAAATGTGCCTTTTCATAATAAATAAAAAGGGAGACTTGTGAAGATATAACTTTTGTTGCTGGGGCATCTGTAGCCAGGTTGGCACCAGCCCAGTGGGAGAGCAGCTGGCCCCAGAAATAGTCTAGTGTAGTTAAGGAGGGGGTTGCTGCTCACTTCCCTACAAAAACACCTGACAGGCACAAAATCAGTCTCCAAGGGTTAATGGGCGCTGACGTATTGGATTTTACTCATAATATTGCACTGTGGGATACTATGCAGTAAGGCAAATAAGATTCACTGCAAAAGTGGGAAGGGTTGCACATGGGAACTTTTTCCCATTAGTTAGGGTCCACTCATCTACTGGGTAGTGAATCCTCCATAAGTGACACATCATCCACAGCTCATCAAAACACATCTGAATCAGTGGAAGAACAGAAGAGGACTACACCTGCTTTGTGAGCTGTATGCAGACCTGAAAGTCTATGCCTGATCCACATTCTATGCAGAATTGAGAAGTGCATCTCAGGAGATCAGTTAGCTGATGTCCTGTCTGGCTACAGGGAGACAGCATGGTGTAAGAAGCCTTTTTCCTAAATTGGACAACTGCCCACTAACAACTGGACCTGGACTGGACCCAGCTGGTAGCTTCTAGTTGAGTAAGACCTGTCCCCTTAGTGCTGCCACTGAGGTCTACAAGAGGAGCGGCTCCAGATGTCTGAGAATTTGATGCAAGAATGATTCAGAGATTGGCAAATGTCTACTCTTTCGCACATGTGAAGGATATCCTGCCCAGCCTCTTGCAAGAGCCGTAGGATATAATGTGCTTGTGTTAAGGCAGTCAGCTCTTCTATCACATTTGCGGTGGAGTAACCAGTCTGCCAAATCCTAAATCAGACAACAAGTCTGAAGATAGAAATCTTGAGTGGGTGAAGGTGTTAAAGCATCTGCCCTACAAGAGTACTTTGGTAGCTGAAAAAATTGAATTTTCTCTCTTTGAGCTTTGTCTACCAAAACCAAAATGTTCGGTGGGACCTTGTCCAATGGCGATCTGATTTTGAGAGCACTTCACTTGATACAGTATGTAGCCTTGGCTGGTTGGAGAACTCCGACTACCAGTTTAGCAACTAAGTCATAAAGTGAAACCTTTTAATGGGATGTCCCACTTGGGGTATCAAACTTGGGTCCATTGCAGTAATCCCGAAATTGTTCAGAGGTCCCAGTGTGCTGTCAACAATGACTTCTGAATGGAACCTTTTCTTTTTCACCCCAAAACTTTCAAAAGTCATATCTCCTGTTCCTTTCTTAGATTATTTGTTGTTTTGATGTCTGTTTTCGGATTAAATTGTTCTCTATTTTAGGTATTAATTGTGGATTTTTTTTGTGTTGCATTTTGATTTTTAAATTACTTTATCCATATGTTCTTAAGTTAAGCAAGTCTGTTTTGTGCTATAGCTATTAGATGTTGAGCCTAGGCTTTTTTGAACTTCTGTGTTGGGCTTGACAAGATTTTGAACGTATTACCTGGGATGGACTCGCATCTTCCTGAACTAATAACCCATATCCTTACAGTGGACACATAATAATGCAGTATAAAGATGTAGAATAGAACAATTCATGGTCTGAGACATCTGTGCACATCTTGGCTTTAGCTGGTGGATGTTTCTTCTTCACTACTGGGGAACACAGGAGGTATTCCCTAGCAAGTACGGGGTTATGTTGCTAATTTGCATACAATATATCCCATGAAAATATTTTTCCTTCATCCACAGCTACCGGCCACTATGTCATAAGGTAAGAATATAATTACTGTTCTTATTTTTACATATACCTACCTCCCAAGATAAGATAGGTGGGATTAAGAGTAATATTTAAATACCTATCTTACAGTTTAAGAGTAAGTTGATGTAATGGATGTAATATTATTGAAGGTTGATATTTATAGCAAAAATATTGGATATAACTTGTAGACTATCAACTAGATATATATATCATCTTATACCCAAATGCTCCTAGGTGCTACAAAGCCTGTATACTTCTTAGTTGCATGAAAAGAACTGGTTGCAATAGCGTGTCAATGTGTCCAGGTTTCCCAAAGTCCAAAATACGTGGCACACATGTGAAGTTTCACTGCACTGCCTTCAACACTACCACCCTCAGGGGTACATTTACAAGAAGCTTGCACCACCACTGCATCACTTTTTTCTGATGCAGACTCCAGTGTCGCACCAATGTACACTGTTACCTGTGTGAAAAGAACAATTTTGTAAATTCCAAAAGCATACCTATACAGCTTATGGGTCATCAAGGAATATCATATTTCTGTGACCCCTTCTGTGCCCAGGACGTAATGGTTACGTCCTGAGGCACAGTGCTCGTGTGCCCAGGACGTAACCATTACGTCCTGGGCACAGAGCCCAGAGGGAGCGCTAGTGCTCCCTCGGTGGGGTTCCCCCCCAACACCCCAAGGCAGGGATGGAAGGAGAAGCCCTTCCCCTTCCACCCCCGACCACCCCCACCCCCCCTGTGACATTGTCACAGGGCCTCCTCCCATCGTGCTGGAAGCTCAGCTTTCAGCGCTATAGGAAGAGAAATGCAAAGCATTTCTCTTCCGATCAGGTGGGGGAGGCCCAGAGAGGCTTCAAAGGGAAGGAAAGGAATTGCCTTCCCTTTGAAGTCTCTCTGAGCAAAGCAAAGCAATCCGGCTTTTGAAACGCCCACTAGACACCAGGGATTTATTTTAGAAAATGAAACTGGCATGAGGGAGCGACCGCTTGGGCAAGGGTCGCTCCCAGGGGGGGGCATTTTTTTTTAAGGACTTTTCTTCACCCAGGGGGGGCAGAAACCTCTAGGCACCAGGGATAATTTTTTTGTTTTGTTTTGTTTTGTTTTTGTTTTCTTTTGTATTTTAGAGGTGGGGAGCGACCCCTTAGTCCAGGGTCGCTCCCATAGGGGGCAAATTATATTTAGGCCATTTCTGTCCCCCTTGGGGGCAGATTGGCCTATTTTTATGAGGCCAATCTGCCCCCAAGGGGGACAGAAACCACTAGACACCAGGGAGTTTTTTTTTCTAGTGAATTTCACGTAAGGGG
Organism: Pleurodeles waltl; assembly: GCF_031143425.1. NCBI lineage: Eukaryota > Metazoa > Chordata > Amphibia > Caudata > Salamandridae > Pleurodeles > Pleurodeles waltl. The sequence goes on from NC_090444.1 coordinate 310,963,165, forward strand.
GGCGACCCCTTAGGCAAGGGTCCTTCCCCTGGGGGCAAATTGATTTTAGGCCATTTCTGCCCCCTTGGGGGGCAGATCAGCCTATTTAAATTTGGCCGATCTGCACCCAAGGGGGGACAAACCACTAGGCACCGGGGATTTTTGTTTTGTTGTTGTTTTACAGATGGGGAGCGACCCCTTAGGCAAGGGTCGCTCCCCTGCAGGGGCAAATTGTATTTAGGCCATTTCTGCCCGCTTTGGGGGCAGATCGGCCGATTTTAGGTCAATCTGCACCCAAGGGGGGCAGAAACCACTAGGCACCAGGGATCTTTTTTTTTGCGCCGTCATGCAAGGGGAGCGACCCTGTAGGCAAGGGTCGCTCCCCAGGGGGGTAGGGGGCAAATTTATTTTAGGCCATTTCTGCCCCCCTTGAGGGCAGATCGGCGGATTTTAGGTCAATCTGCCCCCAAGGGGGGCAGAAACAACTAGGCACCGGGGATTTTTTATTTTCACCAATGTCACGCAAGGGGAGGAGCGACCCCGTAGGCAAGGGTCGCTCAGCGGGGAGGGTTGGGGGCAAATTTATTTCAGGCCATTTCTGCCCCCCCGGGGGCAGATCAGCCTATTGTTATTAGGCCGATCTGCGTCCAGGTGGGACAGAAACCTCTAGGCGCCAGGGCTAAAAAAAAAAATTGTGTTTTTGTTTTTGTTTGTTTGTTTTTTTAGAGATAGGGAGTGACCCATTAGGCAAGGGTTGCTCCCCTGGGGGGCAAATTGTATTAAGACCATTTCTGCCCCCCTTGGGGGGAAATCGGCCGATTTTAGGTCAATCTGCCCCCAAGGGGGGCAGAAACAACTAGGCACCAGGGATCTTTTTTTTTTGCACCGATGTCATGCAGGGGCGACCCCATAGACAAGGTCGCTCCCCGGGGGGCTTGGGGGGCAAATTTATTTTAGGCCATTTCTGCCCTGCCTGGGGCCAGCTGAGCTAGAGGCCACAATCCACAGGTAGGCACTTTGCAAAAAACACCTCTGTTTTCTGTGAAAAAATGTGATGTGTCCACGTGGTGTTTTGGGCCATTTCCTTTCGTGGGCGCTAGGCCTACCCACACAAGTGAGGTACCATTTTTATCTGGAGATGTGGGGGAACGCTGGGTGAAAGGAAATTTGTGGCTCCTCTCAGATTCCAGAACTTTCTGTCACCGAAATGAGAGGAAAAAGTGTTTTTTTGGCCAAATTTTGAGGTTTGCAAAGGATTCTGGGTAATAGAACCTGATCAGAGCCTGACAAGTCACCCCATCTTGGATTCCCCTAGGTGTCTAGTTTTAAAAAATGCGCTGGTTTGCTAGGTTTCCTCAGGTGCCGGCTGAGCTAGAGGCCAAAATCCATAGGTAGGCACTTTGTAAAAAAACACCTTTGTTTTCTGTGAAAAAATGTGATGTGTCCATGTTGTGTTTTGGGCCACCTCCTTTCGTGGGCGCTAGGCCTTCCCACACAAGTGAGGTACCATTTTTATCGGGAGACTTTGGGGAACGCTGGGTGGAAGGAAATTTGTGGCTCCTCTCAGATTCCAGAACTTTCTGTCACCGAAATGTAAGGAAAAAGTGTTTTTTTGGGTCAAAGTTTGAGGTTTGCAAAGGATTCTGGGTAACAGAACCTGGTCAGATCCCCACAAGTCACCCCATCTTAAATTCCCTGAGGTGCCTAGTTTTAAAAAATGCACTGGTTTGCTAGGTTTCCCCAGGTGCCGGCTGAGCTAGAGGCCACAATCCACAGGCTGGCACTTTGTAAAAAACACCTCTGTTTTCAGTGAAAAAATGTGATGTGTCCATGTTGTGTTTTGGACCATTTCCTTTTGTGGGTGCTAGGCCTACCCACACAAGTGAGGTACCATTTTTATCGGGAGACTTGGGGGAACGCTGAGTGGAAGGACATTTGTGGCTCCTCTCAGATTCCAGAACTTTCTGTCACCGAAATGAGAGGAACACGTGTTTTATGGGTCAAATTTTGAGGTTTGCAAAGTGTTCTGGGTAACAGAACCTGGTCAGATCCCCACAAGTCACCACATCTTCGATTCCCCTAGGTGTCTAGTTTTAAAAAATGCACTGGATTGCTAGGTTTCCCCAGGTGCCGACTGAGCTAGAGGCCAAAATCCACAGGTAGGCACTTTGCAAAAAACACCTTTGTTTTCTGTGAAAAAATGTGATGTGTCCACGTTGTGTTTTGAGCCATTTCCTTTCGTGGGCGCTAGGCCTACCCACACAAGTGAGGTACCATTTTTATCGGGAGACTTTGGGGAACACAGAATAGCAAAACAAGTGTTATTGCCCCTTGTCTTTCTCTACATTTGTTCCTTCCAAATGAAAGGCAGTGTGTAAAAAAGACGTCTATTTGAGAAATGCCCTGAAATTCACATGCTAGTATGGGCACCCCGGAATTCAGAGATGTGCAAATAACCACTGCTTCTCAACACCTTATCTTGTGGCCATTTTGGAAATACAAAGGTTTTCTTGATAACTATTTTTCACTTTTTATATTTAAGCAAATGAATTGCTGTATACCCGGTATAGAATAAAAACCCATTGCAAGGTGTAGCTCATTTATTGGCTCTGGGTACCTGGAGTTCTTGATGAACCTACAAGCCCTATATATCCCTGCAACCAGAAGAGTCCAGCTGACATAACGGTATATTGCTTTAAAACATCTGACATCGCAGGAAAAAGTTACAAAGTAAAACGTGGAGAAAATGGCTGTTTTTTTCACCTCAATTTCAATATGTTTTTATTTCAGCTGTTATTTTCTGTAGGAAACACTTGTAGGATCTACACAAATGACCCCTTGCTGAATTCGGAATCTTGTCTACTTTTCGGAAATGTTTAGCTTTCTGGGATCCAGCATTGGTTTCTCACCCATTTTGGTCACTAACTGGAAGGAGGCTGAAAGCACAAAAAATTGTAAAAATGGGGTATGTCCCAGTAAAATGTCAAAATGGTATTGAAAAATTGGGTTTTCCAATTCAAGTCTGCCTGTTCCCTGAAAGCTGGGAAGATGGTGATCTTGCCACCGCAAACCCTTTGTTGGTGACGTTTTCAGGGAAAAACCACGAGCTGCCTTCTGCAGCCCTTTTTTCCCCTTTTTTTTTTTAAAAACACACTTTTCACTGTATTTTGGCTAATTTCTTTGTCTCCTTCAGGGGAACCCACAAAGTCTGGGTACCTCTAGAATCCCTAGGATGTTGGAAAAAAAGGACGCAAATTTGGCGTGGGTAGCTTATGTGAACAAAAGTTATGAGGACCTAAATGCCCCAAATAGCCAAAAAAAGGCTTGGCACAGGAGGGGGAAAAGGCCTGGCAGCGAAGGGGTTAATTTTCTCTCCAGCTACAGGAGCAAAGGCTTCACCCATAAAAGGGAGAAATTAACAGTGCTTAAGTCAGCTCTGAAGGAGGAATGCAGTGGGTGATTTGCTCTGCATCAATCAGCCAGCTGTCATCCTATGCCATGAAGAGGGCCTGCCCCAGGCCACTAAACAAACAAGCAATTCCAGCCCTCTGGAGCCAAACCATGAAGAGGGCTCCTTTGAAGATCTGTCACGGAGGGCCCTGGCAGTGATGTTAACGAGGAGTGGAGCTGAGACTCCTGAAGCACAAGTCACATGTGACATTTTGAGCTATCCAAGATGACTGTGCAGAGAGTTTGGGACAGGGGAGGAGAGATGATGTGGCACATTAGGATAGGCCAGAGGCACAGCCCTGTTGGACACTCCTGCCCCCACTCAAAAAGGTCCTGCTCAAGGGATAGAGCTCTCGCTTGGTTATGCTTTCCTATGAAACACTGGACTTGGCGGCAGCCGCCATGGACAATTGGATGGAAGGAACCTCCAGTCTGCCATCTGTCCTAGGACTCTGGCTTTGATTGACCTCAGGGCCAGTGGGGAACTCCCCAGGACCAGGGAAGCTGTTCACCTTTCACCCCATGAGTACCACTTTGGGGAAGGACTGGGCTTCTGTACAAGGAGAAGTGACCCAGAGGAAATCAAAGTTAAAGGATGGCGCAGGGAGCCAGTGAACTCTGTTTCCTCCCAGACCTGTGCCTTTGAGGCCTGAAGAATGTGCTCTAGGTGGCGGGGCTCAGCACCCAGAGCCAAAGAAGACAAAAATAATCTGAAACAGCCTAAACGGCTGGACCTATGCCCTTGTGAAGTGGGGCAATCTTTGACCTCCCCTTTTGGCCAGAGCGTGTGGCGCTCCACCAAGGGGCTGCTTTTTCCCTCCATGGTGGACTAAGGTGCAGGGATGAATGATAAAAGAATGTGAGAGAAAATTGCCATTGGGAGGGGTGGGGTGGGACCTCCTCTCCAGCATCCAAAGCGGCCTGGGGACCCCTTCTCCCAGTCCAGGTTCATGTGAAGCGGACTGGGACTCCATCCCCGGACATCCAATGATGGCAGAGAAGGAGGAAGCTCTGCTGCACTTCCCAGGCAATCAGTCAGAGCAGAAAGGGCCCAGGACCCCATCCCTGGACCTTTAAAAGATGAAGCATCGGAGGAGCAACATTATGGGGGTCATTCTGACGGGTCGCGAATGACGGAAGCACCGCCAACAGGCTGGCGGTGCTTCCATGCCCATTCTGACCGCGGCGGTAAAGCCGCGGTCAGAAAACCGGGACCGGCGGTTTCCCGCTGGTTTTCCCCCGGCTGGGCGAATCCACCAGGGCAGCGCTGCAAGCAGCGCTGCCATGGGGATTCTGACCCCCTTCCCGCCAGCCTGTTTCTGGCGGTTGTCACCGCCAGGTAGAGGCTGGCGGGAACGGGTGTCTTGGGGCCCCTGGGGGCCCCATGAAGCTTTTCACTGTCTGCCTAGCAGACAGTGAAAAGCGCGACGGGTGCAACTGCACCCGTCGCACCGCCGCAACACCGCCGGCTCCATTCGGATCCGGCTCCTGTGTTGCGGCCCCCATTCCCGCTGGGCCGGCGCTAACTTGTTTAGCGCCCGCCGGCCCAGCGGGAATGTCCGAATGCGGAAGCGGTATTTTGGCCGCCGCCCGCCAGAGTCGGAATGAGGGCCTATATGTCCCCCATGGTGTCCCAGGAGAATGTGGCCCACACTAAATGATTGCTCAAGTAAGGGGGTGCTGCAGGAACAGCAAGCCTCCCCAAAAGGAAGTACCAGGGTCTTGTGTATATTTGCAAATGGCTGCCTAGTTTTGAGGAGCAAGGGTGTAATACATGTACTTTTTTCTTTTTTCAAAGGAAAAAGCACAGATTGGACAATCATTTATTGAGTGTAATTATTGTGTGTCTGTGAATGGTGGTTTCTAGCCCACACTACCTCCCTTGAGTAGGACTTGGACTGTTCTGCCTCGCTACCCTGTGATAGTCAGGTGCTATAATGAGGTGTTTGGCTCCCAGTGGAGGACAAAAATGGACTCATTACTTGTGCAGGCCACACAACTAATGACCCATTTTTTAATATATAGATGTTTTGCTGTTAAATTAATTGAGAATGATGAATTGAAGCTATCAGATTAGCTGAGAATGATACAAAAGAAATGTAATTTATTTTTTATGTACAATCGTGCCTTTCCAGGCCCTCTACCAAAGGTACCTTTTTAACACATGTCAATTGAAAAGCAGGGAGGCACCTTCACTCATTTCTGAACAATTACAAAGCGGTAGAAGCTAACCTGGGAGCTTTCTATAAAGAGGCAAATAGCCACACTTTAGGGGAACGAGAGTATCCATTGCCAGATAAAACAATGACGCAGACAACGCTTAATTTGAGATGGTGGTTGCAGGTGGGAGCCACTGGAAGCCATGTTAGGGTATCAGTACTTATTTAACATCATCACAATTTGACACAGAAGAATAAAGAAAGGTAAAAAAGGAGGGAATGAGGTAGAAAGAGAATAATGGAAAGGAAGAAGACATGGATAAAAAAGAACCTGTGAGAGTGAGATAGAGAGCCAGAGAGTGTATGATGGTGGATGATAGATGCATAAAGTAGAATCAAGACTAGGTTGCCTGGGTATTAGGCACTGTCAATATTCAGTAGTACTGCTTCGGAGGAAAACTTGGGCCCCAGTAATTATCCTTTTACAAATTAGGCACTGGAAAGTGGGTATTCTATTACCCTTCAACATCGAATCAACAGATTTGTTTTCTTTAGAAACGTGATGCTTAGGTAAGGTGAATGAAGTCTGTAATCGTATTTAGATTTCTTTTTTCTGAGTAAGGGGCTCCACTGTGAAATATCTGATTATCTTCCCTCCATGGGCACACAAACCTATCTGCTGGATCATCTGCAAGAATCTTTCCAAGGAGCTTTTCAGTGTTGGAGAATGGTTATTAGTAGAGGTAGGTATGAACCTACCACTAGCAATAATGCCCCAGACAATGTTAGGGGCAGTCAAGATCTCAAAACATTAGCCCTTGGCTTAACCCCTGGTAGCTTCAAAACCAGCAGGCAGGCTTAAATTAGGAGACAGGCATGTAAAGCATTTAACTTCACCAATATAGTAAATAAGTAATACCAAACACAATAAAAATCTCACACCAATTTATAAAAATAGTGAATATTTTTATCTTTAAAATGACACAAAAACAACAAAAATGCAATACATGGAAATTATGTGCTTTCTAGTGCTTAGAAATCAATAGCACCAACCGGAGATATCTGGTCGCACTTGACCGGGACAGAGTAAAAGTTTGAACCTGAGCGCAATGAGGCCCTGCTCAGATACCCTGAGCGGGAGACCTTGGTCAAAATTTTACCTCTGCACTTATACACTTTCCTGCAGCTTTTCTCTCTAAACATTGTGCGGTCCTTCTCAGCAAGCTGATTTCGATGTGACATCCCCGGGCTGCTTTTCCATGGGCCCTGATCAAATCCTGGAAGTCAGGACCTTTCAGCAGAATAAATCTGAAGTCCTGGCCAGATTGGGGTTGAAGGTAGTCGGCTTGACTCATGACGGCGAGTCTGTCCACTTATGGAGCTTCTTCCAAAGGTTACTCTAAACATCTCCAAACTTCTAGAACTTCTTCCTGAAATTCCTCTTGTGGGTTCAAAGTGTCCAAAACACACATCCAAGGGTCTAGAAGCGTTAAGTGGTCCTTGGAAGTTTAGGACCACCATGCCCACAATGTACCTGGCCAAATCCTTAAAAGACCACTGGACGGACTCCAGGCTGGGGACTTTTGTGCAAGTTAGTACAGGCAACCTCTGTTAACCTGTTGCTTTCAGGGAGCCTATTCCAGAGTCCTTTTTGAAGCAAGGCAGAGTCCTTTGGACTGTTGTTCCAGTGTGTAACCGAAGCAGTACTTCAGTGTGCAGTCGACTAGAGTGCAGACCAGCGTTCCAGCAGGGCAGTCCTTCTTCTACTTGTGGTTTCAGGCTGCTGATCTGAGTTGTAATGCAGATCAGCCACTTTTATTCAATCATCTTTGGGGGCAGGCATGAGGGAAGCCTGGTCCAATAAGCTGCAGGGTGCCACCCAAAAGCATGACAGCTTCCTTTGAAGTGTGGCATCTTCTTGCCCAATGAGGCGCTGCACTTTAACATTCTAAGATGGATTATTTTCCTTCAGAGAACCAAGACCTGACCAAACTAGCCTTCTTGTGTAGCTGATTTCCATCAACACTGCCCCTGTGGACATCTGCACATTTTTCTCCTGGGCCTGCTATCTATCTGTGGGGTACAGGGTGAGAGGATGGCATAGCTGGCATTCCTTTCTGTCTTGCTTCCTTTTGAAGCCCTGTTTGATTTACACAACCCACTCCCTGGCCTGGCCTCAGCATCTGCCAACCTCCCTCATCAGATAACCTTTGCTCAGTGCAGGCTACTTATCACCTCATCAAAGCAGCCTGGCTAATCCTGTTAAGGCTGACCAATCAGATGAGGCTACTAGCATGCTGGAATTTGGTCTACAGAAATTGAATTCTTAAAACTTCCTTTCTGTAATAGTTATGATATATTCAACAATGGCAAATTGTTGGATTTATCATTACCATTCTTTTGAGTCATTTTATATATTTTTTAAAATGCTACAGACAGAACAAACAATATTTTAAACATTTGTTAGATAACTGTTTTGTGATAAGGATGGAATTGCGTGCCCAGTTACAATATATTTGATCAAGGAAATATTTTAGGATTGTATTACTTGTAGGCATCCCTTTGAATGTCTTGTACCTTTAATACCAAGGTATTAGTGAAATTAGATCAAGTATTTGTTGAAGTACAAATGGTGGCATAAATGAAATCATGTTATAATATTGTATTATTAATATTTGTTAAGTGAATTTCAAAATGCATACCATTAAGTGTTGTTCTTAAAATAAGATAAGAATATTTCGCAAATATTGCAGAACCCTTTCCGTGACAAACATTAATTTGTAATAAAATTTAAATAAATGTTAATAGAAAACATCCAAGGGAATTCCTTCCCTGTCACTGGTAGATGGCTCCACCAACCCCAGCAGGCACCTAATCCCCCCACCCGCCCCCATTCAAACTCCCCCTCCCCCTGATCCATTCTCACACCCATCCCTATTCATGCACGCACTCGTAGACACGCATACACTCACAGTCATCCATACATGCATTCAGGCACGCATACACCTCAACAGATGACCGAAGTCATCTGCGGCGTACCACAAGGATCATCACTCAGCCCCACCCTCTTCAACGTCTACATGAGCCCCCTCGCAGCCACCGCACGCCATCACAACCTCAACATCATCTCCTACGCCGACGACACCCAGTTGATCCTCTCCCTCACCAACGACCCAGCCACCGCCAGAACCAACCTGCACGAAGGGATGAAAGACGTAGCCGAGTGGATGATGAACAGCCGCCTGAAACTGAACTCAGACAAGACGGAAGTCCTCATCCTTGGATCATCACCCTCTGCCTGGGACGACTCCTGGTGGCCCCCTGCCCTGGGCAGCGCACCCAAACCAACGGACCACGCACGCAACCTGGGCTTCATCCTGGACTCCTCCCTCTCGATGACCAGACAAGTCAACGCCGTCTCATCATCATGCTTCAACATCCTACGCATGCTCTGAAAGATCTTCCGATGGATCCCCACCGAAACCAGGAAGACGGTCACCCAGGCACTCGTCACCAGCCGACTGGACTACGGTAACACCCTCTACACCGGAACCACGGCCAAACTACAGAAAAGACTCCAACGCATCCAGAACGCCTCCGCACGCCTCATCCTTGACATCCCCCGACACAGCCACATCTCCGGACACCTGAGAGACTTGCACTGGCTCCCCGTCAGCAAGAGAATCACGTTCCGCCTCCTCACCCACGCACACAAGGCCCTCCACGACCTGGGCCCCAGGTACCTCAACAACCGCCTGACCTTCTACACTCCCACCCGCCAGCTACGATCGACCAGCCACGCCCTCGCCGCCGTGCCACGCATTAGAAAAGCCACCATGGGAGGAAAATCCTTCTCCTACCTGGGAGCCAAGACTTGGAACTCCCTCCCCATCCACCTCCGTCTGACCCAAGACCACCTCTCCTTCAGGAAGCAACTCAAGACCTGGCTGTTTGAGCAGTAGCGGTCCCCCTCCCCCAGCGCCTTGAGATCCTCCGGGTGAGTAGCGCGCTATACAAATTTCTTGATTGATTGATTGATTGAACACCACACATTCACACACAACACCGCCCACCCTCCCACCCTCCTTCCCTGTTGGACGATCACCTTAGCTGTTCTAGGGAGAAGGTCATTAGGCAGGGAAGGGGCGCTGCTACCGCCAGCAGTGTCCTGCCAGCAGGGCTCCGCCAGGCCATATTAAAGTTCTTAATACGGCTGGCCGTATCCTACTGGTGGGGCGGTGCAGGTGTTAGCACCACCAAAACACCATGCCCGCCAGCATGGCTACTGCCAGATTTCTGTCCTAAGTGTGGTGGAAGACCAGCAGTGTCCATAATCTGGCAAACGGATAGTCGCCTCCGCAGGAGTATGTTGGCACTTTTGGCATCAGCGGTATTCGAAGAATACCACCGATGTCATAATGAGAGCCTTAGTTCTTAATCATGGTGCAGTAGCTTCCATTGCAAATCTGGCAAGTCCCTTGTAAATATTTTCTTAGATTGAACCCCTTAGTTTGAAATCCTTCTCAAAACGTTTTGCCAGTGTTTATCACAGAGAATTAAAATGGATTCTTAGAATATAACCAAATACTTCAACTATATGTTCCACTACATTTTATAATGCCCACAGTCTAGGAAAAATACAAATGTTACCCTCTTAGTTATCCTAAATGAATCCATACCAGCCTTTTTGGGAGTGTGTGTACTTTTTTATTGTACAGTTATATTCAAATATAAAAAAGTATCTCGCGTGACTTCGTTTTTCAGTTGAGCAAATGCCTCAGGTACAACTTGCAATATGCAGGACGGAGAATGTTTCCAGCAGAAAACACATAGGTAAAACACGAGTTTATATGAGTTGCATGCTAGTTTAAGCAAAAGGTATGCAAAATTAATAATACAAAATTTCAATACATTTTGGAAATTTTGCTGCCGTAACTAACATTTCAGTCAGACCTAATTCTATACTGCTGCTATTGCAGAGTAACCTCATTGTTAATCAGCAGTGGCAAAGACAATAGGCCACTAATGAATCACAATGTCTGCACGCATATGGATGAGCAGGTATCATGATGAATTTGGCTTTTCAGAGGCGGCTCCTTCGCAGTAGTAAAGGTGAGTCAACCCACTGGCTGAGCCAGCAGCTGAGAAATAAAACAATATTTTTCTATTATTTTATTTCTCAGCTGCTTGCTCAGCCAGCATGTGCAGGGAGTGGCGGGGCTGGGCTGTGGAAGGGGGGAGGAGGAGTGGAGTGCACTACATATGTATGTGAGTTTGGCCAGCAGTCGTAGGCCGGCCAAACTGACATGTGCATTTAGGTTTCTCCAACTCGACTGTGTTGCACAGCAGAGTTGGAGAAACTGCACAGACTCCCATGCAGTGTCTGAGCGGCAGACCAAGTCGCTCGGACCAATCCTGACGCTGTTGTCATGCTAGGTATAGCATGAGAGCAGTGCCAGGATTGCATGGGGGAGCCCGTGCTGGTGTCCCAGGGACTGCTAAGATACTAACACCATGGTGGGGAGAGAAGCAAGGTGGCCGGCAGCAGCAGCAGCAAAGGTAATTTAAAAAAAAAAACTATTATCCTATTTACCCCCTTGAGATTTGCTGCCACCACCTTGGGTACTTTTCCCATTCTAACATGGCTGACAGTTATGTTGAGATGATCAATTATACCTCACCAAAAGGGAAGACTGAGAAGGATAACGAGTGACTCAGCACTTTGCAGCTGCCAAGCTTTCATGAAAAACACATAAAGAACCAAAATGTAAAAATGGGAAGCAAGACCAGGAAGCACCCAGGGTTCAATGAATGAGTTGGGAGGAGGTAAAAAAATAAAGAGCATCCCTGAGCAAGTTGGGAGCAGGTAAAAAATGAAGTGTGTGCCTGAGCTTCAGACAAAAAGAAGAATTGGAGATTGGAGTTAAAAAAAAAAGGAAGAGAGAAATTTAGTGGTAAGTCATGACTAAATCAGGAGTAAGGCAGAACCACTAGCAGAAAAGCTGAATAAATTGGACCCTTAGGCATAGCTCAAAGAGCCAAGCCTCTACTGCAGAGAATGCCCAAACTGCAGTTTGGACACAGTGTTCCTGCTACTCACCCACTACAGGTCAGCAAGATGAGCATTGTTTTGGCGCAGTCACATTCTCATGCTAAGGGCCTCTTTTTCAACAAACTGGAGCATCGATCACGATGCTCCAGTTTGGTTGCTCTGCCCTCCACCCCCTAACGATACCATGGTAGCGCTGTATTTACAATACAGTGCACCATGGCACTTGTTAGCACAACTGTGTCAAAATTTCTGATGCTGTGGTGGCGCTTTGCTGGACTAGCATCAAAAATGTTGACGCTAGTCCTGCAAAGCTTGGAAAGGCCCATTTCAAACTACCTAGTGTCCCTTTAATGCCTTGCCTTGAGAAGGCATCGAAAAAGGATGTTAGAATGACGCAGTGAAATCTTGTACATTTCACTGCACCATTCCTGTGGGCCTCCTAGCGGGGGAACTCCCCCTTGTATACATTATGCCTGGTGCAGGCATAATGTGGTGCAAGGGTTACAAAGGCATGCACTGCGCGGCTTTTTAAATATGGCGCCTCAAAAATGCCTCCTTAACGTAAAAGAAATGATGCTAATGTGGTGCAAAGAAGGCGCTAGTGGCTCGTAAATATTCCCACTTCAAACATAACAGAGCATACTACACTGTCAATGCAGAATACTGCACCGCTATTACAAAAAAACTACATCAAAATCACAATGCAGCACAAAAACACAAGAGCATACAAAAACAAAGGACCACTTTACCACCACAGAATAATATCATACATTACAAAAATAACAAGCAATCTTATCACACATTATCACCTGCATATTCATGTTTTCATAATATAGTGGTACAAAGGTGTTTCCTGTGGGAAACGTTTCTTTCGAACAAGCACCACCTTAACTTACCAAAAAGGACATGAAATAGCGCCAGACAAAAATGTTCTTGCCTTTGTATTATAGGCCCTGGGTTTCAACGTAGAACGCGCAGTACATGGCCCAAAATGGATGGAGGAAGGGAGAGAGAGAGAAAACGAGAGAGGGGGAGAAATAAATAGTCAGAAAGGGCTGATGTTCTCTGTCTCTAGAAGAGATCCCACGATTCGACCATGAACCTCCTTCACTGTTGCGAGAAATCTCCGTGTGTGGTGCAGAGCGGGGGTGCCTGGATTTCATCCAGTCCGTTCTCTGCATGTAAAAAAAAAAGTTTCCAAAAATATACTGGGAAAACGATTAGACCTCTGTGAGAAACTCGTACTATAGTGCACGTTAGTGCTCGGTAACCTTTCTTTGCATTCCGAATATGAATAAAATGCAGTGTTTAAAAATGCAAGGACACTAGAAGACAAAGGTAGTTTGTTAAGTAAGGATAAGACTTCTTTCCATGGTACACCTTGTTTTAATCTGATCCGAAGACGTTTCCTTGTGTTAGCATTACACTATGTGCAGTTTTAAATGTTGTCCCTACTATTCCGTGTTAGAGTGTCATCATTCCGCTGCATAAATATACATTCGAACGCACCACCCGCCTACCTACAAAGCCTGTCACTTTTTCCTTGTCACCATCCTGTTGTTATGTGGAATCAGTGCTTAATGTGCGCTTGTTGTTTCCGGTGCGTGCGAGGCCAGGGTCTTATTTTTGAGGGCCGCACTTATTTTTCTACCTCAAGCATCTACTGCGAGCAAAAGACACAAATAGGAAAGACGGAGGAAGAGAAAAACGAAAAAGCGTAACAGAGGGGAAAAGCAGAAAGCTGCAAGAGTGAGCTGAAGGGCAGGGAGTGGCTTTAAATGGATTGAAGAGGCCCGAGATGGCTTCAGGATTAGGCTGCCTCAGTATTCCATGCTGGCACCTTTAATTGCAACAGCGGAGTGTTTAAGAGGAGAGCTTTGGGCACCAGCACCTTTTTACTTACAAATTAAGCACTGTGTAGAGTCTCGGTTATAATGTGACATGCTGCTGAAAGACTGCTTCTGGGTACTCTGAGAAAACTTATTTGAGATAAAAAAGAATGAAGTAGATGCTTGGCGTGTGATAAACATTTAGGGGCAGATTTACAAGCCTGTAGCACCACCATAGCGTCATTTTTTTTTACTCTAAGGCAGCACTAAGGTGGCCACCCTGCTGCCCCATATTTACAAAGTGGCACAATGCATGCATTGTACCAATTTAAAACCCCTGCCACTATGCTTGTGCCAGACATAATATATGCAAGGGGGGGTGTTTTGATGTGGGAAGGCCAAAAATATGGCGTAGTTAAATTTACTAGATTTCACTGCGCCATTTTTTCCATTAGGACAGTCATAAAATGACGCACCCATGATAATTAATGGTCCTCCCTGCACTTTGCTACACTAGTGTCAAAATTGTTGAAGCTAGTGCAGCAACGCGCCACAACAGCGTCAACATTTTTGACACTGTTGTGGTAATGACTGCCATGGTGCACCATATTGTACATAAAGCGCAACCATGGTGTCTTTAGGGGGGGAGGCAAGGGCGACACACTTTCTTGTAACTGCTCCATAATTTTCACAAGGACGGTTCCAAGGGAAAGATAAGAGGGGTAAAGTTTTGTAAAAGCAAGCCTTTAAAAAGTGTCTTTCAGCCTTACTTGTGTTATTCCAGTTTCTTTTCTGGATATACATCATGACAAAATGCAATATTTCTCCTGTTGAACTCCTACAATCAGACATACATCCTTCATAAAACAACAGCACCAGACTGTACATGGCAATAGACTGAAACCTCGCATTCAAGACAGTCACAGGGGAGGGACTGAAGAAGACATATGCATATTCAAGGAGTGTGATCGCAACTTCCAGAGCAGGGAAGGGCAGGCCTCATTGATTCATGGGTCTCTTTGAATAGTTTTGCCTACAGTGCTATTCTGAAGGGCTGTAAGGTGAGCTTCAACAGCCCTACTGGTTTCATCCATTCTTCTTCCCCTCATGTTACTGTATGCTGGTCACTTGCATATTACAACAAGAACTCGAGTCTGAGGTATTAGAGCACTTTACATGAACACTGTCTCCTAAGCCAACGACACACTGCTAATTCTATTCCAAACGAGGAGTCCACAAAATACAGAATGCAGCAGCCAGGCTCATCCTCGACATTCCCTGCCACATCCACATCTCTGCCCACCTGAAAAACCTGCATTGGCTCCCCATCAACAAACGCATCACCTTCAAACTCCTGACACACACTTAAAAAGCCCTGCACAACATCGGACCAGCCTACCTCAACTACCATCTACCCTTCTACGCCTCCTCCAGACAACTCTGCTCTGCTAAACTGGTCCTCACCGCCACCCCTAGAATCAGGAAGAAAACAGCAGGAGGTAGATCCTTCTCCTACCTCACGCACAGACCTGGAACACGCTGCCACTCCACCTCAGGCAGTCCCGCTTGCTAAATCAGTTTAAGAAGGACCTCAAGACCTGGCTCTTCGGCTGATAACTGCCCCCTCACCAGCACCTTGAAAGACCCCATGGGTAAGAAGTTGCAATATACGAATAAATGATTGATTGATTAACTGAATCTAGTTAGGAATAGTGCCAATATTACTTGAAGAGGACTATGATCCACTTAAGCTAATAACCCACCTTGTCACAGCTGTATATTCAGCAATACACACCCGTCATTGGAACACAGGACATTTGTACCATATAGTTCTTCAACGGGTGAGAATTTCTTTGCTCAACCTACCTACTGATTTCTTCATGTTCTCTGTGAAAATGCGATCTGCTTCTGTTCCTTTGTCAAGCCAAACAGTAGCAACATCATAGATTCTTCCTTTTTTCAAGTTTAGACCTGGCTTCCTTGGCATGATTTTCCCTGACTTTTTGCCTTCAGACTTCCTGTTTTGCTGACTGTGTCTCTGGACACTTTACCACTGATAACAAGTGCAAAAGAGCATGTTGTCTCAGATTGGAACATAATAACATTGGCTTATCTACAATTCGCATATTTAATGTTCTTATAGGTCCCTATGCCCTTAGTGTGCACAGGGTCTGTAAATTAAATGCTACTAGCGGGCCTGCAGCACTGATTGTGCCACCCACTTCAGTAGCATGTCAAATGTGTCTGAGGCCTGCCATTGCCGGGCAGTTTTGAGCTGCCCTGTTGACCTAGCAAGTTAACCCTCACACTAAGCCAAACCTTCCTTTTTATTACATATAAGTCACCCTTAAGGTACATCCTGGACAGCGCAAGAGCAGGGTGCAGTGTATTTAAAAAGTAGGGCATGTACTTTAATGTTTTTACGTATGCCCAGTAGTGATAAACTCGTAAATTCATTTTTCACTATTCCAAGGCTTTTCTCTTCCATAGAAAAACATTGGAAATACCTTGTTAAAATTTAGAAGCATAATTTTCCATTGGGAAGACATCGGACCCCTAAGTTTGATGTCTCTGGAATCACAGTTTAAAATCATAAGTTATTGTGAAGTCAGATTGTAAGTTGTAATTCTGAAAATGCCACTTTTAAAAATTGTCATTTTCTTATTTTAACTATTTGGTGCCTTCTGCCTGTCTCTGAATACATGTCTTAGGTGGGTGACAGATATGTTTTGTTCATTTCCTCTAGACAGCCACACATAAGGCGAGCTTAGGTGTGACTGATGGACCTTCTACAGCAGGATAGGCCATCCTGGGCAGGATGGGAGGGAGAACTGACAATTACACCTGAATAGACTGTGTCCTGTCTCCATACAAAGGGCTGCATACATGCGTACAGTGAGTCTGAAGCCAGGGCAGGAAGGGCAGGGACTCTGTGTACTTCAAAGGCCTCTCCTTGAAGTCTCCCCTACTTCAGATACCACCAGTCAGTACACTTCTGGGCCTGTCAGGAAGAAGGACTGCTGTGCTGCTACAAGGACTGCCATTCTGCTGGATTGCTACTCTGCTGGACTCTTTGCTGATGTGCTGCCCTCTTGTCTGGGAGTAAGAAGGAGTGGACCTGCATCTCTCCAACCCAGAACCAAAGAGGATCCAAGGGCTTGCTGGCTTGGCTCCTGTTTTCTGAAGTCTCAGTACAAATGCCTTGCACCCTACCTGCTACAGCACCTAGACTCTGCAACCTGTGAGCCTTGCCATGTGGTGCCAATCCAGTTCTGAGCCCTTGAAAGTGGATATAAAGTGGTGCTTCAGTCAGAAGCAATGCATTGTCACCCATGCATAGATCAGAACAGGTACATTGGCCCCACTGCGTGGATCTGAGTCAACACATTGCCTCCCCAGCACTGACCAACCTCAGCGCATCTTCTTCAGAACTGCCACATCTCAGACCCAATGCATCTCTGCTGCTGAGTAGTGAACATTGTCGCATCTTTGCTACTGCGTGGAAAGGATTAACGCAGCACCTTCACTGCGGGGAGCAACACCAATGCATCACTTCAGCCTACTCCTCGCATCTTCAACATCAACGCAACCAGGATTAAAGTACTTTTTTCTTCAGGTCCAACAGGGTCCCTATAGCTGACCTGCACTCCAGTCAGCCTGACTTTGCCCCAGTCCAGTACGACCATATATCCCCGGTTGGAGCTTATTGCTTCTAAGAGCTATTTCATTAAAACTGCATATATCAAGTTCTACTTATTGGACTTTTGTTGTTTTGGTCTTGTTTCATGTATTAAATTAAGCTCTATTTTCTAACCAGGTGTTGTATCTATTTGTGAAGTGTTCTCAATGTTTTACTTCTTACTATTCTTCTAAAAAATGGTGCTATCCCCATAGCCCCATATTTATCCCCCATGCTAAAATGGTGCAAGGGTGGGAGGAGGGGCTAAATAATGGTACAAAGCTTGCCTTGCACCATTATTTAATGCCTGAGTCAGAGCAGGTGATAGGGGACCTGTGGACCCTTTTCCATGGTTAAACCCCATGGAATGGGTCCACAGGTGCCCTCCCAAAACCCCAGAAATACCCCCACCCACACCAGCAGAGGGACACCAGAGGATGGGGGACCCCATCCCAGGTAAACAGGGTAAGTATAGTTAAGTATGTTTTTATTTTTTCTTTAAAGTGCCATCGGAGGCCCTAACTTGGGGCTCTCTGCATGGAGCAGGATGCAATGGCCATGCCCAGGGGACACTTGTCCCCTGTGCTGGCCATTGGAGTGGTGGGCATGACTCCTGTCTTTCCTAAGACAGGAGTCATCTTTTTGGTGTTTGTTCACCAGCAAAAGATGACGCTAGTCTGGTTAGAGGCATTTTCTTTGCCTCTAACCAGGGTAGCATCATTTTCTGATGAACAACCCCTTCCTTCTCTACCACCACCCCCACCCGGCTAGCGTCTTTTGAAGACGCTAGCCCAAGTTTAGCTCTGGCTTTCGCCATTCTTTTAATATGGGGTCCGTCTGGTGCTGTGGAATAGCGCAAGCCAGCGCTATACTTTTTGCCGCAAAATGCATTTGCGCAGTTTTGCCACAAAAAGTGTACATCTGGCCCATAGTATGTTACCCAATAATTTACCCAGAAACTTTGGTTCAGCTCATCCTAGCACACTCTAACAGGCAATCACACACTATACAAATATTGAAAATAAAAATAATAAAAGCTGGTCAATGAATGAAACTTCCACGCATGTCTAACAGTGATGTATATTTCAACGTATGTTCCAAATGGGAGTACTGAGATAATTAATGACAGACTGAGGGATGGCTCAGCAGGGCCAGGCTGAGAACCAAATGAAACCCTGACAAAAATGTTCAGACCAGTATTTGCTAAAATGTCCAAGCTTGCCCTGCTCCGTTCCTCTACTTTTTTTTTTTTTTTCCCTTTTTGACTCCTGTATCCGGTGTCATAAAAATGGGGAGCTCAAGACAGAATCAGCAGCTATTGACCTACTATAAGCAGCCTCCAATGGCTGCATCCTAACCCACTTCAAAATCCCCTAAGGATCAGATTTTATGCAGAATCCTTTTATTTGTGTTGTCTTTGGTGAAATAAACCATGACAGGGTAGCCTCATAATAGACGTCATTGCCTTTGAAATCCTCTGATAGATACTTTGCCCCATGGATAATTGTTAGACCTGCCAGCCTTAGGGTGCTTTTCCCCAAATGTGTTTTCTACATACCTCCATGTTTTGGATGAATTTTTTTTATTGTACTTGGGAATGTGTGCATTTTATCAATGCTGACCAGTGTTAAAGTGCTTGTGCTCACTCCCCCAATCATGGCTTAATAGGCTTACACCTGATTGGCATATTCAGTGTATTCATAAGTCCCTTGTAGGGTGGTATACTATATACCCAGTGCCAGTAAATGAAATGCTACTAGTGAGCCTGCAGCACCTATTGGTCCACCCAGTTAAGTAGCCCTTGAAACATGTCTCCGGTCTGCTAATGCAACCTAAATGCAATTTTAAACTATCAGTTTGACCTGGCAACATAACCCCCTTGCCAAGCCTTAAACTCTCCTTTTTATTACATATAGGTGACCGCTAAGTCACCGCTAAGGTATCTTATAAGGTACAGTGCATTGCAATTAAATGGTTGGACATGTACTTTTAAGTGTTGTCCTAGTAGTGAACAACACCTAAATTGCTTCATAACTTTTTGGCTTGCCTTCAAGTTCTAGTGAGCCTTCTTCAAGAACGTGGTCATTAGGTTCCTGAGGGTGTAAATATAGCTAGCCATATCCCAGGGGGATTTTTTGGGAGCTTGCTCCCAACCCTACTTGACCAGACTGAGAGATCGCCTAAAAAGGTTACCATACAGAAGTTCAAACGGGCTCAAATAAAATGTGGTAAACTACAGCAGAATTAATAACTTTTTTTGCATGACAAGGAAAGGAACACTGCTTCCAGAGTAATGTTTCCTATTTGCTACATATATAGTCTGTATTCAGTAACCACTCTATTGGGAGTTATGTGATATTTGAATTTACAGTAACAAAAAGCTCACATTATTTGTGCTAACGGTCAGTTGGGTTCACACCTTGTCAGGGAAATCCCTGCTAAATAAAGCATGTGCATGAATTTGTTTTGGTAAAGTGTAAGAAGTTCTCTGTCTGCTTAATAGTGGTCCACATCATTTAATATTTTTAGAGTCATGCCACTCCAATTTACCTATAACAGAAATCAGAATTGCATTTGGGCCAGGAGACCCTGATCATTGACACTGTTCCTGGCACCAAGTGGAACTTCTGAACTGTTTATAGAGCTTCAGAACCATCTACTATTTTGTCCAACACAAATGAATCCAGAAACAGCTGTGCTGTTCTGAGACAATAGTCAAAAGGAAAGAAACTGCCAGCTCAACCTAACAAGACTCATAGTGAGACCATCTTGAGAGTTCCGTAGAGAATACAAGTAGTGGCTTTAAGGGGTGCACATAAACTTTAGTGTAAGCATAAAGTTGGAACCAAAGACATTCAACTTAGGATAACAAATTTCTAAGATGTGTTGAAACCAGCATTATGCCTCATTATTATGGCCATTACCACCCTCAAGCTTGCATGGTATGTAGGTCGGAAATATGTGCATTAATAGTGTCAACAAAGCTTTTTTATGATCCCAGGGATGATATAAGTACCAATACTTTGGGTAAAATTAACAAACATTACTCACCGCATTGAAAAAACTATGTTACAGTCTGAGAAAACTGATTGCAGAAGCCCCCTCATGTTTTGCACTCATATGTAAATAATACTAGTGTTTTCTGACTCTGATTGTGCCCTAGGCAGAGCTAATTAGTCCTAGGGCCAGTGCTCTGTTTAAAATGGTACATTCCAACGAGGCATAATTATAATTGGCTCTGACATCCTACCCATAAGTCCCTAGTATATGGTAGGGTATGTAGGTTTAGGGACCCCAGTTTAGTTAGGGCACCTCTGGATGCACCACTGTGGTCTCTGGTGTCATTGTGAAAGCAAAATGGAATAATAGTAGAGCACACTAAGCACCAATTATTGTGAATATTACTGTTAATCTGGTATTGAATGTAACCATAAAAATAATTCAATTGCATACCTGAATTTCAAAAGAACATAGATAAGTAAAACAGTTAATTTATAGACACCAAGGTGTCAATCATTTTTTTCCTTGACTAAATCAATTTAGAATAAAAATGCTCTTTACACATTTCCATTGTAACTTCATACAGTCACATGATTTCAAACAATAATCAAAGATTAACAGCTTATACAGGATTTCAGCCAATAATGGAAGACTTCAGGCTATTCAGCCTTTGCATAATTTCAAGCAATGACTGAAGATTGTAAATGCAGGCCTGCCTTGCTGGCTGCTTTTTAATTAAAGTTAACCCCAAATTCAACTTTGGAGTTAAATGTACTTCTAAAAGTCTCAAAAGACCTTATTTCTACATATAAGTCACTCCTAAAGTGTGCCCTAAGTGCCCCAAGGTTTGGGGCAGCGTAAATGAATACAGGGACATTATAAAATATGTTTTATAAGCCGTGGTGAAGGAAGAACCACCAAATGTGTTTTTCCCCATTGTAGTACATTAGTTCCATAGGCTAACATTGGGATGCTTTATTTAAAAATAATGAAGTCTCATTTCTGCTAGAAAAGTGCTCATTATTTCATGTTTGATATCAAATTAAAAAAACAATACTGGATTTTTTATAACTAGTACGGAAAAAGAGTATTAGAACTCTTTCTGAAAGTTACCAAAACCAGCCCTGTAGTGCCCTTTCCTGTTTGGTCAGTCTCTGACAGCCTGAGCCAAGCTAGCTTACTGACGTGTGAAGAGGCATGGGCTGAAAAAAATGAAGCATCTGGTGGGAAAACTGCTGCAGCAGATAGAAGAGCAGGAAAGGGGTAGAGTGACCAAACTGTTTTTCAAAAGAAGGGAAA
Source organism: Pleurodeles waltl (assembly GCF_031143425.1). Lineage (NCBI taxonomy): Eukaryota > Metazoa > Chordata > Amphibia > Caudata > Salamandridae > Pleurodeles > Pleurodeles waltl. The sequence goes on from NC_090444.1 coordinate 310,984,612, forward strand.
GCCACCTGGGACAGAAAGAAACCTTCCCCACTTCCTGCTCCCCCAGCCACATGGGAGCCTCAGTAGTTATATTAGGAGAGATGTGTTAGGGAAACATAGCCACCCCAGTGGGTTGTCTCAGCCAAATATAACCTTCAAAGAAAGATTTTCTCCATGTTGGGTTTTTAAAGAATGCTGCATCTTGGATCGATTTTTGACACACTTCACAGGAGGGTGGCACCCTCTACCCCATTGGTCAGGGCTGTCCCCCTACTTGCCAACTGCAAATAAAGGATAAATATGGCCAAGCTGCCCAGCAATTCAGATCCCTGCTGGAAGAAGATCCTGGAGGACAATGACTGCCCTGCTGAAGCCCTGGACTGCACCTGAAGGACCGCATGCACAAGGACTGCACCAGCTGCACACTTTTGGCTTTACCACAAGAAGGACTTTGCTTTTGCAAATACAGGAGTAGACACAATGTATGCTACAGGAACAAAGGTAGCTGACCAGAGTCCCCTGCATCAATTCCTGCAAGAAGAGCCCATCTGACCAGTGTCCAGTGGCTATTTGAGGATTCTAACCAGGTGCATTCTGGGTACTGTAGTCCCAACTTCCAAGGAGCAACACAGAGCTTCTGGAACCTTGGATCAAGTTTTTGGACACTTCAAGGGCTCAAAAAGGAATTCTGGAAGAAGATCCAGAAGTTTGGAAAAATTCGAACAGTTTTATGAAAAAGCTCCATAAGGTGACTGACCCCTCGATGAGAGTCAAGCCGGCAACGTCAAACCACGACCAGGCCTGAATTTCAGGTTTGTCCCGCAGATGCTTTTTCCCATCAATGAGACTTCCAGGCGTTGATCGGTACCGCATGCAAAGCCAAGACGATGATGTTTCATCCCAAGCCAGCATGAAGAGGAACCTCGATTGACGACTAGAGAAAAAGCTCCACACAAGAGACTAAGGGCCTCATTACGAGTATGGCTGTCTATAGGACTTCCGTACCTGCCACATTTCAACTCTGGTGTTTGGACTGCCAAGGGACTCCTGCCACCACCAGGATCATGGATCCCGGCGTGGTGGTGACGGTCGGAGTTGTGGTCAGTCACGGCGGTTCTGAGTTAAGCACCTCCATGGTGATCTCGAGTCCCCTTCCCGGCAGCCTTTATATGGTGGGGTCCCCACCATGAAAAGGCGGTCAGAAAGGTAGTGCTTGGAACCCTGGGGTGGCCCCTGCACTGCCCATTGCCAAGTCATGCGCAGTGCAGGGGCACCCTGCCCAGCACCCTCAGAATGTGCAGTGTCTGCAACAATGCACATTCTGAGGGTGCTGGGGGCACCCTCTATGTGATGGCATTGGCCTCAACCCCGTCAGGAGCTGAGACCAATGCCACTGCACTGATTCCATTGGGATGACCCGCAGAAACCTACTAATATGGTCAGCCCAGTGGAAACATTGTAATTGGGCTGGGGGGAGACCGCCAGCTCAGTGGCAGTCTCCTCCTCACAGAGCTGGTGGGCCAAAAGTCATCCTGCCAGTCTCGTAATGAGGCCCAATTTCAGAAGGTAACATTTTGACTGAGGCTTACCGCTCAGTATATCCGACTTGCGTTACTTTGAGATAGGCCTCAGACTTTGACTTTGCCCTGGTCAAGTGGGACCACCATGTCCGCGGTTGGCTCTTTTTGTTTTTGGACATTAGAAAGCATATTTTTACATTTAGGGCCTCATTACAAGTTTGGTGGTCTGACTGCCAGTCCGCTTCGGTGGAGGCAGCCAAAAGACAATCATGTTGGCGCTCATACAGACCACCATATTACAAGTCACACAGCCAGGACTGACAAAATACAGCCAATATCCTGACACTGCCAGGACTCTGAAGTGTGGGAAAGGGGCAATCCAATCACCAGCACTGCCAGCCAGACAACAAACCACCAAACCTTTTAAGACTCGCAAATCAGAATGGTGGTTCTTCCATGGCAGGGCGAACCGCCGCAGTCGACGCTCACCACAGTAATACACAGCACCACATTGGACCCATGATCACAGTGCCCAGTTGGATCCCTAATCCAGCTTTGATATGCACTGTGGATGCTGCTAATTATTTGGGCCTTGAACCTATGCAAACAGTGTGTTGTGCAATGATGTTCCATGATACTTGACCCAGTGTTTTGAAGATGAGGTGGGACATGTTAAATGCAAGGCTAGGAGTAGCTTACTTTGACATGGTGTTTGTGTGCACACATGATTTGGCAATAAATGTCATATTTTTTGTTAATGACACCAAGAGCCCCATGCCCTGAAGTTGCATGTAGGTGCATGTATGTGCATAGGTGCACACATGTGGAGGGTAGCATTTTGTGTGCACAACATGTGAATCCCTTGTATGTTATCCTGTCAATATGGGCATGTCTAAAGCCTGGCTGTGACCTGTGGAGACCATATGCAGCTTGTGATAATCAGAGGTTGTGGAAGTATGTATGAAATGTTTCACTTTTGGTATAGCTGTCAATAGTCATTGTGTTTAATATGTCATATTGTGTTCCTGGTCAATGTATTGTGGATTGTTCATGTCACAGAAAACACACTGCTCTACTAACTGGTCAGTGCATGGGCGGAGCTGGTGGCTGTTATGGGGACCTTTGTGGGTAGTGTTGGCAGTAATGTCCCCGATCCAATGTCTGCTATGTGCCATAGTTGGACAGGATGGTCAAGACCAGTTGTTATTGGCCTGTTGGGCTGACTTGTAGTTATCCATGCCTGTTCTCTCGGGGCGTGGCCAGGCAGCCAAGATGGCGCACGCTTAAGTACTCAGCTCCGGAGGGGCCTGTAATTAATGCTTGGAAACAACCCAGCCCCCGGGACCTCCCGCGCGGATAGTCGGCGCCTGGGGTGGCGGAGACCCAGAGGACCGCGGGGGAACCCGACCCGGGAGCTTGGGAGGCACCGCTGGGGCTGGTCTCGTAGGGCCCGCGGCCGGCGCTGAGACCCAGTACGAGCTTGGTGACGTGAGCCGGCCGGCGGCTCTGGCGCCCGCCTGAAGAAGATGCCGAAGGGCGGACCCGGCCCAGCTGGAAACGGGCTGCATGGAGCAAAGTGAAGCACCCCTGTGCGCTGAAAGTGCGGCGGGGGTGCAGGCCGTCTGCCGCGATGGTGTGAACACGGCTCCCCGACAAGAAGTGACGCCAGGGAAAGGGGCGCGGGGCAACACCCCAGTGGATTTGTGGAGGCGCCCCATGCCACCAGGGTGAACTTGCAGGGATCGTACTTGGTGACGCCCCCACATGGCATAGTAGCGGCGAGGCACACGGACAGATTACTGTGAAGGTGGGGGCCTAGCCCCTCTGAGGATGGTGGTGCTGACGGTCGGGTTGGGGCAGTGCCCCAGCAAAGTAAGTGAGACACCTTGGGCATGCAGAGCGATGCCATACTGTCCACGCTCTGCGGAAATTTAAAATGAGCCCCATCCCCTCTAAGGACACAAGGGTGAAGCGGTGGGGTGGGATTCACTCCACTACGATGAGATGAGGGAGCGCACTGAGACCAACGTGAGGGAGGAAACAAAGAAGGCCTGTGACCGCAGACATCGCCCCGGGAGTTATACTGCGGCTGAATGAGGAAACGCTGGACGCAAATGGCGGTAGAAACCTAGGCGTGGAGCTGAAGGCGACAACAAGAAAGTCTGCGGAACCCCCAGGAGAGAACCAGGTGAATGGGGGGGAGAACTCCAAGGGAGCCAAGATATTGCTGAATGGATAAGCTGATCTGAACTGTCGGATGTGATTGACTGGCCTGGGAAAGAATTCTAGGCCTACGTAGATGAGCAAACTGTAACGGATCTGTTCACTTTCCTATCACTGCTGAGGTAGAGCACTGCAAGTCCGATGTCATCCAGAAGCCGGCACAAGACCAAAGCTATGCATCGTCTGACACATACTGACCCCAAAGAGGGGGACCCCCAGAACTTTTCGCAGGCTAGAGTGCAGGATACCCTAGCCAAGATCCTAGGGGCAATTGAGGACACCAAAGCTACATTACAGCACAATATCACTCAAGTGGCTGTAAAGGTGGGACTCCTGAGGGCAGACCACCAAAAACTATCCGACAGAGTCAAAGAGGTGGAGACTACACTGGCAGATCTCACACCCAAACAAAGAGACCTAACAGTCATGGTAGAGAATCTCAACGACAGAGTGAAGTGGCTGGAACAGAGAGCAGAGGACGCGGAAGGGAGAAACTGAAGGAATAACATGCAGGTGGTAGGTCTGTCGTAGGGAGCAGAAGGGACGAACATGGTGGCATTTTTGGAAAACTGGTTGCGCACGGCTGTGGCACCAGATACCCTGACCCCGTTTTTCACGCTTGAGCGAGCACACCGAGTAACTTCAAGACCCCTTGCCCCGGGCAGACCACCCAGACCGGTGATTGCCAGAGTACTGCATTACACAGACAGAGATGCCCTACTCCAGAGAGCCAGAGAGGCGGGCCCCTTCAGAGTTGCGAATGGAGAGGTGACGTTGTTCCCGGATTTTACCTTTGAGGTCCAGGTCAGACGAAATTCGTACATGGCAGTCAAGAAGGCCCTCAGAGCGGAGGGGATCCAGTACTCGCTCCTCTTCCTCGCTCGCTTGAGAGTGATGCATGAGGGTCAATCTTTGTTTTTCCAGAACCCCAAGGAGGCATGGAAATGGCTTGAGGCCCATGGGGCAAGTCGGCCCTGAGTGCAAGAGTCTACACACGGGAGAATGGAAAGCACAGAGACCTGGGAAGATGGAGGAACAGGGGCCGGTCTCATGGGATACCAACACAGACACAGAAAGAGCTTGGAAGGCAGGCGGCCCTGGAAGCGGCGGCATCCATGAGCAGAGAGGCGTCCCCCCCGGGAGGCTCCTGGGTGGAATTGGACGACGCGGCCGTGTCCTCCATAGGATGCTCGGAATCTTCAACAAGGGCTCCGAAGGTGAGCCCCCAGACATCAGATGAGCTTGGATAACAGAGGCGGTACTACGGTCCTGGGGTGAGGTGAACTGTATAATTTATGAGGCTCCTCTAGACATGGCCCCCCCACCTGAATTCTCGTCCAACCAGTTAGACTGGCGAGAATCTTAGACACTTTGTTGAACATGTTGCACTGTTGCACAGTTTTCTGGACAACCTACTGTTTGCGAGGCACCCTGGGGAGAGGGAGTTCGATTTTACAGTTACAAATTTTGATGGTGCACTGGGCAGGTTGGAGAGATGATCTCAGGTATACACTCCGAATCATGAAGAGACTGCACACAGGGCGGGGACGGGCAAACTGTAACGCTAATAAGACAGCTCCATGGCTGAATATAATATACTAACATGGAATATACGAGGTATGGGGTCCCCACCCAAACATCATAGAATACTGTCCTTTTTTAAAAGAAGGGTTGTACAAGTGGCGATGCTACAAGAGACCCACTTAACCACAGGAGAGGTAGAATTAAGACGCTGGTGGAGAGGGCAAGTGTTTGCCACTGGCTATTCAGCGTATGCGAGGGGCACTTTGATCTGGATACGGGCGGGGGTACCCTCTGAAATCATATCCAAGGACATAAAATGGGAAGGAAGGTTTGTTATAGTGGAGGGGAGGCTTAATGGATCCCCAACTGTCCTGGGCAGTGATAATGCCCCCAACCAACCAAGATCATGTCCCCTTTATGACACAACTTTCGAGCCATCTCACATGCCAAAAAACCGGGGGAATCCTAATCGGAGGAGATTTCAACGGAGTATTAGATGTGGATTTGGACCGTTCCTCTCCACCGTTTACAGGGACAGCGACACATAGGGTGGCGAGAAAACCAAGAGAATGGATGAATGCGTGAGGCCTAGTGGATGTATGGCAGGAACAACACCCCACTGACAGAGACTACTCATTCTACTCGGACTATATAGAGTGCACACCAGAATAGATAGAGTAGTGTGCACAGCAGATCTTGCACAGGGAATAACCCACTCAGAATACCTTGCTCGCACATTATCAGACCATAACCCCCTACTGATTACTTGAAGGGCGACAATGGATAGGCCCCCCGTCCCGACATGGAGACTGACCCCTGCCTCGTTAGAGGACCAAACTTATACAGAATCCCTTCACCTATACCTCTCCGATCATATTAAAATTAACAAGGGATCTGCCTCTTCAAGATCCTTGGGATGGGAGGCCCTCAAAGTGGCAACTAGAGGTTTTTGTCTAGGTCAGACAGCCGGAGTGAGGCGCACCCTAGAACGTGAACTGAATAGTTTGGAGACGATAATGCGCGAAGGGGAGCGTGGAAGGGGGAACGGGGATGCGGAACAGGAAAGATATGTCCAGGCACGGAAGTCCTACGCCCAAGTGGTAGAACAGCTTCACTGTCACATCCTTCGGACATATCTGGCCTCAATTCAAGCTGAGGAGGGCTGCTCGGGTAGAATGTTGGCGGGGTTAGTAAGGGCAGAAGGGGACAGCGAACCCATTATGAGTGTTTATGACAGAGGGGGGGAAAGTCTATGTAGGCCGGGACCCATAAATGAAACCTTCAAGGATTATTACTGTTATCTCTACAGGGCCCCGGGGCAAGCTTAGGGCAGATGACCTCGATAATTTCTTACGTCCACGCCCTCTGGCCACGCTAGCACCCGAGGAACAAGATAGTCTAGGTGGCCCGCTGACAGTGGATGAGGTGCAGGAGGCTATAGCGCAGTTAGCCCCCAGTAAGACCCCAGGGACGGATGGACTTCCAATGGACTTTTACAAAAAATATTCTGCACTGTTAGCCCCCCAGTTAGTGGAGATGTACACAGAAGCATTGCAACATGGAGTGCTGCCAGACTCACTCAGGGAAGCATTGGTAGTCCCCCTGCCCAAGTCGAAGTCAAAGGAAGCCTCCGTAACTGACTTTCGGCCTTTATCGATGCTGAATAATGATTTTAAAATCCTTAGCAAAGCCTTGGCCAACAGACTGCTACGCCACATCACTGGGTTAGTGCATGCAGATCAGAATGGCTTTGTCCCGAACCGCAGCACCTCTCTGAACTTGAGGCGCCTATTCGCTATTTTGCACATGCCCGAAGACGAGAGACCCGTGGCGGGAGTGCTGCTTGCAGTAGACTTTGAGTAAGCTTTTGATTCAATTAGATGGGACTACCTAAGAACAGTGATGCGGCGGATGGGTATGGGAGGGGGCTGGATAAAATGGATGGACTTACTGTATATGGCCCCGTTGGCAAGGGTGAGGACAGGCAGAATGATATCGGACACTTACCCTATATACCGAGGGACACACCAAGGTTGCCTGCTATCGCCACTACTGTTCGCCCTGGCCGTAGAGCCGCTGGCGGCCGGGATGTGAAGCGGGGGTGCTGGCAGTGGAATAACATGGGGTCAATCAGAACATATCATATCACTGTATGCCAACAAAATTCTCATATACATCAGAGACGGAGAATCAGGCCTACCTTGGGCCTTGCTGACGCTGGACCATTTCGGTGCACTGTCAGGATTATGATTTGAATACAATAGTTAGGGAACTTATCTGGGATGATGGCCGAAGCCGTACAGCACTCCCAACCCTCTGTAGACCAACGCTGGCGGGAGGCCTGGGGGTCCCAGATTTTGAGACTTATTACCTGTCATGCCAACTGCAATGGGTCGCCAGCTGGCTCGCTGGGAAGGGATACCTGGACAGATGGATTACCGATGGCGATAAGGGTACGGATAGGATCATAGCGCAGATGATTAATAAGAGGGTGGCTCGCCAAACGGACAGTCTAATGACGAAAGTAGCCATATCATGCTGGAAGAGATGCACAAGACATGTGGGGGTGGGATCTCCTTACTCCCCGGCTTTGCCGTTGACTGCCCTAAAAACAGATCTGGGGGAGAAAGGCTTGGTAGGGACAGGACTTGGGATTTGGAATAGAGCGGGAGTAGAGACGATGGGTGACTTATTCCGTAACGGGGTGTTGAGGCCCTTTACTGACCTAGTGAATAACGGGGGTGTCCCGCTGGGGCAATTTCTTCTGTACCAGAAGTTAACACATAGGGGGTCATTCTGACCCTGGCGGTAATTACCGCCATGGCGGAGGTCGGCGGTAGCACCGCCAACAGGCTGGCGGTGCACCGCTGGGCATTCTGACCTTGAGAATCCTCCATGGCGGCGGAGCGCGCTCCGCGGCCATGGGGATTCTGACACCCCCTACCGCCATCTGGTTCCTGGCGGTTCTCCCGCCAGGAACAGGATGGCGGTAGGGGGTGCCGCAGGGGCCCCCGTAAGAGGGCCCCACGAAGAATTTTGCAGACACTGAAATTCGCGACGGGTGCAACTGCACCCGTCGCACCTTCCCACTCCGCCGGCTCCATTCTGAGCCGGCGTCCTCGTGGGAAGGGTGTTTCCCGCTGGGCTGGCGGGCGGACTTCCGGCGGTCGCCCGCCGGCCCAGTGGGAAAGCCAGAATGACCGCCGCGGTCTTTCGGCGGGAACCGCTTGGCGGGCCGCGGTCAGAATCACCCCCATAGTCTACGGGAACACTGGGAAACAGTAAATGCAGAGCCTACCACCCACCAAATATTACACCTCCTCTTAATACTAAGGGAAAATGCACACCGTATCACAAGATTGTACCGAGCCCAACAGGAGGAGGCCTTTGATCCAATGCAATCCCTAAGTGACAGATCCTTGGAAAGCGAGATAACAGAGTCAGAGTGGAGTAGGGTGCTAGCATATTCAAGGGAGGTGTCGAGAAACCCGAGACTGAGATATACCCAGTATAATTACACCCACAGGACGTACCTTACCCCACACCGCTTATCCTTAATGTACGGAGGGGACCCCAGGACATGTCTCAGGTGCAGTGACGTGAATGCAGATTTCGACCACATGGTGTGGACCTGCCCCGAACTACAACAGAGCTGGGGCAATGTGTTAGCAGACCTGTCTGGACTGCTCGAAAAGGATTTGGGCTTATCCCCTATTGTGTGTCTCTTGGGTCTTAGAACGGGACTTCCACGTGGGAAGGTGAGGGGTTCTTTTTTGGACCTGGCTCTGGTTTTATACCAGAGACTGATTACTTTGGGATGGAAATCCCCAGATGCCCCTTGCTGATGGAATGGAGACGGGAAGTAGAGAAGTGTTCCAGAGCAGAATTACAGATACTGAAGAGAGAGGAGGAGCGTGGATTCCGCCAGACCCCCATTGCCTCAGAGTGGGAGGAGACACTGACGAAATGGGAGGGGATGTTGAAGGGAGCGGACACGCCTACCGACGGACTGACGTAAAAATAGACTGAGGGACAGAAATAGAAGACAGCAGTGACGCAATACCTACGGCAAGGAAGGGTGAACCCAGGATCTAGATCCAACAGATAATAGAAGGAAAACTAATGTAGACATGGGATATATGGCTTAGGGACACAGAGATGACCGGTTGGGGATAGAAGGAATCGGGCATTGCATGAAGGAGATACCGTTTTAGGATCACAAGGGACGGATAGCATGAAGGGAATTAACCCTGCTCTGAGGGGAAAAGGAAAAGAGGTTAACTCCGGAAAGTGGAATTGCCTGCCCATACAGGTACCATCACATTATTAGTTTGTTCAATTTAGTTAAAGACTGTTTTAGAATTATGGAAATTAGAATGGTGGCATAGTTCTCATATAGCTTTCGTGTACACGCACGAGGCTCCAAAGAACTGGACTAAGAGTAATCAAAACTGATGTAATGGTATAACAAATTATGTGATACCCGCGCAGACCATGTAACATCCTGAGATATAGAAGAGAGACCAGATACCGCCATAAATCATACTATATGTGTATAACAGCAATAAAAAAATATAAAAAAAAATAAAAAAACTATGCCTGTTCTTGTGTGGGACTTGTGGACATGATTTTCTGTCTTGTCTTTGGCATCCCTGCAGGTCAATCAGAAGAAGGAGATTTGGCATGCCATCGCCAATAAGGTGCGGACACTGCGTGTCCACAGCCAGCCGCGCGCCCACTCTCAGAAGAAGTGGAAGGACCTGAGACGCTGGGCCCGGAAGATCGCAGAGGCCCAGCTGGGGCTGTCCTCCCAACGAGGATAGGGTGCCAATCGGCCCATGACCCCCCAGTAGCCTGCATATTGGTGGTGGCCTACCCTGAGTTGTATGGGCATTTGAAGGCAACACAGCAGCCACAAGGGGGTAAGTACAGACCTAACTCATGTTTGTCCCTTTACCAGGTGATTGAGTGAGGGACAGAATGCTAGCTGACAATGTAGGAAGTGTCATGGGTCACATATCTTCTGAGCTCACATTGGTGTACATAGGTTATGTATTGGCAACAGGTGTTTGGTTTGGGACATGATACTCAACTATGGGGACCCCTCAGTCTCATAGCACAGAATGGAAAACATATGACTGTGATTTATGTTCCAGTAATCTGCATTTTGTACTGTGGTGTTAGTTCCCACCAACAGCTCACTGCTCCCTAATGTCACAGTAGAAAGGTGGGAAGGTTCTTGCCCCCAGTCCTCTGCTATGTATCGGGGGCATATATATGTGTGATTTTAAGTCAGGCAGGGGCAAGCCATCTCCAGTGTTTGTGGGTTTCTGATGTGGCACACCAATATGTGAAGCAGTGGTGTCTATCAGCCATGTCACATGACATACATAACTAACATCTTCACACCTGTTGCAAGCTAATTCCCCATGGTAACTGAGGAATGTACATTGACATGTGTGATGTCCCATTAGAGTAGACAAAATGCATGTTGGTTATCAGTGTGCATATGCTACATTTCCACTGGGACACATATGTTGGTATCAGATGTAAGAATGTGATGGTCATGATGATTATCCTGATAGCAGAAAATAGTCACATATTTTGTCCATGGCATACTTATGTAGGTATGATACATAGGCAATGGTTGTCAACTGACAGGTATGGCCCAGACAGTACAGTGTCAACATCATGTGTATTCTGAAAACAGGAATCATGGCTCACCATTGGGATTTTTCATGAGTACCTGCTGTAGCTATGAGGGATATGACACATGAGGCCAAGGTGCTTGGGAACTTCATGATTGATGACAAACTTATTTGGTGCAGTTGTGGTAGTTCATTAACACCTGTGTGTAGGTTGGTAAGTGTGACCTGGATGTTGGCTTGTATCATGGTTGGTGTATCCGTTATGTTAGCATTACCTATGTTTTGCCTCTGGGGATCCTCCACAGACAGATGCCATGCTTGCTATGTCTGGTGTGTGGCTAGTGATGTTGCTTCTCATCCTGTGCATATTAGTTTACTCATGTTAGTGTTAGCAAGGTATGTTTTCCTCCTTCCTGCACAGTGCAGTAGTCTATTTGATACATACACAAATTAGTAAACTCCTATGTGTGTGGGACATTGGTGTGAACTTACTTGGTTCTTATTTGACTTATATTGCTTTTCTTCTGGAGACATTTATCATAGATATTTTGGACCGGAGTCAATTGTCACTCCTTGCTACATCACAATTGGTGCATGTGCGTGTGACGTGCCTACCTCCTTGATACACTGGTATGTGCCCATAGTGATATGGTTGGATCTACGTCGCTTAGTGAAGGTATGGCCTGTTTGTACCAGGGTTGCAGCCTTTGCTTGGCAACATATATTATTGACTGGTAGATGGCATGAGGGTAAGGTATTTGTGTGGTAGTGACTGGGTCTTTGTAATTGGCTAGGTACCTTATAATGGGAATCCATTGCTTGTCAACTGCTTGATTATGTTGTTCTGATTATGGCACCAGTATGTTGTGGATTTGTCACCTAGTCATGGCATGGTCAATGCAACAGTTCATTTTCATTCCTGGTATTGTAGTTTTCTGTTAGTTTGCTTTGCTGTTGTGTTACACTTGTAAAATTGTAGGGCATGCATTGTTTAGTGTTGTTAAATGATTCTGGCATTTTGCTAGCACCTCTGGGGGTCAGTTGACCTGATGGTATGTGATTTCTTACTGAATTGTGATGGAAATGTTATCATGTGTATGTTATGACCGCATCTTCACTATCTATTTTCAGCATCCACACTGACAGGCAAAGGAGATGGGGCACAAACAAGTGGGGAGGCTTTTGGGCGTGTGACCTCCAGTCATGACACCCCATACGCAGATAATTAAGGTGGCCTGGAGGGCGAGGGGAGTGCCATGGTTGAGAATGGATCTGCAACATCCTCATCTGAGTCCTCCTCCAGTGGCAACCATCCCTGTACCATCTCTGTCTGCCATCCCCAGTTCTATCACCTCCCTCCTTGTAGCTCCCCACCCAGTTGGCCATGCCCGCTCATCCAAGAGGATGAGCATCACCTTTGCTGTAGGCACCTCGGTCCCAGCCCCTGTTCCCTCTCTGCCCTCAGTGAGGAGGCTATTGATCTCTTGAGGTCTATCTCTGTAGGTCAGACAGCCATCATGAATGCCATCCAGGGACTGGCGAGCCAAATCCAACAGAGAAATGCGTTCCTGGAGGGCATTTGTGGTGCAATATCTGGCCTACTGAGATCATTTCAGGTTCTGGCCTCTACACTGAAGGGAGCCAGTCACCCCTTGTCTACTGTCCCTCCTCCACCTTCCTCTTCCCAGTCCAAATCCCCCCCTTCCTGACCCAGGCAAAGCACACAGACTGGCATGCCTCCACCTCAACATCCAAGGGAAGCGCAGACAAACATAACCATCACAAGACATACCACTGGCATGCACACATCCACCTGTGGACGCAGCAACAGTCATGACTTGCTCTGACACCTGCACCACCCCCTGCATCACAGACACAACACCTGACACACCTGCAGACACCACACCAACATTCACTGATCCAGCCACCACACCAGTCCTACCCACTGACACCAGCCCAGCAGACCCTCTCACATCCACCCCAGTCCCACACCCACAGAGACACAACCACTGACATATCTACATGCAGCACATCTACCATACCTGTAGTCACCACCCCAACAGACAGCCACCCACCCACCCACCACAGCATCCCCCAGCACCTCCAACCCCTCAGCCCAAGAAACATAAACACCCTCACTCACCCACCCAACTCAAGTATAATTCCCACGAACATGCACCCAAGACATCCATGCATAAACATAAGACAACGACTCCCTCACCCTCCACACCAAAACCCCCTTCGAATGACCGTTCCATGTGTCTAAAATGTTTTTCTTTTCTAACCTTGACCTTTCTCCTACTTGTCCCCCATGGCACCCCCATATGATCTGTTTCCCTCCCCAAGGCCATCCATTCCACTGCCAAAGCCTTCCCTACCCCCCTTGCCAGCACCCATGCCCCTCTCCCCGCCACAAATAGGTCCAGCCCTCCCAAGAATGTATCTCTTCCCAGAACAAAGCCAAAAGCCACCCCTCCCAAGCCCAAACCCCCTCCCCAATACTCCATGATATGCCTGTCTGCCCCCTTGATGCCCCTCCCTGTGGAGGTTATATGGCAGTCAGGAGTCATGTGACAAGTGTGGGCACTATTTAGTGCCTTTGTGACTGCAGTTTTCTACTTATGGACTGGCCAAGGGCCTTGGACTTTCATTCATTTAGCTCAGGCTATTTATTAAAGCCAACCAGTTGTTGGTTCTTCAGTTACATCTTTGTTCTGCATTTCCTTTCCTAGGTTTCAGCTGTTCCTGGCTGACATTGGTTGTGTGCCAGTATTTGGTGTGTGTGCTGCTTCATGTATTTTTTTAACAGTATGTGAGGTTGTGTGCAGTACTGTTATCCCCCAGGGGTAGGGTGTGTATTGTGTGATAGGTATGTGTGTGTCTATCTGTCATTTTGGTGTCATGGTATTGTGTTGTGTTTGTAATGATATGTGTTTGTTGTAGTGATGTGCGATGTGGCCCTGTATGGTGTATGCCTTATCCCCTGATGTGGCTATTGTGTACATGTGGTGTGTGTTGTGGAGTCTTTTCAGTGCAGGCATGGAGAATGTTGAGATGTGCAAGAGTGTTTTGCTTGTGTGCATGTGACTATTTTGGTGTGTGTCCCTCAGAGCTGGCTGGTGTCTTGTAAGGTATTTGGAGTAGTGTATGCTTTGTAGTCTTGCCCTTCACCCATATATGCGCATGTGCATTACATTTGTTGTTGTTGTTGACGTTGGCTGTCCATTAGATCTGAATGAGGCCTGTTCGTGTGGGCATGTTTTTGTGGGCCATGTTCAACATGAGTTGTGTCCCAGTATGGCCTCCTTCCATGTATGGTTTTGCTGCTCCCATGGCTGCTGTACTGGTGTTGTTGTGATATGTAGCTTTGTGTGTTTAAGTCTGCGTGTAGTGTGCATGGGATAATAGGTTTAATGTGCTGTGTGATGTGTGTGTCATTTGCTGGGTTGTATGATTGTGTTGTGTGTGTTCCATTGCACATGGATGTGCATGTGAGTTGTATGTGTGTCCGGTCCCTGGTCAGAGTTAGGTATGAGTGTCTGACGTTATTATATTTGTGCAGTTGGTGTGTTGTTGTTACGAGTTTGTATGTTGTATGGGATTCTGAGCCTCCTGGGCCTGTGCTGAGTTGCTGGGTGGAAATGTGTGGCATTGACTTGTGGTGTGTGTGTGCTGGCCTAAGTGTAGATGGTGTGTATGTGTGGGTCTCCTTGATGCAGTATGTGAGTGTGTGTGTTACTATGCTGTTACATGTGAGTGCAACCCTTTGCACCCCCTTCCCCATGGTATGTTATGTAACTGTACAAATGTATACATTTTACAAATATGACAGATGAGGGTGTGTACTTACAGTTGTTGTCGCCCTCGTCGACGATTATTCTGTTATGTTTCGGGGAGCAGGAGCAACAGCAGTGGGGTGATGTCTAGTTCTTGTTCTAGGGTGGCTCCAGACATGTATGGCTTCCTGGAGGTGAATGTCTTCTTTTAGATTGTTTATTTCCACCTGGTGCTCCGTGGTGGTGTGCTACCTTTTAATAGGTCCAGCAGAAACATGGTCTCCTCTGGACTGTTTGTGCCTCCAGATGAATTCTGTAGTCTGTGCTGGCTGGTGGTGCCAGCAGACCACTGGCAGTCTCCTATGTACACCACTTCCAGACTCATAATTTGGCAGTCCACTCCACCAGCCTATTAGTGGTTGGACCGCCGCGGCCAACCTGGCAGTCACGGACTGCCAAACTCATAAGGAGGCCCTTCATCTTCAAAAAATAATCTCTCAAATTCAAATTTTTGCCATTTTGGTGTCATTTTAAGTAAAGGTAAATATATTTCATATTTTTATAAATTGGTGTTGGATTTTATTGTTTCGTGTTTTAGTCATTTTCCTTTTTGTTGATATTAAATGCTTTACAAACCTGTCTGTTAAGTTAAGCCTAACTGCTCACGGGCCAAACTGCCAAGGGTTGAGCAAGGACTAATTTTTGGAGACCTTGACTGAACTAGAGGTCAGATGTACAGCAGACTAACGCGGTCGCAAACAGCGAAAATCACCATTTGCAACTGCTAAAAACAAAAAATAAACATTTTCTTTATAAAATGCATCCTATTTTCCTTTAAGGAATATGGCCTGCATTTAAAAAAAAAAAAAACTGCTTTACTTAAAAGCAGTCACAGGCATGGTGGTCTTCTGTCCCCTGCAGGCTACCATCCCTGTGAGTGCAACCATTCCCAATGGGGTCACAAATTGCGACCTACCTTATGAATACTAATGTGGTAGGTCATTTGTGACCCCATTGGGAATCACAAACAGTGTTATTTACAGTGTTGTGCATTTGGTTTTGTGACTCGCAAATGTGTTGCAAATTGGGTTATGGCCTGTTACTGAGTGTACATACCTACCTGCCCTTATTGATAATCCACTTTCCCACACATTCTACAAAACAAACTACATATTCAATTAATATTTAGTACAGTAGGTAGGTAATACCAAAGGTATATGGTCTAATAAGGGACTCCACATTAATTATAGAAAAGGTAGATGGTCCATATGATGAGTAACTCAAACAATTTCCATAATTGTATCTCCTTTATTCTATATTCAAGTTAAAATTGTTCCTCAAACATGAAAAGGCCATACAGTCACCATGTTATCCAGGTACCACCTCTTTTTTCAAGGCCTCAATAAACATATATATATATTTCTAATCATTTAAAATCACAAAAAATATATATATACCACCTTACAATTCATAAACACTTAGGGCCTGATATGAGTCTGATGGTCTCAAGACCGCCAGACTCGCAGTGGCAGTCGGAATGCTGTGGCTGTGGTGCTCCGACTGCCACATCACAACCCTGTCAGTTGGACCGCCATCTCCACCAGAATCTCTGATTCTGACTGGCTGACGGTGGTCTTGGTTGTGATCAGCCAGGGTGGTGCTGAAGTAAAGTGGCAGAGAACCAGTGCCGGAGGCCACAGGGGAGCTCCTGCACTGCCCATAACATTGTGCTTGGTTTCCACCTGTCAGCCCAGTGGAAAACATGTAATAGGGCAAGTGAGGAGACCACCAGGTGAGTGGCGGTCTCCTAACCAAGGGTCTGGCGGTTATGTTTTCCAACTACCAAGCTCGTAATCAGGGCTTCAGTGTCTGATTACGACATTGGCAGTCCTAGGACTGCCAATGCTGCGGGGGTGATCAGACTGCTGCAGTCCAGACGGTTCGACTGCTACATTAGGACCATGGCGGTCTGTGCCCACCAGGAACATGGTTCCTGACGTCCTGACAGCAGATGGAATCATGGTCAGACACCGCACTGATCATAAGTCCAGTTTCTACCAGCCTTTTTATGGCGAGGACCCCACCATGAAAAGGCTGGCAGAAACAGTGCTGGAGGCTAAAGGGGGGGCCTTCACTGCCATGGCATGGCAAATGCAGGGTCCCCCTACCCAGCAGCATCGAATGCTATGTCTGCTATGGAGACAGTGCGCATTCTGTGAGTGCCTGTGTGCTACGGTATTGTCCTCAGCTCCTTTAAGGGAACTGAGACCAATAACATGGCACTGTTCCCGCCGGCTGACATGTAATGTTCCTGCCGATCAGTCTGGTGGGAACATCATATTACAACTGGGAGTGAGGCAGTCGGGTTGATGGCTGCCTTATCCCTACAAGTTTGGTGCTCGGCTCGTTTGACCAGCAAACTCTTGATGAGCCCCTGATCATACAAAAACTTCTAAATTTCAAAATAAATTCTCCATTTAACATCCAAAGCACCATCAAAAAATATCACCAAAGAAAAGCAACATTAACAATTGTGTTTTGTCTAATCATGTCTTGTAGAGATAGGTTTATACTCATCTCTAGTCTGCTAGTCCCTTAAATTAGTTCGTGATAAGACTCCAATCACTGATTTTGGTAATTCTGCATATTGTTACATTTCAAGGCTGAGGACTCAAATCATAACTATCTTTGTCCAAAAGCACAAGAATCAAAGTACTCAAAGACAAAATTTGTGAAATTAAGATATTAAAGTACAACTCAGACTTCGAGGTAGAATACTTTGAATTAACTCATAGACTATGGGCCTCATTACGACTTTGGCGGTTTCTTGGCAAGACCACTACAGTGGCGGGCACAAAAAAGACCACCGGGCAGACGGTCATCCTTCTGCGGTATTATGACTCACACTGTGAAGACTGCCAAAAACCAGCCAAAATTCCAAAACAGTCAGGACTCTGGAGGGCTGGAAAGAGGCCATTTAACCACGGGCACTGCCAGCCCGACACAAATCCACCCACCAGACTCACAAATCACCACAGCGGTTCTTCCATGGTGGATAATCATTGGCGGTGCAAGATGCCGCAGTCAGAACCCACTACTACCAGAACACAACACCACATTGGACAGTTTGAATACCCCACAACTGACACACATCCACACACCCGACACACCTACACACTGCACTATATAACGCATCCCCACACAACCCACAATCCTTTACTACTAAAATGCCATTCTGAGACACCAAGAGCAGACAATTTCATAGAGAGAGCACCCTTACAATATAGGTACACACACAGCACACGTCGCACACACCACACACCTGAACAACTAAGACATAACAAATATATAATGAGCACACACATTTAATGACAAGCATCCATTCCTCACAACACTCCATCCACACCCTATCAATCCCCCAACACTGCACTCTTACACACACAACACTCCCTACACAGTCAACACAACCACATCATCACAAAAGTACCTACGTTTCAATAACGACGAGTTGAGGGTCATGGTGGATAAAATTGTCAGGGTAGAGCCACATCAGTTTTGAGCACAGGTCCAGCAAACACCAATTGCCAGGAAAATGGAGTTGTGGCAAAGAATAGTCTCCACGGTCAATTCTGCATGCAACTATCCACGCACAAGGGAGGACATAAGGAAGAAGTGGAATGACCTACAGGGGAATGTGCGTTCCATGGCATCACAACATCAGATTGCCATACTCAAGACTGGCAGTGCATCCCCACCTCCTCCCCCACTGTTCACATCAGGGGAGGAGAAGGTCTTGGATATACTGCATCCTGAGGGCCTGACTGGAATACCTGGGGGACTGGAGTCTTGTAAGAACCCACAACATGCATGTCACACCATTGTCATGCCCTGCATGCTTCCTCGACATCCAAATACTCCCTAATTAACTGAATGTCATAGTACACCTACCTGCAAATCACCTAATGCCCCTCTCCTGCATGCCAGCACCCACACAGCCCAACTGCCCACACAGCCCTTGGCAAAGGCATGGATACTATAGGCTAATCCTACCACAACGACTCCTACTATGCACTAGCCCATCAATGTGAAAACCTAGAATGTGCATATCACATCACAGTTCATGCATGTATGACTATTATAGTAGATACGCCAATTAGATTGACTGTGGACCAGTACATGGCAGTGACAGCAATGTACTAGCACACCACAATGGCAACCAAGGCTAAACACAACTACAGCTCAGTGACAAATCCTAATTGCCAATGATCTATATCCCTAAGCTTGAAATGGACTGACCATGGTTTGGAAATTGGGATGGCAGTCTCCATGCACATGCATAACATCCAGAAACAGGGCTATTACCTTTGCATACTCATAGTATGTTCCCAATGGGACACCATGGTGCAATGTGCAGCCATATTGTGACATCTAGCAAGCCTGACTATTCTCTAGGTAACAGAGCTGATCAGGCGTTTGAAGTATAGAACAGAACCAGAACCCATCCACAGTGATATATGTACCAAACGTGAATTACAGCACCCAACATGGAGTATGGAACACATGACACAGACTTGTATCCACCACCAAGGTATGCTGTGTAGCATCTGTCATTGTCATTGCAGGGAATCATGTTAAGCCACTGTATTCATCTGACAAAGAGATAACCATACACACTTTCTAAACTGAACTCTATGTCTCACTCCATCCACAGGTAATCCTGCCAATGCTACCATGGAGAGGATATCAGACACTGCCAGCCCTCTTCAGCAAGAAAGCCCCAATGAGGACAACACACCTGGGTGTCTGGACAGTGCCAACCTACCTGGCCCAGCTGGGACACCTGCTTAGTCTATGACTCCCTGCCTCACCCGGCCCACATCAATCCCCCCAACCGTGTTGCATGGACATCACAGCTAACCATTCGTCCCCAAGCCTGCGCCCCAAAGACTGTTGAAACTATTGTGTGCCCCACAGTACAGGGACCTGAGTCTGATCTTCACACCCCAGACAATGATGGTCCTGTTAACACTGGGAGTGGGTATACAGTGCCAGGAGCACAGGCACTTGGAGGCAGGGTGCATGGGAGGGATACTGTGTGCCAGAGGATGGGGCCCCCAAGGGACTCTGATGACCAGGAAACCATCTTCAAAGTCCTGGGAGCATACTAAACTTCACAGGACAGGATAGGCCAGATTATCACCATGTGGGGGGAATTTCAAATGCTGCAGAGGGAATACCAGCAGGAGAGCATGCAGCAGTGGCAGGCACACAATTCCACACTTGCCTTCATTGCAAGGGTGCTGAGGGACATCAACACCACCCTGCATGGTTTCTCAAACCACCATTAGGCCCCTTCCACTAGCAATGTTACATCTGCCCCATTTACATCATGGGCTTCTAGTAGAATAGAATCCCTGCCAGGAAACCACAGGCCTCAGATACCCCTCCCTCTGTAGCTGAAGAACTCCCTGCAAACATGGATGTCTACCCAGGCATCCGGCTGGAGCAGATGCAAAGACAAAACCCACTGCCAGGAAGTGAACCTCTCCTGATTTGTCACCCTTGTGTGCCACTGAGACACCCTGTTGACTGTTTTGGGACAGAACTCAATTTTCCCATGGTACAAGGGTTGCATAGGTCCTCATTATCCTTATGAGGCTACTTGATTTGGGTGGCAGAATCACCTGAATTGTATGGTACTGAGTACCATCCCATACCATGTGGAACCTGTCGGCCTAATCCAGGTTTTCCGGCTAATTAGCAGCGTCTCATCCATGCCTTAGAGCAGGGATGTATAAATGTACAATAAATCACATTTGTACGCAGTTACTGTATATGTGTCTAAAATGATACAACAAGAAATATAATGATTCCCAACTGTGGTCTAGTAATGCCCCCCTGATTCAAACTGGCAGTGTAACGGCCATCAGACGGAGGTTCCCTCAGCAGGACACCCATGCCAACAGTAATGTCACTGGACAGATGTCAGAGAGTGAGGTTGAAATCTAGAGCAAAACCAGGGTATTGTCCCTATACTGATCTGCAATTAGAGCATTACAGAGAGTACCAGCAGGATGGAAGGAATGGCGCCACACAAAGCACATATGCAGGTCATAGATGTTGTGCCCATTGTAGAATACCTCCAAAGCAGGGGCACTCAGATTGGACCTATGCATCACCAGTCACAGGCTCTTCACAAAATCCATCTTACCAGCTGTCATACACCTCTCATGTCTGTAATCAATTACCATTGGCTACTGACAATGAATACCTGAAGCCATTAGTAGGAAAGCCATAGAATAAATTCCACATTCAGTGGGTGGGAGGAAATGAGAATAGGAGAATACAGGAAACACAGCTCAATACTGGACAGTCCATTAGAGAAGATAGGGCCAGATGTAGCAATTTCCGAATTTGTGATTCGGAAATTGCGAGTCGGTGCGACTCGCAATTTCCGAATCGCAAATTCGGATGCAGAACGGTGTCTCAGACACCGTCTGCAAATCGCTATGAGGTCGCAAAGACCCACCTCATTAATATTAATGAGGTGGGTCGCATTTTGCGACCCCATAGCGATTCCCTGCACTCACAGGGATGTTGGCCTGCTGGAGACAGCAGACCTCCATGTCTGTGACTGCTTTTTAAATAAAGAAGTTATTTTTTTTGTATTGCAGCCCGTTTTCCTTAAAGGAAAACGAGTTGCAATACAAAAAAAATAACAAAACCATTTGGTTTCGTTATTTCAGAGTAGGCAGTGGTCCATTGGATCACTGCCTGCTCGGAAAAAACATTTTTGGCAACATTCACAAAGGGGAAGGGGTCCCATAGGGACCCCTTCCCTTTTGAGAATGGGTGCGAATTGCTTTGCGACCGCGTTCGCGGTCACAAAGCAATTTAGCATTGCGGTGCGAGTCGCAAATAGGAAGGGGACACCCCTTCCTATTTGCGAGTCACATTCACATTTTGCGAGTCGGTACCGAATGAGCATCGCAATGCGCATTTTGCATGGCGCAAACTGCGATTTTCGCAGTTTGCACCATGCAAAATGCTTCCTTCATCTGGCCCTTAATGTTGGAATCTGTGTAATAACACAGGTTAGAGCTGAACCACTATTACTGCACACCTTACATTTTATCTGTCTGCTTCCACAACTCACCAATGGACCTCATTACACCCCCGCTGATGATTCAGAAGGTGTAATGTCAGCAATCCACTTGTGAATGTGCACATTCAAGACTTGAAAGGTCCACTCAACATACCTGTATGTCATTGGAAGTACTCATTGATGATCTCTGTCCTAGAGTCAGCTTCACCTTCTTCCTCTGGCTCTTCATCACCTGCCATACCAGCGTTTCCAGCCACTGGCCCATTTGCCTCATCCTCATCAGCTTGCAAAGATATCTGCCGTCTCAGGGCTAAACTGTAGAGCATGCAGCAGGCAACAATTATTTGGCAAACCTTGTGGGGCGAGAAGAAGAGGGCACCTCCAGTTAGCTCCAGGTACCTGAATCTTGCATTCAGGAAGGCGAAGGTTTGCCTAATTACACACCTTGTCCTCCCCTGGGCCTCATTGAAACGGAGTTCCCCTGGCGTGGCTGGGTACCTCACTGGTGTAAACAGCCAAGGAAGGTTTGGATAGCCAGAGTCACTTGTAAACACAATGGTAGGACACTTGAAATTGTAGGTTCAGTGACTGGCCGGAATGTGATGACAGATGACATAACATTGAAACACATAACAATACATACTTACCAAGCAGCCAGGCCCTCTCTGTGTGAAGTCTTGCCATCATGTGTGGGACATTACTGTTCCGCAATATGTAGGAGTCATGCACTGATCCAGGAAACGTGGCTGTCACTTGTGAGATGTACTGGTCTGCCAGACACACCACCTGGATGTTGATCGAGTGGTAGTTCTTCCTGTTCCTATATACCTATTCATTGGCACTGGGAGGGACCAGAGCTACATGTGTGCCATCAATGGCCCCTATCACATGAGGAATGTGTCCCATCTCATAAAAGTATGTCTTCACATAAGCCAAATCTACTCTTTGGGGGAACCTGATGTAGCTGTCCAGGTGTTTCAGGAAAGCACACAGTACATCCTTCAACACCAGTCTGAACATGGGCTGAGACCTCCCTGCTGTTAAAGTGACAGTATTCTGAAATGAGCCTGTGGCCAGGTAGTGTAGCACAAACACTACTTGTACTATGGGAGGTATTGAACAGGGATTGTGAATGGCTAGCATAAGATCTGCCACCAACTATCTACATAGATCCATGATGGTCTGACGATTCAGACGGTATGTCTGGATGACATGCCTGTCTACCATGGCTGCAAGGTCTACTAGTGGGCGGTACACTGGTGGTTGCCTTACTCTCCTCCTGCCAGGATATCTATTTTGAGAGGAGAAAATGAAAAATGAGTCATGCAGTAGGCACACCTCAGCAGCACATGGTATAGTAGCTCACACCTAACATCTGTAGGGGATGCATAGCACTGCTGACATATACAATACAGACCATGGATATACACGTTACACCCTCATTGGTGCACATTGGCTAACATGTAAGTCGGATAGGACATATGTAACATATTTAATTGAACATGTGTGGGTGACTGAGCAGTCCTGCGTTGATCACGCATATTTTTGGGAATCTATCTGTAAATAGCCATTGCATATCTTCCTCCGAGTAGCTTAACAGACTATCAACATATATACAGGCTCAACCTGTCATTGTGTCAAGAATGTCACATTATGTTGCACAACCATGATGGCACAACACAGGGTTACACAGATATTTTGGGTGAGTAAGTATCTAACGCACTTAATTAAGCACATCCATCAAGAACATGTGCACAAAGTGGCAGGTGCCTGACCTATTGTAGTGGACAGGTGGAAGTGACCTAAGTCTGCCAGTGGAAGTCTTCACGGCGGTAGGCGGTCGCAACTACTGTGCTACTTATCATTGGTTGACATTGCTGCCTTTTCTGACTGGGGCTAATGGCGATGACCGCCGGTGGTCACAGTCCTGCATGTGGTGGTTGTGACCTCCATTTTCTGCAGCCTTGCTCAACTTGACTCCTGGCACTGTTGCTAGCAATACCTCCATGACGTGAGCTGCTATGTACTACCTCTGGGAGCCATCATGCCACTTCCTGCAAGTGATAGGGCCTCTGCCTTCACCCCGGAAGTGCTGGATAATCTGGTTGAGGAGGTCCAACCCCTGTATGGACAGCACCAGAGGAGCAGGTGAGTCCAGTGCCCCAGTCGTGTGTGATAGGGGTTGCATGTCATGTTGATTCAGGCATGTGTACTGGTGAGGGAGTAGGTGCATGCAGATGGCATATAGTGAATTCATGTGAGAAGAGGGGATGGGTATGTGTGGGCACTTGCTGTGACAGATGTGTAGAGACCCCTCCTGTTGGTATGGTGCATGTGTACATGACTTTCTCCTTTTGTCTGTGTCGTCCATGCAGGTGAACACCCATCAGAGGAAGGGGATCTGCCGTGCCATCACCAAACACAGCCAGCGGAGCACCCATTGTTGTAAGAGGTGGGAGGACCTGAGACGCTGGGCATGGAAGACCGCGTAGGCCCAGCTGGGGATGTCCTCCCAATGAGGAAGGGGTGCCCGTCAGACCCTGAACCCCCTAATGGCCCGCATTTTGGCAGTGGCCTACCCTGAGGTCGATGGGCATTTTGAGGGCAGCACAGCTGCCACAAGAGGGTACGTATTGACTGTATCCTGGTACTTGACTCCGGTTGTATGGTGTTTGCTGTTCCACTTTCCACTGTAGCTTCTGTGACAATATGGTAGGGACTACATGTATGTAGACTAGTGGAAGTTCCCACCTTGCCTGAGTGTTAGATATAGATGTGTAGGTGTGGCATCATGGTTTGCTATGTGTACATTTAGATCACCTGTATCAAGACATATAGGGGGTCATTTTACAGGACCGCCAGGGCTGAAATGACGGAAGCACTGCCAACAGGCTGGCGGTGCTTCCAGGATCATTACGACCGCAGCGGAAGCGCCACGGTCGCACCGCCGGGGCCGGCGGTTTTCCAACACATTTACCCCGGTGGTGATAATCTCAGGGGATTCAGAGTCCCCGACCGCCAGCCTTTTCCTGGCGGTTTTAACCATCAGGAAAAGGCCGGCGGTACGGGGAGTCGTGGGGCCCCTGAGATTATCACCACCGGGGCAAATGTGTTGGAAAACCGCCGGCCCCGGCGGTGCGACCGTGGCGCTTCCGCTACGGTCATAATGACAGTGAAAAGCGCAACGGGTACAACTGCACCTGTCGCACGGCCACAACACCGCCGGTTCCATATGGAGCCGGCTCCCATGTTGCGGCCCCCATCCCCTCCGGCCCAGCGGGGATGTCAAAATGGGCACTGTGGAAGTGCGGCTGCATTGACGGCGGTTACAACTTGGCGGGCAGCGGTTGCCGTCCGCCAATGTTGTAATGAGGCCCATAATTGAATGTGCAGATGCTCAAATGACAATGCCCCATGCGTGACTCCATCCTGCCATTTCTATGGATGTGAGCTGGTGTATCACCCTACCCATTAAGTATGATTGGTCCACCCACCATCATATGAGCATTAGTGGCTATAAGGTGTCTGTCCACTCCCATATGTGTTGATCACCTGTTTTGCAACTGAGTGACTCACCTTTTTGGTACACGCAGTTTCTACTACTGGTACAGGTATAGACTCCATGTGAGGCAGCCATCTTATTTACACCGCATATATAGGACAGCACATATGGGTTTGTAGTTGTTTCCCCGTTGTCCATTCATCTTCATTCCATTGTGTATTTGAAGGTAGCGACAAAAGGACATTCTAATTTGGTTGTTTGATTTTGCGTATTTAGACTCATCATGTATTTCCATGAGGTTTACATGTGGGCATTTCACATTTAACCCAATGGCTTTGTTCTAGAGGTGGTAAGTGCTTAGGCAGACCTAGCCTTTGATAATATGCAATGTCAATACTAAGTGTGCCAATGCTCTACCAATTACAGTGCAAAATTGGTTAGTTGCTGCCAACATCATGTCTCAATGGTTACTTGGGGGCACATGTTATGAAGTTGGACAATCATTTCTATCCTTGGCCTAGCTGATGTGGTCACTTTGGACAGAATTAGGTTTTGAATGACTTATGAGATCAAGAGGAAATGGTTTTGTTATACCACTATTTCTAAAGCAGTCTTTTGTTGTAGTGGGATATGTTATCAGTGCAAAGGCAGTCATGTAGGTCCATGAGTGCATCCTGTGTACATGTCATTTCCATGTGACGTGTGTTGCCTGGACTTAGGTACAGGTAATCACATGTCAGGAATAGTGTGAGTGACGTTGGTTTACTCGTGATTGTCAAGTCGGCAGCTGTAACTGCATGTCAAGTAGAATGGTAGGTGCCCTATGATGTATTTTGTGGCTGTATGAAGTTTATTTGTTGTGACACTGTACTCAGTGTTTGATCATGGATGTATCATGTGTGCTATGTAGGCCATTGTATCTGTACATGCATGTATAAAGGAATGTGGTGTAACTGTGTTTAGTGAGTTCAGATATTCCTCTCTGATTGTGTAAAAGTAATGATGTGCCTATTCTCCAGACATGTATTCTACACATCAGATGTCACCTGTATGGGAGTCCCACTTGTTGTGGCTACATCAGTTAATGTATCCATATTGGCATATATGTACAAAGGGTTCGGCCAGCCATGTGATATGACTGTCAGATGCTGTATTGCCTGTGAATAGAGTAGTCTTCACTATCAAGGGACATTACTAATGGACCTGGACTGGTCAGGCATAGTTTCAGAAAATGCTTGATGTGTTGTGATCAGTCACCTGCTCTTTCTATAGGTGATAGGAGTATGGAGAGGTATGATCAGGATTATGCTAGATATTCCTGTTTCAGCTAGGGCATGATGAGAATGCTGACATGCCTTTACTGGTCATCATTTGGATTACTTGGATTTTGATGTGGATGTGAGGGATGAAATAAAGGGGTGGATAGTGGTGACATGTTGTGGCATGATGTAGGATATGTGTATTGCCAACAGAGATCGCCTACCCAGGAGATGTTTACCTACAGCTGTGCATGTTTACATGTGTGTTTGTGAGGAATATGTTAACCCTTTTTCTTTCTCTACCTCTCTGTCTATCACCCCCTCTCTCCCTATTTGTGTGCATCACAGCGACAGCCGAAGGAGACGGGGCACAGGTGAGTGGGGATGCTGCTGTCCACGGGACCCAGAGTGCTGTGACCACTGACAGCGAGGGACCCAATGGCCCAGAGGGTGAGGGGAATGCCACGGGGACGCCGGATCTTCTGCTTCATCATCTTTGGAATCATCCTCCAGTCAACAATATCTGGTGGTGGCAGACCCTTCTGTGACCACGCAGCACAATCTTTGTCCACAACCCCCCTCACTACCACCACCCTCCCTGTAGCTCCCAACCCAGTTGTCTGTGCCCGTTCACTCAGGAGGGTGGGTGTCTCCTTCGCCACAGGCACCTCTGTCCCTGCCCTGTCAACCCTGGTGCCCTCAGTGAGGAGGCTATTGACCTCCTGAGGTTGATCTCTGTGGGTCAGTCGAACATGGTAAATACCATCCAGGGACTAGCAACTCAAGTCCAACAGAGCAATGCGTTCCTGGAGGGCATTCATGGTGCACTGGCTGGCCTACAGAGATCTTTCCAGGCTCTGGCCTCTGCACTTACAGCAGACAGTCATCCTTTGGCTTCCGTCCCATCTCCATCTTCTTCTTCCCAATCCCACAGGCCTTTGCCCCGTCCCAGCCAAAGCACACAGGCAGACAAGCATGCGCCCACCTCAACATCCAAGGGTACAGCTGACAAACACAAGCACCACAAGACCCATCATGCACACAAACACCCACCTGCAGACACACCGACACCCACTACCTGCACAGACTACCCCACAACCCCACTTTCACATACAGTACATGGGACACACCTACAGACACCACACTGACGTTTACAGATACAGCCACGACTCCAATCCTACCTGCAATTAGCACAATAGCAGACCTGCAGATACCCACCCCAGTCACTATATCCCCAGACACCACAACCACAGAAACACCCACATGTAGCACAGCCACCATACCTGCAGTCACCACCCCAACAGACAGTCACCCATCTACAACTGCATCTCCCAGTACCTTTCCCCCCTCCTCCCAAGACACATAAACGCCCACATTCAACCACCCACCCAACAGACACAAAGCTCAAACAAGCATTCTTCACATGCACCCAAAACATTCACCAAGACACCTCCTACAACCACTCCCTCTCCCTCCACTCCCAAACCCTTTTGCCATGACCGTCCCCGTGTGTCGAAGAAGTTTTTCCTCTCAGAGTTGTTCCTTTTTGCTACTCCTCTCGTGCCCCCAAAGGGTCTGTGTCCCTCCCCAAGTCCAGCCCTACCACATTCAAGTCCTCTGCTGTCCCGCTAGTACCCATGCCACTCCCCCACCAAGAAGTCAACCCCTCCAAAGTGTTCCCAGCCCTCCCCTAAGCCTCTCCTTAATCCCTCTCTCTAAAACACCCCACTCCCAAACCAAAACCTACCCTCCCCTGCCCCCCTTAACTCCCAGGGTGCCTGCCTGCCCCCTTGATGCTCCTATCTGTTCAGGTTATATAGCAGTCAGGAGTCATGTAGGGACACTCAGGTGTGCCAAATGTGCATTGTGCACATTGTTGTTTGGACCCGCCTATGGGCTTTTCATATTGTACATAGCTGAAATGAAATGATATATAGATTTTATATAGCACAGCTTATCACCAGTGAGAGTCTTGAGGCGCTGTCCCTGGGCACAGGGAGATGAAGTGATTTGTCCAGAATCACAGGACGTTGTGCCAATGCCGAGGATTAATCCTGGGTCTTCAGCTCCCAAGGTGGGTGCTTTGACCACTGCGCTACATCCTGTCCCTTCTGTATTTATATATGTATTTATTAATTGATATACATCTGGGTCAACCATTTGTTGGTTCCAAGTTTACATATTTGCCCTGATTTTCTTTTCTCATGGCTGTTATGGTCTTGCCTGCTTTAGTTTGTGTGAGTTAGTTTTGTGTGTGTGGTGGTTGTGCAACCAGTTGTGTTTGGGCAGCATGTGTTGGTGTGTGCTTTATATTTGTACCGCAATGATGGCTGTGTACTTTGTGTTGGACATGTAAGTCTTTGAGGCATGCATTTATATTGATATTGTGTATATTGATTGTGTTGACATTTGATATTTGGATTGCCGTGCACCCTTGTGTAGTTGTATTGGGTGCATGTGTGTGTGGTGATTGGTATGCCAGAACCTTTGTGTAGTGCGTTTGTGTGATTTGAGTATGCCTCATTGTATGGCTGTGTGATTGTGTGTATTGATTCTCTGGTGTTGTTACGTAGTGTTGTATGTATGGTTTGGCAGGTAGAAAAAGTTATTGTGGTTGCTTGATGGTGCGTTTGAGGTGTTGCAGTTGTGGTGTACTTGTGTGATTTGGTGGTGTTATGTGTTGTTGTGTTAGACTGTGCCGGTGCTGTGTGTCCACGGGTTGGTGTGTGTTTTGGAAGTGTGTATTGGCCATGGTATATGTACTATGTCTGTGCATGTGTGTTTGTGGCTGTGTGTGAATGTGTGTGTCAGCGTGGGAGTATGTGTGTGTCACGCTATTGCCACCCATTCAGGATGTGTATGTTGTGTGTGCATTGATACCTTGGCATTATTCAACAGTGACAGGTAAGTGTGTGTGGTTCCAGAGTCATTGTACGAGCAGGTGCAGTGGGAAGATGTGTAGTCCAGGTTCAATGGAGTGTCCAGATGGGTATGTGTTCCTGAAGGTGGGTGTCTCCTTTTAAAGAGTTGGCTTCTGCCAGGGTGTCTGTTGTGGTGTGACCGTGGCAGAAACCTTGGTGGTGTACAGCCTCGTAATCTGCCTGGCAGTAACATGGTTTTTTTTGGCCTGAAGGTGCCTACTGCCATCCATGGCAGCCTGACCGCACTGGTGGTGCCGACGGTGATTTGGCTGTATTCTGTTGTGAATACCAACATGGTCAATTTTTTGTTGGTCTTATCCGGCAGCCTGTTGGTGGTCAGCCTGCCATCGACAACATGGAGGACATGAGACTGCCAGACTCATAATGAGGCCCTTTATGTCATTTTTAAAAGATTTTCAAATGCAATAGATATATTTTGAAATTCTTCACCATGGTTTGACTCCATATAGATTATAATTTAATAATACAATGTAATGCACTCACTTGGTAGTCTATAGCATCACCATACTTATGTTTTTAATGCAACAATCCATGCCTCTTAAAAGCCCTAAACATCATAATGCTTGCATTGTTCTAGAAAGTTGGTGCCATTTAAACACTCAATTGTTCTCAAATTAAGGTCCTGTTGCAACACACACCCAAATTAAAATGAATGTCCTCATTTCAATTTTGAAAGTTCAACACTACATATTACGGTGCTCCCAATTTCATGCAGCATCTGCAAGTTATAATTAATTTGTTTAAGCTATGGATAGTTAAGAGTGCTCTCCCAAGAATGATAACATAAAGTAACTAACATCGTTACCCAATCATGGTGTTCTGTAACTCACCAGAATCATTCTCAATACATTGTCCAAACAAACAGGTTTTCACAAGAAAAATCTCCAAACTCATTCCCAAATTGCTAGCCCTTCATATAGCCTATTCAAATCACCTGCCATTGTTTCTCCAGCCAATATAACAAGGAAGTGAAATTCGCATTCCTAGCAAATACTCAAAGATCATTCAAAATATTCATCATTCAAATTAATCAGCAGCCCAAATCCTCATGGGTTCATCTTTTGCCTCTAATTTATTCCACCTATATTAAACTCTGAAAATCATTTATATTTTTATAATGTTCGTTAGCAATGCCAATTCAAATTAAACTCCTTAACTACTTTTTTGTATTAAGATAACAAAATCAATTTTTCCATACTTTCCAAACTTCAGTTTATATATGTTGAACAATATTACAAAATATACTCAAGCCATTTCTTTAGGCTGCTCCACTTTTGGCTCCTTTTCTTTTTCACACATTTTTCTTTCAGTCTTTCCCCCAAGCTGTCCATGACCTGCAAACATCCCATATAAATGATCTTGTTCAACCAACAATAAACTTCAACAAGAATTCTAGTTACTATGTTGATCATATTCCAACACAATCCAACATGACTGACATACATAAATAGATGAAAATAGCAAAGTTAAACTTGTCAAATTTCTAAAGCCTAACTATAAAAATACATCCTCGACAGTAAGCTGTTGGACTCGATCTTCAATTGTTTTTGTTACATTGCTCCTCCACTATTGCCTTTAAGCTACTCCTGTTTCATAAACTCTTAAATTATTATTCAAACAAATTAAAATCTCTCAGGTTGTCAAGCCTGACTAGATAAATATTGATTGATCCTCAACTATAATCAACAGCCATTGCAGTAAGCTGTGAGACTCAGGCCCTCATTAAGACCGCCACACTGGTGGTTGGACTGCTGCCAAAGTGGTCCGACCTCCACATTAAGACTGTGGCGAAAGCACCACTGGCGGACCACTATTAGGATGGCTAACAGCCTCGCTGTGCCAGCAGCCTTAAAACGCTAGGGCAGTGCTGCAAGCAGTGCTTCCCTGGCAATTACGAGTCCCCTCTCCGCCAACATTTGCATGGCAGTTCTACCCCCATACAAAGGCTGGTGGAGACTGGGTGCCAGGGGCCCCCATGGACAGCCCTGTTGTGCTTTTCACTGCCTGAATTACAGGCAGCGAAAAGCGTGATGGGTGCTGTCGCACCCAACCACCACAACATTGCTGTTGGCTCCATTAGTTTACTGCTGGGCCAGCAGGTGGAAATGCTGTTTCTGCCTACTGGCCCAATGGAAAACTTGTAATAGGGCCAGAGGACAGAAAACTGGAATGGCGGTTTTCCGGCCCAAAGAGTTTAGCAAATGGCCTCTGCCACTCGCCAAACTCATAATGAGGCCCTCAGACTTCAGCTCCTTTAAATACATTGGCCCCAGTTGTTGTCTTTGAGCTACTGGATAATTTCTAAACTTCCCAAGTTATTGTGAAATTAATTTAAATTCTCTGATGTTAACACCCCTGACCCCATTTCATGTTTGTGAATAAGTAACATTGGATGGCCTATTCACAAACTGCTCTTTGTAGTACAGTTAGTTGTAATACAATAGAACTATTCAAATACTACAAAATTATATTCATGAATCTACATGCAGAGACTCTCTGTGGAGATCGCCACCCCTGTTGCAGGGACCTCGATGCCTATATTTAAGTGGTAAAGAGGGAACGACATATGGGAATGGGAAATGGTTAATAAGAGGTAAGAAGGGGTTAAAGGACAGTGAAGGATGGTTTGGAAAGGCTCAAGCATACAAAAAAGTAAGCCAATTGCTAGTCACACACTGCACTTCTATAGTTATTACAGGCAAAAACATCCTAAAACAGTTGTAAATGGACTGAAAATCAAGCCTGGTGTAAGTCTAGAGCCACATATAGCCAGTCACTCGAACTACAAAACCTTTTCCCAGAATACAGTGTAAGCAGGGAATTAAAATAGAAGATAATAGAAAATATTCAAAAGAATATGCATGTTATATTGTATTTACAATTTTTAATTTAAAGATAAATGTCAGTTCTTTTTTTAAACATGCATTCTTTACTTAATTCTCTAGCTTAATTAATATTAATGCATATTAAATAAAAGTGAATTTTTACGGTCACCGGGATTTTTCAAAATAAATATGTTTACATGAAATTATTTTGAATACCATTTAAGATAATAGTGCTGTAGCTGTTTTTATTTGCTCTAGTTTAAAAAGATATGACATTGTTTAACATAAATATTTAAAATTGCACTATTTTTGCTAAATTGTTTTACAGCGAAGGAAACCATTTTATTTTTTCCTAAAAGGTATCAAACAGAGAACTCCACCCTGGTGGTGGAGACCTCGGACTAAGTGCATAAAGTTATGAGAGTAACTTACACCTGTAAATTTGACTCCACTCTTTGTTTCTGGGAGTGGGGGCATGTAAATCTATGCTTTCCCGTAAATTTACACTTGATAATGGTGAATAGTTAAAACTAATACAGTTACTAGAAAAACGTAAGTGGAACTTTACACATGAGTAAATCTGCACATGTAAATTTACCTTTGTGACTAGGGTACTCTATTTTTTAAAATTCACCGAGGGATCCCATGAGATTGCTTTTAAAGCACTGAACATGCTTCAGTGATGTGTGACATAACATACCTTCACCAAAAACATTAAGTCATGACTGAGGAAGCTCCCATTCTCCTTCAACACCCAGCAGTACTGGCTTACACTTGGTATATTTTCTTTATATTCATGATGCACTAACAAGCTAATCTGGTGGCTAATTTGAGATCTGAAAATTATTTTACTGCATATTCAGCTGTCCAGAAAGGCATAAACCTGTTTTAATGCAGGGAGAAGTCTTCTGTTGTCCTCAGTGTTAGCTGAGCAATCCTTCTTTTGATTTGATGCAGCAAAACAAAAATGACCTGTTTCGGCCAACCTAGACCTTTTGGATTTTCAACAGCACCCTGAAAGACCAGTTGTGAGCTCTATAAGAGTTACATCAAAAAATATGAAACATTTTTTGGGTCTTTTTAAATACAATTATGAGACGAGCTTATCTAAGTATATAAAAGACAAATCATACTTTTAAAGAAAAGTTACAACATTCCTTAGAAAATAAACTACATTATAGAAACTCTAGATGTTGTTTTATTCTATTCAGCTATTGATCATGGGACTGCATTTTGTCAATACTTCCTTAGAGCCAGGCCAATAGAACTTCTCTAACATATACATGATTACCCAGTAATGTCTCACTCAATGTCTTCCTGTTCAGTGATGAAAACTATCTTCAGAAACAGGAAACACACAGGGGTTCCACCTCTGCATCAACGTATGCAAACCTCTTTTTAGGGTAGTAGGAAAAAGAGGTTGCAAGGTCTGAAGAGAATGTCCTCAACATGAATAATGAGGTGGTATGGATATGATTCTCTAAATAACGACTTTTAATATGGGATGGAGATGAAACCACCTTAATGCAGCACATACAGATAATTAATGTCAAACAATATAACATAAAATGAATAACTATTTTGAGACCATAGATTACAGTCTAAGATGCTGAACTGTATATCAAGGACAACAAAGCCCACATTAAAATGTATAGGAAGCTGGCAATTCTGTTCCTCATGCAAACGGTGGGCATCCTAAAACATTAAAGTGGATCATGCCCTATGGTCAGTTCTCAAGTGCTCAGGGAGTCTGCTCACAGAACAGGATTATGAGATGAAGGTTGCATCAATAATGGAAATATTTGCTACACATGGATAATCTTGATCAGTATTTGATCATGCCTACAACAGAGCTAAAGCAAAAGATAGAGAGCTCCTTCACTACAAAATGGATGAAAGGGAGTATAAAAGGAGTTGTAAATAAATAGCTCAAGAGGAGCCTACATTCAGATTTATAGTGGAATTCAATGAAGCATAGTCTGGAGACGAATATTGAGAACGCCTTGGTATGTGATTGTTGATGATGAACACTTTAGGCTTTATTTAGTAATCCAGCCCCTGCATCACTTATCAGAGGACTGCATCATTCAGTGAAATTCTAAAGAGTAGTTTTTACAAACCAACAACACAATCAGGAAATTGGTTATCAACTGAAAATAATGAGTTTTGGAAGTGGGGCTCATAAAGCTTGAAATGTGGCAATGCCAAAAAGGATTGTGTAATGTATGAAAGTCAAAAACAACTGACTGAAAAATTACATGCAACACAGAACAAATGATACATGTATTTGAATGTGACTAATAAATAGCATGTGGGCAGTGTAATGGAGAAGATGAGAATCAGAATTCTCCATCATTGCAGAGTCATTAAATACAATTTCTCTACAATAGAGAACTACTTCATGGATAAATACAAAGGAAAATTTGATGGTCTCCAATCTTGTGGTACAGAGAATATAAGACAACATCTGAGAAATCAAGACAGGGAGTTAGAACTAAAAAAACAGGAATCAAAATTAATTTTAATGCAAGCTAATGAAAGTCTGTTGGAACATAGTATTGATGCTGAATTACATGTACTTCTATGAACATTTTTTATTATGAATTTAATAACATAACGTGCATTTGAAGTGCATGGACAATTGAATTGAATTTTATATTTCTGCTAATTTACATTTCCTTCAAGTATCCACTTAAGGATTATATATTGCTGCTACATCTGTTTATATTGCATATTTGTTAGGATACCAGCCATCTTTTGCATTTGTCAAAATATTCTTGATGCACAAATAAGAGATGCATCATAATATGAAGGGTAAAGGATCCCACAGTCTGTCCCTTTGTAAACTTTAAACTGATGACTAGAGATTGCTAAATTGATACCTATTGTATTTTAATGATATATTTATCATTGACTACTCTTTTACAACATGATGATCAAGTTTAACACAATGCATCTTAGGTTAATACCCTTATAAAACATGTTTCAACATACATTGTGCACTTTGAGAGCTGACCTACATCTGCATTAAGCACTTAAGCACAATGAACTTTGTTTGATATCCCTTGAAAAGCTACCACAAAACACATTATGCACTTTGAGGTCCGACCTTCAGTAGCAATAAGGGGCAGATTTATGAAAGTGACACTTAGTGCCCGTTAGCGCCCCCCCTAACGCCACTATGGCAGTACCATATTTAAAATACGGTGCACCATGGCCGTACTTAGGGTGACTAGCATCATCATTCTTTATGCTAGTCCGGCACTTTTCAGAATTTGCATCAAGAATTATGACGCTAATCCTGCAAAGCACCCAGAGGCCCATTGTAATCGATGGGAGCCTCTTTTTAACGTCTGCAACAGCAGGCATTAGAAATGCCGATAAAAATGGTGCAAAGGAACCTCATAGATTCCTTTGTGCCATTTTTGTGGCCCCCCCTAGCATCGGAACGCCCCCCTTGCATGCATTATGCCTGGAACAGGCATAATGTGTAGCAAGCATCGACCACTTCGTAAATATGGCGCTGCATTATCCCCTTCCAATGCCACATTAGCATTAAAAAAGAAATGACACAACTGTGGCATTCGAATGGCGCAAGGCCAGCATAAATCTGTCCCTAAGTGCTTTTCGCATACATATGCAAAAGACACTGCATTGAGAAAACATAGATTCTGTAAAGGTAGAACATGTTGTCAAAGAATAGAAATAGATTGTAAATCTACTTGACATGGTAGGCTCCATGTTAAGTGGTGGGTATTGTATACATTGCAGCAGTGTCATATTTAATGGATTTGTGTAAAAGCTATATTGCAAAGATGTTGAATTTCTGGTTCATGTGATGAAATAATATGCTAAAGAAACATAACAACTTTTCAGCGTTAAGATATGGTCTAATTTCATACCAACAAATGCAATCTAATGTAGATAAAGATTGAGATATTAGTGATTAAATGCATAAGGTTTGATTCTTTTATGTTGACAATGGATATATGAACAATGATTAAGAGTTAGATGAACTGACTTAATCATCATGGAAATCACTTTTCTGTTGATCGGTATTAAGTGACTATGCAATTTGAATATGATGGCAAACATGAATTGATATTTGAATCTATGCATAAAATGAAGGCAGCTATTTTCCACCACAGTTAGGCAAAACAAAAGAAGGACTGATTCCACTCAGATAAAGATGTGGACTCAGAAAGATGATACTGCACCAATGGAAGGAATCTATGCTGAGATGGGTAGGCCATATTTTTCACCTATTTCATTTTAAAATGAATATATACATTTTGATGCTCTACTCTTGATTTGGCCCTCTCTTAGAATTTTTTTTGCTGACACTGATGTGCTGTTACTCTGAAAACACTTGGAGGTAGAGGATTTTACTAAGACTAGGTCCAACGGCTGCTGCTGCTTATATGCCTTCATCCTGCACTTTGTCTTTATTTACAACATGAAGGAACAATTACTTAGGTTGGAAGTGGGCTATGCACTCTTGGGAGGTGGGTCCAAACTACTATGGCTATCTGTCTAGTGCCAGCTGCAAGACGGGCCAATGGGAGAATTAGGAGATGACCCAGGGATTTCATGGAACACAATATGCAGCTGAATGGTGTGTTTCCTCTAGGGTGCAACCATGCTACTATATTTGATGCAGTGGCTATTTTCGGTGAGGTGAATCCTCTTGGAACTCAATCATGGTGCACAAGCATTCTTTGTTTGCGGCAGCACACAACTTCTGCCCAATCAATGCATTTACTCCTAGCCATCAACATGTGGGTGGAGCCAAAGCACATCTAACAAGGCACACCCATTCAACACCCAGTGCTTCAGCTTTCTCTTTTAACCCTAGATAAGATACCTGCACAGTAGAAGTGTAATATAATGCCAAAAAGTTATACAGCTAACTCATCAAAAGTGCTTCCAACTCCAGTAATGTTTTAAACTCTGCAAAGTAGAATATTTTTTTTAAACAAAGATATTTCATTACTTACTCCTTGTGCTTGGACAACACTACAGGACTCCATTTTGAAATCTACTAGTAAGCTTCCTTTTTTTGTTATCAATTTAAATAGATGGAGTGACAAAACTGATTGGTCGGTATTTCCTGTTTTGTTATAGAGTAATGATGGTCCAATGTAAACCTTTAATATTCTAAATTTATCATGAGAACAATGACATTTGTCATTCAAATCAAAATTGTAAGGCAACCACTTCTGCTTCCTTTTTAGGTCTGGCATGGCCAAGACATTATGGCTAAAAACAAATACACATAGAGTACGATTAATCAGCTCATGTTAGACATTGGCTGCTTTCAGTCAGCTTTCTTCTGCCATTGCTTGTAAAGTGTCTTTCATGTTTTGAATCAACCCTTGACATTTTGCAGATGTGTACATTTCTCCATTTAGATGTTTAATTAACAATTGGAAAAGAAAATAGTTGCAAAGCAACATCATAGATGCTATTGACAAGTGGGGTGTTAAGTGAGGCATGTGACAGCTGCTAATGTTGCTGATGCTGCATTTGCTCTACTCTCTGGGAGTGTGAGTAAGCAGGTAATTAATGGGGGTGGATGCACAGTTTCATTAATCCAAATCTGAACGCAACCCCAGTAACTACGGTAAAGAAAATGGAGGTTTAACTTAGGAAAAGTATACATAGTATTTAGCAAAATCAAAACAAGGGAAATATCAAAATTCAACACAATAAAAGTCCAATATCCAATTTCTAGAGTTCAAGAATATTTAATAAAACTGATAACACAAAAATGATTAAAATATCATACGAGGAACCTAAGTTATGATTTTTTATACGTTTTAGGGTAAAAAGAGCAAAGAGATAGCACAGTATCCTAGGGTGCGATAGACAGGGATCCAGGCTTCTGGCAATACACCAGAGAACAGCTAAGCCTAGCACAAGGGCCAGGTCAAAGAAGATAGCTTTAGGCTTAAGGCCTCATTTAGGGGCTCATATGCAAGCCCCTTGCTCTGCCATAGCATCATTTTTTTAAATGCTGCAGTGGTGCAGAACAGTCTCCAAT
The DNA here is from genome assembly GCF_031143425.1 of Pleurodeles waltl. Lineage (NCBI taxonomy): Eukaryota > Metazoa > Chordata > Amphibia > Caudata > Salamandridae > Pleurodeles > Pleurodeles waltl. The sequence continues at coordinate 311,022,958 of NC_090444.1, forward strand.
CCCACGCCATATTTACAATTGGCACAATAGGATCATTGCACCAGTTTGTAGACCCTGGAGCCACATTATACCAGCGCCAGGTATAATGTGTGGAAGGGAGACCTTCCCTGCTAAGAAGCCAGCAGGAATGGTGCAGTCAATCTAGAAGACTTTACTGTGTCATTCTAGTGTAATTTATTAATGCCTGCTCAGGGAAGGTTTTAAAGTGATGCTGTATTGTTTTGAATGGGGCCCCCTTAGCATTGCTGGACTAGCGTCAACATTTTTGACACTAGTCCAGCAAAGCGCTATAACTGCATCAGAAATTCTGACGCAGCTGTGCAAATGAGTGCCAAAGTGCACTGTATTGTAAATACAGCACTACCATAGTGTTGCTAGGGGTGAAAGGCCAGCACAAGCAAACTGGCGCATTGTGGTTGATGCACCAGTTTGTAGTAAATGAGGCCCTTAGAGTTTGGAGGACAGAGTACTACAGCGTAAACATGACCGAGCAACGTTTCTGACAAACACTGGGTCTACCACCTCAATTAGAGATAGGTGGGACTTATTTGTTCTGTTGACGGTGCTCCTGTTGGCTCAATCTACAGAAAACTTCTCAAATGGAGTGCAAGCCATAAGAGCAAGGACATGACACCACCCATCCTATTTAGGGTGGACATTTTAATATCTTTTGTTCCTGCCTAGCCCCTCTGAGAAAAGGCCCAAGGTACGAAGGTAATTAGCTTTTTGTTTTTCTGAAAGAAACTCTGTCTTTTGGAGTTTGCTACTGAAAAACAAAAAAAAATGAAGAGTTTGATAAATGGACATCACAACAGATAAATGCTGTCCACCAAAGGTTTTGCACATTGGAAATATCTGCTGTAAATGTAAAGAGATCATGATTCAGCTGCTGATCATCTCAAAGTTTGACATATGGATGACAAGAGTAATGTCCTTGCCACCCTGACAGGATGGAATGCAGTGCTAATTCAGGCAGTTATGTCTTTTTTCTGGAAGTCAAAGTCATAAAGCAGTGCAAGTTTGAAAGCTGATTCCCACCAAGTCCTCTTAAGCTCAGATACCCATTATTTGCAAAGCCATTTGTTTTGGTGGGAAACGCTCAGAGCAGGGAATTTTACATTCATGTTTTGCCCTTTAGTCAGTCAGATACTTTTGCAGCTTTGCTTGGTCAAGAAATTCTCATTGGGACTTGGGGCCCAATTTATATTTCAGCAAACAGCCTGTTGTTCTGCCGAAGGACGGATTACTCCATCTCCCCGGTGGAGGGTCAACCTGACGGTTTTTTAAGGACAGCCAACCTGACGGTCATTATTAAAGCATTGACGGGAACCGCTATCACAACAGTTCCTGCCAATGCTCTTTTTCTGTTTAGTACTACAGGGCTCTGGCTACATGACAGAGCCCTGTATCAAAGGATTATTATTATTTTTTTTAATAAAATCCCAAAACAGGATGCTATTAGACTTCTCCATCTTCCTGTTGGAGGGACCACTCACCAAATTTATAATTGACCACCAAGCTGGAAGTCATTTCTAAAGCATTGATAGGACCACGATCAAAGCTGTTCCTTCCAAGGCTCTTCTCTGCTTAGTGCAGGGCTCTGCTACGTGCCAGAGCCCTGCACCAAATGGTTTTATTTTTTATTTTCAAAATTAAAATCCAAAAATAGGATTTTTTTTAAATAAAAGAAAAGAAAGTGCCCCCCTCACCATGGGAGTCATCTCTCATGGCAATGGAGATATTATTCCTTTTTTACTGTCCCTTACCCTCATTGTTTGCCTGCAGAGACGGACAGTAAAAATAATAATTATGTCTGTCCATCTTAATTTGGTGAGTGGACATATAGGCTCTCATTATGACTTCGGCGGTACCAGTGATGGAGGTCATCAGACCGCCATATAATGGCTGATGAGGGCTCTCTGCCATAAATTGGGTGGAGAGCCACCAGCAACCATACTGGTGGTTGGCAGTGCAGTGGAGTTTGCTCCTCTGGCACCGCCACGTCAACACAACATCGCCACGCCTATTAACACTTAGTAATAGGCATGGCGGTGTTGTCTTGGTGGGGGCGCTGGCGGCTGGGCAATCCCCATGGACCCCATACTCTCCTGGATGACCACCGTGACAACTAGCTAAGGTGATGGACTGACAGGGGAGGGGAAGGGGAGTGTTGAGTGTTGTGTGCGCGATTGGGGGGGGGTGTTTGTGTGAATGGAGGGTGGTGTGGGGTGTTGTGTGTGTTTGTGTGCGTGTGTATAGAAGTGTATGTGTGTGTGTGTGTGAATGCGTGTATGCAGGGGTGGGGGTGTCGTGGTTGTGTGTGCATGTGTGTGAATGAGTGTGCGTGTATGTGTGCGTGTATGTCTGTATGTGTGATGTGTGCCTCTTTGGATGTACGGGGTGGGGGTTCTGAATGGGGATCGGGGGAGAGGGGTTCTCAATGGGGATAGGAGACGGGGTTCTGAATGGTGATCGGGGAGAGGAGTTCTGAATGGGGATCAGGGAGGGTGGTTCTGAATGGCGATCGGGGGAGGGGGTTCTGAATTGGAATTGGGGACGGGGATGTCTGCTTGGGAGATGGGAAGCTTCTGATGGGGTTGGAGGTAGGCGGAGGGTCCTACATGGAGGGAGGGGTTGGTGAGTCCTGCAGTGGTGACAGGAATGAGCATTCCTGTCACCAGTATAGTTACCGCCAAGGATTCTGTGGCGGGGCTGCAGCCACGGAATCCTTGGCAGTAAGGATGCTCACAATACCACAGGCGGTGTCAGGTGGACCGCCGGTTTGAAGGTGGTTCACCTTCGGCCAGGCTGTCCTACCACCCTGGCGGTACAGGTGGTGAACTGGCTGCAATACAGTCAGTTCACTTCAATTTTCATAATTTAGCGGTCCTGCACCTCCACGCTGTTGGTGGTGTGGCCGCCACCGCCAGCGTGGCATTGCAGGACCGCCAGGGTCATAATGACCCCATGGTAATTTTACAGACGGCCCTTACTCTGCCGGGCCATCAGAAAAGTTTGGCTATGAAGGTGACAGAGAAGACACAGTTCAAGCCAAACTTGTGATCTACCCACATCTAAATCGAGCCAATAAACCATTATCTTGGTGGTAAGCATACTCCGTTGCCATTGCGACAGAGTATCCTTATTGAGCAGTTTTCACATCTCATTAAAGAGAGAACATTAACAGAGAGGGCAGTTTTAGACAGGCTGATGCTAATCAGCCTACTTGAGCTTCAGGCAGGAATAATGCTACTTTGCAAAAGTTTAGTTTTCTTGTATATCTACCAAAATCTAATTTCACAAATTAGACTGGATTTACAATAAATATTAAAAGCAATAGTTGATTAGACATGGATGTCTATTATAAACCAAAATTATAAAAATAGCAATTTAATTCTATGTTAGTTTTTCATTAAACAACTGCTACAGACCTACACAGTGAAAATAGTGTTTAGGGAGCCAGTCTCCGTAGGAACTTTTCAACCTTAAATTCTTACACGTTCTTCCTTTAAATAGTAGAGGTATATATATAAATTCGGGATTAGCACATGTTACTATGGTTAAGGGTCAGAGAACATACATAAACTTAAGACTGGCCAGAAAAGCTCCAGTTTGACAGTTCAAGAACCAGAAGCTACAAAAAGTGGGCATGATCATGCAGAGACATTCTCTCAGAGGCAGCATATGCAAAGCTCTTGTTTACACTTTGTATCAACTCCAACTTTGCTCTTTGCAGCTTTATAGTCAACTCCACACATTTAAACAAGAGCAAAGCATTTTACTTTAACACTTTGGCCCTCATTACAACCCTGGCAGTCAGTGATAAAGCGGCGGTAATACCGCCAACAGGCTGGCGATAAAAAAAATTGAATTATGACCATGACAGAAACTACCAACACAAACAGCCACTTTAACACTCTGACCACCACGTGGGTAGCAAAAAGCACTGTGGCGGTAACCACCAACAGATAGGGGGAAGACAATGTACCGCCCACTGTATTACAACAGGCCAATCCGCCAGCTTTTCTGGGGCGGTACCAACACCATCAAAAGCACGGCGGAAACAGTACACTGCAGGGAAACGACTCACCTCTCGACACTCAAGGAAGAACCACAACGCCATGGAGCCAGAGCTGCAAATTTTTCCAATTCTGGTCTACCTCCTCATACACCAGGAACACGAACACCGGCGAAGACGACCACAGTGAGTACTGCACCTAGCACACAAGGGGGGGAGGAAAAAGAGAATGACACACACATGCATCATGCAACACCCCCAAACCCACCCTCACCCCCAACACCATATACACAAGCAAATGCAACAACATTACATACACATCCCGTAACCCTCAGGAATAACGCAAGGACAAAAGGAATGGATTAAAATGAGTGTAATAGTACAATTTAAGATAGATATGTCCTTAAAGCAATAAATAGTATGTACAATATATACAAAAGGAGGGACAATGCTCACTCCAAAATGTCCGTGGACCCACGGGGTCATAACACATAGGCCAAGGCCACACTTGACTCCTGCCTCAATACGGAGAGAACACTGCAGGGGCATAAGGTCGAAAACACACAGGCACCTCAGGAGGATGGGGAATGGGGGGGCACCCCAGCCAGAAGATGGTACAATGCCACTGCTGCTGGAGGGGGCTACATGCCCACTGCTTGGTCCTGTGGAGTGCAAAGCCACGGTCTTTCTAGTGGGTGGGTTGCCCACTGCTTGGTCCTGGGTAGTGCAAAGCCACAGTCTCTCTAGTGGGTATGTTGCCCACTGTTTGGTCCTGGGGAGTGCAAAGCCACAGTCTCTCTAGTGGGTGGGTTGCCCACTGCTTGGTCCTGGGGAGTGCAAAGCCACAGTCTCTCAAGTGGGTGGGTTGCCCACTGCTTGGTCCTGGGGAGTGCCAAGCCACAGTCTCTCTAGTGGGTGGCTTGCCCACTGCTTGGTCCTGGGGAGTGCAGAGCCACAGTCTTTCTAGTGGGTGGATTGCTCACTGCTTGGTCCTGGGGAGTGCAAAGCCACAGTCTGTCTAGTGGGTGATTTGCCCACTGCTTGGTCCTGGGGAGTGCAATGCCAGAGTCTCTCAAGTGGATGCCTTCTTCCACTGGCTCTGGAGGGTGCTTTGTGCCCAGTGTGCTTCATCCTGCCATGGAGCGGGTGAGTGGATGCCTTCTTCCACTGGTTCTGAAGGGGGTTTTGTGCCCAGTGTGCTTCATCCTTCCATGGAGGGGGTGAGTGGAAGCCTTCTTCCACTGGTTCTGGAGGGTGCTTTGTACCCAGTATGCTTCATCCTGCCAAAGAGGGGTTTAGTGGATGCTTTCTTCCACTGGTTCTGGAGGGGACTTTGTGCACAGTGTGCTTCATCCTGCAAGGAGGGGGTGAGTGGATGCCTTCTCCCACTGGTGGTTCTGGAGGGGGCTTTGTGCCCTCTGTGCCTCATCCTGCCAAGGAGGGGGTGAGTGGATGCCTTCTTCCACTGGTTCTGGAGGGGGCTTGGTGCCCAGTGTGCTTCATCCTGCCAAGGGGGGGTGAGTGGATGCCTTCTTCCAATGGTTCTGGAGGGGGCTTTGTGCCCTGTGTGCTTCATCCTGGATGGTGCAAGGTCACAGTCTCTCACCTGGGTGTCACACCTACAGGTGTTGCAGGGGCCAGGATGCACTGCAGCCCATGTAGTCACGACTACACACTGCCCACTGGCAGTGACGGCTGATCAGTGGATGTCAGTTGCGATGCAGGTGGCGGTGCTGTCAGTGGTGGGTGATGCTGCAGCCCTTCCCCTGCAACCTCGGACGGCTGCCCACTGGGGCTGCTGCTGCTGGCAGTATTGCTGGCTGCGATGCAGGTGGCGGTGCTGGCCACGGTGCAGATGGCGGTGCTGGCCGTGGTGGGGGGAGGCTCCAGCCATTCCCCTGCAGCCTCGGATGGCTGCCCACTGGGGCTGCAGCTGCTGGCAGCGTGCTGGCCACAGTGCAGGTGGCGGTGCTGGCCGTGGTGCAGGTGGCGGTGTTTGCCCCGGTGCAGGTGGCGGTGCTAGCCATGGAGGGGGAAGGCTCCAGCCCTTCCCCTGCAGCCTCGGACGGTTGAAGTGCCATGGCTGGTGTTGTGTACCCCTTCCTGCCCTTGGCAGATGGTGGTGCCTCCTTGCTTCTGCCAGCTGGTGTTCCTTTCCTGCCCTTGCTGGCTGGTGGTGCCTCCTTCCCCTTGCTGGCTGGTGTCCCCTTCTTGCCCTTGCTAGGTGACAGCCCCTTCTTGCCCTTGGTAGGTGGTGCAGGCACACTGGCTGTGCTGATGGGTGCCTCCTTTGAACCTCTTACACCTGCAGTAGCTGCAGAAACCACAGTGGCCGTGGACTGGGTGGCTGAGGTGCTGGGCTGGGTTCTGGCCACCCTGGCCCGAAGTGAAGGGCGGGGACAGGGGTAGGGAATAGGTCAAGGGTGGCGAGGAAAAGCTTCTTAAGGACACTGGGGTGGGAAGAGGGTGAAGGTCTGGGAGTGGAAGAAGAGGGAGTGGTTGTAGAAGGTGTCTGTCTGCTGTGTTTGGGTGCAGGTGCATGGGCTCGATGCTGTTGTGAGGTGGATGACTGTTGGGTGTCTGTGTGCTTGCGTTTGTGTACTTTGGGAGGAGGGGTCACAGACACAGTGGGAGAGGACACAGGGGACAAGTGCATGAAAGAGAGGGTGGTGACTGCCAGTGAGGGGTGAGTAGTTATAGGTGTGCTGGTAATGGAGGTAGTGGATGAGGATGTAGGGCATGCAGGTGTGAGTGGAGACGCTACTGGGAGGGAGGTGGACGAGGAGGAGGAGGGGGACACAGTGGAGGCAGTGGATGTTGGTGTGTCTGCATCTGGATGGTGCTTTTGTGAGTGTCTGTGGGATGAAGTGTGGTGCTTGTGTCTGCCTGAGCCACTTCTGTGTGTTGATTTGGGTGAATGCATGTCTAAAGGTGTGCTTGGGATAGGTTGGGGCTGAGGGGATTGGGACTGGGTAGAGGAAGTTGGAGGGGGGAGGCTGGAGACATGGACAATGGCTGCCATCAGTGAGTTGTCCAGAGCATGGAATGCTCTCTGTTGGGCCGCCACGCCAGAGTGAATGCCCTCCAGGCATGCATGTGTTTGTTGCAAATACCCTGCTAGACCCTGGATGTCATTCAATATGGTTGACTGCCCAACAGAGAGGGATCTCAGGAGGTCAATAGCCTCCTCACTGAGGGCAGCAGGGCTGACTGGGGCAAAGGAGACGCCCACCCTCCTGGGTGAGCAGGCACGGGAAACACGCTGAGGGGCTGCTGGGACGGCGGAGCTGGTACAGGGCATGGCTGCTGTACCTGTAATTGGGGTGGGCACAGAGGTGTCCACCACCACCAGGGAGCTTCCATCAGAGGACGAGTCACTGATGGTACTGCCCTCTCCTGTCTCCGTCCTGGTGCTCCCTTCGCCCTCCGTCCCACTAGTGCCCTCACCATCTGTGGATTTGGCCTCCAGGCCCATGTGGGATGCAGCTCCCTTTGTCGCTGGTGCCTCTGCTCCTTCACCAGATGATTCTGATGCACACAAGGACAGGGTGACAAAACAAAAAGGGGATGGAAGAGACACAGGATACACTTGGTCAATGCCAGCAACAACACTACCGTTGGTGTACACAACTCACAGGGAACAGCCCTATGCACTAGGCCATACACTACCAGTTACAATGCTAGTCACCAGGCCATGGGGTACAATGCGTAACAACATTAGCTGCACACCTGACACCCACAGGACCCTGCCCTGTAGTAGATGCCCACTAACATTATTGGGGTTGAAGTTCCTCTGAGCTTGCCCATCATGGAACTTACCCTGCCATGTTCGCCCTGACCGAGGGGCACCCACAGCCCACATCCCCACCCAGGTAACACCTTAACATGTGCAAAGTTATGAATCAGAATCTGCCTCCTCTGTCTTCCTTGCCCAGCGGTGCAGGTCCTCTCACTGTTTGCAGCAATGGGTGCTCCGCCCATCAAAGACCCCCAGGGTCCGCACCTCATTGTCGATGGCACGGAAAATACCCTTTTTCGGATGGGTGCTGATGTGCAGAAACAAAAACAGCAGAAGAGGTATTATTTATACCGTCCGGACTGTCATACTCATGTACCAACATATCCCTCCCATCCCCTTTGTGCACATACATTGACCACCATGCATGCAGCACTCTGCCCAGGACCCCTCAGCCCCCCTACACAAGGCTTACACACACAGCACTCCATACATTCATGTCCCACGCATCATGCTCACAGAGTACTCACCTGTTGGTCTGGAGGACCATAAAGTAAACAGTACTGGGGTAGGACCCTATCCACCAGTCTCTCCAACTCCTCTGAAGTGAAGACAGGGGCCCTTTCCCAGACACTCGAGCCATGGTCGCTTCTAGACACAGGTCACAGCAGCACTTGCAGTGTAGGTCCTCTCCTGTTGAAGGTCAGGTAGCAAGTGAGTGAACACATAAAAAATGTCGACCACATCCGCAGCGGTGAACACCGTCGCTGCCGGAATACATCGTCATTAGCTCCTGGAACCCGGAGGCCCCAATGATAACCAATGCGGTATTGCACAGCAGTCATCGACCACCGCCCGCAATGGCGCACAACGCCAGCGGAATTACCTCATTTCCACTTGTCCCTCCTCACAGGTCAGGCACTCACCATTTCAGGGGGGCACAGGCCATGGCACCTAACTGTGTCACACCAGACACAGGCACATCAACTGACTTACAAATTCACATACTGTTTCTGTAAAACAAAAATAGCATATTAATCTGAATATATGTATGAATATGACCTTCTGTTCACCGTTTTACACCCTAGAATTCAAGCGCTGAGGATGAATAGGAGATGGAGACATACCCTGTGTACAGACCCCTGGTGGAGCTGCTGACAATGGAGAACAGGCACATTATCCTAACCTAACCACTTGATAGGGCCACAATCCAAGAGCTGTGTGCCCAATTGGAGCCAGACCTGATTTCAGCTATCCGCCACCCCACGGGTATTCCCCCTCAAGTGCAGGTCCTGTCAGTGCTCCACTTCTTGGCAAGTGGTTCCTTCCAAGCGACAGTGGCCATGGCATCAGGGATGTCACAGCCTATGTTCTCAAACATGCTGACCAGAGTGTTGTCTGCCCTGATGAAACACATGCGCAGCTACATCGGATTCCCCCAGGTGGATGAGTTGGCAACAGTGAAGACTGACTTCTATCCAATGGGACATATCCCCAACATCATTGGTACCATTGATGGTACACATATTGCCTTTGTCCCACCCCGGATAAATGAACAGGTGTTCAGAAATCGAAAGGGCTTTCACACTCTGAGTGTGCAGATGGTGTGTTTGGTGGACTAGCACATCTCCCTTGTCAATGCAAAGTATCCTGGCTCTGTGCATGATGCCTTTATCTTGAAGAATAGCAGCATCCTATATGTGATGTCTCAACTCCAGAGGCACAGGGTGTGGCTAATTGCTGAGCCCATGGTCCCCACTCAGTTGATGTAGGTATATGGGTGTAGGGTTGGCCCTAAGGGTGAGTGTGTGGCTAACAGGTGTCCATCGATATTTACAGGTGACTCTGGTTACCGCAACCTGTCATAGCTACTGACCCCAGTGAGGAATACCAGGACAAGGACAGAGGAACATTACAATGAGGCACATGGGCGAACAAGGAGGATCATTGAGCGGACCTTTGGACTCCTGAAGGCCAGATTCTGGTGCCTCCATCTGACAGGTGGATCCCTGTACTACTCACCAAAGAAGGTGTGCCAGATCATTGTTGCATGTTGCACAATCCGGCCTTGAGGCGCCAGGTGCCTTTTCTGCAGGAGGATGAGCATGGAGATGGTCATGTGGCAGTGGTGGAGCCTGTGGACAGTGACAAAGAGGAGGCAGAGGAAGAGGTTGTATACAACAGAAATAGTATAATTCAACATTAACCTCCAGTGACACACAGGTAAGACACTGTAACTTCACCTTCAATTGCAGTTCTGTGTTGGACATTGTACATGGCAGCCTGATTTCCCTATCTCTATTGCCTCTTACTGTACCCTTTGGCATCTCTATTTTCAGATATCTATGCCCCACTCTGGCTCCTGGTGTGTTTACTGCTGCCCACTACAGGTCATACCTATGTAAATATAACTGTACATTTGAAAAGCAATGTTTACAGCTTGTTACACTAATACATATTTCAATCAACTGACAGACTCCATACTTATATTAGTTCCAAGGGTGTTTATTTCTGTGATTATAAGTGTAGGGGGTATTGCAATGGGCTGGGTTGATGTTGGAGAAATGTCCAGGATAGAGTTCAGTCTATTGGTATCACAGACGCATTGTCCAAGGGGGCATGGGAAGTGGAGCAATGTCAGTTCAATGTAGACAAGGTAACAGAGTGGGACACAAGGCTGACAATCAGGAGAGTCTTATTTCCTGGTGGGGGTCTTGGCAATGTTCTCTGGCTTCTGCCTGGATCGCAGAAACCTTTTGTGTGGTGGTTCTCTTTCTGCGGGTGTAGGGTGCTGGTGGCCTGTTGTTCCTGTGGTGGGGCCTCCTGTCCATTAGCGTCGGCGGAGGTGGTGGGCTGTTCTTCAGTGTGACTAGTGTCAGGGGCCCGTTGGTGTGCCACTGCTTCCCTCATGGGATTGGCCATGTCTGCCAGCACCCCTGCAATGGTGACCTGGGTGGTGTGGATGTCTCGCAGGTCCTCTCTGCTCACCAGGTACTGTCCCTCCTGCAGCTGCTGGGTCTCCTGCAGCTTGGCCAGTATCTGGCCCATGGTCTCCTGGGAATGGTGGTATGCTCCCAGGATGTTGGTGAGTGCCTCATGGAGAGTCGGTTCCCTGGGCCTGTCCTCCCCCTGTTGCACAGCATTCCTCCCAGCTTCCCTGTTATCCTGTGTCTCTGTACCCTGAACTGTGTGCCCACTGCCACTGACCCCAGGTCCCTGATCGTCCTGTGTTTGGGGGGTTGACTGGGGTCCCTCTAGTGGTGGACACACTGCTGATTCACATGTCCTGTGGTCAGAGGGATGGGCCCGCTGGGTGGGTGCTGCGGTGATGTTTCCTGAGGGGGAGGCTCTGTTGTAGTTTGGGAATGTGGCTGGGTCACCGACTGTCCAGAGGTACCTGATGGGCCACGTTGGTCATCCTGATCCAGGCGTGCAGAGCTGCTGTCATTACTGTGGGCCTCTTCTTGGGGGGGACTGGTTGTTGCTGGCACCTCCTCTCCAGTGACGTTGTGTGGGTATCCTGTTTGGATGTAAATGCAGTGTTATTGTTTCTGTGTGTAACATCTTGTGCAAGGGTTTGTTCTCCTCTATGGTTGTTATTACCAAGGCAGCTTTGGCTTGTGTGAGTTGTGATTTGGTTAGCTAAGTGATTGTCACTAGTGTGCATGCTGTGGTGATGGGTGTCCATGCAGGTCTGTGATGGGGGACAATGCATTGATGTTGCATGCAGGGCTTGGTATTGGGATGGGTGGGTTGTGATGGTGGGGTATATGTGAGGTGGTGGAGTGATGGGGTTGAGGGTAGGAGTTGGAGTTTGTGATGGCATGCAGGTAGGGGGGGATAAAGTAGAAAAGATTTGGCTTACCAGAGTCCAGTCCTCCTGCTGCTCGTGCCAGGCCCTCAGGATGCATGATCGCCAAGACTTGCTCCTCCCATGTTGTTAGTTGTGGGGGAGGAGGTGGGGGTCCACCGCCAGTCCTCTGTACAGCTATCTGGTGTCTTGCAACCACGGAAAGCACCTTTCCCCGTAGGTCGTTCCACCTCTTCCTGATGTCATCCCTTGTTCTGGGTTGCTGTCCCACTGCGTTGACCCTGTCCACGACTCTCCGCCATAGCTCCATCTTCCTAGCAATGGACGTCTGCTGCACCTGTGATCCGAATAGGTGTGGCTCTACCTGGATGATTTCCTCCACCATGACCCTTAGCTCCTCTTCTGAGAATCTGGGGTGTCTTTGTGGTGCCATGGGTGTACTGTGAGTGGTGTGTGTGAGGGTGTGTGGGGTAATGTGTTGGGGTGTGTGCTGTGAGGTGCGTGGATGGTGTATGGGTGATGGTGTTTTGTAGCTCTGATTCAGTGGGTGCTCCTGGCGTGTCTCTCTCTCAGTTGTCAAATTCTTTGGGTCATAAAGGGTTGTGGGTAGTGTGTGTGTGTTTTATATTGGTGTGGCTGTGTGGGTGTGGTGTGTGTATGTATGTCAGGTGTGTGTAGTTTTAATTGTTCAATGTGGTGTAGTTTTATTAGTGTGTGTGTATTTTGAGTGCGGCGGTCTGTACCGCCAATGGTTTACCGCTGTTGAACGTCCGCTGCGGTGATTCGGGGGTCATGATGCTGTGGGTGTATTTCTGCTGGCATAACAGTGTGGGTTTTGGTACCGCCAGATTATCACTGACCTTTGGTCTGGCAGACTTGTGTGTGTGTCTGTATAGTGGCAGATTTCTCTGTGTTGGTCATAATACCCGTAGCGGTATAAAGCCACGGTCGCGGTATGTTGGTGGCAGTCAGCATGGTGGTAAGCTGCACTTACCACCAATGTCATAATGAGGGCCTTTATTTCTAAATTTTCTTTGAGAATCATTAAAATGTCATGCAAATCAAGGACTACCTCCTCTGATGTTTTATGAAATGTATATCTTATGTTTGATGAGGTCTACCTAGTCAGGAGCTAATTATGGACTAGATAAAGACCACTTCCTCTGCAGATTTCCTTACAACTCTTTGAGAGAAAGACTCAGACCCATCATTATCAAGCCTTTTCATTGTCCTCGCATTGTGCAAGGTAACTCAAGGACAACTCAAAGATTTCAGTAATTTTGTATAAGCCATGCAAAGAGTGAATGTACCATCTTGCAAAGCTTTGTAAAGAATGTAATGCAATGCAGCTTCTTACATTATGCTACATTATGTTTTAACGTGGGAGGTGTTCCATGGGTGGAGCATAGGAGTTTCCCTTTCATCCACACATGGATTTTTGTGAACTTCCAGATTTACTAAAGCTAATAAACCTAGAAAAGGCTCAAAATGTTGTGCCTTTCCCAGTGAGGCATAATAAGAAGAATTTTTTTTGTTTCTCCTCGTTATATACTCTTTCCAAAAAAGCTGTATTCTGCAGCATATATAAAAAGAGGAAAATGCTTCTAAGGCTTGTTTTTATGCAAGAAGGTGCCCCTACCTCCACAAAAACAATCCTGTCTGTAACACAAGCCCCCCAGCACTATGGTACTAGGGTTGGAGCTAGGCAGCACACTGTGCACCAGTCCAAAGTGAGAGCAGAAATACTCCTTACCGAACACTGTGCAGCACCTTTGCTTGCTACACCCTGTGAAAGAATAGTAAACATGTCCTTCATTACTTAATACTAGAATATAGTAGTAGTACCCAATGTCGATGGTACTTGAGGTCAGCATGGTGACTGAACATTCTGAACTCTCTCAGTAAGTTACTTTTTTCTTTGCCTAATTTCTTGAGAAAAGCACATCTTCATAAGCAGACAGCAGTGGCTATGTTATGGTGGCCATAAAAGACAGGGAAATACACCTGCCACAATACTCTACTGATATATTTTTTAGATAGTGTTTTAATAATGGGTTGAATGGTGTTACTGTTCACCATCATAAAAAAATGCAAAGATTTACCATCCGTATACAGTAAGAGGGTAACTGCAGATTGTGAAGAATGGAGTGCTGATTCATTGAGAGGCATTGTTTTTTATTTTTTGCTTTTGAGCTACCTGCAATCATGTGTGACAGGGCTTTCCTGGTAATACCTACATGTTACATAACAGCCAGACCTACCTACATGCCAACATGAACACACTAATTCCTAAGAGTGTGTGTGTGATCAGCTTAGGCCAGAGAAAGCTAGACATCTGTTTGAATGATAATCAAAGGAACTGTTCTGCTTTTTGAAGGCTGCATTGCTGTGTATAGTTATTTCAGCCACCAAGTCATCCTGTCTTCAAATTTGATTTGGAAGAATGCAGATATAGGTGCATTTGCTTGCCTTCTATACACTCCTACAAAAGGGACATTGCAGTTGTACTGAAACATCAAAATAAGATCTGCACAGATGTATCCCTCTACTCCCTATTGGAAATCATTGGAGACAAAAATACAAAGAGATACTAGAATTAGGGAGGTGTGGCATACATAGAGACTGGTGGCGGAGGGCATATGTTGAAGAGCCGATTTCCGACTATAGATCCAACAGCCTTTTAACCTAGGTGTTGAAACCTGCATAGCTTGGCTTAATATAATTTAGATATCATAACCAAAGACAGCCAAATAATAATAAGGCTGATTGCACGTATGCAAACTAGGTATGGATTATACTAACCAAAAAGGCACATGTAATGGAATCGATTGGAATCTTTTCTAGCAATTGCCCTGGTTTTTGTGATGGCTCATGAGATTTTCATAATCATTATAATTATTCTCCTGATGGCCATGATTTGTACACAAAATTTAATGACGAAATGTAGCAAAATACCAGTACTGTGTGTGCTACTGTTTCAGGGAACAGGGTCAGTCTTTGAATTCACTATACTCCCATCCGATAATAGATTCTCTGGCAAGGTTGCCTGACTTCCTATTTAAAAAAGCCTATTATGTCTTCAGAGGGAGAGATGAGAAGCACTTGTCAGTTTGTAATTCTCCAAAGAGTGCATGATACATATTATACTTCTTGGAGCCATGGAGGTCTACCATGTATGCCCACTATAAAGAGGGAAACAAAACCAGTTCTTGAATCTCTTCAGTGAATGAGTCGCACAGACTCTCACACTTTTAGCTCTGGAAAATGATTATGACTGCTAAATGTGTGTCTTTTGACATGGTCAGCCCCTACTTTTTGCACGGTGTATAAAGTAGCCTAAAAATTGTTAGTGCCCAGGGCCCCTGCTAACCAGGATCTCTGGGTCAGAGCTCTTTCCTTAAACAGTTGTGATGCATCAGCACAATTGTAGACACCTTTAACTGCCACTATAATTCTCTATTGAAAGGTACTTAGATACCCAGAGCATGGGGTACTAAGGGTAGAGCCCTGAGAGCAGCAGCACTGATTGTGCCACCCTCTAGGGCCATGCATCCAGCTGCACCCAGTCCTACCATGGTAGGTTGAGTATTCTAGAGCAAACCTAAAACACAAACTCGACAAAGCACACTGCCTGTGTGTCCTCTCAACCATACACTACATACACTATGGGTAAGACACCCCTTTGGCAGGCCTTTCAGCCCTAAGGCAGGGTGCGCTATACGGTATGTGAGGGCATAACTGCATGAGCAATGTGCCCCCACTGTGTCCTTGCCAGAACTAGGACATTTTGAGTGAACAGGGCAGCCTTTTTAATACATTTGCTGAACAATGGTCAATACGTGTTTCACAGCTACACGATGGCCACTCTGAACCTTGGGTTGTTTGGTATCAAACAACTCAGAATGATACATCCAAACTGCCAGTATTGGATTTATTACTAAATGTACCAAGGGGGGTCACCTTAGAGGAAGTCCTTCCGGGGTGGAGGAAAAGCTAACACCCCCTCCCTCAGGAATGTGCACTGCCCAGGCAGCGAGCTTCAAAGGGCCACTGCCTTCAAAACCCGACTCACAAGCTTGCTGCTAGCAACTGGTAACCGCCTCTGTTGCAAGCACCAACTTTTGGTGGAAGCAGCAGGGGGAAATTCAAACAAAGGATAGGAGGAGTCACCGTACCTGGCATGCACCACCGCTAAGATGTTGCATGTGAAGTGGACCCTCCATTTCATTTTCCTCCATCTTGGATAGAAGGAAAATAGCCAATTAGGTGTATGGAAGTGACTCCTGCCCACAGGAAGTGGTCACGTGGTGTGTATAGCCACCCTAAGGTACATGACCCATTGGTCACTACCAGGTCCCCCCTAAAATTACAACTAAACACATTAATTCAATGGCATCCCTAGACCAAGAAATCAGATTCAATGGACAGAATAAGACCAGCACCAAGAAGATCTGAAGCATGAGAACTGTGGACCTGCTGCATCAAAGAAAAGGCACCAAACCCTGCCTGCTGCACTCAGACCTGACCATCGCCACTAAGGAGCTGCTGGACAACTCTACAAAAACCCCAGAGGACCTCTGGGCTTTACAAATCACCAGGGAAATCCCTCCAGAATGGAGGTGCCACTCTAAACCCACAAGAAAACAACAAGCCAGTGAGGGTCACTTCACTGACCAGCCACTAACTCAAGAACCAGATTCCACAGCTGGACCAAAATGCACCCTGACAACCACAAGGATAAACTCTGTCAGTGTGGCAAGTCTGGTCACACTGCACCCTCTAGCGGCAATGTCTCCTGATGAGATTTCTCAACGCAGGCCGTCATCGCAGGTCGCAACCATTAGTGTTGAGAAAGTCACTGCTTCAAAAAAAAATCTACTCAGTGGCAGAAAGAAGCAGCACCCTCTAGCACGCTGCATGGTGATGATTTTACAGCATTGAAGAAACTCTTGGCGCTAAAAATCAGCACCACCAGCATATAATGCCCGATTCCACCCACTTGAAGATGCTTATGTAATTCTGCGGAATTCTGCAGCTCTGTCCACCACTAGTTTTAAATTGGGGTGAGCAAAATGAGCATCATTTGCTTTCATAAAAAGTTGGCAAAATTGAGTGTAAGTAAGCATTCTGCACTATAATTTAGTCTGAAACGTGTTCTTGCATCACTTTTTGACACACGAACACATTTTGCACTAAAAAAAAGTGCAAATCAAAAGCACCATGAACAACTGCTGCTAGCATTCTGTTATTTCTGTCCATTTGTGGTGACTCTTTACTGTGAATGATGCTTTCGCTGTAAATTCTTTACAACAAATGCTGAGTGATTACTTAAAGCAGCATCATTTTGGGAACCTGGAAACACGCACAAAGAGAAATTCTCAAAATTATGTGAAGTATGCAAGCAAAATTTTTATTTTGTCCAGGCTCAGTTTTAGGGTTCAAATTTCGCACACCATCGGAGGGACCTCTAGTGCAGTGACTTTATGGAACATTGAGAGAGAAAATACACCAACTCTGCTGGGAATTGCCCCAATAGTCCCCTGTAGAAGGCGGTTTCAAAGTCATTTAAACAAGACTCTGTAAATACAGATAGCACAAAGACAATTAGCATACATGAGCCACAAATAAGGAAGTCTGTGTAGAGAAGGAAATGCAGACAGACTCACTTGGCACTCCAGATAAACTCATGACAATAAATCCTATAGGTACCAAGAAATTATGTAGAAACCAGAAGCACTTCGTTGTTGGTAAGAAAATAGCTGCTGTAATGGAAAAAGTCAGCCCAATGTAGCATGAAAAGTGAGTTGAGATCAGGGACAAGAGATTGCTCAAAAACAGGAAAGGGAATACATCAACCGAAGAAGGAGCACAATAACAAATGTGAAGGGCGCAAACTGAGTAAGAATGGGAGCCATTAAATAAGCAGAAATTTACCTGGCGTCATTTTACTAATTTGCATTGCTTTTATAGGAAAAACAAATATTGTGAGAGCTCTACCACTGAGGCCTTGAGCTGCCTATTCCTGTCCCTTGGTGTCTTTGTATGGGAAAGGTACCGACATTCGGTTCTGCAGTCTCCAATCCTTTCCAGCCTTATGTCTCTATGGCAGATTCAAATGGCCTTACTCTTTCTTGCGTCTACCTTCCAGATATTCCTTTGCTAAAACCCTGACAATTTCTCACAGCATATTAGGGTACCAATACACAGGATTAAGGGATTTGAGCGGCATTCACGGAATCTCTGTTGTAATTATAAGCTTAACGAAGTGCAATTTTGCTTAGCTGGTGGAAACTGAAATGCTCTCCTCCTGCTCCAACCAGCTCTCATTGGAGCATTGCATTGTGTCTATACATCATTTGAATGGAGACAAGAAATGGGACCCTGTTTGAAGTATTCTGTCATTGAGCATCATGGGTCATCCTTTTAGAATTTTCACTAGCAAATAGTCTAGCGAGTTGAATTTGTTAACGGCTGTTGTAAAAACTTCAGCAATGACAAACCTCACAGCCACAAGGCCTGATTTACAGTAACAGACATAAATTACCCTCATAAATTACATCTACATGGTTTCTTAATTTGCACATTTTGGAGTATTTAATAAACGACTGCTCCTAATCAGGTACAATTTCTGATTGCCATAAAGACTTTTCTTAGATGCAGTAGATTTAATAAAGTAAATTGTCCTGTTCACCTAGACCTCCATGTGTGTATTTCATGTATAATCAAAATATGACATGTGCTATGTGCATTCTTCGCATGCCTCATCCTGCAATTCACAGAACCAGGCAAAATTATGAGTCATAACTTCAAAATCTAATGAATGTAAAAAATAGGTTAAGCAATCACAAAAAAAGACTTTATGAGTTATGACTGTTTCAAATCAAATCATTAACATTTATAAAGCGCGCTACTCACCCGTGCGGGTCTCAAGGCGCTAGGGGGGAAAGGGGGGGTTATCGCTGCTCGAACAGCCAAGTCTTTAGGAGTCTCCGGAAAGCGGAGTGGTCCTGGGTGGTCCTGAGGCTGGTGGGGAGGGAGTTCCAGGTCTTGGCCGCCAGGAAGGAGAAAGATCTCCCACCCGCCGTGGAGCGGCGGGTGCGAGGGACGGCAGCAAGTGCGAGGCCAGCGGAGCGGAGGGGGCGGGTGGGGACGTAGAAGCTGAGGCGTCTGTTGAGGTATTCCGGTCCCTTGTTGTGGAGGGCTTTGTGTGCGTGGGTGAGAAGACGGAAGGTGATCCTTTTGCTGACTGGGAGCCAATGCAGGTGTCTCAGGTGTGCGGAGATGTGGCTGTTGCGGGGTACGTCGAGGATGAGGCGGGCCGAGGCGTTTTGGATGCGTTGCAGGCGGTTTTGGAGTTTGGCGGTGGTCCCGGCATAGAGGGTGTTGCCGTAGTCCAGGCGACTCGTGACAAGGGCGTGGGTCACGGTTTTTCTGGTGTCGGCGGGGATCCAGCGGAAGATCTTGCGGAGCATGCGGAGAGTGAGGAAGCAGGCGGAGGACACGGCGTTGACTTGCTTGGTCATGGTGAGAAGAGGGTCCAAGATGAAGCCGAGGTTGCGGGCGTGGTCTGCGGGGGTCGGTGCGGTGCCGAGGGCCGTGTTTATGTTATTGACTTATTCCAGTGTAGAATCGTTGCACATCAATGAAAATGCATTTTTCTTTCAGCAAATATTCAAAACATGTCACCCGATTTAACATTTTTAAAGTAGCCTTCAACGCATTAAATATTGATAATCATGAGTGTATTACTATAAGAACAAGACAACTAAATACCATGGCAATTAAAATATTGTTCCTAAAAACCGTGGACTGATATCAAAGATTATAATCATGGCAGTTGATAACAAGTGACGTATTAAACATTTTACCTAAAGTGAGTGATCCGAGTAAAAGACGCAAAATACAGAATACACAAATCACATTAGAAATGTATAGAGAACAGAAGAGATTACATTTTGTGAATGCAGTGTTACTAACATAGAGGTATTAAATATAGATAACAAAGGCCTAACAATTATTTCAAGATTATGTTAAATAAATCCTTTAAACTCTCAGTCTGAAAGCTATCTATTTCACTTGAACCCAAATTGCCACGTCCAAAAACTAAGATTCAATATAAGTCTTGAATTGTCAAATCCAGTTTCTCAGTCTTTAACTTTTGTAAATACAGTGTAACTTGCTGCACACAGGACCCTTGAATACAAGCATTTACAGTCGAAACTCATTTGAAAATCTCATTTGTAAAATAAATCCTTTGATATGGGTTGCTTGATAAAGCTGTCTCTTAATGAAAAATCGTACGAGGTCCTGTGCTGAAAGAGGATGTTGCCTTGTTCTGACACTTGCAAAACTAATGAGATGGCATTAACTGGTAATCTTGCAAGCATCACTAAAATGGACATTATCTGGTGAAATTTGACAAATTGGAAAAATACAGGTATGAAATAAAAAAAAATCGAATGGTTGGCAAGGCTGTCCCTTTTGACACCTTAAGGGGCATATTTATACCGCATTTGAGCTGAAATTGCGTCATTTATTTCATGCAAATATGGCGCAAAACGAACTCCCTATTTATATTTTGACGTTAAACCAGTCTAACGTCACAATATTCAAGTTTGCACCATTTTTTAGATGTGTGAACCTACCTTGCATCAATGAGATGCAAGGTAGGCGTTCCCATCTAAAAAATAGTGCTAACCCCATAGCCCCAAATTTATCCCCCATGCTAAAATGACTCACGGGTGGGAGGAGGGGGTAAATAAAGCTGTAGTGGATTCATGTTCTTTCAAAATACTGGTTTGATACAAAGAATGAAGCCATATGATAGCCACACCACTAGAAAGTTTGAATTACCATGTGCTTAAGTTTATGCAGAAGCATTAAGGGGCATGCTTATACTTGTTGGTGCATAACTGGAAGGTAAATAGTTTGTCTTCTTCGTTAGCATTGGCAACACTTGCAATTTGATAGGAGTAGGTTTAATTTGCCTCCTCCATCACAACATTTTGTCACTATAAAATTTTAAAGCATCAAATGACAGCAATACTTTAGAAAGCTGCTTTGCATGAGTGTTCAGGATTGGCTATTTGTTCATATTTACTAACACCTGTTGTTGGAACTCACCTAATATATAGGAGGATGTGCACTCATGTAGCCTTCACTATGTGAATTGTGTTGTTAAAAGTTGAATCAAATCTGAAGATGAGACTCAATAGAATTAGAAACTCCCCAGACAGAGGGGCTATATCGAATCATTAGGCAAAAGTGAAAAAACATAAAATGAAAGGCGATATCTATAAGCAGCAGAGAGCTATAGTCATCATTATGATGGGTCCGTGAAAGGAAAAATCTGTACGAGCATGGAACTATTGTCAACCTATTGAGGGAAGGATTTTCTTAAAGTAGCCTTATTGTACTTTCTATGAATATTGCCTTTTCACTATGTAGTGTCTCAGATTGTCGACCTCCACGTTGGATATTTAAATGACAACCAATCCATTTATGATGTCCGTATATTATATTCCTCGATTAACAGTCTTCCTTTTAACTCTCATGATTGCACTTGTTATTGAGTGTCCTTGAATATAGTGTGGATATAGCATAGCAATTCGGTTATTGTATATACATTTTAGAGTGGGTGAATGATTTGCTATAGTTGGTACCTTGTCCTTGGCGCATATAATAATGTATTTTGGGAGAGCTCAATAAAATTAATTGACTATATGCTCTAGCAAATTATTTATATGATGTCTTGTTCAAGCAGATAACTTACAACTGTAAGAAACTAATGAGATGAGTGAAGTTCATGAAATCATTGGATAATGGGGACTGTTTTGGAATAGTTAATTTAAGTGTATATGAGGGAGGGTTTGTAGAAATGCAGAACAGATAATTTCAGATATGTAGCTTCATCTTCATATAGAGACCAGTGATGAAGCTCTTCAGTGAAGCATCAGACACGCTTATTCATTGTGATGGGAAACCTCGAAGACGGAGGAGGTGGAGAGAGCTAAACCAGTTATTGTTCTCATTAACAATTCTCAATGACTTAGATCTAGATTAAATGAGAACAAACAATTAAGACCACTCCTGCAAACCGATTTCATGCTTTCAACGGAATATAGGTTTTATTGGTTTGTATCCTTTTCTCAGACCTGTGGATCTCTACCAAGGGCTCGTCTTTCAATGACAATCGATATTTGCCTCATTGTAACACCAATGAATATCTCGACCACGTGGAAACAGCACTGAAACCTGCAACCTTCCGTGATGGAAGATCTAAACAGAGGTACATAGGTGGCATACAACGTGACAACAGTGAATCCAAAGTTCATGCGGCCAAAATAAGATTGCATAAGAACAAATAATGTACCACTGTAAGTAGACTAAAAGAATTGTACCTAGTTGTATGAGTGACACTTTTTGGCATACATGTTTTTAGAGATAGTTCATTTTGGAAGCGAATCAATTTTCGTTGTAAAGTGTTACTGTGTGTTATCATGCGATCATGCTATTTAGCCTATGAAATAATTCACAATACATAGCGAAACTGTCTGAACTTTGCCAGCAAATTATAACCCTCAAACAAATTCTCTAAAAGGTGCTGTGATGATTGGGTGGGCCTAAGGAGTCCCACAATGCACAACAAATTACGGCATGATATTTTTGCAAACACTGATGCACATTTTAGAGTAATACAATTGAGTTCATTCAAATAAAAAATGCCATTATGCTATTGTCTTCATTTTTAGGGAATTAATAAAAAAATCGAGTCAAATTGTGTCTACTACATTGCATAATACATGCATTGTTTTATGTACAAATTCTTAGAAAACATCGTTTTGTGCCCTTTTTTTGGAATGAGGCAAATCTGACCCTTTACCTGGCCAGCCTTCCAAAATTAATGTTACTTTCTAAGGAAAACATAGCAGACACAATGAACTTCAGAGACTAATAAGAATACGAATTTGTGGAGTTCATGAACATGACTGTGTCAGGTGCTTAAGTTAAATTGTAAATTTAATGTGGCTTATATTTGTATTTTCTAACATTATTTTCATATTATTTGAAAATATGTTTAAGTCAACACACAGACTTTCGTGCCCCGGTTATGGCTGCATCCGAACTACCCTTCTTAGCCTTCTGCACATAGATAGGTCTGACCCTCACTTTTCTAGATTAGTTCACTTTCCCTCGGCTTTCTTTAAACTGTGTTTGAATATTAGGAAATGTAAACTCAGGAGTGTAGTTACTATAATTACTGCGAGTTTGTCTTCAAGAGCCAGAGCTGACATTATTGGCAGTGTGAACAAAAGAGAGAATCAAAACGTATTAATCGAGATATCACAATTAAAACCCATGGTTTAATTGCTCTCTGATGGGCCACGTTCTTTAAACTAAAAAAGTCATATAGTATTGCTCTATATTGTTAGTGTTTTGTTTTTGTCAATAGAGACACCTACCTCAGGTCAATAATATACAGTAAAATGCAGCTGATTTCTTCAAGACAAGTCACAAAGTGGCATACCTGGGAATACTTTGTGCAGTGATGTGAAGACCAATGAGGCAGCATAGCGGAGTTCAGTCTTCATCCTCGCCCCGGCAGTCATGAGTATGGCAGTGGTATGTAGTTTCTAATATGTGTATTTCCCTGGCACAGTTTAAAATGTATGGCGCAGGACTAGTGTACAGTACACCTACTTCCAGAAGTGCAGTGGTAAGACCGGCGAGCTGTCATAAACAGCCAGAAAACTGCTCTGAAATCAATTGTCAGAAACTAGAACAAAATAGAGACCACGCGGCGAGCTACCTAGTCAAATATCTACTGTCATGAGCAATGAAAGCGAAAGTGGAAATGGCTACACAGCGGCTAAGGCAATACAGACCAATAATTAAGTATACTGAGATCCTTCCTGTAACCATCTTCACAAGTGCGCATACATAGAGGCCAAAGTACAATAATTGCACCGGTGACTGACGAATTTGCGCTGTTCTAGCCGGCAGTTCTATACTGGCATTTATGCTAACAAGTTAGGGCAAAATGTGAGTTTTAGTTGAAGCAAATGTCTTTGTTTCAGTGACCTGCCAGTACAAAGGCCATTTAGCATCAGTCAGGTAGTTCAAATACTGGTGCAAAAATGCCCTGTTGCAGGTGCAAATTTGCAGTGTCACTAGTGGAATGCATATGACCCGCCTCTGGAATGCAAAACAGGAGGTTTCTAGTGGAACAACAACATAACAAGGTTGTCTGAAAGAGAGCATTAGTTAAAACGTCGCTTCCGCGGCTAAAGCTGCGCTGTAACACGGACTGCAGTCCCTTAAACTTGCAGAACACAACATGTCCACAAAAGCAACAACTTGCCTCTGGAAAGTGAACTGCATATACAACAGAAAGAAAAAACACATTTCGACTTTTAAAAGATGCGCGGATTTATTGTCTTCGTGTCTAGCAACCGAATAGTATAACGCAGTCTGTAGTGGACATTTTATGTTTATTTCTCTACAACTGCTGTACAAAGAGTTCCCGCAGGAAGAACCTGCTTTGCGTTGTTGCGCGTGAGTTGCACAAGATCTCTCAATGCACAGGTCCTGGGAAATAGTCTAGATTGGCAAACTTTCATTTGGAAACTGGCGAAATCATGTTCCACAATTTTAACAAGCTATTCGAAACATCTCAAACAAAACCCTTCCATGGTACCAAGCGTAAAATACGAGTATTTATGGCTTCACGTACAGTCATTTTCTCGACCGAGCAGCAGCAGAGCGCTGGGCAATGCACTCGCTGCCTGGACGTGAGCATTGGGTTCTGTTCCAGTACTTACAATTCAGTCGAGTTCTTAGGAATGTCCCGCGGAATCTGGACCACATGGCTTTCTTGGCAGGTGAATACCCTGTTGGAGCAGCGACAGACGGAATGGCATCCGAATCCGGAACCCACAACAAGGAGCAGGCAAATGATAACCAGAGACATGTTTGTTCTTCACTTCAATTACAGCATGCTTCTCAGCCTCCTGGGCTCGCGACTGAATCCGGTGATTTTAGATCTGACTTAAAAACAAAAAAAGTGCTGCGTCACGTGATTCCAAGGGATGACTCTACCAAGTTTCACTTCTGGCAAATTTGCTACTGGGAATGGTTTTCTGTAAGAGTCGGAGTGTGCGCTATAACACTTCGTTATTTAAAATAAATATGCTCTTACACTAATGTTGGTTGGCTGTTTTTACATTTACACTTTAAGTACCTCGCCATATTTCGTTTAAAATTAAATTAAGGCATAAACAAGTTGGTATGCAACCCAAAAGAATATGGTGAAATGCTGGTGGCAATTATTTTTTTCATGTTCACGAAAAGTCAGAATGAGAAAAAGACGTAATGGTTATTTTCATGAACTTTTTTTACCTGTAACATTATATCCGAGTCATAAGCTCTCGCCAGAGTTCTCATCACTCATTTTACACCACAATGTACCACAATGTAACAATTGAGTCATTTTAATTCCAAAACAGCAAAGCTCAGTATCCTAAACAAAGAGGGTTTTTTCTTTCAACCAACATTGTTTTGCTTTGCTGTAGTCTGCTGTGTGCTGTAGGTGGACCCTCATTGTATGTCAGGTGGTTCCAGCTTTGCAACACCTTCTGTTTCGCTGGATTCTGCTGCATGCTGTAAGATGTCCCTCATTGTACCTCATGTGGCCCCAGCCCTGCAACGTTTTTTGTTTTGCTGGAGTCCCCTGTATGATGATTACATTTTTCCTTCATTGTTTTTTCTCTTTTTGACCATTTTATCATGGACGTCATTTAGGGTTTGCCAGGGGTCGCAGCTACGACCCATGGCATGCCCTTTGCGACCCATGGCACTGTCTTTGCGCCCCCTCTTCAGAGGTGGCAAAATCAGTGCCAGGAACACAGGAGGGCAGCTCGTCCTCACAGACGCCAATTGAGGACCCACTTTCCTTGTTTTCTGACTATCTTTTATTACACTAATAGTGAATAATTATATATTATTCATTATTAGTGTAATTCAAAATGGAGTGCAGTTAGCTGGAATATGACTCACCATGGGACCTGAGATAAGCAAAACACGGTTGGGAATGTATGATGTGTGCATGCTTCCTGGTAGAGTGTGCTTATGCGAGAGGGTGTGTGTATGTGTAAATGTCTGACTATGTGTAGGCAAGTGTGCATGAGTGAAAGTAAATGTCAAATGGTATGTGATGTCCATGGCGGGATTGGCTGTGGCAGGCATCATGCGTTTTCTCTGGAGGCTGGAAGGGTGAAGACTGGTTTTGCAGCTGTGGGGGCCGGGCTCTCCCCCAGCAGGGTGGGTGGCTGGCACAATAAAGGTGTCATACCCATGTGGCATGTCCCTGTTTTCCTTGCACCGCCTTCATCCCCAGAGTTGATAGATGTTGCTTGTACTGTTGGCAGTCAGTCCAAGACCTCCAAGTCAGATAGGGGGCTAAATCTGTTATAGATGGGGAGGGAAGAGGTGGAGGCTCTGTTGGAAATGTTCAGGAGGTCTGAATAATGAGCCTCTCTTAGCAACCTGTGAGCCGGCAAGTTGACAATAGAAATACCCCAATGGCAGAACTGTTATGTGGTTGTTGTCAAAGTTCCAGTTGGCAAGATGTGCACAGTTCAGAGTTGTTTGACCAGCTAAGTCCGGGTTGTGACAATTGATAACTACACAGTCCCCAGCAGATTACTTCATTGATGGTCCAACCCAACCCATCCTTCTCACAATTAAGATGTCATTGTATTACAAAATGCTGAAGTCCGAGACTTTAACTAGCCAATGGCAGCACTTGCTTTTGAGAATAACTTGGATTTCAACGCTGACTGGGGACAGGCGAGGAACATTATCCAGGGCTACAACACAGGGACTACATTCAGGAGGAACATTAAGATGATGAGATTAGAAGGGCCTGAATGGGAAGGCATGCTTTCAGAGTTGGGGCTAGGGTTCACGCTGGTCAAATCAGCCTGACAGGTGGGCTGGGGTCTGAGCAGGCCGAGGTTCTCCTTCAGTAATAGTCAGGGGAACCATTGTGTTAGTAAACAATGAGCGATGCATTTCATGTCTTTCCATATTTTTTACTGTTTTGAAGAAATTGCAAAACATTTATATATTTGATATGATCAAAATAAATGTACATTTTTCAACATGTATTGTTTGGTTTCCAGAATATGCTTTATTAATTAGAATATGAGGAATATGTGTCCATGTTAATTAATTTTGGAGAGACATTTTTCTTACATATGGTTTGCATTTCCCTGGGTGATCTCTCCTCATTTTTTCCAGGGACCCTTGAATTAGTTTTTGATGTTTGTTGGCTTGGCTGCCATAGTGCAATCAGGTTTTTTGGGGTAGTTAGGGCTGGAGAGCTTTTGGACTGTGAGTTCTAAGCTTTCAATTTTTTCCACTAAGGGAATAATGTCAAAGTGAACCAGGGCCTTAAGTTTCTCAAAGATCCAACCCCAGTTGGTATCCCCATTTTTCACTGTACAGGGGCAGGATGCTGGGCCTGGATGATTGTTGGTGCATGCTGCACTGCCTATGGACTTGGGTTTATACTTACCCTTCTTACTGGTTACCCCAGGCCTGGGGCTAACCTATGCCCTTGATCTGGCACTTCCTTTCAGTGAATGGGCCACCTTTGCAAGTTTCATGGTTCCATGGACACGGTTTTTAGAGGCTGGCATCAAGAACTCTGCACTCCTTTCAGCATTACCCTGAGGCAACAGGGTGGAAATTACAGATACAATGCTTGGACCACCTGAGATGAGGAAGGGTGGGATAGGCCACAGGCCGGTGGATAAACCACCATGTTCTGTAGAGAGTCACCTCTTGGCCAGGTCAATTTCTTTAGTGATAACCCCAACTGCTTTAGCTAAAAAGCTGTCCAATGTGGTGCGTGCAGAAGTAAAGGAAGCAATGGAATTTTAAAATTCCAGTAGTTTTCATTTCCCCATCCTGATGATTAGGGATAGCAATTGCACCACCCAGTGAAAAACAAGAATTCAACCTTTGGAGAATAAATAGTAACAAGGCTCCCAATATATTAAAGGTTCCAGATGAAATCACTTGCCAAAGAGAAAAGGCCAGGCTAATATTCTAATGGTCACTCATGGATGGAGATGGGCCCGCTCTTGGCCCAGCCTTTACCCGGGCGCATCCTTTGCCACGGATCACCCTAAGCACTTTATAATGCTAACGTCACATGAAGGCCCACCTCCTTTCTCCAGATTCAAGGGTGACAGAGGTGTCTTCTGGGGGATGTATTCTCACACCAGCAGCATAAGTACAAAAGAGTCTTGTGCCGCAGATAACCCTGAGCACATTATAACACCAAAGTCAACTTGAGCCCAACCTTCTTGCTTTTGCTTCAGGGATAAGATTAGAGTTGATCTCTACAGTAGATTAGGCAGAAGGCAGAGAAAAAGCAGGGCAGAGGGGCAAGGGGGATGGTGACAGACGCAAGCCACACCAATAACTAAACATGCTGGTCCTTCAACTCGAGACCTCACCCCAAAGCTCAGGTGCCTATTGCATCAAGCTCGCCTCCTGCGTGACGGGCTAGATGCTGCTCCTTTTTGGTTAAGAACCTTAAACTCTGGCCTTACTCAATCTCCTTGTGGACCAGTGGTGGGCTGGACTGCTTCTTTTGGGGACACACATAGCCTGCTGTTCAGCCTCACTGGACTGGGTAGGACAAAAAACAATTCCCAGTTACTCCAATCAGGACTCAAAAAATTGCTTTCAGTCTAATTTTTGAGGGTGGAGAAATTGCGTAGGGGTAATGTGATTATTGGTTCTACTTTTCCACCCGCCCCTCCATTTAGCAGCAAATGTTTGGTGTTGGTTATTGCAGCAGTGAAAGTCTTGTATTTCTTTATTTTTGCTATCTATATTTTGGTATTTTCGGTGTTATTTACGGTTATAGTTTTGTAGTCAATATTTCTGTTTTTTTATTTTTTTAAGTTTAGGATGACAATGTTTGTGTGATCAATATCTTTTTGCCAATATTTTTGTACTGTAAATCATTATTGTTGTGGCCGTTACACCACACAACCGTGCATACATGTATCATACATGATATTCACTAAAATGCTAATTTTCCTTCACTAGTGACAATGGAATATGATTTAGACAGGAAAAAAAGACGGTGGTGAATGAATGACATCACAATAAAAGATCCAGCAATTCTCCATTCTATAAATGAAGACTTTGAGCATTGAAAATGAGGAGGGTGAAGTTCCTTGTGTAGCTATTTGGGATGCTGCGAAACAGTCATAAGAGTGTAAACATGTTCCTCTGATCAAATAAAGCCAAAAAGAAGACCTTGAACAAAGTATAACAAGACTTTAAATTGAACAAAAATGCAATAGCTCCCACAGATCATAAACTACATAAACTTCAAACATCTAAACTTGACGCAGTCCAAACATTCACAGAAAAAAAAAAAAATCTAACAAAACAGCTAGGGGACAAAGCAAATAGACTAATGGAACATAAATTAGAAATACTGCAGACCTGAAACAAATGTAGGCAATAATTATAGACAATGGCAATTTGGTGACCACATTAGAAGAGATAGGTCTAGCAATTCAAATTATACTCTACATTGTACAAGACCAACGGAACATTAGACCATGAGCATGGCAAATATATCTCAGAAATAATAGTGCCATAAATCTACAACAACAAGAATAGCCCATATAATCTACTGAGTTTTAGAGGCCATCACAAAATACCTATTAATAAGGTCCTAGGGAAATATAGATTTATAGCGTCATGTGACACAAAGGATTTTGGATAGAAAAAATGGAAAATATAATTTCATAATTTCATAATCTTAACTCCATGATAACATTGGTGACTACTTTTATATTGAATGCCTCAAGAGGAGGTGTAACAAGGAGGAATAACTTGATCTCTCTTCATTGTTTCTTCTTTCTATGTGTGCTGCATTCTGCATTGGCACATGGCAGCCAATTGTGCACCAGCACAGTGGAAGAGGACAGGAATACTCCATGTCTTATAGATACAGCACATTCCTGCCTTTTATTTCAACCCAGGACAGTACAGCAAGAAGCCTTGCAGTGCTGCTCTACCCAATAATACTGTAAATATACCCCTGGGCCTCTAGTTGATAGAGGTATGCAGCGTCTCAAAGTAGGGACCACAATCCTAGTCAGGGTAAGTGAGACACACACCCTAAGTTAACCTGTGCTCACCCTCTGGTAGCTTGGCACAGAGAAGTCAGGCTGAACTTGAGAGGTAATGTGTGAAGTACTTGTGTAGCAATTAAGTTACAGTAAAACAGTGAAAAACACCACAAAAGGACTTCACACCAGCTCAGAAAAATAGAGAATATTTATCTGAGTAAAAATGGATCAAAACAACAAAAATCCAATAAGGAGATTCTGAGATATGAATTTTTACTGCAATGTAGTGCTTTGAAGTCAATAGCTCCAAAAGGTTACTTGAGGTTGTGCTAGACCGGGGAAAATCCAAAATTCAGGTTGACTGGGATGCAGGTCAGGCCAACTACACGACTCATACAGAGCAGCTGAAAAATACCTTTGGTGGATTGACATCGAGGAGCAATGAGGAGGTGATGCTATGCAGAGAGTAGATGCGTAGTTGTCGAGTCTCACTTTCCGGTCCTGTGTCAACATCAAACTCCACTGAGATATATGCAATGCATAGTGGTTAAGATATGCTGCTGTGCCTTCGGCCTGGTGCTGTGTCATCATCCAACCTCACAGCCGGGTCCCACGTCATCATGGAATTAGCTATGTGTTGGTGTTGGAGGGCACTGCGTTGGTGCAACAGCTCAGATGCATCAATTCTTCAGAGAAATAGCTTCAAAAACCCACTTTTAATGCCCAGGACTGGATAGGCACCTCAGGCAAGGGTAGGACTCACAGTTGGCAGAATCCAACAGCAGTAGCAGAGTTGCAGGCAGTCTTTGATGTCCTTGAGACTGCAAGAACAGGGGGCAAACTAGCAAGCCCTTGGAGTCACATGGTACTGTAAAGTATGTAGAGAGCAAAGTCCAGGCTTTTCTCACTCCCAGGCAAAAGGCAGCAGGCAACAGACAGCAGGCCACCATAGCAATGCAGCTGAGCAGGGTGGCAATTCCTTCTGGCAGCACAGCAGTCCTTCCTCCTGGCAGAATGTTCTTCAGATCCAGAAGTGTACATTTGAGTATAGACCCCTGTTGCAAACATACACACAAAAAAGGGTCAGCATAGGGGAGTTTCAGTACAAATAACAGTAAGAAAAAATAAGTTTGAGAGTGGTAAAAAAACAGAAGAGAATCTTTACACTACTATAAATCATCTAAACATCCTGTATATGTCCCTAAAAACCTATGTGGGTGACTACACAAGTAGTCATGTATGAATGTGGGTGTCACATGGAACAAAGGAATGTAAGATTCTAGTAATGCTATCTTTGTTACATAAACTATGCTGTAATACCATGTCATATTTTTATAATAAAAACTAAGAAATAAATATTGAAAGACAACTAGATAATGAATAACAAAAAATTGCATTGCATTTCCAATAAAATAACTGCCAGGACTTTTGCTATCAAAAAAATAATTACTCTTCACAAACAGGAATAAGGAGTATTTAAAGGATTGCGTGCATTTTTTTATGTAAATAATTTTTGTGCCCACGTCAGATAATGTGTGAAAGGCCATTTGATGTGCTGCACAGTCAAGCAGTGGGTTGACACATTATTCATTATGCACCTTTCAGAGGAGGACTTTTGCATATTCGGAATTGAACTTTGTGGGCTAGATAAACAAAGACAAAAGTGTGTTATTAGTTGCTTTCCTCTGAGGGCCTGATTCACAAAGGTAAACTTAGACCAAAAGTCTAAGTTTAGACCAGGGACCTGATTCAAAGAGGTAAACTTAGAGTAAGACTCTATGTTTAGACCAAAAGTGTGAACTTAGACAAAAAGTCTAACTTTACTAGGAGTAAAGTTAGACTTTAGGTCTAAACTTATGGTCTAAACTTAGACTTTTGGTCTAAGTTTACCTTAATAATCCCCAAAACTCAGGCACTAGAAAGCAATTTGTGCACCAGTGCAGGGGGAGAGGACAGAAATGCGCTGTAGCTTGTAGAAACAGAGCATTTCTGCCCTTTCCCGGTGGCGAAAGGCAGCACAGCAAGGCACTTGCTACGCCACCCTGCACCACATGCCTCATAAATGAGGCCTTTAGTATCTTAAAAACTATAAAAACTATAGTCTTTAAGTGGTGGATCTTCAATCAGAGTTAAAAGGCCAATTTCAGAGTGTTATGTCACTTAGGAGCAAGGAACAAAAAGTGTTTAACTTTGTGGAGGTAACGGCTTGTAGAAGGTGAATGGCGTTGGAGCTCTTATCATACCGTGCTGAAAGGAAGGTGGAACTATGATGACCTATGTTAGAAATGGGGTTTCTGGTTGGCTAGGGTATGCACCTCAGCCAGGCAGAACCCACCCACTCTGGTCAGGGCAAGGGAATTACACGTCCAAGATAACCCCTGCTCACCCCCTTGGTAGCTTGGCACGAGCAGACAGGCTTAACCTGGAGGCAATGTGTAAAGCGTTTGCTTAACACAGACAACACATATGATGCAATATCCCCACCACAAAGGAAACACAACACCAGATTATATGAAAATATACTGTATTGTACACAATGCAATTATCAGACCAAACATCACATATCAGTACTATCCTGCTACCTTAGCAGTTGTCAGAACGTTACACGTTAGTTACTCTGCAACCTAGCAGTAGTCACACATAACACACAGGTTACTCAGTATTCTACAACATAAGCAGTAGTCAGAAAAACACATTATTACATCACAGCACTTGTCATAAGAATATCATAAAATGCCCATATGGCAAGTTAGAAAAACATATTAGCAAGCATGTCTATAAAAGGAACATTTGCATTCACATATGTAAAAACATCAAACGCAGGTAGTAATATATGAATCAAACAAAAGTCTGTAGAAAGAACTTTGGATTGCAACTATATTGGTCCTTTAAACAGTACCTGGTTGGATGAAGGCACCTCCAGTGCCTAGAAGGCGAACAATGGGGCCCCGGCGCTCCTATGCGCAAAACGGGGGCCTCTCTTATACTCTGGGGTCAGAGGAGGGCGACATGCACCTCCTCTCTTTTATAGACAGGCCCCTCTGGGGACAATGATTACTGGGGGGCCCCCAGGGCCTCAACCAGCCCTCACAAGGGGGGCCAAAGCCAGCAAAAACAGCTTAGGGCAGGGGGGGGCACCACACCCCCCCTCCGGTTTAATGACGGGCCCCTCCAGGGACCCATGATCTCTGGGGGCCCCCCCGGGCCTCCACTGGCCCTTCCACCAAGGGGGGGGCCCACAATAATGCCCGTTTTACCTAACAGCAGAAAAGGAGCGTCCTGCTCCTAACGCTGTGGCCAGGGGGAAGGGGGCACTCCCCGCGCCTTACCCTGGTCCTGCCGTGAAGCCACAAGAAGATCAGACCCCTCCTGGGGCCCGAGCAGACACTCCCCTGCACCCAAAGTGGTGCGCGAGTGTTCTTCCAGCTTCCCGGCCCGCTGCGGTGATCTTATTTAAAGGGGCACAATGCAGCAAGTAGCCTACGAGCTCCCATAAGCGCGGCAATCAGTGCTATGGCAGCAGCAACCACAGAGAAGCACCCCTCGTGAAGAAATGGATGCAGGGGTCAGGGGCCACAGCACCCTGCCCCTGGGGAGCAGAATCTTAAGACAAGGTCCTCAGGTGGAGGACCCAGCTACAGGCCAGCACATGGGAAAGGCAGCAAGTGGCAAGTCCTTCACAGTGACCAGGCAGGTCACAGGTCAGCACAGCAGCAGCAGTCCATGGCGGTTCCTGGTGAGTCCTTTCAGCCTTTGGTGTCCAGTTCCAAGATGACTCCAAGAGTCTTCAAATTGTGGGGAAAATTCCCCTGTACTTATAGTCAGTTCTTACAGTGTTTTACAATGGTAGGGAGAGGAGGTTCCTGCCAGTTACAACTGGTTCTGGGAGTGCCCCCTCTCTCCTTTCAGCACAGGCTCCAAACATCAGTGATGGGTTAACAACCCTATTGTGTGAGGCCAGGGCATAGTCTTTACAAATACAGGTGTGCCCCGCCTCTCCCTTCTCTCAGCCCAGGAAGACTATTCAGTATGCAGATGCACCTCTGTGACACCTCCACCCTCCCTGTGTACAGGCTGTCTGAAAAGTATGCACAAAGCCCCAACTGTCACTCTGCCCAGACATGGATTGGAGTCAAGCTGCAAAACACCAGAGTCATAAGCACAGATAAATGCGCACTTTCTAGAAGTGGCATTTCTGTGATAGTAATAAAAAATACACCCACACCAGTAAGCAGCATTTATTATCACCATCACAACCATACCAAACATGCCTACGCTACCCCTCATAAATCAGACAATACCCCTTACACATAAGGCAGGGCATTTCTAATGCAATCCTATGAGAAGGCAGCACTCACAGCAGTGAGACACCAAGTTAGGCTTTTTGTCACTACTAGGACAGGCCATGCAATATGGCACATGTCCTGCCTTTCTACATACATGGCACCCTGCCCATAGGGCTAGCTAGGGCATACCTTAGTGGTGACTTACATGTAGTAAAAGGGGAGTTCTGGGCCTGGCAAGTAAGTTTAGATGCCAAGTCCCTGTGCAGAAAACTGCGCACACAGGCCCTGCGCTAGCAGGCCTGAGACAGGTTTGAAAGTCTACTTCGGTGGGTGGCGTAAGCAGCGCTGCAGGCCCACTAGTAGTATTTAATTTACAGGCCCTGGGTATAGAGATACCACTGTACAAGGGACGTATAGGTAAATTAAATATGCCAATTAGGTATAAGCCAATCATACCAACTTTAGATGGGAGAGCACCTGCACTTTAGCACTGGTCAGCAGTGATGAAGTGCTCAGAGTCCTAGAGCCAACAGCGAGAGGTCAGAAAAACCAGGAGGAAGGAGGCAAAAAAGATTGGGGATGACCCTGCGTAAGGCAAAAAGTCCAACAGCCTAATAAGAGGCTAGTTCACATCTTGATGCATTTAGCTAACAATGTTCCTGTTTCTGATAATGCTTCCTGGCAATTTGCATTAAGCAGGTGCTTCTTGCATTGCACACTCAATATTCTGTTGACAGGCATAGCTTGAATGAAAGACAAGACTGTGTCAGAGGCTCTTAGTGATTTCCAGATTCAGATGAAAAGCCTAGAATGAAAAATTGTAGGTCCCTTTGAAGATTTTTATAGGACTATATCAACTGCACATAGGTGGCTTTAATGTGAATCTGACCATCAACACTCATGTTTTTTTCAGCACCATGGAAGCCAGATTGGTCAGGGAAAATTTCCTTCAGAGCAGTCATTCTTCTTGCTACAGGTTCCTCTAGTAGACACACTTGTCAGTAAAGGGGTCTAAATCC
The DNA here is from genome assembly GCF_031143425.1 of Pleurodeles waltl. Lineage (NCBI taxonomy): Eukaryota > Metazoa > Chordata > Amphibia > Caudata > Salamandridae > Pleurodeles > Pleurodeles waltl. The sequence goes on from NC_090444.1 coordinate 311,057,995, forward strand.
CACTGCAGGCACCAAAGGCTTAACAGCAACTTGGATTCACCCTGGAAAAGGAACACAATGCCAAAAAACCACTGCTGCTCAAGCACTCATACTCTTGCATCAGGATAACGTCCTACTCCATGGTCTCAAAGACTTCACATTGGCAACCATTTAAGGAATCCTATACATCCAGTGTCTTAGGAAATATGGTCCCATCACCCCCATCCTGATGGAACTCCAATGGTTTTCCTGACGTCTTGCTTTTTGAATCACCCAGTTTTAGACTTTTTATTGTGGGTGAGTCACACTACATGTGGTCTCCCATGGTAACTGTTCGACCTGACAGCCTTAGGGTGGTCACCCCTAACTTTTTGCCTGCCTCCCTCCACTTTTTGGACACTGTTTTGCTGGTTTTTAGACTCTGCACACTTTACCACTGCTAACCAGTGCTAAAGTGCATATGCTCTCTCCCTTTAAACATGGTAACATTGGATCACACCCAATTGGACTATTTAATTTACTTATAAGTCCCTGGTACTGTACACTATATGTGCCCAGGGCCTGTAGATTAAATAATACTAGTGGGTCCGCTGCACTGGTTGTGCCACTCACTTAAGTAGCCCCTTAACCTTGTCTCAAGCCTGCCATTGCAAGGCCTGTGTGTGCAGTTTCGCTACCAATTCGACTCAGCATTTAAAAGTACTTGCCAAGCCTAAAACTCCCCTTTTTCTACATATGAGACACCCCTAAGATATGCCCTAGGTAACCCATAGGCCAGGGTGCTGTGTAGGGGAATGGTAGGACATGTACCTATGTAGTTTCCATGTCCTGGCAGTGTAAAACTCCCAAATTCGTTTTTACACTGCTGTGAGGCCTGTTCCATTCATAGGCTAACATTGGGGCTGTCCTTATATATTGTTTGAGTGGTAGCTGCTGATCTGAAAGGAGTAGGAAGGTCATATTTAGTATGGCCAGAATGGTGATATAAAATCCTGCTGACTGGTGAAGGTGGATTTAATATCACTATTTTAGAAATGTCACTTTTAGAAAGGGAGCATTTCTCTGCACTTAAATCTTACTGTGCCTTACAATCCACGTCTGACTGGGTTTAGTTGACAGCTCCTTGTGCATTCACTCAGACACACCCTAAACACAGGATACTCAGCCTCACTTACATACATCTGCATTTTGAATGGGTCTTCCTGGGCTGGGAGGGTAGAGGGCCTGCTCTCACACAAAGGATTGCCACACCCCTACTGGGACCCTGGCAGACAGGATTGAACTGAAAGGGGACCTGGTGCACTTCTAAGCCACTCTTTGAAGGCTCCCCCACTTCAAAGGCACATTTGGGTGTATATAAAGGGCCTCTTCCCCTTCCAACTCAGACACTTCCTGGAGAAGAAACTTGGAACAAGAACCTACATCCTACCAAGAAGAACTGCCTGGCTGCCCAAAGGACTCACCTGACTGCTTTCTGTGAAGGACTGCAACCTTGCTGTTTCCCTGCTGCCTTGCTGCTCCCTGGCTGGGGTGAAGAAGTGCTCTCCAAGGGCTTGGATAGAGCTTGCCTCCTGTTCCCTGAAGTCTCAGGACCAAAAAGACTTCTCTCTTGCAACTGGACTCCTTGTGCAGCGCAAATTTGATGCACAGTTTGCTAAAAACGATGCACAGCTTGCCCCCCTGTGAGAAATTCACTGCACGCCTAACCGGAACGACGCAGCCCGACTTCGCAAGGAGAAGATCGACGCAGCGCCTACATTGCAACTGGAACTTCGACACACGGCCCACCGGATCGATGCACAGCCGACCTGGGGCGACGCAGTCCGACTTCCAGAGGGGAAATCGGCGAAGCACCTGCTGTGCGGAAGAAATTTCCACGCAACGCCCACTGGAACGACACAGCGCTTGTGACTCCGCTCCACAAGCCCAGGATTCCACACACAGACCCCGGGGCACCTGAAAACCCCGCAACCCAAAGAGGATCCACGACGGAGCGCCGGAAAGCGACACACAGCCGTCCCTGCGTGGAAACTAAATGACGCATCACCGTGTGTGGCCCGAGAAATTGACGCACACCCCCTTTGTTTCCATGCTTCTCCTCCTCTGCGGCCCATTGCGGAGATTTTTCACGCGAACCAGGTAATTTGTGCTAAAAAGAGACTTTGTTTGCTTCTAAAAGACTTAAGACACTTTGGCCCATATTTATACTTTTTGACGCAAAACTGCGCTAACACAGTTTTGCGTCAAAAAAATTAGCCCCGGCTAACGCCATTCTGAAGCGCCATGCGGGCGCCGTATTTATTGAATGACGTTAGCCGGTGTTAGCCGCCGGCGCCGTCTGGTGTGCGTTAAAAAAAACGACGTACACCAGGCAGCGCCGGCGTTGGGGAAAATGGAGCTTGGGCGTCAAGAAATGGGGCAAGTCAGGTTGAGGCAATTTTTTCACCTCAACCAGATTTGCGCCATTTTTTTTCAATCCCAACCCCCATAGAAATGACTCCTGTCTTAGCAAAGACAGGAGTCATGCCCCCTTGCCCAATGGCCCTGCCCAGGGGACTTCTGTCCCCTGGGCATGGTCATTGGGCATAGTGGCATGTAGGGGGGCACAAATCAGGCCCCCCTATGCCACAAAAAAAAAAAACTCTTACCTGAACTTACCTTAATGTCCCTGGGATGGGTCCCTCCTGGGGTGGGCAAGGGTGACAGGGGGTGTCCCTGGGGGCATGGGAGGGCACCTCTGGGCTCCTTCAGAGCCCACAGGTCCCTTAACGCCTGCCTTTTGCAGGCGCTAAAAAACGGCGCAAAAGCGGCCGTACGTCATTTTTTTTGACCCGCCCACTCCCGGGCGTGAATTTTGCCCGGGAGTATAAATCCGACGCACATGCCTCGGAGTCGAGTTTTTAGACGTGAACGCCTACCTTGCATCTCATTAACGCAAAGTAGGTGTCCACGCTAAAAAATGACACAAACTCCATGGACTTTGGCGCTAGAAATATATAAGTATAAATATGGAGTTAGTTTTGCGTCAAAATTGCGTCAAAAAAACGACGCAATTCCGGCGCAAACGGAGTATAAATATGCCCCTTTATATCACTTTTCAGTGATATCTCTACATTTACTTTATGCATTTTTGATCGTTTTGACCTGCAAATATCCAGATAAATATTATATATTTTTCTAAACACTGTGTGGTGTATTTTTGTGGTGCTATATTGCGTTATTGTATGATTTATTGCACAAATACTTTACACATTTTATTGCACAAATACTTTACACATTGCCTTCTAAGTTAAGCCTGACTGCTCAGTGCCAAGCTACCAGAGAGTGGGCACAGGATAGTTTGGATTGTGTGTGACTTACCCTGACTAGAGTGAGGGTCCTTGCTTGGACGGGGGTAACCTGACTGCCAACCAAAGACCCCATTTTTAACAGTAACCAATTGGCAAATGGCCTTGGCATGTTTACCACCAGTTTCAGCCTTTTAGGGTAAGACCACTGCGAGTATAAAGGGCATTTGGCTAGTTATACATGAACATTCATACACACGCATGTGTATACATGTGAAGGCTGTGCATGTGAGGCTACCATTGTATGCAGACTGGCAACTGTACACAGGTAACCTGGCACAGAGGGGACCTGGGGTAGGCCTCATAATGTTAGTGCACACTAATAGGGTAAGTTTGTGTGATTTACTGTTTTGTCTGTAGTGACACGTTATTATGCATGTAGGGGGAAACTCTCTTAGAACATTTCTGCCTCCCTTTGGCCGACAGACTCCAGTGACACATCATACATGGGGTGCAAACTGTGCTAGGAAATAAAATCTGCAAGTTCCAAGACAATATCTGTACAAATTGTGGGTAATCCAGAATGCCCAAATTCCTCTGGCTCAGCTCAGGATCAGAGCCCAGGCCTTTAGCTACCCTGCTGTGCCAGATTAATTACATTTCTTCCCAACAACAGGAGCAAAGGCCTCCCTACACAAAGGAAGAAAAGGGCAGAGCTGAATGATCTGCATCAATCAATCAGCTGTCTCAGTGTTCAAAGGATGAGTCTGCCCACTGAACAAAGTAGGGAGCCCAGACCTCTGGAACCGATACAGGAGGAGGCTCCACTTTGAAGATTTTGTGAGAAAAGCCCTGGCAGTGATGTCAACGAAGGGCAGAGCTGAGCCCCCCTGAGGAGATGTGACTAGTGAGTCCTGGATGATGCTATTTGGAACTGTCCCAGCATGCTGTTGAGGATGGTTGGGACCGGGGTGGAGGGGTGATATGGCACCATAGGATTGGCCACGGGTGCATGGCTTCTTTAACCTTCCACTTCCTCTCCTTCAAAATCTCATGCACAAGGGGGAGACTCGCTCTTGCTTGGTGTACTTCTTGGCTTCGCTGCTGGACCCTTGGGCTGTCATGGAGAACTGAGAGGAAGAACTCCCTGAAGCCCACAAAGACTAAGAACTCTGCTCAGCTGACCCCCGGAACAGTGGGTCACCCCAAGGGCCAACGAGGCTGCCACCTCTTACATCCACTAAGGACCTGTTGTGGGGAAATCCTGGATTTCTGCATCCAGAGACAAAGACCAGAAGAAAGGTTGATGCAAGGAGCCGGGGGAACCAACTATTTGTGGATTGCAGTGCTTTAGAGGTGAGGAGATCTGCTACAACTGCCCCTAGTAGTGAGAGCTCAACACTAGAAGTAAAATGAGCCCAGATTCGTTGAGATCTGCCCAACAGGGCCAGAGTTATTACATTCAGAATATTGGTGACCTTTGACCCACTCCTTAATAGAACATACATGGCTCCTTCTCCTTTTCAATGAATATTCCCAGGGATTTCTCCAGGGAGGAGGCATGCACGGTGCCCATCCCCAAGACTCTCCTTTGGCCCGGGGACCCTATCCCTCAATCAATCAATCAGGGATTTGTAAAGCACACTACTCACCCGTGAGGGTCTCAAGATGCTGAGAAGGAGAAAGGGGAGAACGTGGAGGGGTGGGGGTGTTGCTACTGCCCGAACCTAGGTCTTGAGAAGTTTCCTGAAGGTAAGGAGGTCTTTGGTCTGGCACAGGTTGGAGGGAAGAGTGTTCCACATTTTGGCGACAAGGTGCGAGAATGATCTACTGCCGTTTGTAGTTCTGCGGACGCATGGTATGGTTGCGAGGGCGAGTCGGCGGAGCGGAGATGCCGGGTCGGGGTGTAGAAAGAGAGTCGTCTGTTGAGGTATTCTGTTCCAGTGTTGTGCAGTACTTTGTGAGCGTGGGTGAGGAGTTTGAAGGTGATTATACCTAAGTTTCAATGGAGGGGGCTGGGACTCCAATCCCGGCCCCTGAAGCAGCAGATGACAGGGGCAGCACAGTTAGGCTCCCCCAGTGGTGATGTACCTGCCCCTCTTACTTTGCCTGTGTCTTGGGGGAGCAGGTGCCTACCACAAGCACAAGGATCCCAGCCCGTAGGAGCAGTTGCGGCTCACTACTATTTACAGGGGCTGGGTGGGTGTGGTGTGTTGCGAAGGGGGGAGTGGGACATTTACCCCTTTAGCTGCTGGCCCTTCCCCCCCAGTGCTGAGACCTTTTTTGGCTATTTGGGTAGTTGGCACTTAGGCCTTCATAACTTTTTTGTCCACATAAGCTATCCACTCCAAATGTGCGTCCTTTTTTTCTAACATCCTAGGTATTCTAAAGGTGCCCAGAGTTTGTGGGTTTATCCAAAATACAGCTAACATTTCATTTTTTTCAGAATAATGGGAAAAAGGTCTGCAGAAGAAAGCATGTGGTGTTTTCCTTGAAAATGGCATCAACAAAGGCTTTGCGGTGCTAAAATCACCAACTTTTCAGCTTTCATGAACAGTCAGACTTGAATCAGAAAACCACATTTTTCAACACAATTTTGATATTTTACTGGCACATACCCCATTTTTAATAGTTTTTGTGCTTTTAGCCTCCACCCAGTTAGTGACAGAAATGGGTGCGAAACCAGTGCTGGAAGTTGGACAGCTAAACATTTCTTAAAAGTAGACATGATTTTGAATTCAACAAGGGGTCATTTGTGTTGATCCTACAAGGTTTTCCTACAGAGTATAATAGCTGAAATAAAAAAGTGATGACATTGAGCTGAAAAAAACAGCCATTTCTCTCCACATTTTATTCTATAACTTTTTTCAGCTATGGCAGATTGTTTAAAGCAATATATTGTTACATCTGCTGGACTCTTCTGGTTGTGGGGATATATAGGGTTTGTAGGTTAATCAAAAACACTAGGTCCCCAGAGCCAATAAATGAACTGCACCTTGCAATTGCTTTCCATTGTATACAGGGTATGCAGCAATGCATTTGGTGAAATATAAAGAGTCAAAAATCGGTATTAAGGAAACCTTTGTATTTCCAAAATGGGCACAAGATAAGGTGTTGAGAAGCTGTGTTTATTTCTACATCTCTGAATTCTGGGGTCCCCATACTAGCATGTGAATTACAGGGCATTTCTCAAATTGACGTCTTTTTCACACACTGTCTTACATTTGGAAGGACAAAATGCAGAAAAATACAAGGGGTAATAACATGTGTTCTTCTATTCTGTATTCCTCCAAGTCTCCTGATAAAAATGGTACCTCACTTGTGTCGGTAGGCCTAGTGCTTGCGACAGGAAACACAACATAAACACATCACATTTTTACATTGAAATCTGACGTGTTTTTTGGAAAGTGCCTAGCTGTGAATTTTGGCCTCTAGCTCATCCGGCATCTAGAGACATGTTGGAAATGGGGTCTTTGGTTGGTAGTCAGGTTACACCCTGTCCAAGCAAGGACCCTCACTCTAGTCAGGGTAAAGGAGAATCACCCTCAGTTAACCCCAACTCATCCACTTAGTAGTTTGGCATGAGCAGGCAGGCTTAACTTCAGAAGAAATGTGTAAAGTATTTGTACAGACACACACAGTAACTCAGTGAAAACAACACAACACAGGGTTAGAAACATAGAGAATATTTATCTAAACAAAACAAGACCAAGACAACAAAAATCCAACATACACAAGTCAAGTTATACATTTTCAAAAAATTAAGAGTGTTTAATCATTTAGAAAACAGTGAGAACATTGTTAGTGTACAAAAGTACCTGCGTAGCATCAAAATAACACCGCTCAGGTGAGTGTGCATCGGGAAAGACCAGCGATGCAACAAATTTCGCACTTGCAAGCGAGCCTGTGCTTCGTTCCTCCACCAGTCGGGTTGGCGTGCGTCGTTTCTCCTCTTCCACAAGAGAGCAATGTGTCAATATTGACAGGCACCTCAGGTCTGGGCAGGCTTTGTGTTGTTTTTCTGCACACAGGAGTGTTGCATTGAAAATCTGGTCGCACGGTATCACAAACTGCGCTGCGTGGGGTTTGCGTCATTATCAGCCTCCGTTTGGTATTGCATGTCATTTCTCCAGCCACGTTGAATCGATCTTCCGGCTGCGATACAGCTGGATCATTGATTTCAGCCGTGAAGCTGGCGGCACATCATTTATCAGCCACGTCACAGAAGGTGCGTTGAATATTTCACTGCAATGCAGTCTGTGCATGGATTTTCAGTCTTGGTCTGCCAGCTTTACCTTTCAAGGGCCCAGGAACTGGATCGGGTACCACTTGGCAGTGCAGGAGTCTTGGCAGAGAGTCCAGGTGCTGGGAGGAGAAGTCTTTGATTGCACTGAGACTTCAACAACAGGAGGCAAGCTCCGTTAAAGCCATTGGAGATTCTTCACAAGCAGGAAGGCACAACAAAGTCCAGTCTTTGTCTCCTTTCACAGGCAGAAGCAGCAACTGGAGGATAGCTCCACAAAGCATAGTCACAGGCAGGGCAGCACCTCTCCTCAGCTCTTCAACTCTTCTCCTTGAAGGATGTTTCTCTTGATTCCAGAAGTGATCTAACTTTCAGGGGATTTGGTGCCCTTCTTAAACCCCTTTCCACCTTTGGAGTAGGCCTACTTCAAAGGAAAGCCTCTCTTGTTTTTGAGATCCTGCCTTGCCCAGGTCAGGCTCCAGACACAAACCAGAGAGTTGGAGACTGCATTGTGTGAGAACATGCACAGCCCTTTCAGGTGTGAGTGACCACTCCTCACCTCCCTTCTAGCACAGATGGCTCATCAGGATATGCAGGCTACA